>NC_091985.1:158440169-159104828 GCF_044704955.1 Pristiophorus japonicus
AGGAACAGGAGCAGGAGCAGGAGCACGAGCAGGAGCAGGAACAGGACCAGGAGCAGGAACAGGAGCAGGAGCAGGAATAGTAACAGGAACAGGAGCAGGAACAGGAGAAGGAACTGGAACAGGAGCAGGAGCAGGAACAGGAGCATAAGTGGGAACAGGAGCAGGAGCAGGAACAGCAGAACGAACAGGAACAGGAACAGGAGCAGAACAGGAGAAGGAACAGGAGCAGGAGCAGGAGGAGGAACAGGAACAGGAGCAGGAACAGGAACAGAAGCAGGAACAGGAGCACGAGCTGGAACAGGAGAAGGAACAGGAACAGGAGCAGGAGCAGGAACAGAAGAAGGAACAGGAACAGGAGCAGGAACAGGAACAGGAACAGGAGCAGGAACAGGAAAAGGAACAGGAACAGGAGAAGGAACAGGAACAGGAGCAGGAGGAGGAACAGGAGCAGGAGCAGGAACAGAAGCAGGAACAGGAACAGGAACAGGAGAAGGAACAGGAACAGGAACAGAAGCAGGAGCAGGAACAGGAACAGAAGCAGGAACAGGAACAGGAGCAGGAGCAGGAACAGGAGAAGGAACAGGAACAGGAGGAGAAGCAGGAACAGGAACAGGAACAAGAGCAGGAACAGGAACAGGAGCAGGAGCAGGAACAGGAGCAGGAACAGGAGCAGGAACCGAAGCAGGAGCAGGAACAGGAACAGGAGCAGGAACAGGAACAGGAGCAGGAACAGGAACAGGAGCAGGAGCAGAAACAGGAACAGGAGCAGGAGCAGGAGCATGAGCAGGAGCAGGAACAGGACCAGGAGCAGGAACAGGAGCAGGAACAGGAACAGGAACAGGAGCAGGAACAGGAGAAGGAACAAGAACAGGAGCAGGAGCAGGAACAGGAGCATAAGTGGGAACAGGAGCAGGAGCAGGAACAGGAGAAGGAACAGGAACAGGAACAGGAACAGGAGCAGAACAGGAGAAGGAACAGGAGCAGGAGCAGGAGGAGGAACAGGAACAGGAGCAGGAACAGGAACAGAAGCAGGAACAGGAGCAAGAGCTGGAACAGGAGAAGGAACAGGAACAGGAGCAGGAGCATGAACAGAAGAAGGAACAGGAACAGGAGCAGGAACAGGAACAGGAACAGGAGCAGGAACAGGAACAGGAGCAGGAACAGGAACAGGAACAGGAGCAGGAACAGGAAAAGGAACAGGAACAGGAGCAGGAGCAGGAGAAGGAACAGGAACAGGAGCAGGAGGAGGAACAGGAGCAGGAGCAGGAACAGAAGCAGGAACAGGAACAGGAGAAGGAACAGGAACCGGAACAGAAGCAGGAGCAGGAACAGGAACAGAAGCAGGAACAGGAACAGGAGCAGGAGCAGGAACAGGAGAAGGAACTGGAACAGGAGAAGGAACAGGAACAGGAGCAGGAGCAGGAACAGGAACAGGAACAGGAACAGAAGCAGGAGCAGGAACAGGTGAAGGAACAGGAACAGGAGCAGGAGCAAGAACAAGAACATGAACAGGAGCAGGAATAGGAGCAGGAGCAGGAACAGGAACAGGAACATGAGCCGGAACAGGAGAAGGAACAGGAACAGGAACAGGAGCAGGAGCAGGAACAGGAGAAGGAACAGGAACAGGAGCAGGAGGAGGAACAGGAACAGGAGCAGGAGGAGGAACAGGAACACGAGCAGGAGCAGGAACAAGGACTGAAGCAGGAACAGGAGCAGGAGCAGGAACAGGAACAGGAACAGGGACAGGAGCAGGAACAGGGACAGGAACAGGAACAGAAGCAGGAACAGGAGCAGGAGCAGGAACAGGAGCAGGAACAGGAACAGGAGCAGGAGCACGAACAGGAGCAGGAGCAGGAACAGGAGCAGGAACCGAAGCAGGAGCAGGAACAGGAACAGGAGCAGGAACAGGAACAGCAACAGGAGCAGGAACAGGAACAGGAGCAGGAGCAGAAACAGGAACAGGAGCAGGAGCAGGAGCAGGAGCAGGAACAGGACCAGGACCAGGAGCAGGAGCAGGAACAGGAACAGGAACAGGAGCAGGAACAGGAGAAGGAACAGGAACAGGAGCAGGAGCAGGAGCAGGAGCAGGAGCGGGAACAGGAGCAGGAGCAGGAACAGGAACAGGAACAGGAGCAGGAACAGGAGAAGGAGCAGGAGCAGGAGCAGGAGCAGGAGCAGGAACAGGAACAGGAGCAGGAACAGGAACAGGAGCAGGAACAGGAGCAGGAACTGGTACAGGAGCAGGAGCAGTAACAGGAGCAGGAGCAGGAGCAGGGACAGGAACAGAAACAGAGGCAGGAGCAGAAGCAGGAACAGGAACAGGAGCAGGAGCAGGAACAGGAGCAGCAACAGGAACAGGAACAGGAGCAAGAGCAGGAACAGGAACAGGAGCAGGAGCAGGAACAGGAGCAGGAGCAGGAGCAGGAACAGGAACAGGAGCAGGAGCAGTAGCAGGAGCAGGAACAGGAGCAGGAGCAGGAGCAGGAACAGGAGCAGGAACATGAGCAGGAGCAGGAGCAGGAACAGGAACAGGAGCTGGAACAGGAACAAGAGCAGGAGCAGAAGCAGGAACAGGAACAGGAGCAGGAACAGGAGCAGGAGCAGGATCAGGGACAGGAACAGGAACAGGAACAGGAGCAGGAACAGGAACAGGAGCAGAAACAGGAACAGGAACTGGAACAGGAGCAGGAGCAGGAACAGGAACAGGAGCAGGAGCAGAAACAGGAACAGGAACTGGAACAGGAGCAGGAGCAGGAACAGGATCAGGAGCAGGAACAGGAGCAGGAACAGGAGCAGGAACCGAAGCAGGAGCAGGAACAGGAACAGTAACAGGAGCAGGAACAGGAACAGGAGCAGGAGCAGAAACAGGAACAGGAGCAGGAGCAGGAGCAGGAGCAGGAACAGGACCAGGAGCAGGAGCAGGAACAGGAACAGGAACAGGAGCAGGAACAGGAGAAGGAACAGGAACAGGAACAGGAACAGGAGCAGGAGCAGGAACAGAAGCAGGAGCAGGAACAGGAACAGGAGCAGGAACAGGAGAAGGAACAGGAACAGGAACAGAAGCAGGAACTGGAACAGGAACAAGAGCAGGAACAGGAACAGGAGCAGGAGCAGGAACAGGAGCAGGAACAGGAGCAGGAACCGAAGCAGGAGCAGGAACAGGAACAGGAGCAGGAACAGGAACAGGAACAGGAGCAGGAACAGGAGCAGGAGCAGGAGCAGGAACAGGAACAGGAACAGGAACAGAAGCAGGAGCTTTAACAGGTGAAGGAACAGGAACAGGAACAGGAGCAGGAACAGGAGAAGGAACAGGAACAGGAGCAGGAGCAGGAACAGGAACAGGAGCAGGAGGAGGAACAGGAACACGAGCAGGAGCAGGAACAAGGACTGAAGCAGGAATAGGAGCAGGAGCAGGAACAGGAACAGGAACAGGGACAGGAGCAGGAACAGGGACAGGAACAGGAACAGAAGCAGGAACAGGAGCAGGAGCAGGAACAGGAGCAGGAACAGGAACAGGAGCAGGAGCACGACCAGGAGCAGGAGCAGGAACAGGAGCAGGAACAGGAGCAGGAACCGAAGCAGGAGCAGGAACAGGAACAGGAACAGCAACAGGAGCAGGAACAGGAACAGGAGCAGGAGCAGAAACAGGAACAGTAGCAGGAGCAGGAGCAGGAGCAGGAACAGGACCAGGAGCAGGAGCAGGAACAGGAACAGGAACAGGAGCAGGAACAGGAGAAGGAACAGGAACAGGAGCAGGAACAGGAGCAGGAGCAGGAGCAGGAGCGGGAACAGGAGCAGGAGCAGGAACAGGAACAGGAGCAGGAACAGGAGAAGGAACAGGAACAGGAACAGAAGCAGGAACAGGAACAGGAACAAGAGCAGGAACAGGAACAGGAGCAGGAGCAGGAACAGGAGCAGGAACAGGTGCAGGAACCGAAGCAGGAGCAGGAACAGGAACAGGAGCAGGAACAGGAACAGGAACAGGAGCAGGAACAGGAACAGGAGCAGGAGCATAAACAGGAACAGGAGCAGGAGCAGGAGCACGAGCAGGAGCAGGAACAGGACCAGGAGCAGGAACAGGAGCTGGAGCAGGAACAGGAACAGGAACAGGAGCAGGAACAGGAGAAGGAACAGGAACAGGAGCAGGAGCAGGAACAGGAGCAGGAACAGGAACAGAAGCAGGAACAGGAGCACGAGCTGGAACAGGAGAAGGAACAGGAACAGGAGCAGGAGCAGGAACAGGAACAGGAGCAGGAGCAGCAACAGGAGCAGTAACAGGAGCAGGAGCCGAAGCAGGAGCAGGAACCGGAACAGGAGCAGGAACAGGAACAGGAACAGGAGCAGGAACAGGAACAGGAGCCGAAGCAGGAGCAGGAACAGGAACAGGAGCAGGAACAGGAACAGGAACAGGAGCAGGAACAGGAACAGGAGCAGGAGCAGGAGCAGGAACAGGAGCAGGAACAGGAGCAGGAGCCGAAGCAGGAGCAGGAACAGGAACAGGAGCAGGAACAGGAACAGGAACAGGAGCAGGAACAGGAGCAGGAGCAGAAACAGGAACAGGAACAGGAGCAGGAGCAGGAGCAGGAACAGCAACAGGAACAGGAGCAGGAACAGGAGAAGGAACAAGAACAGGAGCAGGAGCAGGAACAGGAGCATAAGTGGGAACAGGAGCAGGAGCAGGAACAGTAGAAGGAACAGGAACAGGAACAGGAACAGGAGCAGAACAGGAGAAGGAGCAGGAGCAGGAGGAGGAACAGGAACAGGAGCAGGAACAGGAACAGAAGCAGGAACAGGAGCACGAGCTGGAACAGGAGAAGGAACAGGAACAGGAGCAGGAGCAGGAACAGGAGCAGGAACAGGAACAGGAACAGGAGCAGGAACAGGAAAAGGAACAGGAACAGGAGCAGGAACAGGAGAAGGAACAGGAACAGAAGCAGGAACAGGAACAGGAGCAGGAGCAGGAACAGGAGAAGGAAATGGAACAGGAGAAGGAACAGGAACAGGAGCAGGAGCAGGAACAGGAACAGGAACAGGAACAGAAGCAGGAGCAGGAACAGGTGAAGGAACAGGAACAGGAGCAGGAGCAAGAACAAGAACATGAACAGGAGCAGGAATAGGAGCAGGAGCAGGAGGAGGAACAGGAACACGAGCAGGAGCAGGAACAAGGACTGAAGCAGGAACAGGAGCAGGAGCAGGAACAGGAACAGGAACAGGGACAGGAGCAGGAACAGGGACAGGAACAGGAACAGGAGCAGGAGCAGAAACAGGAACAGGAGCAGGAGCAGGAGCAGGAACAGGACCAGGACCAGGAGCAGGAGCAGGAACAGGAACAGGAACAGGAGCAGGAACAGGAGAAGGAACAGGAACAGGAGCATGAACAGGAGCAGGAGCAGGAGCAGGAGCGGGAACAGGAGCAGGAGTAGGAACAGGAACAGGAGCAGGAACAGGAGAAGGAACAGGAGCAGGAGCAGGAGCAGGAACAGGAACAGGAGCAGGAACAGGAACAGGAGCAGGAACAGGAGCAGGAACTGGTACAGGAGCAGGAGCAGGAACAGGAGCAGGAGCAGGAGCAGGGACAGGAACAGGAACAGAGGCAGGAGCAGAAGCAGGAACAGGAACAGGAGCAGGAGCAGGAACAGGAGCAGCAACAGGAACAGGAACAGGAGCAAGAGCAGGAACAGGAACAGGAGCAGGAGCAGGAACAGGAGCAGGAGCAGGAGCAGGAACAGGAACAGGAGCAGGAGCAGTAGCAGGAGCAGGAACAGGAGCAGGAGCAGGAGCAGGAACAGGAGCAGGAACATGAGCAGGAGCAGGAGCAGGAGCAGGAACAGGAACAGGAGCTGGAACAGGAACAAGAGCAGGAGCAGAAGCAGGAACAGGAACAGGAGCAGGAACAGGAGCAGGAGCAGGATCAGGGACAGGAACAGGAACAGGAACAGGAGCAGGAACAGGAACAGGAGCAGAAACAGGAACAGGAACTGGAACAGGAGCAGGAGCAGGAACAGGAACAGGAGCAGGAGCAGAAACAGGAACATGAACTGGAACAGGAGCAGGAGCAGGAACAGGAACAGGAAAAGGAACAGGAGCAGGAGCAGGAGCACGAACAGGATCAGGAGCAGGAACAGGAGCAGGAACAGGAGCAGGAACCGAAGCAGGAGCAGGAACAGGAGCAGGAGCAGGAACAGGAACAGCAACAGGAGCAGGAACAGGAACAGGAGCAGGAGCAGAAACAGGAACAGGAGCAGGAGCAGGAGCAGGAGCAGGAACAGGACCAGGAGCAGGAGCAGGAACAGGAACAGGAACAGGAGCAGGAACAGGAGAAGGAACAGGAACAGGAGCAGGAACAGGAGCAGGAGCAGGAGCAGGAGCGGGAACAGAAGCAGGAGCAGGAACAGGAACAGGAGCAGGAACAGGAGAAGGAACAGGAACAGGAACAGAAGCAGGAACAGGAACAGGAACAAGAGCAGGAACAGGAACAGGAGCAGGAGCAGGAACAGGAGCAGGAACAGGAGCAGGAACCGAAGCAGGAGCAGGAACAGGAACAGGAGCAGGAACAGGAACAGGAACAGGAGCAGGAACAGGAACAGGAGCAGGAGCAGAAACAGGAACAGGAGCAGGAGCAGGAGCACGAGCAGGAGCAGGAACAGGACCAGGAGCAGGAACAGGAGCAGGAGCAGGAATAGTAACAGGAACAGGAGCAGGAACAGGAGAAGGAACTGGAACAGGAGCAGGAGCAGGAACAGGAGCATAAGTGGGAACAGGAGCAGGAGCAGGAACAGCAGAACGAACAGGAACAGGAACAGGAGCAGAACAGGAGAAGGAACAGGAGCAGGAGCAGGAGGAGGAACAGGAACAGGAGCAGGAACAGGAACAGAAGCAGGAACAGGAGCACGAGCTGGAACAGGAGAAGGAACAGGAACAGGAGCAGGAGCAGGAACAGAAGAAGGAACAGGAACAGGAGCAGGAACAGGAACAGGAACAGGAGCAGGAACAGGAAAAGGAACAGGAACAGGAGAAGGAACAGGAACAGGAGCAGGAGGAGGAACAGGAGCAGGAGCAGGAACAGAAGCAGGAACAGGAACAGGAACAGGAGAAGGAACAGGAACAGGAACAGAAGCAGGAGCAGGAACAGGAACAGAAGCAGGAACAGGAACAGGAGCAGGAGCAGGAACAGGAGAAGGAACAGGAACAGGAGGAGAAGCAGGAACAGGAACAGGAACAAGAGCAGGAACAGGAACAGGAGCAGGAGCAGGAACAGGAGCAGGAACAGGAGCAGGAACCGAAGCAGGAGCAGGAACAGGAACAGGAGCAGGAACAGGAACAGGAGCAGGAACAGGAACAGGAGCAGGAGCAGAAACAGGAACAGGAGCAGGAGCAGGAGCATGAGCAGGAGCAGGAACAGGACCAGGAGCAGGAACAGGAGCAGGAACAGGAACAGGAACAGGAGCAGGAACAGGAGAAGGAACAAGAACAGGAGCAGGAGCAGGAACAGGAGCATAAGTGGGAACAGGAGCAGGAGCAGGAACAGGAGAAGGAACAGGAACAGGAACAGGAACAGGAGCAGAACAGGAGAAGGAACAGGAGCAGGAGCAGGAGGAGGAACAGGAACAGGAGCAGGAACAGGAACAGAAGCAGGAACAGGAGCAAGAGCTGGAACAGGAGAAGGAACAGGAACAGGAGCAGGAGCATGAACAGAAGAAGGAACAGGAACAGGAGCAGGAACAGGAACAGGAACAGGAGTAGGAACAGGAACAGGAGCAGGAACAGGAACAGGAACAGGAGCAGGAACAGGAGAAGGAACAGGAACAGGAACAGAAGCAGGAACAGGAACAGGAACAAGAGCAGGAACAGGAACAGGAGCAGGAGCAGGAACAGGAGCAGGAACAGGAGCAGGAACCGAAGCAGGAGCAGGAACAGGAACAGGAGCAGGAACAGGAACAGGAACAGGAGCAGGAACAGGAACAGGAGCAGGAGCAGAAACAGGAACAGGAGCAGGAGCAGGAGCACGAGCAGGAGCAGGAACAGGACCAGGAGCAGGAACAGGAGCAGGAGCAGGAATAGTAACAGGAACAGGAGCAGGAACAGGAGAAGGAACTGGAACAGGAGCAGGAGCAGGAACAGGAGCATAAGTGGGAACAGGAGCAGGAGCAGGAACAGCAGAACGAACAGGAACAGGAACAGGAGCAGAACAGGAGAAGGAACAGGAGCAGGAGCAGGAGGAGGAACAGGAACAGGAGCAGGAACAGGAACAGAAGCAGGAACAGGAGCACGAGCTGGAACAGGAGAAGGAACAGGAACAGGAGCAGGAGCAGGAACAGAAGAAGGAACAGGAACAGGAGCAGGAACAGGAACAGGAACAGGAGCAGGAACAGGAAAAGGAACAGGAACAGGAGAAGGAACAGGAACAGGAGCAGGAGGAGGAACAGGAGCAGGAGCAGGAACAGAAGCAGGAACAGGAACAGGAACAGGAGAAGGAACAGGAACAGGAACAGAAGCAGGAGCAGGAACAGGAACAGAAGCAGGAACAGGAACAGGAGCAGGAGCAGGAACAGGAGAAGGAACAGGAACAGGAGGAGAAGCAGGAACAGGAACAGGAACAAGAGCAGGAACAGGAACAGGAGCAGGAGCAGGAACAGGAGCAGGAACAGGAGCAGGAACCGAAGCAGGAGCAGGAACAGGAACAGGAGCAGGAACAGGAACAGGAGCAGGAACAGGAACAGGAGCAGGAGCAGAAACAGGAACAGGAGCAGGAGCAGGAGCATGAGCAGGAGCAGGAACAGGACCAGGAGCAGGAACAGGAGCAGGAACAGGAACAGGAACAGGAGCAGGAACAGGAGAAGGAACAAGAACAGGAGCAGGAGCAGGAACAGGAGCATAAGTGGGAACAGGAGCAGGAGCAGGAACAGGAGAAGGAACAGGAACAGGAACAGGAGCAGAACAGGAGAAGGAACAGGAGCAGGAGCAGGAGGAGGAACAGGAACAGGAGCAGGAACAGGAACAGAAGCAGGAACAGGAGCAAGAGCTGGAACAGGAGAAGGAACAGGAACAGGAGCAGGAGCATGAACAGAAGAAGGAACAGGAACAGGAGCAGGAACAGGAACAGGAACAGGAGTAGGAACAGGAACAGGAGCAGGAACAGGAACAGGAACAGGAGCAGGAACAGGAAAAGGAACAGGAACAGGAGCAGGAGCAGGAGAAGGAACAGGAACAGGAGCAGGAGGAGGAACAGGAGCAGGAGCAGGAACAGGAACAGGAGCAGGAACAGGAGAAGGAGCAGGAGCAGGAGCAGGAGCAGGAGCAGGAACGGGAACAGGAGCAGGAACAGGAACAGGAACAGGAGCAGGAACAGGAGCAGGAACTGGTACAGGAGCAGGAGCAGTAACAGGAGCAGGAGCAGGAGCAGGGACAGGAACAGAAACAGAGGCAGGAGCAGAAGCAGGAACAGGAACAGGAGCAGGAGCAGGAACAGGAGCAGCAACAGGAACAGGAACAGGAGCAAGAGCAGGAACAGGAACAGGAGCAGGAGCAGGAACAGGAGCAGGAGCAGGAGCAGGAACAGGAACAGGAGCAGGAGCAGTAGCAGGAGCAGGAACAGGAGCAGGAGCAGAAGCAGGAACAGGAGCAGGAACATGAGCAGGAGCAGGAGCAGGAACAGGAACAGGAGCTGGAACAGGAACAAGAGCAGGAGCAGAAGCAGGAACAGGAACAGGAGCAGGAACAGGAGCAGGAGCAGGATCAGGGACAGGAACAGGAACAGGAACAGGAGCAGGAACAGGAACAGGAGCAGAAACAGGAACAGGAACTGGAACAGGAGCAGGAGCAGGAACAGGAACAGGAGCAGGAGCAGAAACAGGAACAGGAACTGGAACAGGAGCAGGAGCAGGAACAGGATCAGGAGCAGGAACAGGAGCAGGAACAGGAGCAGGAACCGAAGCAGGAGCAGGAACAGGAACAGTAACAGGAGCAGGAACAGGAACAGGAGCAGGAGCAGAAACAGGAACAGGAGCAGGAGCAGGAGCAGGAGCAGGAACAGGACCAGGAGCAGGAGCAGGAACAGGAACAGGAACAGGAGCAGGAACAGGAGAAGGAACAGGAACAGGAACAGGAACAGGAGCAGGAGCAGGAACAGAAGCAGGAGCAGGAACAGGAACAGGAGCAGGAACAGGAGAAGGAACAGGAACAGGAACAGAAGCAGGAACTGGAACAGGAACAAGAGCAGGAACAGGAACAGGAGCAGGAGCAGGAACAGGAGCAGGAACAGGAGCAGGAACCGAAGCAGGAGCAGGAACAGGAACAGGAGCCGGAACAGGAACAGGAACAGGAGCAGGAACAGGAGCAGGAGCAGGAGCAGGAACAGGAACAGGAACAGGAACAGAAGCAGGAGCAGGAACAGGTGAAGGAACAGGAACAGGAACAGGAGCAGGAACAGGAGAAGGAACAGGAACAGGAGCAGGAGCAGGAACAGGAACAGGAGCAGGAGGAGGAACAGGAACACGAGCAGGAGCAGGAACAAGGACTGAAGCAGGAATAGGAGCAGGAGCAGGAACAGGAACAGGAACAGGGACAGGAGCAGGAACAGGGACAGGAACAGGAACAGAAGCAGGAACAGGAGCAGGAGCAGGAACAGGAGCAGGAACAGGAACAGGAGCAGGAGCACGACCAGGAGCAGGAGCAGGAACAGGAGCAGGAACAGGAGCAGGAACCGAAGCAGGAGCAGGAACAGGAACAGGAACAGCAACAGGAGCAGGAACAGGAACAGGAGCAGGAGCAGAAACAGGAACAGTAGCAGGAGCAGGAGCAGGAGCAGGAACAGGACCAGGAGCAGGAGCAGGAACAGGAACAGGAACAGGAGCAGGAACAGGAGAAGGAACAGGAACAGGAGCAGGAACAGGAGCAGGAGCAGGAGCAGGAGCGGGAACAGGAGCAGGAGCAGGAACAGGAACAGGAGCAGGAACAGGAGAAGGAACAGGAACAGGAACAGAAGCAGGAACAGGAACAGGAACAAGAGCAGGAACAGGAACAGGAGCAGGAGCAGGAACAGGAGCAGGAACAGGTGCAGGAACCGAAGCAGGAGCAGGAACAGGAACAGGAGCAGGAACAGGAACAGGAACAGGAGCAGGAACAGGAACAGGAGCAGGAGCATAAACAGGAACAGGAGCAGGAGCAGGAGCACGAGCAGGAGCAGGAACAGGACCAGGAGCAGGAACAGGAGCTGGAGCAGGAACAGGAACAGGAACAGGAGCAGGAACAGGAGAAGGAACAGGAACAGGAGCAGGAGCAGGAACAGGAGCAGGAACAGGAACAGAAGCAGGAACAGGAGCACGAGCTGGAACAGGAGAAGGAACAGGAACAGGAGCAGGAGCAGGAACAGGAACAGGAGCAGGAGCAGCAACAGGAGCAGTAACAGGAGCAGGAGCCGAAGCAGGAGCAGGAACCGGAACAGGAGCAGGAACAGGAACAGGAACAGGAGCAGGAACAGGAACAGGAGCCGAAGCAGGAGCAGGAACAGGAACAGGAGCAGGAACAGGAACAGGAACAGGAGCAGGAACAGGAACAGGAGCAGGAGCAGGAGCAGGAACAGGAGCAGGAACAGGAGCAGGAGCCGAAGCAGGAGCAGGAACAGGAACAGGAGCAGGAACAGGAACAGGAACAGGAGCAGGAACAGGAACAGGAGCAGGAGCAGAAACAGGAACAGGAACAGGAGCAGGAGCAGGAGCAGGAACAGCAACAGGAACAGGAGCAGGAACAGGAGAAGGAACAAGAACAGGAGCAGGAGCAGGAACAGGAGCATAAGTGGGAACAGGAGCAGGAGCAGGAACAGTAGAAGGAACAGGAACAGGAACAGGAACAGGAGCAGAACAGGAGAAGGAGCAGGAGCAGGAGGAGGAACAGGAACAGGAGCAGGAACAGGAACAGAAGCAGGAACAGGAGCACGAGCTGGAACAGGAGAAGGAACAGGAACAGGAGCAGGAGCAGGAACAGGAGCAGGAACAGGAACAGGAACAGGAGCAGGAACAGGAAAAGGAACAGGAACAGGAGCAGGAACAGGAGAAGGAACAGGAACAGAAGCAGGAACAGGAACAGGAGCAGGAGCAGGAACAGGAGAAGGAAATGGAACAGGAGAAGGAACAGGAACAGGAGCAGGAGCAGGAACAGGAACAGGAACAGGAACAGAAGCAGGAGCAGGAACAGGTGAAGGAACAGGAACAGGAGCAGGAGCAAGAACAAGAACATGAACAGGAGCAGGAATAGGAGCAGGCGCAGGAACAGGAACAGGAACATGAGCCGGAACAGGAGAAGGAACAGGAACAGGAACAGGAGCAGGAGCAGGAACAGGAGAAGGAACAGGAACAGGAGCAGGAGCAGGAACAGGAACAGGAGCAGGAGGAGGAACAGGAACACGAGCAGGAGCAGGAACAAGGACTGAAGCAGGAACAGGAGCAGGAGCAGGAACAGGAACAGGAACAGGGACAGGAGCAGGAACAGGGACAGGAACAGGAACAGGAGCAGGAGCAGAAACAGGAACAGGAGCAGGAGCAGGAGCAGGAACAGGACCAGGACCAGGAGCAGGAGCAGGAACAGGAACAGGAACAGGAGCAGGAACAGGAGAAGGAACAGGAACAGGAGCATGAACAGGAGCAGGAGCAGGAGCAGGAGCGGGAACAGGAGCAGGAGTAGGAACAGGAACAGGAGCAGGAACAGGAGAAGGAACAGGAGCAGGAGCAGGAGCAGGAACAGGAACAGGAGCAGGAACAGGAACAGGAGCAGGAACAGGAGCAGGAACTGGTACAGGAGCAGGAGCAGGAACAGGAGCAGGAGCAGGAGCAGGGACAGGAACAGGAACAGAGGCAGGAGCAGAAGCAGGAACAGGAACAGGAGCAGGAGCAGGAACAGGAGCAGCAACAGGAACAGGAACAGGAGCAAGAGCAGGAACAGGAACAGGAGCAGGAGCAGGAACAGGAGCAGGAGCAGGAACAGGAACAGGAGCAGGAGCAGTAGCAGGAGCAGGAACAGGAGCAGGAGCAGGAGCAGGAACAGGAGCAGGAACATGAGCAGGAGCAGGAGCAGGAGCAGGAACAGGAACAGGAGCTGGAACAGGAACAAGAGCAGGAGCAGAAGCAGGAACAGGAACAGGAGCAGGAGCAGGATCAGGGACAGGAACAGGAACAGGAACAGGAGCAGGAACAGGAACAGGAGCAGAAACAGGAACAGGAACTGGAACAGGAGCAGGAGCAGGAACAGGAACAGGAGCAGGAGCAGAAACAGGAACATGAACTGGAACAGGAGCAGGAGCAGGAACAGGAACAGGAAAAGGAACAGGAGCAGGAGCAGGAGCACGAACAGGATCAGGAGCAGGAACAGGAGCAGGAACAGGAGCAGGAACCGAAGCAGGAGCAGGAACAGGAGCAGGAGCAGGAACAGGAACAGCAACAGGAGCAGGAACAGGAACAGGAGCAGGAGCAGAAACAGGAACAGGAGCAGGAGCAGGAGCAGGAGCAGGAACAGGACCAGGAGCAGGAGCAGGAACAGGAACAGGAACAGGAGCAGGAACAGGAGAAGGAACAGGAACAGGAGCAGGAACAGGAGCAGGAGCAGGAGCAGGAGCGGGAACAGAAGCAGGAGCAGGAACAGGAACAGGAGCAGGAACAGGAGAAGGAACAGGAACAGGAACAGAAGCAGGAACAGGAACAGGAACAAGAGCAGGAACAGGAACAGGAGCAGGAGCAGGAACAGGAGCAGGAACAGGAGCAGGAACCGAAGCAGGAGCAGGAACAGGAACAGGAGCAGGAACAGGAACAGGAACAGGAGCAGGAACAGGAACAGGAGCAGGAGCAGAAACAGGAACAGGAGCAGGAGCAGGAGCACGAGCAGGAGCAGGAACAGGACCAGGAGCAGGAACAGGAGCAGGAGCAGGAATAGTAACAGGAACAGGAGCAGGAACAGGAGAAGGAACTGGAACAGGAGCAGGAGCAGGAACAGGAGCATAAGTGGGAACAGGAGCAGGAGCAGGAACAGCAGAACGAACAGGAACAGGAACAGGAACAGGAGCAGAACAGGAGAAGGAACAGGAGCAGGAGCAGGAGGAGGAACAGGAACAGGAGCAGGAACAGGAACAGAAGCAGGAACAGGAGCACGAGCTGGAACAGGAGAAGGAACAGGAACAGGAGCAGGAGCAGGAACAGAAGAAGGAACAGGAACAGGAGCAGGAACAGGAACAGGAACAGGAGCAGGAACAGGAAAAGGAACAGGAACAGGAGAAGGAACAGGAACAGGAGCAGGAGGAGGAACAGGAGCAGGAGCAGGAACAGAAGCAGGAACAGGAACAGGAACAGGAGAAGGAACAGGAACAGGAACAGAAGCAGGAGCAGGAACAGGAACAGAAGCAGGAACAGGAACAGGAGCAGGAGCAGGAACAGGAGAAGGAACAGGAACAGGAGGAGAAGCAGGAACAGGAACAGGAACAAGAGCAGGAACAGGAACAGGAGCAGGAGCAGGAACAGGAGCAGGAACAGGAGCAGGAACCGAAGCAGGAGCAGGAACAGGAACAGGAGCAGGAACAGGAACAGGAGCAGGAACAGGAACAGGAGCAGGAGCAGAAACAGGAACAGGAGCAGGAGCAGGAGCATGAGCAGGAGCAGGAACAGGACCAGGAGCAGGAACAGGAGCAGGAACAGGAACAGGAACAGGAGCAGGAACAGGAGAAGGAACAAGAACAGGAGCAGGAGCAGGAACAGGAGCATAAGTGGGAACAGGAGCAGGAGCAGGAACAGGAGAAGGAACAGGAACAGGAACAGGAACAGGAGCAGAACAGGAGAAGGAACAGGAGCAGGAGCAGGAGGAGGAACAGGAACAGGAGCAGGAACAGGAACAGAAGCAGGAACAGGAGCAAGAGCTGGAACAGGAGAAGGAACAGGAACAGGAGCAGGAGCATGAACAGAAGAAGGAACAGGAACAGGAGCAGGAACAGGAACAGGAACAGGAGTAGGAACAGGAACAGGAGCAGGAACAGGAACAGGAACAGGAGCAGGAACAGGAAAAGGAACAGGAACAGGAGCAGGAGCAGGAGAAGGAACAGGAACAGGAGCAGGAGGAGGAACAGGAGCAGGAGCAGGAACAGAAGCAGGAACAGGAACAGGAGAAGGAACAGGAACCGGAACAGAAGCAGGAGCAGGAACAGGAACAGAAGCAGGAACAGGAACAGGAGCAGGAGCAGGAACAGGAGAAGGAACAGGAACACGAGAAGGAACAGGAACAGGAGCAGGAGCAGGAACAGGAACAGGAACAGGAACAGAAGCAGGAGCAGGAACAGGTGAAGGAACAGGAACAGGAGCAGGAGCAAGAACAAGAACATGAACAGGAGCAGGAATAGGAGCAGGAGCAGGAACAGGAACAGGAACATGAGCCGGAACAGGAGAAGGAACAGGAACAGGAACAGGAGCAGGAGCAGGAACAGGAGAAGGAACAGGAACAGGAGCAGGAGGAGGAACAGGAACAGGAGCAGGAGGAGGAACAGGAACACGAGCAGGAGCAGGAACAAGGACTGAAGCAGGAACAGGAGCAGGAGCAGGAACAGGAACAGGAACAGGGACAGGAGCAGGAACAGGGACAGGAACAGGAACAGGAGCAGGAGCAGGAGCAGGAGCAGGAACAGGAGCAGGAACAGGAACAGGAGCAGGAGCACGAACAGGAGCAGGAGCAGGAACAGGAGCAGGAACCGAAGCAGGAGCAGGAACAGGAACAGGAGCAGGAACAGGAACAGCAACAGGAGCAGGAACAGGAACAGGAGCAGGAGCAGAAACAGGAACAGGAGCAGGAGCAGGAGCAGGAGCAGGAACAGGACCAGGACCAGGAGCAGGAGCAGGAACAGGAACAGGAACAGGAGCAGGAACAGGAGAAGGAACAGGAACAGGAGCAGGAGCAGGAACAGGAACAGGAGCAGGAACAGGAGCAGGAACTGGTACAGGAGCAGGAGCAGGAACAGGAGCAGGAGCAGGGACAGGAACAGGAACAGAGGCAGGAGCAGAAGCAGGAACAGGAACAGGAGCAGGAGCAGGAACAGGAGCAGGAACAGGAACAGGAACAGGAGCAAGAGCAGGAACAGGAACAGGAGCAGGAACAGGAGCAGGAGCAGGAGCAGGAACAGGAACAGGAGCAGGAGCAGGAGCAGTAGCAGGAGCAGGAACAGGAGCAGGAGCAGGAGCAGGAACATGAGCAGGAGCAGGAGCAGGAACAGGAACAGGAGCTGGAACAGGATCAAGAGCAGGAGCAGAAGCAGAAGCAGGAACAGGAACAGGAGCAGGAACAGGAGCAGGAGCAGGATCAGGGACAGGAACAGGAACAGGAACAGGAGCAGGAAAAGGAACAGGAGCAGGAGCAGAAACAGGAACAGGAACAGGAGCTGGAACAGGAACAAGAGCAGGAGCAGGGACAGGAACAGGAACAGGAGCAGGAACAGGAGCAGGAGCAGGAACAGGAACAGGAGCAGGAGCAGAAACAGGAACAGGAACTGGAACAGGAGCAGGAGCAGGAACAGGAACAGGAGCAGGAACAGGAGCAGGAGCAGGAGCAGGAACAGGAACAGGAACAGGAGCAGGAGCAGAAACAGGAGCAGGAGCAGGAGCAGGAACAGGAGCAGGATCAGGAACAGGAGCAGGAGCAGGAACAGGAACAGGAGCAAGAGCAGGTACAGGAGCAGGAGCAGGAGCAGAAGCAGGAACAGGAGCAGGAACAGGAACAGTAGCAGGAACAGGAGCTGGAACCGGAGCAGGAGCAGGAGCCGAAGCAGGAACAGGAACAGGAGCAGGAACAGGAACAGGAGCAGGAGCAGAAGCAGGAATAGGAGTAGGAGCAGGAACAGGAGCAGGAACAGGAGCAGGAGCAGGAACAGGAGCAGGAACAGGAGCAGGAGCAGGAATAGGAACAGGAACAGAAGCAGGAACAGGAGCAGGAGCAGGAGCAGGAACAGGAGAAGGAACAGGAACAGGAGCAGGAGCAGGAGCAGGAACAGGAACAGGAGCAGGAACAGGAGCAGGAGCAGGAGCAGGAGCAGGAACAGGAACAGGAGCAAGAGCAAGAGCAGGAACAGGAGCAAGAGCAGGAGCAGGAACAGGAGCAGGAGCAGAAGCAGGAACAGGAACAGGAACACAGGAACAGGAACAGGCGCAGGAGCAGGAGCAGGAGCAGGGTCAGGAACAGGAACAGGAGCAGTAGCAGGAACAGGAACAGGAGCAGGAGCAGGAACAGGAACAGGAGCAGGAGCAGAAACAGGAGCAGGAGCAGGAACAGGAGCAGGAGCAGGAACAGGAACAGGGATAGGAGCAGGAACAGGGACAGAAGCAGGAGCAGGAACAGGAGGAGGCCTACCGGCAGACTATAAGTTTCATCAACATGGCGCAACACCGGTGTCTCAGGAGGCTCAGGGTGCCAGACATTTGCAGTCTGCTGGAACAAGACCTGCTGGGCCTGGAGGCTCGGCTTTACCCAGTGGCTGTCAAAGTCACCGTCAACCTCAACTATTTGCCTCTGGATCTCCGTCTCTGCTGGAGCCATTTGCAGGATCTCGCAGTCAGCAGCCCACACATACACAAGGCAGTGACTGATGGCTTGTTTGTCAGGGCAGGCAATTATATCAACCATTCCTCCATCAATGTGCAGCTGATGTGCAACTACAAAAGGATCTTGATGCAGGTGTGCGCGAGATTCCCGGGCAGCTGCCATGATGCTTCCATCGTGCGGCAGTCCGCCCTCCCTGATCTCTTCACACCTGGAAGCAGAGTTAGCGGCTGGCTGCTCGGTGACAGGGGATACCCACTTAAAACATGGCTGGTGACACGTGGGTGGAAGCCGCTGGAGGCGGTGTTGAATCTCGTCGTCGATGTCTGCCCTTGTTGATAACAGGTTCCCGAGGTATGCAAAATGCTCGACTCGGAACTCCTGCACGGCAAGCGAGCCCCAGGTGGGCAGAGGAAATGTTATAAGGACACCCTCAAAACCTCCTTGATAATATGCAATATCCCCACCAACACCTGGGAATCCCTGGCCAAAGAACACCCTAAGTGGAGGAAGAGCATCCGGGAGGGCGCTGAGACTTCGAGAGCATGCAGAAATCAAGCACTGGCAGCGGAAGGAGCGTGCAGCAAACCAGACTCCCCACCCACCCTTTCCTTCAACCACTGTCTGTCCCACCTGTGACAGACTTTAATTTCCATATTGGACTGTTCAGTCACGTAAGAACTCACTTTTGGAGTGAAAGCAAGTCTTCCTCGATTTTGAGGGACTGCCTATGATGATGGAAGCCAACCAATGAGGCCCAGGAGCGATACAATGAAAGCCAAATGCCAACCAGATGTGTCATTGAGCAGGCCATCAGCATACTGAAGATGCGCTTCAGGTGCCTGAACAGAACGCAGCAGAATGGCCGTGGTGCGCTGTGCCCTGCACAACACTGCACAGCAGCGAGGTTTGGGCCTGCAGAAGGATCAAGGCACAGAGCACAGAGCCTCTTTGGACAATATGAAAGGAGAGAAGGAAGAGGCAGAATGTGATGCAGCCAATGTACCAGCATGTGAGGTACTGGCAGGGGACGGGGGGCTGGAGGAATGGCTGGAACGCCTGCCAGTACATCGCACATTCTCGACTCCTCCTCTAGAAATATCCTGTTCATCGACGACCCCCTGTGTCCAGCTGTGGAGAGGGAGAGTTCTACCTGCAAGGTAAGTGGGTGTGAGGAGTGATGTGTTGGAGTAGGCGTGAGAAGGCAGAGTGCTCTTACCTTTCCTGCCCTGCTTAGGTCATTGAAGTACTTCCTGCATTGGATCCAGGAGCATGGCTCCGCACTCCTGCTGCTGACCTCGTAAGAACCTAAGAAATAGGAGCAGGTGTAGGCCATTGGGCCCCTCGAGCCTGCTCCGCCATTTAATAAGATCATGGCTGATCTGGTCTTGACCTCAACTCCACTTCCCTGCCCGCTCCCCATAACCCTTGAAACCCGTGTTGTTCAAAAATCTGTCTATCTCCACCTTAAATATGTTTAATGATCCAGCCTCCGCAGCTCGCTGCGGCACAGAATTCCACATTGCCAATTAACATTTATGTGAGCTAATTAAAGAACAAAAATTTATCAAAACAACATTTTCTTAGAAACACATGAGCAACTACAAAGCCTCACCCTTCCTTTTGCTGCTACTCCTACGCAACTACGACACAATGAAAGAATATGTGCGAAAGGATAATGCTTGTGTACAATGTGGGACTGGTACCTTCCAGAGAGTGTCAGAGTTCCTGGGGCCGAAATTCAGGGTCCCGATAAGGCTCGTTACCGTCCATTTGCGGTGGCCAGGCGACGGAATCCAATGGCTGCCGTGACCGATATTTAGCGCAGGAATTTTGATCAGCTCCGCTGGGCAGGCCACATTGTCCGCATTCCAGACACAAGACTCCCAAAGCAAGTGCTCTACTCGGAACTCCTTCATGGCAAATGATCCAAAGGTGGGCAGAGGAAACGTTACAGGTACACCCTCAAAGCCTTCCTGATAAAGTGCAACATCCCCATCGACACCTGGGAGCCCTGGCCAAAGACCGCCCTAAGTGGAGGAAGTGCATCCGGGAGGGCGCTGAGCACCTCGAGTCTCATCGCCAAGACTATGCAGTAACCAAGCGCAGGCAGTGGAAGGAGCGTGCGGCAAACCAGTCCCACCCACCCCTTCCCTCAACGATTATCTGTCCCACCTGTGACAGGGACTGTGGCTCTCGTATTGCACTGTTCAGCCACCTAAGGACTCATTTCAAGAGTGGAAGCAAGTCCTCCTCGATTCCGAGGGACTGCCTATGATGATGATGATGATTTTGGGGTGGTGCGCACTTGCGCTTCGATTGGCTGACTCCCCGTGGCGGTATGGGGCTTGTGGCAGTACTGACGCAAAGTGCTCACCGCTGCCGCTCCGCCCCCCCAACCGATCTTCACCATAACAAAGGCTGGCTGGTTAGTGACAGTGCCCCCGCCAGCTGCTTGGGGTCAGTGTACTGTTGGAGACCACCAGCGGGGGTTTTGCGATGGGGTTCTTGGTGAGCAGAATTTTTCTTGGGTTTTTGTGCAACTTTGGAAAGACACCAGCAGACTTGTGAGAACCTTTGCTGAGTGGGCAAACTTATTTCCCTCTCTCTCTCTCATTGGTCGTGGCCGGTGGGCGTCATTCTCTTCTCCACAGAGGCCACAAAGTGAGGGTGGAGCCTGTGGTTATAATGGGCTCAGTGTTGGCAGGGGATCGGCTGCTACACATTGTCAGAGGCAGGGCGGCACGCAGGAGGAGGCATCGGCATCACCAATGAGTACAGAGGCAGCAGGCAAGGGAGGCAGCATCCATGGCTGCCCAACATGGAGAAGGGCCTGCAGCTGGCCGCAGACCTCAATGTCCAGAGGCTGGCCAGGAGGGCGATGGCGTGAGGAGCAGGGTGAGATACGCTGACACACCCCCCCCCCCGCACCACATACTGGGTCAGGAGCCTTGCCAGCAGCAGCCTGCAGAGGCTGAGGAACATCAGCAGGAAGAGGGAGAAGGCGCTCAGCCAGCTGGCATGGGAGGAGCCCAGCACATACCTCTGCCAAGGAGGCCCCACTGCCCAAGGCCCTACCGACATCAGTTCTCATTCCTACAGCCCAGCAACGAGCAATGTGTGAGAAGGCTGCGATTCTCCAAGGACATCCTGACCGAGCTCTGCAATGTCCTGCGGCCAGATCTGGAGCCTCACACAAGGCTCAGGACAGCTCTCAGCATTCCGACCAAACTGACCATAGCTCTCAACTTTTGAGCGACCGGCTCGTTCCAGTCTGCAAGTGCAGACATATCCAATATCGCACAATTCTCTGCCCATCGCTCCGTCCGGCAGGTCACCGATGCTCTGTATAGGAGAAGAGTGGACTATATCTCCTTCCCGATGATCAGGGAGAAGCAGGTGGAGCGCTAGGCCGGATTTGTCCGGATTGCAGGGTTCCCCAGGATGCAGGGGGCCATCGACTGTACACATGTTGGCCTGAGGGTGCCACAACACCATCCAGAGATATCCATGAACAGAAAGGGATTCCACTCCCTGAATGTGCAGCTGATGTGTGGCCACCAGCGTAGGATCCTGGCAGTCAGTGCCAGGTATCCAGGCAGCAGCCACGATTCCGTCATCATGCGCCAGAGCAGTGTGCCCGCCCTCTTCACCGGTCCAAACCAGGATTGCGGACGGCTGCTTGGGGATAAGGGATATCCCCTGTGCACTTGCTGCTGACTCCACTTCGGAGCCCCAGGATTGCGGCCGAGCATGCCTACAACGGCGCTCACTCTGCCACCAGGTGCATCATCGAGCACTGCATCGGGATCCTCAAACAGACGTTTCGTTGCCTAGACCAGTCTGGTGGGGCATTGCAGCAATCACCTAAACAGCTCTCCATATTCATGGTGGTCTGCTGCATGTTGCACAACCTGGATGTCATGAGGGGACAGCATCTGGAGGTCGATCCAGCAGTACCACCTCAGGAGGAGGAGGAGAAGGAGGAGGAGGAGGAGGAGGAGGAGGAGGAGGTGGAGGAGGAGGTGGAGGAGGAGGAGGAAGAGGAGGAGGAGGAAGAGGAGGAGGTGGAGGAGGAGGAGGAGGAGGAGGAGGAGGAGGAGGAGGAAGAGGAGGAGGAGGAGGAGGAGGTGGAGGAGGAGGTGGAGGAGGAGGTGGAGGAAGAGGATGAGGTGGAGGAGGAGGAGGAGGAGGAGGAGGAGGTGGAGGAGGAGGAGGAGGAGGAGGAGGAAGAGGAGGAGGATGAGGAGGAGGAGGAGGAGGAGGAGGAGGAGGTGGAGGAGGAGGAGGAAGAGGAGGAGGAGGAAGAGGATGAGGTGGAAGAGGAGGAGGAAGAGGAGGAAGAAGAGGAGGAGGAGGAGGAAAGGCGGTGGAGGATGATGTGGAGGAGGAGGAGGAGGTGGAGGAGGATGTAGAGGAGGATGTGGAGGAGAAGGAGGAGGAGGAGGAGGTGGAGGAGGATGTAGAGGAGGATGTGGAGGAGAAGGAGGAGGAGAGGAGGTGGAGGAGGAGGAGGAGGAGAGGAGGAGGAGAGGAGGTGGAGAATGATGTGGAGGAGAAGGAGGTGGTGGAGGAGGAGGAGGAGGAGGATGTAGAGGAGAATGTGGAGGAGAAGGAGGAGGAGAGGAGGTGGAGGAGGAGGAGGAGGAGGAGGTGGAGGGGAGAGGAGGTGGAGGATATGGAGGAGGAGAAGGAGGATGTAGAGGTGGAGGAGGAGGAGGAGGAGGTGGAGGAGTTGGAGGAGGAGGAAGAGGATGTGGAGTTGGAGGAGGAGGAGGAGGAGGATGTGGAGTTTGAGGAGGAGGAGGAGAAGGAAGATGTGGATGTGGAGGAGGAGGAGGAGGAGGAGGAGGAGGAAGATATGGATGTGGAGGAGGAGGAGGAGGAGGAGGAAGATATGGATGTGGAGGAGGAGGACCAGGATCGCCGTCGCCACCCACTCAGGAGGCATCATCCCAACCGTGGAAGGGAGGTGCAGACACGTCTGATTGTTGCTTGATTCACATCCACACATGACCCTGTATCTTCTATTTTCCATGGCTTCCCACTGAGTGCCTTGATACATAATTGCCCACCATCTCATTATACACCTGACCAGATATAGGTGCAAAAAATAATGATTTAATACATCATCAAAATCGCTCCAAACAACTAACAGAAGAAAAAACAGTGCAGAGAAGTAACAGAAACACATCATTTCTCACCCTTGTACATTTCCATATAACCCCTCTTACGCGTGCCTACCCTACTACTACGCCACAGTGTCTCACTTGTGGCTGCCTCATGAGTCTGGGAAGGCTGCTGTGTTCCCTGTGTGGAAGGTGCAGATGTCTTTCTAGGATGCCCTCGACCAGCTTTGGCCCTGGAAGGGCCAGCTGTAGACTGGTCAGCACCCTCCTGGGAGGGTTCAGTCTGGCTTGGCTCGGGCGACTCCATGCGTGGGGGCACTGGTGGAGCGATCGGTCTGGGGTCAGGAATGCTGCAATCCTGAGGGAGTGCATCATCTGTATCCTGGCCCGAGGAGCCTGAGTCACTCACCGGGGCAGGCACGATACATAAGAACATAAGTGTCATATATATATAGCTCCATCCAGTGCACTACTGTGGCATTGCAGCCATTGCTGTTTACAACAATACAGAGGGAACAGATCACCGGACTGGGTTCCTGAAGTTATCAGCCATCTTAAAGCCTGATGTGTTTGTGAGGTTGTACCGAAAACATAACATTAGCGACGGAGAATGGGATAATCGGATAACCTAGCTGAAATTTTTGTTGGTGGATGATTCAGCCAACTGACAGAGAGACTTTGAGAGCTTCTCTGTTTTGATTAACAGCTAAAAATCCAAGGTAAATTACAAACACATTTGGCTGAACTGCCAGAATCCAGATGGCCACGCCTATGGGAACAATAGGATGCTTTGGGAAGTTTCAACGCGACCGTGAAAGTTTCGGAGCATATGTGGAGCGGCTAGAAATGTTTTTCACCGCAAATAGTATCATCGAAGTCTCCGATGGTGAAAACCGTAACCGGGTTTTTTCTTAACTGAAGCAGGGCCCGAGGTGTATGAAATCCTGAAAAATTTGCTTGTGCCTGTCAAGCCAAAGGACACATCATTTAAGCAAATTCTAACAGCACCACAGTCCTGAGCCCCTGGAAATTGCTGAAAGTTATCATTTTGGAATACAAGATCAGTTAACCGACGAAAGTATGTGAATACATTGTAGCATTAAAAAAGCTATCTATTCACCGTAATTTTGGAAACTTTCAGGACCGAGCAGTGCATGTCCGCTTTGTTTGTGAGATGAAAAATGATGCGATCAGAAGAAAATTATTGACAACTCCGAACTTGACTTTTGATTTAACTTGTCAGACAGCTATGTCAATGGATATGGCCGACCAACATTCCCGAGAATTTCATACCATTTCCAGTCATCAGACAACCAAGGTGAATCGCCTGCAGGTTAAAAGTAAAAGGCAGTTGAGCCTCAAGGTCTCAGAAACTGGCCAAGGTAACAGAGCATTGAAGTCATGCTATTGGTGCCTAGGACAACACATTGCTCAAAGTTATCCACATGTGAAGGCAGAATGTTTCTTCTGTAGGAAAACTGGGCATCTTGAGAAGGCATGCCGACTGAAGAGTAAACCAACTTTCAAGGCTATAAGTGGAAATCCCCAGAGACTATATGGCATCGAAGAAAAACAACAGGATGAGGAGGTTTTAGAGCTACACATCATCAGGAGCACGAGGGTACCTAACAGCGATTCGAAAAGTATCATCATCCAAGTAGATGTTGCAGGAACCAAAATACCAATGGAAATTGACACTGGTGTATCCGTGAGTGTAGTACCGGAGTCGCTATACCTCGACAAATTGCGTGATTTCCCATTGGAAAAATCCAAGATAGAACTGCGAGGCTACTCAGGAGAGAACATTCCTGTGGTAGGTCGTATCACTGTACTGGTAAAATACAAGGATCAATTTCAGAGCTTGCCTCTGTTAGTAGTGGCAGGAGACAAGCCTGCCTTATTCGGAAGGAATTGGTTGGGATCACTGAAGCTGGATTGGAGTGAGAATTTTCGAGTTGTAACGAGATTTGCATCAAAGGATGATGTCATTAAGAAGTATCCGAAGATGTTCTGTGAAACGGGCAGTCCGATTCAAGGCGAGTGTCAGGGTACAGAAGGACACTAGACCAGTTTACTGCAAGCCATGTCCCGTACCATATACACTCAAGGAGAAAATTGAACAAGAACTGAAAAGACTAGAGACTGAGAACATTATCTCTAAGATAGATCTATGTAATTGGACTACACTCATTATGGGCTCAAAATTGGCCAGGAGTTGTTCCGGTTTTTTTGGAGCAACTTGATTTTTCTGGAGTATCTTAAAAATCTCCATTCTGCACATTTAATTTGCGCCAGTGTAAGTGAGTTAGTTAGGATTTTTTTTAGTTTCGTTTTTTTTTCAAAAGAGGGCGTTACCAGCCACCTACGCCTGTTTTGGCCATTTAGGCCAGTTTGGATAGATAATAGTTGCTCCAAACTAACACAGGCCAGCGTATGTGGCCATTTGTGGCCGCACAGAAAACCCTTGCGGAGAGTTAAGAAATCAGCGCAGGTAGGTACATCTGAGACCATTCGGCCAGAGATAGGGGCGAGAAGGGAAGCGGAGAGGACCCTGCAAAGCACTAAACAAAGCACAACAACATTCAAAAAGCATAAAAACATTCAAGAAGAAATTAAAAATAAAACTAAGTCCGACCTTTAAATCAAAACTCAGCCTGGGAAGTCAGCGGGCCAGCCGGTGCGGGAGGCCACTCAGCCGGGGATAGGTGCGGGGCGACGGGGAAGCACAGGCCGCAGACATCCAAACAGAAAATGACTTCTAAGATAAACTGTCAACCTGCCAAAGGAGACATGGAACCTCTACTTCCACTGGGTATTTCACTGACTCTCTCTCTTTCTGACTCTCTGACTGACTCTCTCTCTCTCACTCTCTCTCTGACTCTCTCGCTGACTCTCTCTCTCTGACTGACACTCTCTCTCTCTGACTCTCTCTCTGACTGACTCTCTCTCTCTCTGACTCTCTCTCTCTGACTGACTCTCTCTCGCTCTGACTCTCTCTCTCTCTCTCTGACTCTCTGCCTGACTCTCTCTCTCTCTGACTCTCGCTCTCTGACTGACTCTCTCTCTCTCTCTGAATCTCTCTCTGACTCTCTCTCTCTCTGACTCTCTGCCTGACTCTCTCTCTCTCTGACTCTCGCTCTCTGACTGACTCTCTCTCTCTGTGACTCTCTCTCTGACTCTCTGACTGACTCTCTGATTGACTCTCTCTCTAACTCTCTCTCTCTCTGACTCTCTCTCTGACTGACTCTCTCTCTCTGACTCTCAATGTTATGTATCTTCAAAGCATGCACTCCCATGTTCCGTCACCAGGGAGCGCATCCCCTGAAGTCCCAAGGGATCCCAGCATCCCTTGGGAGCACTGTATATAAGCCGGCCCCTTAGGCCTGTTCCTCACTCTGGAGTGTCTTATTAAAGACTGAGGTCACTGTTACTTTAACCTTCCCGTGTGCAGTCTCATCTGTGTTAGGAACACAATAACTGGCATCGAGTATACGAATCCAACACAAAGATGCAGCAAACTGTGGGCACCCTGGAGAAGTTCTCGAAGGGTGAGGATTGGGAAGCCTATGTCGAACAGCTAGACCAGTACTTTGTAGCCAACGAGCTGGACGGAGAAGGAAGCGCTGCAAAAAGGAGAGCGGTCCTCCTCACGGTCTGCGGGGCACCGACCTACAGCCTCATGAAGAATCTTCTGGCTCCGGTGAAACCCACAGATAAGTTGTATGAGGAGCTGTGTACACTGGTTCGGGAGCATCTTAACCCGAGGGAGAGCGTGCTAATGGCGAGGTATCGGTTCTACACGTGCCAGCAATCTGAAGGTCAGGAAGTGGCGAGCTACGTCGCCGAGCTAAGGCGACATGCAGGACAATGTGAGTTTGATAGCTACCTAAAGCAGATGCTCAGAGACTTTTTTGTACTGGGCATTGGCCACGAGACCATCTTATGAAAACTTTTGACTGTAGAGAGACCGACCCTCAGTAAGGCCATTGCGATAGCACAGGCGTTTATGTCCACCAATGATAACACCAAACAAATCTCTCGGCACACAAGTGCTAGCAATGTTCATAAATTAACTGGTACTGTGTTTGTGAGCAGAAATGTACAGGGCAGAAACCACGAGTCTGCAACTGCCAGCAGGCCTCAGGTGACCCAGATGACTCAGAATCCGCAACAAAAGATGAATGCAAGGAAATTCACACCTTGTTGGCGTTGTGGAGGCTTCCATTCAGCCTATTCATGCCGCTTCAAAGGCTATATTTGCAAGAGCTGTGGAACAATGGGGCACCTCCAACGAGCTTCCAGACGAGTTGCAAGCTCTGCAAAACCTGCTAACCACCACGTGGCAGAGGAAGATCGGTCCATGGTGGATCAAAGCAATTTCGAGCCTCAGAGAGAGGAGGCAGATGCTGAAGTACACGGTGTGCACACATTTTCAACGAAATGTCCACCTATAATGCTAAATATAAAATTGAATGGCTTACCCGTAGCCATGGAACTGGACACTGGCGCTAGCCAATCCATCATGAGTAAAAAGATGTTTAAGAGACTGTGGTGCAAAAAGGCACTCAGACCAGCCCTGAGCCCCATCCACACGAAACTGAGAATGTACACTAAAGAGCTCATCAATGTCCTGGGCAACGCCATGGTCAAGGTCACCTATGAGGGCACGGCGCACAAACTGCCACTCTGGATTGTCCCGGGCGATGGCCCCCCACATGCTTGGAAGGAGCTGGCTGGGCAAAATTCCATGGAACTGGGATGACATCTGAGCGCTATCACATATCGATGAGGCCTCATGTACCCAGGTTCTTAACAAATTTCCTTCCCTTTTTGAGCCAGGCATTGGAAACTTTTCCGGGGCGGAGGTGCGGATCCACTTGGCCCCAGAGGCACGACCCATTCACCACAAGGCGTGAGCGGTACCTCACGTGATGAGGGAGAGAGTGGAAATCGAGCTGGATAGGCTGCAATGCGAGGGCATCATCTCCCCAGTGGAATTCAGCGAGAGGGCCAGTCCGATTGTTCCAGTACACAAAAGCGATGGTACGGTCAGGATTTGCGGCGATTATAAAGTAACTATTAATCGTTTCTCGCTGCAGGACCAATACCTGCTACCTAAGGCAGATGACCTATTTGCGACGCTGGCAGGAGACAAGACTTTCACCAAGCTCGACCTGACTTCGGCCGACATGATGCAGGAGCTGGACGAGTCTTCGAAGGGCCACACCTCCATCAACACGCACAAGGGACTGTTCATCTACAACAGATGTCCATTTAGAATTCGGTTGGCTGCAGCGATCTTCCAGCAAAACATGGAGAGCCTACTCAAGTCGGTACCACGCACGGTGGTTTTTCAGGACGACATATTGGTCACGGGTCGGGACACCGCCGAGCACCTACAAAACCTGGAGGAGGTCCTCCAGTGACTGGATTGCGTAGGGCTGTGGCTGAAGAGGTCGAAATGCGTCTTCATGGCAACAGAAGTGGAGTTTTTGGGGAGAAAGGTTGTGGCGGACAGCATTCGGCCCACAGACGCCAAGACAGAGGCTATCAGGAACGCGCCCAGGCCACAGAATGTCACGGAGCTGCGGTCGTTCCTGGGACTCCTCAACTATTTTGGTAACTTCCTACTGGGGTTAAGCAGCCTTTTAGAGCCCCAACATGTATTATTGCGTAAAGGTCAGAACTGGTTATGGGGAAAAAAACAATTAATTCCTTTTGAGAAAGCCAGAAACATTTTATGCTCCAACAAGCTGCTTGTATTGTATAACCCATGTAAAAGACTTGTGCTAGCATGTGACGCATTGTCGTATGGAGTCGGGTGTGTATTACAACAAGCTAACGTTGCGGGGAAGTTGCAACCTGTCGCCTATGCCTCCATGAGCTTGTCTAAGGCCGAGAGAGCCTACAGCATGATTGAGAAAGGGGCATTAGCATGTGTGTTCGGGGTAAAGACAATGCATCAGTCCCTGTTTGGCCTCAAATTTGAGCTGGAAACTGATCACAAGCCCCTCATAGCCCTGTTCGCTGAAAACAAGGGGATAAATACTAATACCTCAGCCTGCATACAAAGGTGGACACTCGCGCTATCAGCGTATAACTATACCATCCGCCACAGGGCAGGCACCGAGAACTGTGTGGATGCTCTCAGTCGGCTACCATTGCCCACCACGGGGGTGAAAATGGCGCAGCCTGCAAACTTGTTGATGGTGGCGCAGCCCGCAGACCTGTTGATGGTCATGGAAGCGTTTGAAAATGATAAATCACCTGTCACGGCCCGCCAGATTAGGACTTGGACCAGCCAAGATCCTCTGCTGTCCCTAGTAAAAAAAACTGTGTATTGCATGGGAGCTGGGCCAGCATCCCCATTGAAATGCAAGAGCTAATCAAGCCATTCCAGTGGCGAAAGAACGAGCTGTCCATTCAGGCAGACTGCCTGTTGTGGGGTAACCGCGTAGTGCTACCCAAAAAGGGCAGCGAGACGTTCATCTTGGATCTCCACAGTACACACTCGGGTATAGTAATGATGAAAGCGATAGCCAGATCCCACATGTGGTGGCCCGGTATTGACTCTGACTTAGAGTGCTGTGTACGGCAACGCAACACGCCCAGAGAGGCACCACTAAGTTTGTGGTCCTGGCCCTCCAGATCATGGTCGAGGATCCATGTCGACTATGCGGGCCCGTTTCTCGGTAAAATATTCCTGGTGGTGGTGGATGCTTTTTCAAAATGGATTGAATGTGAAATAATGTCGGGAAGCACCGCCACCGCCACCATTGAAAGCCTGAGGGCCATGTTTGCCACCCACGGCCTGCCTGACATACTGGTCAGTGACAACGGGCCATGTTTCACCAGTGCCGAATTTAAAGAATTTATGACCCGCAATGGGATCAAACATGTCACCTCGGTCCCGCTTAAACCAGCCTCCAATGGGCAGGCAGAGCGGGCAGTACAAACAATCAAACAGAACCTTAAACGGGTCACAGAAGGCTCACTCCAAACCCGCCTGTCCCGTGTACTGCTCAGCTACCGCACGAGACCCCACTCACTCACAGGGGTGCCCCCGGCTGAGCTACTCATGAAAAGGACACTTAAAACCAGACTCTCGCTGGTTCACTCTAACTTGCATGATCAGGTACAGAGCAGGCAGCAGCAAAAAAATGTAAACGATGGTCGCGCCACTGTGTCACGGGAAATTGATCTGAATGACCCTGTGCATGTGCTAAACTATAGACATGGTCCCAAGTGGATCGCGGGCACAGTGATATCTAAAGAAGGGAGTAGGGTGTTTGTAGTCAAACTAGACAATGGACAAATTTGCAGAAAGCACCTGGACCAAACGATGCTGCGGTTCACAGACTGCCCTGAACAACCCACAGCAGACACCACCTTTTTCTAGCCCACAACACACATCCAAAGGATCGACACCAACCCGGACCAGGAAATCGAACCCATCACGCCCAACAGCCCAGCAAGACCAGGCTCATCCAGCAGCCCTGCAGGGCCAACAACATGCCAGCCCAGCGAGGGAACAGCCAACACACCAGAACAGACATTTGTACCGAGGCGGTCCACCAGGGAAAGAAAGGCTCCTGACCGCCTCACCTTGCAAATAGTTTTCACTTTGACTTTGGGGGGGGGAGTGATGTTGTGTATCTGTAAAGCATGCACTCCCATGTTCCACCACCAGAGAGCGCATTCCCTGAAGTCCCAAGGGATCCCAGCATCCTTTGGGAGCACTGTATATAAGCCGGCCGCTAAGGCCTGTTCCTCACTCTGAAGTGTCTTAATAAAGACTGAGGTCACTGTTACTTTAACCTCCCTGTGTGCAGTTCCATCTGTGTTCGGAACACAATACTCTCTCTCTCTGACTCTCTCTCTGACTGATTCTCTCTCTCTGACTCTCTCTCTGACTGACTCTCTGACTTTGACTGACTCTCTCTCTCTCTGACTGTCTGACTGTAATGTCTGTAAGCTTGTAATGTTTGTAGCTGTGGATGTGGACGTATTGTGTACTGCAAGTGCAGTGTTAATAATAAACAGAACCAGGCAGATTTCCGGAGGCTTCCGAGAGAGCTGCCTGCCATGTTAGTAGCTATGTGTGCTGTGTGCTGTGAATATATCACATTTGGCAATGAGATGGGATTTTTTCAGATGGTTTAAAGCTTAAATTTTGTTGGTGAAGGATTCAGCCAGCCGACAGAGAGACTTTGGAAGTTTCTGTCTTTGGAAAAAAGCTACAAAATCCAAGGTAAAATACAGCACACGGTGTGAACAGCTAGAGATTAAAATGGCAGGTGTAATCAGACATTTGGGGGAATATAGACACGACCGGGAAAGTTTTAAAAGCATATGTGGTTCGGCTAGAAATGTATTTAATTGCAAATAACATAATCGAAGTTCCAGACAAAATAGTCCAGAACCGGGCTGTGTTGGAATGTAAGAAAGCGATCTTCTTATCGGAGGCAGGTCCAGCATTGTTTGACACCCTTGTAAATCTGCTTGTGCCTGACGAGCCAAAGGACACAATCTTTAAAGAGATTTTAATGAAGCTGGAGCAACACGATAACCCCGAACAGTTAGAAATTGCTGAAAGCTATCGTTTCAGGATTCGGAATGAAAAGACTGATGAAATTATCAGTAATTACATCGTAGCATTAAAAAAGCTATCGATGCACTGTAATTTTGGAAACTTTCAAAACCAAGCATTACGGGATCGTTTTGTTTGTGGGGTGAAAAATGATGCGATCAGAAGGAAGTTATTGACAATGGATGATTTGACTCTTGAAATTGCTTGTCAGATAGCGAGGTCGATGGGCATGGCCGAACAATATTCCCGAGAATTAAATAATAATTACGGTTGTCAGTCAACCGAGGTAAATCACCTGCAGGTTCAAAGTAAAAGATGGTGGAGGCCCAAAGTCTCAGAAACTGGAAATTCTAACAGAGCGTCGAAGTCATGCTATAGGTGCCTGGGACAACACATTGCTCAAAGTTGTCCATACGTGTAGGCAGAGTGTTTCTTCTGCAGAAAGACTGGGCATCATGCGAAGGCATGCCGACTGAAGGGTAAACCAGCTTTTAAAGCTATAAGTCCTGCGTTCAAAGCTATGAGTAGAAATGCCAAGAGACTACATAGCATGGAAGAACAACAACAGGACGAGGAGATGTTAGAGTTACACGTCATCAGGAGCACGAGGTTAACGGACAGCGATTCTGAAAGCATCAAAATCCACATAGATGTTGTGGGATTCAAGATACCAATGGAAATTGACACCGGTGCATCCGTGAGTGTAGTACCGGAGTCACTGTACCTCGACAAATTGCGTGATTTCCAACTGGAGAAATCCAAGATAGAGCTGCGAGGCTACTCGGGAGAGAAAATTCCTGTGGTAGGTCGTATCACCGTACCGGTGAAATATAAAGATCAATTTCAGAACTTGCCTCTAATAGTAGTGAAAGGAGACAAGCCTGCCTTACTAGGAAGTCATTGGTTGAGCTCACTGAAGCTGGATTGGAGTAAGAGTTTCTATGTGGAAGCTAGATTTTCATCAACGGATGAGATTATCAAGAAATATCCGAAGGTGTTCTACGAAACGGGCAGTCCGATCCAAGGCTTCAAGGCGAGTGTCAGGGTACAGAAGGACACTAGATCAGTTTACTACAAGCCACGTTCCGTACCATATGCACTCAAGGAGAAAGTTGAGCAAGAACTCAAAAGACGAGAGACTCAGAACATTATTTGTAAGATAGATCGGTGTAATTGGGCTACACCCATTGTTGTACCTAAGTCCGATGGTAAGGTAAGATTGTGTGGTGATTATAAAATAACCGTAAACCAGGTTCTAAAGGGTAATGTCCCCAATACATTGCCAAATATAGAAGATTTGTTCACAACACTGACAGGTGGTCAGATCTTCTCAAAACTGGATCTTACGAATGCCTACTTACAGCTTGAACTAGATGAGGAGTCCAAGTCATGTTTGAATATAAATACTCATCTAGGCCGATATCAATTTAATAGGCTAGCGTTTGGAGTGTCTTTCACCCCTGCCATATTCCAAGGGGTGATGAACCAGATGTTGCAAGGTATTGAAGGGGTAGCATGTTATTTGGATGACATACTAATTTCAGCACCAAATCGGCAAATTAATAACAACATATTGAATGAAGTCCTCAAACGGCAAGAGAAGCACAAAGTACGAGTGTCTGCTCGTAAGTGTGAGTTATTTAAAAACTCAGTGGAGTACTTAGGATACAGAGTAGACAAAGATGGTTTACATCCAACCATGGAAAAATTGGATGCAATCAGAAATGCACCCACTCCCAGGAATGTCACTGAACTTCGTTCATTCTTGGGTCTTTTGAACTATTATGGGAAGTTCCTACCAATTTCGGCTACAGTATTACATCCACTCAATGAACTTTTGAAAAAACAGGTCCATTGGAAGTGGTCAAAAGAATGTGATACAGCATTCAAGGAGTGTAAAAGCAAATTGGTAGAGAGCACCATGTTAGTTCACTATGACATATCGAAGGAGATTAAGCTAGCATGTGATGCCCCTCCGTATGGAGTTGGGGCAGTGATCTCTCATGTATTAAGTAGTGGGGAGGAGAGACCAATTGCTTTTGCTTCACGCTCTCTCAGTGCCAGTAAGAGTAATTATGCGCAAATTGAAAGGGAAGCTTTGGCATTAATTTTTGGGATCAAGAAGTTTCACAAATATTTGTATGGTCATAAGTTTACCATCGTTACGGATCATAAGCCCCTAACAGCAATCCTCCATCCAAAGTCCCCAGTTCCAACATTAGCTGCAGCCCGAATGCAGAGATGGGCTTTGATTTTATCAGCATATACATATGATATTGAATACAGACGATCAGCTGATCACAGTAATGCTGATGCAATGTCTAGATTGCCTTCCCCATCACGTTACACCCGATAAGGAAGAAGTGTTTTATTTTTCATACATTGATGAACTGCCAGTCACAGATGAAGAGATTGGTAGAACAACCAAATATGACCCAGTGATGCAAAGGTGTATGAGTATATTACAAATGGATGGCCAAACCAGGTAACAGACAAAGATACACATCCATTCTTCATTTGTAGGAATGAATTATCAATCGATAAAGATTGTATCATGTGGGTGCAAGAGTGGTTATACCAAATAAATTCAGGTCCAAATTATTAGGAGACCTCCATGGCCAGCACCTGGGAATGTGCTTGACCAAGAGTTTTGCACGCAGTTATTTATGGTAGCCAGGTCTTGATAAAGATATAGAGTACATCGTGAGGCAGTGTACGACATGTCAATCGGTAAGCAAGCAACCACCACCAATACCATTACAGCCATGGAAATGGCCTCCCAGGCTGTGGCAAAGGCTATATATTGATTTTGCTGAGTTAGAAGGACAACAATTGTTCATTGTAATTGATAGCCATTCGAAGTGGGTTGAGGTGTTTCCAACATGGAAAATAACAACTAGTAAAACATTGGACATTTTACGAAAATTATTTTCTTCATTTGGCCTCCCGAAGAAATTATTTCGGATAATGGACCACAATTTCGTTCAGAAGAATTTGCACAATTCACGAGCAAAAATGGTGTGAAACATACCAAGGTTCCACTATTCCATCCTGCTTTGAATGGTGCAGCAGAGCGCACTGTACAAATTGTAAAACGTGCCCTCATAAAACAAATGTTAGATCCAAATCCAAGGAAACGACAGCTGTCATTGGATCACAAATTGGCTAATTTTTTGATTACATATCGAAATACTCCTCATACAACTACTGGTAGAACACCAGTAGAGTTGTTTCTCAAACGACAGCCTCGAACCAGATTCTCGTTGTTAAAGCCAAATTTGGCACAGTCCGTAGAAGAGACACAATTAAGACAGAAAGAGAATCATGATAGAGGTAGAGTGAAAGAGAGAAATGTGAAATTAAACCAGAAGGTGAGAGTGAAGAACCATCACCATAAGTGGTTACCAGGAAGAGTGGTGAAGATATGTGGTCCTCACACATATTTGGTAAAGATGTTTGATAATGGACAGGTTAGGTTTGTTCATATTGATCATATTTTACCTACAGACATGGAAGGAGTTGAAGGTGGGAATGATTCAATTATTTCTGACTCATCAGATAGTTTTGATACACCAGTAGCAAATCCTAAATCCAATGTATTGGAAACAAATCCAGGAGAGAATCAGAATGAAAGTCTGAGTCCAAGTCAGGAAAACAAAGAGCCTGAAGTTAGAGTGAGTTCAAATGAAAATCAAGGAAATTCTGTGGAGGAAAACGTTCCTCAGGATAAGCCTCAAATGAGTTTAGATTCAACACCATGTTTGGAAGGTTCTGTTCGAGAGCGACTCTTCGAAACAGAAAACAAGTGGTAAAGTTAAATTTGTAAATATGGAAAAAAAATTAAGTTTATATCCTGTGTTATGTATAAACATGAAAGTTATGTATGATGTTTGTTATGATGGCTTCTTCATAACAGGAGGGAGAAGTGTAATGTCTGTAAGCTTGTAATGTTTGTAGCTCCACACTATGGATGTGGACGTATTGTGTACTGCAAGTGCAGAGTTAATAATAAACAGAACCAGGCAGATTTCCGGAGGCTTCTGAGAGAGCTGCCTGCCATGTTAGGAGTGTGTGTGCTGTGCTCTGTGAATATATCACACTGACTGACTCTCTCTCTCTGACTCTCTGACTGACTCTCTCTCTCACTCTCTTTCTGACTGACTCTCTCTGACTCTCTCTCTCTGACTATTCCAGCAAATGTAGTTCTAGCATTGTGACACCACGCGGCCTGGGATAGGGGCGGCAGCATGCACACAGAGGCTGGGGGCAGGAGCTGCTGCGCATGCGCAAAATCTCCAGTGTGCATGCAGAGAGCTGCCAGCACTGTTTTTTATGCAGGGCCCTAGCTTCGCCCCCTAATCAACAGACCACGCTGCGCCAAGCCATGGAAGAGGCCACAGAGCGGGCAGAATCCGGAGACATCTTTTCGCCGCCATTTTCAGCCCACAAATTCGGCGCATCTCTGGTGAATGCGCTGAAAAAAATGGGTGGGCCAATTTTGAGCCCATTGTTGTTGTACCTAAGTCTGATGGTGAGATAAGGTTGTGTGGTGATTATAAAGTAACCATAAACCAGGTTCGAGAGGGTAATGTAGAATATTTGTTCATAACACTGACAGGTGGTCAGATCTTCTCAAAGTTGGATCTTACGAATGCCTACTTACAACTTAAACTAGATGAGGAGACCAAGTCATGCTTAACTATAAATACTCATCTAGGCCTATATGAATTTAATAGGCTACCATTTGGAGTGTCTTCTGCCCCTGCCATATTCCAAGGGGTGATGAACCAGATTTTGCAAGGTATTGAAGGGGTAGTATGTTATTTGGATGACATACTAATTTCAGCACCAAATCCATAATAACATATTGAATAAAGTCCTCAAACGGTTAGAGAAGCACAGAGTACGAGTGACTGCTCGCAAGTGTGAGTTATTTCAAAACTCAGTGGAGTACTAAGGGTACTGAGTAGACAAAGATGGTTTACATCCAACCAAGAGAAAGCTAGATACAATCAAAAATGCACCCACTCCCAAAAATGTCACTGAACTTCAATCATTTTTGGGTCTTTTGACTAAAAGATTTGGCTATAGTGTTACATCCACTGAATGAACTATTGAAAAAACAGGTCCATTGGAAGTAGTCAGAAGAATGCAATACAGCAATCAAGGAGTGTAAAAACAAATTGGTAGAGAGCACCATTTTAGTTCACTATGACATATCTAAGGAGATCATGTGCTGCCTCGCCATATGGAGTTGGGGCAGTGAGCTCTCATGTCCTAGTTAGTGGGGAGGAGAGACCAATTGCTTTTGATTCACACACTCTCAGTGCCAGTGAGCATAATTATGCACAAATCGAAAGGGAAGCTTTAGCATTAATTTTTGGGGTCAAGAAATTCCACAAATACTTGTATGGTCGTAAGTTTACCATCATTGCAGACCATAAGCCCCTGACAGCAATCCTCCATCCAAAGTCCCCAGTTCTAACATTAGCTGCAGCCCGAATGCAGAGATGGGCTTTGATTTTGTCAGCATATACATATATATTGAAAACAGATGATCAGCTGATCACAGTAATGCTGATGCTATGTCTAGATTGCCTTCCCCATCACAAGTTACACCCGATAGGGAAGAAGTGTTCTATTTTTCATCCATATGCACTCAAGGAGAAAGTTGAGCAAGAACTCAAAAGACTAGAAACTGAGAACATTATCTCTAAGGTAGAACAAGTGTTCTATTTTTCATAAATGGATGAACTGCCAGTCACAGCTGAAGAGATTGGTAGAGCAATCAAACATGACCCAGTTATGTCAAAGGTGTATGATTCCATCGCAAATGGCTAGCCAAACCAGTTAACAGACAAAGATATTCATCCATTCTTCATTCGTAGGAATGAATTATCAGTCGATAAAGATTGTATCATGTGGAGTGCAAGAGTGGTTATACCAAATAAATTCAGGTCCAAATTATTAGGAGATCTTCATGACCAGCACCTGGGAATGTGCTTGACCAAAATTTTGCACGCAGTTATTTATGGTGGCTAGGTCTAGATAAAGATATTGGGCCAGAAATTGCGGTTGGAGGCTTCCCGCGGGCAATTGCCTCCAACTTGAAACATTTCTATGAAATTACCTGGTGGTCCAGGAGGATTGTGGGATTCCGGTGGGGAGGCCTTCTCTTCCCGCGCTACGAAGCACGCTCCCGTCCAGAGGGTTCCCATGCAGAAGATGCAGTCATGTGTGACTGCTCAGCCAATCAGGTACTGCATTCCACAGCTTTCCATTAATAGCAATGAGAACTCCGTATCTACGAGTTCTCAGTGCTATTAATGGAAAAAAAAACACACTAATCAGATAGAATAAAAAATTAAAAAAACAGACCTCACATAATTCAAATTAGAAACATAGAAACATAGGAACATATAAATTTACAGCGCAGAAGGAGGCCATTTCAGCCCATCGTGTCCGCGCCGGCCAACAAAGAGCCGCACGGCCCTTGATCAGCAGCCCTGAAGGTTACATATAAACCTATGAACAATGAACAATGGCGGAAAGGCAAAGAGCACCCAGCCCAACCAGTCCGCCTCACACAACTGCAACACCCCTTGTACTAAAACATTCTACACTCCACCCCAACTGGAGCCATGTGATCTCCTGGGAGAGGCAAAAACCATATAAAAATCCAGGCCAATTTAGGGAGAAAAAATCTGGGAAAATTCCTCTCCGACTATAACAGGCGATTGAAACTAGTCCAGGAGATCACCCTGGCCATATTCTATTCTCTGCAGTACTTACCATTATATCTGCACCGTCCAACAAAAGGTCATCCAGTCTAATCCCAATTACCAGCTCTAGGTCCTTAACCCTGCAGGTTACGACACTTTAAGTGCCCATCCAACCATCTCTTAAAAGTGGTGAGGGTTTCTGCATCCACCACTCTTACAGGCAGCGAGTTCCAGATCCCCACAACCCTCTGCATAAAGAAGGCCCCCCTCAAATCCCCTTTAAATGTTCCACCAACCACCTTAAAACTATGACCCCTCCATCAATGGAAATAGATCCTTACTGTCCACTATGTCCAGGCCCCTCAATATGTTGTATACCTCAATGAGGTCTCCTCTCAACCTCCTCTGTTCCAATGAGAACAAACCCAGTCTATCCAATCTGTCCTCATAACTAAGGTTCTCCATTCCAGGCAGCATCCTAGTAAATCTCCTCTGCACCCTCTCTAGTGCAATCATGTCCTTCCTATAATACGGCGACCAGAACTGCACGCAGTACTCCAGCTGTGGCCTAACCAAAGTATTATACAATTTAAGCATAACCTCCCTGCTCTTATATTCTATGCCTCGGCCAATAAAGGCAAGCATTCCATATGCCTTCTTAACCACGTTATCCACCTGGCCTGCTACTTTCAGGGATCTGTGGATAAGCACTCCAAGGTCCCTTTGTTCATCTACACTATTAAGTGGCCTACCGCCTAATGCATATACCCTTTCCTTATTAGCCCTCCAAAATTGCATCACCTCATATTTCTCTGAATTAAATTACATTTGCCACTGCTCTGCCCACCTGACCAGTAGATTGATATCCTCCTGCAGTCCATGACTTTCCTCTTCATTATCAACCACACAGCCAATTTTAGTGTCGTCTGAAAACTTCTTAATCATACTCCCTATATTCAAATCTAAATCATTGATATATACCACAAAAAGCAAGGGACCCAGTACTGAGCCCTGCGGAACACCACTGGAAACATCTGCAAACGTTAATTGAAATTAAAGTTAATAAATGCCTTAGAAAAAAACAATATTTTTCCAATTTTTTTTAAAGTTTTGTAATTCGGGTTAAAAATAAACTTACCTTAGTGGGCAGAGTTTTTAACAATAAAATGTGTTTATTTAATTTAATTTTATTATATTTGTGTATGTTTTTAAACACTTACGTCTGTAAAAGTAGGCTATGCACCTGCTTTTTCAGGCAAAAGAATTTTGAGGACATTTGCTGGGCAAGATATGAGTAAATACCGCAATCTTGCCCAAGCAAATGTCCTTGCTCCCGAGGTGTGGATCATCTGTCAAGCTCCAGCTTGACAGATTGGAAAAGCCGGTTTTTAGTGCATGTGCATTGTGCGTTGAAAACCGGCTTTTCCGATGTCTTCCTGGGTCCGTAGAAACTTCGTACGGATCCAGGGAGGCTGGGATTTCCAGGCCACAGAGTACATCGTCAATCAGTGTATGACATGTCAATCGGTAAGCAAGAAACCACCACCAGTACCATTACAGCCATGGAAATGGCCTCCCAGGGTGTGCAAAGGTTACATATCGATTTTGCTGAGCTAGAAGGACAATTGTTCATTGTGATTGATAGCCATTTGAAGTGGGCCGAGGTGTTTCCAATGCGGAAAATAACAAGTAAAACATTAGACATTCTGCGAAGATTATTTTCTTCATTTGGCCTCCCATAAGCCTTTACTCCCTTATCACTCAAAAATCTGTCTATCGCCGCCTTAAATATATTCAATGACCCAGCCTCCACAGCTCTCTGAGGCAGAGAATTCCACAGATTTACAACCCTCTGAGAGAAGAAATTTCTCCTCATCTCAGTTTTAAATGGATGGCTTCTTATTCTAAGATTATGTCCCCTAGTTTTAGTTTCCCCTATGTGGAAACATCCACCTTGTCGAGCCCCCTCGTTATCTTATAAGTTTCAATAAGATCACCTCTCATTCTTCTGAACTCCAATGTATAGGCCCAATCTACTCAACCTATCCTCATAAGTCAATCCCCTCATCTCCGGAATCAACCTAGTGAACCTTCTCTGAACTGCCTCCAATGCAAGTATATCCTTCCTTAAATACGGAGACCAAAACTGCACGCAATACTCCAGGTGTGGCCTCACCAATACCCTGTACAGTTGCAGCAGAACTTCTCTGCTTTTATACTCTATCTCCTTTGCAATAAAGGCAAACATTCCATTTGCCTTCCTGATTACTTGTTGTTCCTGCATACTAACTTTTTGTGTTTCATGCACAAGGATCCCTAGGTCTCTCTGTACTGCAGCACTTTGCAATTTTTCTTCATTTAAATTATAATTTGCTTTTCTATTATTTCTGCCAAAATGGATAACGTCACATTTTCCCACATTATACTCCATCTGCCAAATTTTTACCCATTCACTTAGCCTGTCTATATCCCTTTGCAGATTTTTTGTGTCCTCCTCACAATTTGCTTTCCCACCCATCTTTGTATCATCAACAAACTTGTCTACATTACACTCGGTCCCTTCATCCAAGTCATTTATATAGATTGTAAATAGTTGGGGTCCCAGCACCGATCCCTGCGGCATCCCACTAGTCACTGTTTGCCAACCGGAAAATGACCCATTTATCCCGATTCTCTGTTTTCTGTTAGTTAGCCAATCCTCTATCCATGCTAATATATTACCCCCAACCCCGTGAGCTTTTATCTTGTGCAGTAACCTCTTATATGGCACTTTATTGAATGCCTTCTGGAAATCCAAATACAGCACATCCACTGGTTCCCCCTTATTCACCCTGCTCGTTACTTCCTCAAAGGACTCCAGCAAATTTGTCAAACATAATTTCCCTTTCATAAAAATATGCTGACTCTGCTTGATTGAATTATGCTTTTCCAAATGTCCCCCTATTGCTTCCTTAATAATGGACTCCAGCAATTTCCCATGGACAGATGTTAGGCGAACTGGTCTAAAGTTTGCTGCCTTCTGTCTTCCTCCATTTTTAAATAGGGGCGTTACATTTGCGATTTTCCAATCTGCTGGGACCGCCCCAGAATCCAGGGAATTTTGGTAGATTACAACTAATGAATCCACTATCTCTGCAGCCATTTCTCTTAAGACCCTAAGATGTAAGCCATCAGGTCCAGGGGACTTGTCCGCCTTTAGTCCCATTATTTTACCGAGTACTACTTCATTAGTGATAATGATTGTATTAAGTTCCTCTCTACCTTAGCCCCTTGATTATCCACTATTGGGTATTCTTAGTGTCTTCTACTGTGAAGACCAATATAAAATATTTGTTCAACGTCTCTGCCATTTCCCTGTTCTCATTTTTAATTCCCCAGTCTCATCCTCCAGGGGACCAACATTTACTTTAGCTACTCGGTTCCTTTTTAATGTACCTGTAGAAACTCGTACTATCTGTTTTTATATTTTGTGCTAGTTTACTTTCATAATCTATCTTCCCTCTCTTAATCATTTTTTTAGTCATTCTCTGCTGGCTTTTAAACATTTCCCAATCCTCTGGCCTCCTACTAGTCTTGTCCACATTGTATGCCTTTGTTTTCAGTTTGATACCCTCCCTTATTTCTTTAGTTAGCCACGGATGGTTATCCCTTCTCTTACAGTCTTTCCTTCTCATTAGCTACCACGACCACCAATCTGAGGGAGGTCAGGTCGGTGCTGTGGTACCATACCGGCAGGTCCCCTGTAGCCCATGGTGCCCCAGCCGTGAAGGCAACACTGAGGTGCCGGGTGGCTTCGAGCTGAGACTGCATGCGAGCAGCCACAGTGTCAAAGCCAGCAGATATGGCAGCATTTAGACGCTCCGTCGACTCTTCCAGGGCGCGGCCATCCTCTCCATTCCGGCACCGATACGCTCGTTCCCTCGTGTGTGTGCTGCAATGGCAGCTGCCACATCACCTGCAGGTTGCGGCATCACAGCTGGATCCGCACAGTCACTCTGGGAGGCCACCATCTTCTGCTCACTAGCAATGGTGGGCTCCATGGAGTGCGCAGAGCTGTCCACAATGCGGGAGGCGGACTCCACGCTCCTCACCACTTCCGACAGCCCCTCCGGCAGCCTCTCCGGCAGCCTTGTCAGTGCCCCCAACATCTGGGAATACATGGCCTCCACCCTTCTCTCCACCCTCCGCTACATTGATGGCATCATCTGAGTCCTCGTCGGCAGAACAAGCCCCCCGCCACCCCCAGAGAGATGGCATCTGAGGTTACCTAGCCCCGTCACCATGCTGCAGCCCACTAGGCCCCTATGCAATGTCCAGTGCAGACCCCTGTACTATCTGAACTGGATCAGACCGTTGGAGGTCCGCATGGAGGCTGCAACTAGCAGATATACAGAAGGAAAGGCATCATCATCATCATCATCATAGGCAGTCCCTCGGAATCGAGGAAGACTTGCTTCCACTCTTAGTATGAGTCCTTCGGTGGCTGAACAGTCCAATACAAGAACCACGATCCCTGTCACGGGTGGGACAGGCAGTGGTTGAAGGAAAGGGTGGGTGGGACTGGTTTGCCGCACGCTCTTTCCGCTGCCTGCGCTTGATTTCTGCATGCTCTCGGCGATGAGACTCGAGGTGCTCAGCTCCCTCCCGGATGCACTTCCTCCACTTAGGGCGGTCTTTGGCCAGGGACTCCCAGGTGTCAGTGAGGATGTCGCACTGTATCAGGGGGCTTTGAGGGTGTCCTTGTAACGTTTCCGTTGCCCACCTTTGGCTCGTTTGCCGTGGACGAGCTCCGAGTAAAACGTTTGCTTTGGTAGTCTCGTGTCTAGCATGCGAACTATGTGGCTTGCCCAGCGGAGCTGATCAAATGTGGTCAGTGCTTCAATGCTGGGGATGTTGGCCTGGATGAGGACGCTGATGTTGGTGCATCTGTCCTCCCAGGGGATTTGTAGGATCTTGCGGAGACATCGTTGGTGGTACTTCTCCAGCAACTTGAGGTGTCTACTGTACATGGTCCATGTCTCTGAGCCATACAGGAGGGTGGGTATTACTATGGCCCTGTAGACCATGAGCTTGGTGGCAGTTTTGAGGGACTGATCTTCGAACACTCTTTTCCAAGGCACAGTAGGTGCTGCAGCATTCAGGGAGAGATAGCATTAAAGGAAGGCCTTCACTTACCCATGCTGCCCACATCGGCATCTCCAGTACCAGAGGCCACAGCGGGGGGCTCATCTGCAAGCATAAATGGGACAAGGGCTGACATGAGGGGAAGGTGGGGGGTTGACGCACGGAGGCTGTAACTAACACACTTTCAGAGGGAAAGGAACAGCATTTGCATCAGCACACAAAATGCTGCAGCATTCAGGGAGAGGTAGCATTAAGGAAGGGCCTTCACTTACCCACATCGGCATCGGCAGTGCCGTGGGCCACAGGGAGGGCACCATGTTTGCCGATAAGCACCTCAACCCTCGGCTCGAAGGGTGTGAGGATTTGAATGTCGGCCTCACCACCACCGATCCTCTGCTCCATTCGATTGTGAGCCAGTTTGGCCTGAAATACAAAGAATGGTTGGTGAGTACCACTGTGATGACGCATCAGAAATGAGAGCACACGTGTGTGTCCCTGACATGCAGCTGTAAGTGTGAGATGAGAGGGAGCCTCCATTGTGAACACACACACATATAGATAAAGGCCTCGGCAACGAAATGCTGCATCAGTGACTAAAGAGTGTAGGTGGGCAATAAGAACCTGTTGAAGGAGAGGCTTGCAGATAGAAGGTCAACAGTTGGTGCAACACACGAATGAAGTCGTTCAGCCTTTTCCTGCATTGGGTCACCATCTACTCATAGATGGAGGTCCCTGACACCTCTACAGCGATCTCCCTCCAGGCATTACTGAAGACTTGGCGACTTGGTCTCCCTGCGTCCAGATACAGGACTCGCCTCCTTCCCACCACACCCTGCCTGAGGGTCTCCAGCTCTACGTCTGAAAATTGGGTTGCCCTCCTTCCCACAGCAGCACCAGCCATGACCTTCACTGCAAGGCCTTTCCTCCTCAGGGCCGAGTTGCAAACCCGGGCCTACCCTCCTCAGGACCGAGCTGCAAACCCGGGCCTACCCTCCTCAGGGCCGAGCTGCAAACCCGGGCCTACCCTCCTCAGGGTCGAGTTGCAAACCCAGGCCTACCCTCCTCAGGGCCGAGTTGCAAACCCAGGCCTACCCTCCTCAGTGCCGAGCTGCAAACCCGGGCCTATCTTCCTCAGGGCCTAGCTGCAAACCTGGGCCTACCCTCCTCAGGGCCAAGCTGCAAACCCGGGCCTATCCTCCTCAGGGCCTAGCTGCAAACCCGGGCCTACCCTCCTCAGGGCCGAGCTGCAAACCCGGGCCTTTCCTCCTCAGGGCCTAGCTGCAAACCTGGGCCTACCCTCCTCAGGGCCTAGCTGCAAACCTGGGCCTACCCTCCTCAGGGCCTAGCTGCAAACCTGGGCCTACCCTCCTCATGGCCGAGCTGCAAACCCGGGCCTTTAAGAAGGCCAGGGAGCAGCTGGCTCGTTGGCTGGAAATCACCATAAGGATGAATTTCCGCGTGTGAATTGCGCACCCCAATCGACCCACCCACACCGCTGCAAAGTACCAATTCGGAAGGGTCATTACCGCTGGAGGCCATTTTTTTTTTAAAGGTGAAAATCGACCCATTGCCCGCCGCAACCATAGCGACGGTAATCGCAGGAAAAAGGCAGTAAATACGGCAGCTTTCTGTCGGCACTGAATTTCGGCCTCCCGATCTTTGTATCGAACCTTGGCTAGGCCACACTTGGAGTACTGCGAACAATTCTTGTCACCGTGTTATAAAAAAGATATAGAGGCACTGGAGAAGGTGCAGAAAAGATGTACAAGGACACCAGAAAGGCGAGGGTACACCTATCAGGAAAGGATGAACAGGCTGGGTCTCTTTACTCTTGACAAGGGAAGACTGAGGGGTGGCCTAACAGAGGTCTTTAAAATTATGAAAGATTTTGATAGAATGTTTCCACTTGTGGGGAAGAGCATAAATAGAGGCCATCAATATAAGATAGTCACCAAGAAATCAAATCAAATCATAGAACGATTACAGCACAGAAGGAGGCCATTGGGCCTGTCCAGCCCATGCCAGCTCTCTGCAAGAGCACTTCAGCTAGTCCCACTGCCCCGCCCTTTCCCCGTATCCCTGCAATTCTTTTTTCTTCAGGTACTTAACCAACTCTCTTTTGAAAGCCGTGATTGAGTCTGCATCCATCTCCCTTTCAGGCTATGCACTCCAGATCCTAACCACTCACTGCGTAAAAAGGTTTTTCCTCATGTTGCCTTAGGTTCTTCTGCCAATCACCTTGAAACTGTGTTCCCTGGTTCTCAACCCTTCCACCAATGGGAACAGTTTCTCTCGATCTACTCTGCCCAGACCCCTCATGATTTTGAACACCTCTATCAAATCTCCTCTCAACCTTCTCTGCTCCAAGGAGAACAACCCCAGCTTCTCCAGTCGATCCACGTAAAATCCATCAAAACCCGATGTAATTTAATGTGGTGCAACTCCTGTGGCTTTGACAGAGGTCAAGGCGGGCTGCTCAGATCGCTGCTCCGACTGCTGAGATGCTCTATGCCGACGCCCCCTGGGTTTTGGAGCCCGTGAGGGCCCCGGTATAGATGCTCCGCCTTCTCCTGTACAGGGGCAGATTGGGCCATCGGGACACGAGGCAGCATGTGGGGTACTGACGGGGGGGGGGGGGGGGGGGAGGGGGGCTGTGAGTGAGAAGTGGGAGTGCTTTGAATGGAGTCCGCACTTCCATCACCCCTTTCCCCACCCTCCCTCTCGTGGCCCAGCCGCCCTTCCCTGCTGCCACTGAGCTGGGAAGCGCTTTGCTGCCGATCAGTGCGGTCCTGTGAGGCCAAGGCTCAGGTATCTGTCAGCCTATTGAAGTTGGCAGACATGTTGGCATTCAGAGTCTGCACAAAGGTGTGCATGGACTCATTTGATTGGAGCATATGACAGTCCACAACACTGGCCACTCTATCCATGCAAGATCATCATATGCGGTCCATCGAAACAAGGATGACTTGCTTCCACGCCAAAAAAACACAAGTGTTTCGAATGAAGGACCCGAACTGCATATTGAAGGGTGAAAGATTCCTGTGCGTGGATTTTTTAACGTGTGGTGGACGTTGCACACCAGCCACCACACGGGCTTGACAGAGCTAGGTCTTGGTCCAGTGGCCAAGGATTACCCAAGACGACTGGAGACCTGCTCTGCTGCACGGGCCTAGTGTGCGCACATATCGCAGTGTGGGCTGGCTCGTGCTGCCCCTGGGTCCCTGGTCCCGAACTCACACCTCCCCTGGGCCCCGATCACAACCCTCCACAGTCTCTCACCGCTCCTTCGCCCCGATCGCGTCACTCCTGCTGCATCTGCCCACGCTCCAATCACCGACCTGGACCTTGCTGACATCATTCTTCACTGCCGTTGCCATGCAAGAACACATCATCTCAGTCACCTGTGACAACCCCACCTCGTGGTTGAGGCCAACTCCTCCAATCTCTCTGCAATCGTAGTGATCCCACTTTGAAGGCCTGTCAGTGCATCGCACATTGTCTGCTGTTGCTCAGTGATTGTCCTCTTCATCGACGGCCCCCGGGGTACAGCCTCTGTGTGCAGCTGAGCAAAGTAATGAAAACAGAGAATGCTGGAAATCTCAGCGGGGCAGGCAGCATCTGTGGAGAGGAAGCAGAGGTAACTTTTCGGGTCGACGACCCTTCGTCAGAGCTGGAGAGTGTTTGAAAAGAACAAATTCTTAACAAGCATTGAAAGGAGGAGGAGAAGGCAGAACAAAAGGGCAGGTCTGTGATAGGGGGGAAGGCAGGAGAGATTAGAGAGACAAAAGGAGATGATGGGCCGAATTGAAATGGTAATGATCGAGGTTAGAAAAAGGTTAATCTGGATAGGGTGTGAATGGTGTAGTAATGACCAGCTGCCATTGTGGACAAAGAGAAAACAGAGAACAAAGAAGGAAAAAAATAACGTAAGATGGAGGAGGAGGGGAGGGGAAAGGGAGCCACAAATGGCCAGAGGTTATGGTCTGAAATTGTTGAACTCGATGTTGAGTCCCGAAGGCTGTAAAGTGCCTAAACAAAAGATGAGGTGCTGTCCCTCGACTCTCCAGTGCTGTCCCTGCCATCGTTGTCTTTAAAAAAAATTCATTCATGGGATGTGGGCATCACTGGCAAGGCCAGCATTTATTGCCCATCCCTAATTGCCCTTGAGAAGGTGGTGGTGAGCCGCCTTCTTGAACCACTGCAGTCTGTGTGGTGAAGCCGTCTAGTTTTATTCTTATTATTGTTTCTGATAGCGGTTTGTTGCAATGAATGTCTCACTGGACCATTTCAGAAACCATTAAGAGTCAACCACATTGCTGTGGGTCTGGAGTCACACAGCAGATTTCCTTCCCTAAAGGACATTAGTGAACCAGATGTGTTTTTACGACAATCCAGTGGTTTCATGGTCACCATTACTGGTGCTAGCTTGCTATTCCAGGTCTTTTTCCAATTAACTGAATTTAAATTTCCCAGCTGCCATGGTGGGATTTGAACCCATGTCCTCTGGGCTGTTAGTCCAGGCCTGTGGAGTACTAGTCCCATAACATAACCACAAGGCCACCATCTGCTCTCGCTCACTTGCGGAGTATGAGTCACCAGGTGAAACTCCATCTGTCTGTCTAACTGGACCCACCGAATTGCGAGTGTCTGAAATGATGCATGGTCTGCGTGAGTCCTGTGACGGTGTGCCCTCAGAGTGAGTCAGTTCCTCTGAGGACTCATCATCCACCACGCTCACCGACTGCCGCTGCCTGCGTGAAACCGTTGTTGGAGATAAAAGTCATGAATTATTCCTGGCAAGGTAAGAATACGTTGCGACTCACCATTATGACAGTGATCATATCTCACTTGCTGTTGAAATCAAGTCAACATGACTGAGTGCCGTATAGCATGTGGGTGCCTTTTATTTAATTGTGTCACCAGGTAGCTGGGATTTCTCCATCTCCCCATCTCCGAGGGCCAGGGACACATAACTCCACTGATCTAGAATATCTACTCAACTACATGATCTGTGGAGCCAACCTCCAGGTCAGTCCCGCTCCCTCGTGTTCTGTGCTCTCTTCTCCTGCAAGGAGGGAAAGAGCAGACCTACGAATGAGAGTAATGGCCTGTGTTCACCTGATGGATGAAGGGCATTTGGTGAGGGTGACTATCACGGAGAGGCACGACACTGCATTAGGGTGAGGGTGAGTGTCAGTGGTGGATGGGATGTGAGCAAGTGCATAGAAAGAGAAGTAAAATTATAATGAGGTGGCTGAGTTAAAAAGCCACTGACAGACACGCTGAAATTACTTCCAGGTTTCCCACACGCTATCAGACTCTCCCCGCTCCCAGCACATCGCAAACTTTAAATTGCGGCCATAGAATCATAGGGTAGTACAGGGTGGAAGGAGGCCATTCGGCCCATCGAGTTGTACCGGCTTTTTCGAAGAGCAATCCAGTTAGTCCCATTCCCCGCTCTGTCCCCATATCCCTGATATTTTTCTCCTTCAAGTATTTATCTAATTCCCTTTTGAAGGCTACTATTGAATCTGTATCCACCGCCCTATCAGACAGTGCATTCCTAATCCTAACCACTCGTTGTGTAGAAATGTTTTTCCTCATGTCGCGGCTGGTTCTTTTGCCAATCACCTTAAATCTGTGCCCTCTCGTTATCGACCCTTCAGCCTTTGGAGACAGTTTCTCGTTCTTTACTCTATCCAAACTCTTCATGATTTAAAACACCTCTATCAAATCTCCTCTTAGCCTTCTCTGCTCCAAGGAGAACATCCCCAGAAGTACTTCCTTGCTGGGCTGGTTCTCATTTTAAGATGATGCCCCCTCATTCTTGATTCTTCCACCGGAGGAAATCGTTTCTCTGTGTCTACCCTATTGAACACTTTTAACATTGAAGCACTTTGAACACATCACCCTCAATCTTCTACACTCAAGGGAATACAAGCTAAATCTATGCAACTTGCCCTCATAATGTAGCTCTCCACGCCCAGGTACCGTGCTGGATGATCTGCGCTGGACTCTTTTCGAGGCCAATACATCCTTCCTGAAGTGCAGTGCCCAGAACTGGATGCAGTATCCAGATGGGGCCTGACCTAGGCTCTATACAACTGAAGTATAATTTCTCCGCCCCCCTCCCCCCACCTTGTAATACAGCCCCCATGAGGTAAACATTCCTCAATGAGTTGAACGTAGAGGGGTTGAAAGTCGCTTTCTATCGCCACCCATTGCCACCGGAGAGCGGCGGTTAATGGGCAGCCAAGTACTTACCGTCGGTGCCGACCAGGTTCCTGGGCTCACGGGAAATTTAGTTGGGCGGTGGGAGTGGCAGCAAGACGTACAGCTGCGTGCTTGGCCATCACCCACATGATGACATCATCGAGTGTACAACGCCCTCCTTGTCACCGACACTGTGATATTCGGTGAGTACGGTGACCTAACCGGCAGGGGTCCATACAGCCTGCGAAAGGTAGGCTCTTAAGCGAAGCAAAAGAGGAAATAGCAGAGGCTTTGACCATCATGTAGTTGAGATGTTCTAGATCAGTGGAGTTATGTGTCCCTGGCCCGCGGAGATGGGGAGATGGAGAATTCCCAGCTACCTGCTGACACAATTAAATAAAAGGCATTTCAGTATTAATGGGACCAGTGGGGAGATGTGGGTGTGGCTGAGCGAAATTGTTGGAAACTTGTTTTTTCTTTATTTTTTTACTCACCTACCATGGGGAAATTCGATTGGCCTCTTGACCTGAAAAATTCTTGGTAAGTAAAATCAAGGAAAACCCAAAGATTTTTTATAAATATATTAAGAGCAAGAGGATAACTAGAGAAAGCATGGGGCCTATTAGTGACTATGAGGGTAATCTGTGTATGGAGGCGGAAGATGTGGGTATGGTTCTTAATGAATACTTTGTGCCTGCTTTCACAAAAAGAGAGGGGTGATGTAGACACTGCTATCGAGGAGGAGGAGTGTGAAATATTAGATGAAATAAACATAGTGAGAGAGGAGGTATTAAGGGGTTTAACAGCTTTGAAAGTGGATAAGTCCCCAGGCCCCGATGAAATGTATCCCAGGCTGTTAAGCGAAGCAAAAGAGGAAATAACAGAGGCTTTGACCATCATTTTCCAATCCTCTCTGGCTTCAGGTGTGATGCCAGAGGACTGGAGGACTGCTAATGTGGTACCTTTGTTTAAGAAGGGAGAAAGGGCTAGACTGAGTAATTACAAGCCAGTCAGCCTAACCTCTGTGGTGGGAAAGTTATTGGAAAAAATGACAGGATAACTCTTCACTTAGAAAGACATGGATTAATCAAGGAGAGTCAACATGGATTTGTTAAGGGAAAGTCATGTCTGACTAACTTTATTTAATTTTTTGAGGAGGTAACCAGGAGGGTCGATGAGGGCAGTGCGTATGATGTAGTGTACATGGATTTTAGCAAAGCTTTTGATAAGGTCCCACATGGCAGACTAGTCACAAAAGTAAAAGCCCATGGGATCCAGGGCAAAGTGGAAGGTTAGATCCAAAATTGGCTCAGAGGTAGGAAGCAAAGGGTAATGGGTGATGGGTATTTTTGCGACTGGAAGGATGTTTCCAATGGGGTTCCGCAGGGCTCAGTACTGGGTCCCTTGCTTTTTGTGATATACATCAATGATCTAGACTTGAATATAGGGGGTTTGATTAAGAAGTTTGCAGATGATACTAAGATTACCTGTGTGGTTGATAATGAAGAAGAAAGCTGTGGACTGCAGGAAGATATCTATCAACTGGTCAGGTGGGCAGAACAGTGGCAAATGGAATTCAATCTGGAGAAATGTGAGGTAATGCATTTGGGGAGGTCTAACAAGGGAAGGGAATACACATTAAATGGTAGGACACTGAGAAGTGCAGAGGAACAAAGGGACCTTGGAGTGCAGGTCCACAGATCCCTGAAACTAGCAGGCCAAGCAGATAAGGTGGTTAAGAAGGCATACGGAATGTTTGCCTTTATTAGTCGAGGCATAAAATACAAAAGCAGGGGAGTTATGCTTGAAATGTATAAAACACTGGTTAGGCCTCAGCTGCAGTACTACGTGCAGATCTGGTCACCGCATTACAAGAGGGATGTGATTGCACAGTAATGGGAACAGAGGAGATTTATGAGGATGTGGCTGGGAGTGGAGAATCTAAGCTATGAGAACAGATTGGATAGGCTGGGTTTATTTTCCTTGGAACAGAGGAAGCTGAGGGGAGACCTCATTGAGGTGTATAAAATTATGAGGGCCTGGATATTGTGGATAGAAAGGGCCTATTTTCCAGGGGGCATAAATTTAAAGTAATTGGTAGAAGGTTTAGAGAGGATTTGAGGGGAAATGTCTTCAATCAGAGGGTGGTGGTGGTCTGGAACTCACTGCCTGAAGGGCTTGTAGAGCCAGAAATCCTCACCACATTTAAAAAGTACTTGGAAGTGCACTTGAAGTGCCGTAACCTGCAGGGCTATGGACCTAGAGCTGGAAAGTGGGATTGGGCCGGACAGCCTCTTGTCGGCCGGAGCAGACACGATGGACCAAAATGGTCTCCTTCCGTGCTGTAAATTGCTATAGAAACATAGAAACATAGAAAATAGGTGCAGGAGTAGGCCATTCGGCCCTTCTAGCCTGCACCGCCATTCAATGAGTTCATGGCTGAACATTCAACTTCAGTACCCCATTCCTGCTTTCTCGCCATACCCCTTGATCCCCCTAGCAGTAAGGACCTCATCTAACTCCTTTTTGAATATATTTAGTGAATTGGCCTCAACAACTTTCTGTGGTAGAGAATTCCACAGGTTCACCACTCTCTGGGTGAAGAAGTTCCTCCGCATCTCGGTCCTAAATGGCTTACCCCTTATCCTTAGACTGTGACCCCTGGTTCTGGACTTCCCCAACATTGGGAACATTCTTCCTGCATCTAACCTGTCTAACCCCGTCAGAATTTTATATGTTTCTATGAGGTCCCCTCTCATTCTTCTGAACTCCAGTGAATACAAGCCCAGTTGATCCAGTCTTTCTTGATAGGTCAGTCCCGCCATCCCGGGAATCAGTCTGGTGAACCTTCGCTGCACTCCCTCAATAGCAAGAATGTCCTTCCTCAGGTTAGGAGACCAAAACTGTACACAATACTCCAGGTGTGGCCTCACCAATGCCCTGTACAACTGTAGCAACACCTCCCTGCCCCTGTACTCAAATCCCCTTGCTATGAAGGCCAACATGCCATTTGCTTTCTTAACCGCCTGCTGCACCTGCATGCCAACCTTCAATGACTGATGTACCATGACACCCAGGTCTCTTTGCACCTCCCCTTTTCCTAATCTGTCACCATTCAGATAATAGTCTGTCTCTCTGTTTTTACCACCAAAGTGGATAACCTCATATTTATCCACATTATACTTCATCTGCCATGCATTTGCCCACTCACCTAACCTATCCAAGTCGCTCTGCAGCCTCACAGCATCCTCCTCGCAGCTCACACTGCCACCCAACTTAGTGTCATCCGCAAATTTGGAGATACTACATTTAATCCCCTCATCTAAATCATTAATGTACAGTGTAAACAGCTGGGGCCCCAGCACAGAACCTTGCGGTACCCCACTAGTCACTGCCTGCCATTCTGAAAAGTACCCATTTACTCCTACTCTTTGCTTCCTGTCTGACAACCAGTTCTCAATCCATGTCAGTACACTACCCCCAATCCCATGTGCTCTAACTTTGCACATCAATCTCTTGTGTGGGACCTTGTCGAACGCCTTCTGAAAGTCCAAATATACCACATCAACTGGTTCTCCCTTATCCACTCTACTGGAAACATCCTCAAAAAATTCCAGAAGATTTGTCAAGCATGATTTCCCTTTCACAAATCCATGCTGACTTGGACCTATCATGTCACCTCTTTCCAAATGCACTGCTATGACATCCTTAATAATTGATTCCATCATTTTACCCACTACCGATGTCAGGCTGACCGGTCTATAATTCCCTGTTTTCTCTCTCCCTCCTTTTTTAAAAAGTGGGGTTACATTGGCTACCCTCCACTCCATAGGAACTGATCCAGAGTCAATGGAATGTTGGAAAATGACTGTCAACGCATCCACTATTTCCAAGGCCACCTCCTTAAGTACTCTGGGATGCAGTCCATCAGGCCCTGGGGATTTATCGGCCTTCAATCCCATCAATTTCCCCAACACAATTTCCCGGCTAATAAGGATTTCCCTCAGTTCCTCCTCCTTACTAGACCCCCCGACCCCTTTTATAACCGGAAGGTTGTTCGTGTCCTCCTTCGTGAATACCGAACCAAAGTACTTGTTCAATTGGTCCGCCATTTCTTTGTTCCCCGTTATGACTTCCCCTGATTCTGACTGCAGGGGACCTACATTTGTCTTTACTAACCTTTTTCTCTTTACATATCTATAGAAACTTTTGCAATCCGTCTTAATGTTCCCTGCAAGCTTCTTCTCATACTCCATTTTCCCTGCCCTAATCAAACCCTTTGTCCTCCTCTGCTGAGTTCTAAATTTCTCCCAGTCCCCAGGTTCGCTGCTATTTCTGGCCAATTTGTATGCCACTTCCTTGGCTTTAATACTATCCCTGATTTCCCTTGATAGCCACGGTTGAGCCACCTTCCCTTTTTTATTTCTATGCCAGACAGGAATGTACAATTGTTGTAGTTCATCCATGCGGTCTCTAAATGTCTGCCATTGCCCATCCACAGTCAACCCCTTAAGTATCATTCGCCAATCCATCTCAGCCAATTCACGCCTCATACCTTCAAAGTTAGCCTTCTTTAAGTTCTGGACCATGGTCTCTGAATTAACTGTTTCATTCTCCATCCTAATGCAGAATTCCACCATATTATGATTCTATGATTCTATTCTATGAGCTCCTTTTAGCGTGCTCTCTCATCTTTGGGTGGCAAAACTGAATTTTGCAGTCTGAGGGGGCACCCACCATTAAATTCAGCACTCAGCTGGTATCACTGCCTCCAAAATGGCGGGACCGAATTTTGAGCCCATAATCTGGCCTGGCATTTCAGTGCCACACGGAGGTGGTGCTGCGCTATCGAGGGTACTTTCTTTCGCATAAGACGTTAAACTGAGTCACCATCTGCAATGTGGAGGTAGATCTAAAATATCCTGTGGCTCTATTTGAAGAAGAATAGAGAGTTCTCCTCATGTCCGTGACCAACACTGTTTTTGTTTAAGCCAAATGGGGTCAGTCATCCATTTCCTGTTTGTGAGAAGTTACTGCATGCAAATAGACTGACAAATTTATCTACATATAAACAGTGACAGCACTTTCTAAATCATCTGATTGTTGTAAAGCACTGTGACGCATTCTCAAGCTGTGAAATGCACTGCATAACTATTGGCCTATGAGCCCAATTTTCTTGTGCATATGGGTCAAAGGTTATGATTTTGGCAGTTGACACATGTTTCGACCAAAACATTGCCAGATGCTCAGCGCAGAAGGAGCAGATGATCAGTTCAGTCACTTGCTGGCAACACTGGAACCACGACTGGAGATTGAGAGATATGATATGAGGGTGGGTATGCAGTTTTACATCTAGCTAAAAGGGAACGGCTTCTGAGCTTTTTCTATTCCTGTACATTCTTAATAAAATTACCATTATCTCAAAAGTGCATGTATGGTAAAGATGTCAAGGGGCAGATTGATACAGAGTTATATATATAGTTATATATATAGTTAACCAAGTGGTTTTATGACACATAGTTCAATCAACATTGGAGATACGGTAGCGTAGTGGATAAGTTATTGAACTAATAATCCAAAGGTCTGGACTAATGATCCAGAGATATGACTTCAAATCCCATTCTGGCTGTCGTGCTGAAGACTTGTGCTCCAGAATTAGCTGCGCCTCTACCAAGTTGTTCCAGTACATCTACCCGACAATGTGGAAAACTGCCCAAGTATGTCCTGTCCATAAAAAGCAGGACAAATCCAATCCGGCCAATTACTGCCCCATCAGTCTACTCTCAATCATCAGCAAAGTGATAGAAGGTGTCATCGACAGTGCTATCAAGCAGCACTTACTCACCAATAACCTGCTCACCAATAATACCCAGTTTGGGTTCCGCCAGGACCAGTCGGCTCCAGACCTCATTACATCCTTCGTCAAAACATGGACAAAAGAGCTGAATTCCAGAGGTGAGGTGAGAGTGACTACCCTTGACATCAAGGCAGCATTTGACCGAGTGTGAAGTCAATGTGAATCAGGGGGAAAACTCTCCACTGGCTGGAGTCATACCTAGCACAAAGGAAGATGGTTGTGGTTGTTGGAGGCCAATCATCTCAGCCTCAGGACATCGCTGCAGGAGTTCCTCAGGGCAGTGTCCTAGGCCCAAATAACTTCAGCTGCTTCATCAATGACCTTCCCTCCATCATAAGGTCAGAAGTGGGGATGTTCGATGATAACTGCACAGTGTTCAGTTCCATTCGCAACTTCTCAGATAATGAAGCAGTCCGTGCCCGCATGGAGCAAGACCTGGACAACATTCAGGCTTGGGCTGATAAGTGGCAAGTAACATTCGTGCCACACAAGTGCCAGGCAATAACTATCTCCAATAAGAGAGAGTCTAACCATCACCCCTTGAGTTCAATGCCATTACCATCGTCGAATCCCCCACCATCACCATTGACCAGAAACTTAACTGGACCAGCCACCATAGGCCGGAATGTTGCCGGTGCTCAGAGGGCGGGATGGGTGGTGGGTCAGCTGTTAAATTTAAAACGATTGATATCGGGTCGGGACCCCGCTGTCAACCCGCCATCACGCTACTTTCCCAGATGTTGGGTCTGTCAACGCTATACAAGCCGAGCAGTGGCAGGGGAAGCAATTTAGGTCATTATGACCTTGTTGAGAACCTATTAAGAGAGTTTTGAGCTGAACGTATCACGTTACCAGGTTTTCCACTGGGTTTACGCTACTTGGGGATCACATCAGGTAAGCCGTCGGAAGCGGTATGACCATGAATTAATTTCTTTACTTGACATCTGTAATTGTGCTAATAAAGATCCTACCTCACAGCTGTTCACTTTCCAAGATCAAAAGCTGTTGCTTACTGCATTTGGAAGGCAGATTGAGCAATTGTTCCAAGTGTTTGGATCAATCTCTCTATCCAGTGTCACCTCATTGGAACAACCTCTCTCACCATTGACAGATCGCTTCTGTCATCTCAAGTTCACCTGCCATCTATTCCATCAGCATCGGTGCCCTTGAAACTCTCTGACCTTGGTCCTCAGAATCCCACCACAATCAGCCTCAACACCAGCAGCATCGGGCACACCAGCAGCACCAACAACACCACCAACCTTCTCCACAATCACCTGATGCTGCACAGGACATCAGCACCCGATCACAGTGCTGCCCTGGAGGTCAGGGATGGCCTCACCATGGCCACATTTACTTCACAATAGACTGTACACCCAGCTGCCATATAATGTGCCAGGTTGGCACCACCCCACACCAACACCATAAAGCATCCCTACACTGCCCAAGCCATTCCTTTCAAACTCATCAACATTATGGAGGGGTAGTCTTATATCTTACCATTCACTAAGCGCCATCAAAAGATGTCATCAGACCCACTTCCTTCATTTGGCCGGGAAATGCGCTGGGCAGGCTTAAGAAGCCCAATCAGCATAAAATAATTTTTGCACAGCGGGCTGGTGCCAGCAGTAAAGTCGGCACCCACCACCTACCCTGGTCACACCGGACATGCCCAGGTAGGCAAAATCGCGGCCATAAACACTGTGGCTACAAGAGCAGATCACAGGCTGGGTATTCTGCGGTGAGTGTCTCACCTCCTGACTGCCCAAAGCCTTTCCGCCATCTACAAGGCATAAGTCAGGAATGTGATGGAATACTCTCCATTTGCCTGGATAAGTGAAGCTCCAAGAAGCTCAACATCATCTAGGACAAAGCAGCCCGCTTGATTGACACCCCATCCACCACTCTAAACATTCACTCCCTCCACCACCGGCGCACCGTGGCTGCAGTGTGTACCGTCTACAAGATGCACTACAGCAACTCACCAAGGCTTCTTCGACAGCACCTCCCAAACCCGCGACCTCTACTAGCTGAAGTATTGTGCTTAAATCTGGGCCTCACACTTTAGGAAGGATGTGAAGGGCCTGGAGAGGGTATAGGAGATTTACTGGAATGGTTCCAGGGATGAGCGATTACAGTTACGTGGATAGACTGGAGAAGCTGGCGTTGTTCTCCTTGGAGCAGAGAATGCTAAGAGGAGATTTGATGGAAGTGTTTAAATTCATGGTGTTTGGATAGAGTAAATAATGAGAAACTGTTTCCAATGGCTGAAGGCTCGATAACGAGTGGGCGCAGATTTAAGGTGACTTTTTTAAAGAACCAGAAGCGACAAGAGGAAAATCTCTTTTACACAACGAGTGGTTAGGATTTGGAATGCACTGCCTGATCGGGTGGTGGATACAGATTCAATAGTATCCTTCAAAAGGGAATTGCATAAATACTTGAAGGAGAAAAAATATCAGGGATATGGGGAAAGAGCGAGGAAGTGGGACTAACTGGATTGCTCTTCGAAAGAATCGGCACAGACTCGATGGGCCGAATGGCCTCCTTCCATGCTGCACCGTTCGATGATCCTGTGATTCCAAGACATTATTTGAATAAGACGAGGGAGTTCTCTCAGTGTCCTGGCCAAAATATATCCCTAAGTCAACAAAGTAACTGGTTATTTATCTCGATAAGTGCAGTGCCATGTATTGGGAAGGGCCAACACTACATGGAACAAAACTGAAATTAATTAAGAGAGCAAAAGACCTTGGTATTATGGTTCATAATTCTCATAATTCTCACCAATACTGCGAAGCCATAACCAAACAAATAGGGCATTAGGTCAAAGAGTATCTGATTAATAAGTTTGTTCTATATAAAACAAAGCACACCATTTTGTCCTTGCACAAGACCTTAGTTAGAGCATGTTTAGAAAACTGCACCATATTTGGTCCCCTCATATGATGCGTGATATGGAAAAGGTTTAGTGGAGGGCACAGAATTCCCAACTTCAAACGCCTTCGTTTAGAAAGCTGAGTCTTCACTTTACAGATACTTGGAATTCAAGTTGATTTGATAGACGTATATAAAATAATAAAAGGGCTAGATTGAGTTCCTAGAGATAGAGTATTTGAATTTGATAGATTGGGGTGTACCAGGGGGCCATGCCTATAAGTTGCACAAGGATATGGCTGGGTTCTTCTTTTCCCAGAGGATAGTGGGCCCCTGGAACAGGTTGTCGGTTTGTGAGATGGGTGCTGACTCCTTTCATATTTCAAAAGAGAGCTGGAACAGTTCCTGGCTGGGGCTGGCATCATGTACTGGATTTTCGGCTTTGATGATTTCAGGACAGTAATGGCGGCGGGGCGGGAAAGTTATCGCCCGGGAGCCGTTTGCGCCTCAGTCAGTAACATTGAGCAGCTAGGCCCTGAGTCAGGAGGTGCAGCGCTAAGGGAGGCGTTGTACACCCCTCGTGGGGCGTTAGGCAGGGAAACTCCCGAGCTAAAGAGCTGAGCCGGGAGCACTCAGAGAGATGTCTGGGAGGGGGGGGAATGCCTAAAAGAAAAGCCACAAAACCATTCCTAAAATATTGTCCTCGCCACCATAACACAAATCGCAAAAAAAAATTAAAAGAAGAAACGACCACACTTACCTTAGGAGTCCATTACTCACCTCTCCGCTGTCAGTATTGTTGGACCGCCTGATTTCCCAGGCGGTCAGTGCGGGGCGCACTACGGGGCGAACGGGTCGGGCAATACTCCAAACTCACGCCGGTGTCACAACCAGGGGGCATTGCACATTGGGCGCAGCTCTTCTGGGCGGTGCTGCTCTGCACCACTAAACCGGACCCGAGGATCGCCGCGGGGCACTGGAGGCTGACCGCCCGCCCAGAACACCTCACCGCCGCCATTGCCGCTGGTCAAAGGCAAAAAATACAGTGCAGAGGAGCCAAAAATCCATGTCTCATAAAAGGTAGGTGCAATACTAGGTAACATAAGCATGGCCAATGTCGTCTCCTGGTGTGACTTTTGACCATCTAAGAGGATTGGAGAGGAATTTTCCAGATGTATTTTCCCTTAATAGAGCTGGGTGTCATCAGCGTGGGTGGGCTACATCGTCTGCATGCCCGACACGAGACTCCCAAAGTAAGCGCTCTACTCGGAACTCCTACACGGCAAGTGAGCCACAGGTGGGCAAAGGAAATGTTTCAAGGACACCCTCATAGCCTCCCTGATAAAGTGCAACATCCCCACCGACACCTGGGAGTCCCTGGCCCAAGACCGCTCTAAGTGGAGGAAGAGCATCCGGGAGGGCGCTGAGCACCTCGAGTCTCATCGTTGAGAGCATGCAGAAATCAAGCGCAGGCAGCGGAAAGAGTGTGCGGCAAACCAGTCCCACCCACCCCTTCCTCCAACGACTGTCTGTCCCACCTGTGACAGAGACTGTAATTCCCGTATTGGACTGTTCAGCCACCTGAGAACTCACGTTTAGAGTGGAAGCAAGTCTTCTTTGATGTCGAGGGACTGCCGATGATGATGATGTATAAGCTTATCCCATGCCAGTGGATGATGTTACTGGTTGGCAGCATGTAGGTGAAGAGAAAGGGACCAAGGATAGATCCTTCTCTGGAAGTGACTGTGTGAGGGCAGCAAGGAAGTCAGTTGAAGCTGTGTTCAGACAGGTCAGATGGGAATCACAAGAGGCCAGTCCCTTGGATATGGACCATGGAAGAGAGGTGTTGAAGGAGGCTGACATGGCTGACTCTATCAATCATTGAGAAGATGGATAATGCACCATGGTCATGGCTACAGAGAACGTCATTCTTGGCTTTGACCAGGAATATTCCAGTGTCGGACTGAAGGGAGCTTTGGGAAGATAGGTACAGAATTGGGAGGTAACGACGGGAGGTTAGAGATGGGATGTTAGTTGGAAAGGTCGTCATCATCATCATAGGCAGTCCCTCGGAATCAAGGAAGACTTGCTTCCACTCTAAACATGAGTTCAGTCCAATACGGGAATTACAATCTCTGTCACAGGTGGGACAGATAGTCGTTGAGGGAAAGGGTGGGTGGGACAGGTTTGCCGCACGCTCTTTCCGCTGCTTGCGCTTGTTTTCTGCATGCTCTCGGCGACAAGACTCGAGTTCTCAGCGCCCTCCCGGATGAACTTCCTCCACTTAGGGCAGTCTTTGGCCAGGAACTCCCAGGTGTCAGTGGGGATGTTGCACTTTATCAGGGAGGCTTTGAGGGTGTCCTTGTAACGTTTCCTCTGCCCACCTTTGGATCGTTTGCCGTGAAGGAGTTCCGAGTAGAGCACTTGCTTTGGGAGTCTCGTGTCTGACACATGGACAATGGGCCACAGATGTATTTTTTGAGGAGGGAGGTGATAATGGCAGGTTTGACAGGGAGCGTGCCAGTGCCTGAGTAAAGGGGAAGTTAAGAAGTTAAGGTAAATTTTTCAATTCCTTGCACATGATAATGTATGGACAATATGGGGTGACATTATAAAAGGTACAGAATTTGGTACAGCTAGGCACCTAGAGGAAGGGATGGAGCACTAAACTCCAGATTGCTTTTTATTTTATCTACTTAGATTTCCCAAATCCTCTTTGAGTAGTGTATTGGGATATTTACCATCCACCTAAACTACCAGACCAGGCAGACAAGACCTTGGGTTAATACCTCACGTTAAACCGAGGCCCCATCTGCTCTCAGGTGGATGTAAAAGATCCCATGGCACTATTTCAAAGAAGAGCAGGGGAGTTATCTCTGGTGTCCTGGCCAATATTTATCCCTCAATCAACATAACAAAAACAGATTATCTGGTCATTATCACATTGCTGTTCATGGGAGCTGCCGCGTTTCCCACATTACAGCAGTGACTACACTCCAAAAGTACTTCATTGGGTGTAAAGCGCTTTGAGACGTCTGGTGGTCGTGAAAGGCGTTATATAAATCCAAGTCTTTCTTTCTTTTCAGTGTAACTGAGAAGACAGGTATGTAATCTTCAAATCGGCCCCAGATCAACAGCCTGGGAACTTGTTAAACTTTATACTTTTCAGTCTGAGGACAATGCAAATGCTCCTGGTGCACAGTCTCATCCCAGTGCCAGGAGGACTGTCAGCATGGCAAGTGGCAGACAGCCATCTCATGTGATAGCGCCAGTATAACTGCAGCCTTAACTTCTATCACTTTGGATCTTGTCCACCCTTTAACAGCTTATTGTCGCTAACTGGTGTTAATTTTGCAAGTATGTGGATTTAAAATTCAAATCTTCAGTGTTGCAATCCAGTCGTTAAAAGTACAGGAACTGGCAGTCATTGGTTATTCACGACTGAGGGCCAGAGAAAGCAATGGAGGAAGGTAAGGACCAGAATGCAAAGCTGCTCAGAAAAAGCTCTATTTCTACAGCATGGCCACTTGGTTCACGAAGTTGATTCGTGAGATGAAGGGGTTGTCTCATGAGGAAAGGTTGAGCAGGTTGGGCCTGTACTCATTGGAGTTTAGAAGAATGAGAGGTGATCTTATTGAAAAGTATAAGATTGTGAGGGGGCTTGACAAGGTAGATGCAGAGAGGATGTTTCCCCTCGTGGGAGAATCTAGAACTAGGGGGCATAGTTTCAGAATAAGGGGTCGCCCACTTAAAACGGAGATGAGGAGGAATTTCTTCTCTCAGAGGGTTGTAAATCTGTGGAATTCTCTGCCCCAGAGAGCTGTGGAGGCTGGGTCATTGAATATATTTAAGGTGGAGATAGACAGATTTTTCAACTATAGGGGAGTAAAGGGTTATGGGGAGCGGGCAGGGAAGTGGAGTTGAGTCCATGATCAGATCAGCCAGGATCTTACTGAATGGAGGAGCAGGCTCGAGGGGCCAAATGGCCTAATCCTGCTCCTATTTCTTGTGTTCTAATGTTTTTAAGGCATCGTGAGATCGGTGTTCTCAGGAGGCCCAGGCTCGGGTTTTCAGACCCAGCCTGAACCCATCTGCTCCCACTGCTGCTGCAGTGGTCGTGTCCACTTCTTCTTGAATGGGGCGGTTAAACCAAGGCAGCTCAGCACCTTGCAGGGGTGATAGTTGGTTAATTGGACATTGCAGCATTCACGGTACAGAGGCTACCAGATTTGGGTGCAGCTACTCGAAGGACCCAGCGTAAGGGGAACGGTGGGGGGGAACTACTGCCCCAGTTTGTTTTTTATCTCACCTATTTAAATCTAAATATCAGCTATGATTGTTGCCGTGGTTTCAGTTGTGTCAGCACTGAGTTTGGCGTTTTCTCAATGTACTTCTGCTTATCCCCTCGTGACAAGACCTCAAGATGGTGTTGTTACGAGTGAGCTATGCATTATCAATTTAACTGTGTAGATGTATTGGACTGGATTTTCGGTTGTCTAACGCCTCAGTTAGCACCCAGAGGGGGCGGTAATGCTGTGCGCCCGGTTGCTAAACTCTAACGCTCGCATTACCGCCCTGATGGAAAATTCATTTGAGGCTCACCAGGGGCACAAACCTGTAGCGCCTGGCTGCTGACGATCAGTGCAATCCTGACGTATTTCTGGTGCAACGCCCACGCTTGTGCCCCGGTCGGTAAATTCGGTGCGGCCGCCTCATTGAGCGCCCGCCAATAACAACGTCTGGAAAAACAGTGGGTCCAGGCTTGCAGAGTCGCTAACTGGTGGCGACTTACAGGGATGAGGAAACGCTTCCCTCGGAGGTCACAGTCAATACAATGTTCACACACCGCACGGTGCGGGAACTCCGAGTTTGCAGCAGCAGACAGACATAACAGTACGGGTCGAAAACAAGTGAAATTGAAAACTGTAATGGGTGCATTACGACCTTTAAGACTCAGCTATTCCCGCGATTTGATTCGGAATTCCGCACACGCGCAATGGGCCCGCCAAATTTACCGACCAAACTTTCGTTATGGCCCCCCCACCCCCAGCTCTGGTGTGCAACGGCTGATTTATCTCCCCTGTCGGCTCTTCGACCGATTCTGATGAATTTCTGGGCGGGAGGCACAAACTTTTTCAAGGCGCTAAAATAACGCTCCGTCTGGGTTACCGCCGCAACTGAGGCGTGACCGAATTTCTTCCCCAGTAACTCCATTTTAAGGATTAAATCATGAAATCGTGCTTGGGTTAGATTAAAGCTTCAGGATTCAGCGGTTGCTATGGTGGGAAGAGAGCAGAGGCCTTTGATGGCCGGTGCCTGTGTGATGTGGGAAGACCTGGATATTTTGTACGCCTGGAATTGATCACAAATGGAGGACGTGTCTCCGGCTGCTTGCCCTCGAGCTCAAAGTTTCTGAGCTTGAGTTGTTAACACTTGTCGCATAATGGACAGATAGAGGAATCTTGGAGTGCACCTCTCTGGAAGTCGAGCCGGCCCATTTAGGAGTGAAATCAGGAAGTACTTCTTCACACAAAAGGCTGGATTTTCGGTTCCGCTCAGTTCGGGGCGGTAATGGCGGTGGGGCAGTAAAGTTTGCGCCCGGGAACAGTTTGCGCCTCAGTCAGAAAAATTGGGCAGCTGGGCCCTGAGTGTGGGGTGGAGTGCTAAGGGAGGCTTTGCACACCTCTCTTACGGCGCTAGGCCGGCTGAGCATGGGAAAATCCCGAGCTAAACAGCCGGCCTCGGAGCGCTCTGAGAGAGGCCTTGGGGAGAAGAAAATACTGAAAAAACCCACCAAAAATATTCCCAATACATAGCCCAGGCCACCACAACATAAATCACACAAAAAAAGAAAAAAAAACAATAACCACACTTACCTGAGGTGGACATTAATTACCTCACTGCAGCCGGTATAGGTCGGACCACCTGTTTTTTTCAGACGGCCCCAGCAGGGAGCAGTGCGGATTGGGCGGGAGTCTAAAATCAAGCCGGTGTCGCAAGCAGGGGCGTTGCACACTGGCTCGCCTCTTCCGGGCGGTAATGCTCCACGCCCCGTCCAAATTGGCCCCGAAAACCCCAGTAGGGCGCTGAAAGTTCACCGCCTGCCCAGAAGGCCTCACCGCCGCCATTGCCGCCCCTCTGGGGTGAAAACAGAAACGCAAATCACCGGAAATCCGCTCCACAAAATGGTAGAAATCTGGAACTTGCTCCATCAAAAGGCTGTGGATTCCAAGCCAATTGGAGCTTTCAGGACGGATTTTGTTGGCTAAGGGTATCGAGGGACATGGAGTTAAAGCTGGTTAATGGAAGAGGAAGTACAGATCGGCCATGATCCCAGGCTTGAAGAGCTGAATGGCCTCCTCCTGTTCCTATGATCTTTTTTAGTCACTCTGCTGGTATAGCAAGGGATGTGCTCTAGGAATAAGACACAGGAGGCAACCTGGAGCTGGATAGATGAATGATGACACAGTAGCAGCTTCGAGACTGGCACCACACGTCTTTTACAGGATAGACTAGACGGGTCTGCACTGGGAGACCCATGGAGCGCGCATGGAGGGAAGGGTTGTGAATGCTGAAGCATTAAGCATCGAGTAATGCGAGATCTGAGTGAGGTGTCTCACCTAAGCAACCCGTCTTTCAGAGAATCCCTGAGAGTATTGAATTAAGTGAAAACTTGGGGCGTGGGGGGGGGGGATCTAGGCAGATAAAACAATAGACAAACAGTGGGAAACGGAGTTAAGACTTATTCCTAAAAGAAGAAAAAGTGTGGAGCCAAAGATGGAGTTCCTTGGACGAAATTAAGAGACGCTGCAAGGACCCAGTCTGCCAGTTTCGGACGCTGCATTGGAGGTGTTGGTGGAGGAGAAATGCCCTCGTCCAACCAGGCAATATTAAGAGCTTGCGACAAGCTGATGAGCAGCAGTGGGCCGAGGTGGCAGAGCAAGTCAGTGCCAGGATCGGCACACCACGGACCTAGCTACAACGCCACAGGAGGTTTAATCACATGACTAGAAAGAAAGAAAGACTTGTATTTATATAGTGCCTTTCACGACCACCGGATGTCTCAAAGCGCTTTACATCCAATGAAGTACTTTTGCAGTGTAGTCACTGTTGTAATGTAGGAAACACAGCAGCCAACTTGCGCACAGCAAGCTCTCACAAACAGCAGTGTGGTAATGACCAGATAATCTGTTTCTGCGATGTTGATTGAGGGATAAGTACTGGCCCCGGACATCGGAGATAAATCCTCTGCTCTTCTTTGAAATAGTGCCGCAGTGGGGTCTTTTACATCCACCTGAAAGAGCAGAAGGTGCCTCGGTTTCTCTGAAAGACGGGTTGCTTAGGTGAGACACCTCACTCAGATCTCGCATTACTCGATGCTTAATGCTTCACAGCATTCACAACACTTCCCTCCATGTGCGCTCCATGGGCCTCCCAGTGCAGACCCGTCTAGTCTATCCTGTAAAAGACGTGTGGTGCCAGTCTCGAAGCTGGTGCTGTGTCATCATTCATCTATCCACCTCCAGGTTCTCAGCCGCGGGGCGCTTTAGCCATGGCTCAGTGGCTAGTACTCTCAGCCCTGAGTCAAGAAGCTTGTGGGTTCAAGACCAGTTATGTATGTAAACATTGTAACTGTGTAACCAGAGGGCGCAACTGTTGGAGGCCTAAGAGTCACCTGCACACCTCGTGTAAGGGAGTATAAAAAGTTGTCTGCCATGCTGCTTAGTCACTCTGGAGTTGTATTAAAGAGACTCAGGTCACATCAGTTTTAGCTCACAGTGCTCAGTCTTGTGGAGTTCTTCCATATTTAACACTTGGCGACGAGAAACAGATTATGAAATTTCACGTGGTCATGGCTGCCATTGGTATTTTAGAGAGATATGTGGAGGGTGATAATTGGGAAGCCTTCGTTGAGCGTCTCAACCAGTACTTCATGGCCAACGAGCTGGATGGGGACGATAAAGCGATTAAGCACAGGGCTATTCCCTTCATCGTGTGTGGGTCCACAATATACGGCCTCATCAAGAATCTGCTAGAACCAGAGAAACCAGCGGAGAAGACATATAAGAACATAAGAACATAAGAATTAGGAACAGGACTAGGCCATCTAGCCCCTCGAGCCTGCTCCACCATTCAAAAAGACCATGGCTGATCTGGCCGTGGACTCAGCTCCACTTACCCGCTCGCTCCCCATAACCCTTAATTCCCTTATTGGTTAAAAATCTATCTATCTGTGATTTGAATACATTCAATGAGCTAGCCTCAACTGCTTCCTTGGGCAGAGAATTCCACAGATTCACAACCCTCTGGGAGAAGAAATTCCTTCTCAACTCGGTTTTAAATAGGCTCCCCCTTATTTTGAGGCTGTGCCCCCTAGTTTTAGTCTCCCCAACCAGTGGAAACAACCTCTCTGCCTCTATCTTGTCTATCCCTTTCATTATTTTGAATGTTTCTATAAGATTACCCCTTATTCTTCTGAACTCCAACGAGTAAAGACCCAGTTTACTCAATCTATCATCATAAGGTAACCCCCTCATCTCCGGAATCAGCCTAGTGAATCGTCTCTGTACCCCCTCCAAGGCTAGTATATCCTTCCTTAAGTAAGGTGACCAAAACTGCACGCAGTACTCCAGGTGCGGCCTCACCAATACCTTGTACAGTTGCAGCAGGACCTCCCTGCTTTTGTACTCCATCCCTCTCGCAATGAAGGCCGACATTCCATTCGCCTTCCTGTTTACCTGCTGCACCTGCAAACTAACTTTTTGGGATTCATACACAAGGACCCCCAGGTCCCTCTGCACCGCAGCATGTTGTAATTTCTCCCCATTCAAATAATATTCCCTTTTACTGTTTTTTTTCCCAAGGTGGATGACCTCACATTTTCCAACATTGTATTCCATCTGCCAAACCTTAGTCCATAAGCTTAACGTATCTAAATCTCTTTGCAGTCTCTTTGTGTCCTCTACACAACCCGCTTTCCCACTAATCTTTGTGTCATCTGAAAATTTTGTTACACTACACTCTGTCCCCTCTTCCAGGTCATCTATGTATAATGTAAATAGTTGTGGTCCCAGCACCGATCCCTGTGGCACACCACTAACCACCGATTTCCAACCCAAAAAGGACCCATTTATCCCGACTCTCTGCTTTCTGTTAGCCAGCCAATTCTCGATCCATGCTAATACATTTCCTCTGACTCCGTATACCTTTATCTTCTGCAGTAACCTTTTGTGTGGCATCTTATCGAATGCCTTTTGGAAATCTAAATACACCACATCTATCGGTACACCTCTATACAGAGTTGTGTACGCTGGTTCGGGATCACCTCAAGCCGAAGGAGAACGTCTTAATGGCCAGGTATCGCTTCTACACGCACCACCGCTCCGAGGGCCAGGATATGACGAGTTATGTCAGCAAGTTCCGTGCATAAAATAACGTCGCTAGCAGGCAGAACTGCATATGGCAGGGCCTACACGTCTGCAGCTGCAAGACCTAGGATGACTTCGATTCCGCGATTGGGCTTGACTGCAAATCCATTAGCACCATGCTGGTGCTGCGGGGTAAATCATCGAGCCCATCAATGTCAAATCAAGCACTACGTGTGCAAAGGCTGCAAAACAATGTGGCACCTCCAGCGAATGTGCAAGAGTGCTGTGACTCACCACGTGGCAGAGTCGGCAGAGGATGATCGATCCGGCGCGGATCACGCAGAACAAATGGGAGGCAATTCAACCCGAGGAAGAAGTGTATGGGATACACACCTTCACCACCAAGAGCCCTCCTATTATGCTGAAAGTCAAATTGAATGGTATTCCGGTATTAATGGAGTTGGACACGGGGGCGAGTCAGTCAATTATGAGCCAGAAGGCTTTTGAGAAACTGTGGGGCAACAAGGCACAAAGGCCCAAACTGAGCCCGATTCAGACAAAGCTGTGCACCTACACCAAAGAGCTCATACCAGTCATTGGCAGTGCGGCAGTTAAGGTATCGTACGATGGAGCTGTGCATGATTTACCACTGTGGATTGTACCAGGAGATGGCCCAACGCTATTCGGCAGAAGCTGGCTGGGAAAAATTCGATGGAACTGGGATGATATCAAAGCACTATCTTCAGTGGATGATGCCTCATGCGTCCAAGTGCTGAGCAAGTTTCCATCGCTATTTGAACCAGACATCAGCAACTTCACAGGCGCCAAGGTGCAGATCCATCTAGTCCCGGTGCAAGGCCTGTTCATCACAAGGCTCGAGCGGTTCCATATATGATGAGGGAGAAAGTCGAGATCGAACTGGACAGACTTCAATGAGAGGGAATCATATCGCCAGTCAAGTTCAACGAGTGGGCCAATCAGAATTGTACCGGTGAAAAGTAATGGCACAGTCAGAATCTGCGGAGACTACAAGGTAACGATCAACAGAGTCTTGTTACAGGATCAATACACGCTACCCAAGGTGGATGACCTGTTCACAACGTTAGCTGCGGGGGGGGGAAGTCGTTCACCAAGTTGGACCTAACCTCCGCCTACATGACACAGGAGCTGGCTGAATCTTCGAAAAGATTGACATGCATCAACATGCACAAAGGACTGTTTATATACCACAGGTGCCCTTTTGAGATTCGCTCGGCTGCTGCCAACTTCCAGAGAAACATGGAGGGTTTGCTGAACTCAGTTCCGTGCACCGTTGTGTTTCAAGACAACATCCTGATCACCGGTCATGACATCATCGAACACTGCACAACCTGGAAGAGGTTCGAAGTTGACTAGGCAGAGTGGGACTCAGGCTGAAACGATCGACGTGTGTTGTCCTGGTGCCAGAGGTCGAATTTTTGGGGAGCAAGATTGTGGCAGACAACATCAGACCCACGGATTCAAAGACAGAGGCCATCAAGAATGCACCCAGACCACAGAATGTGAAGGAGCTGCGTTCATTCCTGGGACTCCTCAACTATTTTGGTAACTTTCTACCTGGGTGAAGCACTTTCCTGGAACCATTGCACATGTTGCTACGTAAGGGTGATGACTGGGTTTGGGGTAAATCTCAAGAGGCAGCCTTTGAGAAGGCCAGAAACCTACTTTGTTCTAATAAGTTACTTGTACTGTATGACCCGTGTAAACGATTAGTGCTAGCTTGTGATGCATCTTCATACGGGGTCAGCTGTGTGTTACAGCAAACAATGTATTGGGCAAACTTCAACTAGTTGCATACGCATCTAGAAGTCTGTCTAAGGCTGAAAGAGCCTACAGTATGGTCAAGAAAGAGGCATTAGCATGTGTATATGGGATTAAGTAAAGGCATCAATACCTATTTGGACTTCGGTTTGAGCTTGAAACTGACCACAAACCGCTCATTTCGCTGTTTTGAGAAAGCAAAGGTATAAACACCAATGCTTGATCCCGCATCCAAAGATGGGCACTAACATTGTCCGCCTATGACTATGTTGCCCGCCACAGACTAGGCATGGAGAACTGTGCTGATGCCCTCAGTCGGCTACCATTACCCACCACCGGGGTGGAAATGGCGCAGCCCGCAGACTTGCTTCTGGTCATGGATGCTTTTGAGAGCGAGGGGTCACCCGTCACTGCTCGCCAGATCAGGACCTGGACCAGCCAGGATCCTGTGCTATCACTTGTAAAAAAGTTGCGTCCTAAATGGGAGCTGGTCGGCCATTTCCAGGGAAATGCAAGATGAAATTAAGCCGTTTCACCGACGCAAAGGTGAAATGTTCATCTGGTTGGATTGTCTCTTATGGGGTAATCGCGTGCTTTTGCCAAAAAAAGGCAGGGAAACGTTTATACGCGATTTATACAATACCCACCCAGGCATAGTCATGATGAAGGCTATAGCCAGGTTGCACGTTTGGTGGCCCGGCATTGACTCGGACGTAGAGTCATGCGTACACCAGTGCAACACGTGCTCACAATTGAACAATGCACCAAGGCAGGCTCCATTGAGTCTGTGGTCATAGCCCTCCAAACCATGGTCCATGATCCACATAGATTTTGCTGCCCCTTTCTCGGAAAGATGTTTTTAGTTGTAGTGGACGCTTACTCTAAATGAATTGAATGCGTAATCATGTCATCCAGCACATCCACTGCCACCATTGAAAGCCTCCGGGCCATGTTCACCACCCATGGCTTGCCCGACATCCCTGTCAGTGACAATGGACCGTGTTTCACCAGCTTGGAATTCAACGAGTTTATGACCCACAATGGCACCAAGCATGTCAGGTCTGCCCCATTTAAGCCCACATCCAACGGTGAAGCGGAGCGGGCAATCCAAACTGTCAAGCAGAGCTTGAAACGTATGACGGAAGGCTCCTTGCAGACCCGCTTATCTCGGGTTCTGCTCAGCTACTGGATGCGACCCCACTCGCTCTCTGGGGTTCCCCCGGCAGAATTGTTAATGAAGAGAGCACTCAAAACCAGGCTCTCCCTCGTCCACCCAGATCGAAATGATCATGTGGAAACCCGGCGTCATCAGCAAAACTTGTATCACGATCGCGCGGCTTTATCGCGTGACATTGATGTTAAGGACCCCGTGTTTGTCCTTAATTACGGTCATGGTCCTAAATGGGTTGCTGGCACTGTCTTGGCCAAGGGGGGGAATAGAGTGTTTATAGTCAAACTATTGAATGGACAAACGTGCAGAAAGCATTTGGATCAGACCAAACTGCGGTTCACCGACAACCAGGAACAACCTGAAGAGGACATCACCATCATCGATCCACCAACACACACCCAACCTGCAATCGACCTCGCTGTCAATCAAGAGGATGAACCCACCATTCCCAACAGTCCTGTCAGACCAGCCGTGCCACAGTGCAGCCATGGTCCGACCAACTCACCCATGCCAGAGTTTGAACTCAGACGATTAACCAGGGAGCGTAGGGCCCCGGATCGTCTCAACTTGTAAATCATTTGTACCAAAGACTTTGGGGGGGAGTGAAGTTATGTATGTAAACATTGTAACTGTGTAAGACTTGCCACCAGAGGGCACAACTGTTGGATCAAAGGGTCACCTGCACACCTCATGCAAGGGTGTATAAAAGGTTATCTGCCATGTTGCTTAGGCACTCTGGAGTTGTATTAAAGAGACTACGGTCACATCGGTTTTAGCTCACAGTACTCAGTCTTGTGGAGTTCTTCCATACTTAACAATTCCCACTCCAGCACATAGCTCTAGGCTGACACTACAGTGTAGTGCTGAGGGAGTGCCGTGTTTCTGATGGGGCATTAAACCGAGGTCCTGTCTGCCCTCTCGGGTGGATGTAAAAGATCCCATGGCATGATTTTGAAGAAGAGCAGGGGAGTTATCCTCGGTGTCTTGGCCAATATTTACCTCTCAATCAACATCACTAAAACAACACGATTATCTGGTCATTATCACATTGCTGTTTGTGGGAGCTTGCTGTGCGCAAATTAGCTGCTGGGTTTCACACAGTGGAACAGTGACCACGTTTCAAAAATTGGCTGTAAAGCACTTTGAGAGGACCTGAGGTTGTGAAAGGTGTTACATAAATGCAAGTATTTTTATTGTCGGTGTCGGTGAATGGGCATCGGGCTGGGACGGCCAAGGGATCAGCATGTGGCAGGGAGAGCTCGGCACCTAGGCTTTCTGCACAGGACATGTCTGGAGACCTTGAGGGCACAGCCTATAGAGGCTAATGGGTGACTATACAGCGGGACCTTCTAACTGCGCTGGGCGGCCTGACAGAAAGCTTATACACAAAATAGCACAGAGCATGGAGGAATAAGAACATAAGAACATCAGAAATAGGAGCAGGAGTTGGCCATTTGGCCCTTTGGTCATTCAACGAGATCATGGCTGATCTTTTGCTTCAACTCCACCTTCCCGCACTATCCCCAAGTCCCTTAATTCCCTTCATTCCCAAAAATTTATCGACCTCCATCTTGAATATACTCAACAACTGAGAATCCACAGCTCTCTGGGGTAGAAAATTCCAAAGATTCACAACCCTTTGAGTGAAGAAATTTCTCCTCATTTCAGTCCTAAATGGCCGACCCTTTATTCTGAGACTGTGACCCCTGGTTCTAGACTCCCCAGCCAGGGGAAACATCCTCCCTGAATCTACCCTGCATTAGATCACATCTCATTCTTCTAAACTCTAGAGACTATAGGCCTAGTGTACTCAATCTCTCGTCATAGGGCAATCCCCTTATCCCAGGAACCAGTCTAGTGAACCTTTGTTGCACTCCCTCTAGGATAAGTATATTCTTCCTTAGGTAAGGAGACCAGAACTGTATACAGGTGAGGCCTCACCAATGCCCTGTATAATTGTAGTAAGACTTATTTATGCTTATACTCTAATCCCGTTGTTACAAAAGCTAACATACCATTTGCTTTCCTAATTGCAAACTGTACCTGCATGTTAACTTTCTGTGATTCATGTACAAGGATACCCTCTTAATGCAAACATTTCTCAGCACTCAACAAGTATTCTGATTTGTTTGTTTTTCCTACTTCACACTTGCCCACGTTGTATTCCACTTGCCATGTCCTGCCCACTCAGTCACCCTGTCTGCATCTCTCTGCAGCCTCTTTGTGTCCTCCTCACTGCTTACTTCCAACTCTAGCTCATGTGGGGTCCTCCAACGTGACATTCAGACCATGCAGTCAATGTTTGACAGGAGTGGTCAGCTCCATGAACACTGCAGTGGGGCCCAATTCAAATTTGCCCCCCTTTGTCTGAAGGTGGGGCCCATAATCAATGTTTGTGTGGGGCATCAACAGGCCACGCCTCAGTGGTGACGGCACAGGTCTGCAGACATTGCCAACCCTCGCGGACTATCCTGGAGCATTCAAGAGATTTATGAGAATGGTTCCAGGGATGAGGGCCTTCAGTTACGTGGATAGACTGGAGAAGCTGGGGCTGTTCTCCTTAGAGCAGAGAAGGTTGAGAGGAGATTTGATAGAGGCGTTCAAAATCATGAGGGGTCTAGACAGAGTAGATCGAGAGAAACTGTTCCCATTGACGGAAGGGTCGAGAACCAGAGGACGCAGATTTAAGTGATTGGCAAAAGAACCAAAGGCGATATAAGAAAAAACTTTTTTACGCAGCGAGTGGTTAGGATCTGGAATGCACGGCCTGAGAGGGTGGTGGAAGCAGACTCAATCATAGCTGTCAAAAGGAAGTTGGATAAGTGCCTGAAGGAAAAAGAATTGCAGGGATACGGGGAAAGGGTGGGGGAGTGGGACTAGCTGAAGTGTTCTTGCAGAGAGCCGGCCCAATGATCTCCTTCAGTGCTGTAACCCTTCTATGATTCTAAGATTCAGCAATTAAAGATTAATCTCCCTCCTGCCAATAGCCTGGAATACTAAACCCTGAATCAGATTTATCCTGTTATCAGCTTCTGATCAGGTTCAAACATTCCTGGAAACACTTTGTCAAATGTCAAGGCAATGCCTGCTTGCCCACTCTCAGCTGATACGAGTATATCAGTGCTACGACTTACAATGTTATCGTCAGTGTCGTCTCACGTTACAGTTGTAACTCTGTCTCGTGATGAAGCCTCCAGGAACACGCTCGGCTGGAGCTAGCAACCTGAGCTTTCTCCTCCGGCTCACTGAGACTTCCATGCTCAGTTAAAGCTATCTGGCGCGGTTAAACAGAGGGACGGATGCCTCGCCCTTGCCGAGTGGCTTCACAAGACCATCAGAGAATGAGGATCAGAGTTTACCAGAAATTGCATTCCCATAGAGCCTTTCTTTTTTTATTCATTCGCAGGATATGGACATCGCTGGCAAGGCCGGCATTTTTTGCCCATCCCTAATTGCCCTCGAGAAGGTGGTGGTGAGCTGCCACCTTAAACCGCTGCAGTCCGAGTGGTGAAGGTGCTCCCACAGTGTTGACTTTGTGGTAATGGTTTGCTACAACTGAGTGCCATTTCAGAGGGCAGTTAAGATCCAACCACATTGCTGTGGGTCTGGAGTCACATATAGGTCAGACCGGGTAAGGACGGCAGATTTCCTTCCCTAAAGGGCATTAGTGAACCAGTTGGGTTTTTACGACAACCCGATAGTTTCATGGTCGCCATTACTGACACGAACTTTTTAATTCCAGATTTATTTAATTAACTGAATTTAAAATTTGAACTCTCTTCTCTGGATCATTAGTCCAGGCCTGTGGATTACTAGCCCAATAATATAACCACTATGCTGAACTAGTAATCCATACGTAATATCAGCTGTGCCTCAGTGTGTAGCATTCTCATCTCTGAATGAGAAGGTTGTTGGTTTAAGTCCCAATGCAGAGACTTGAGCACAAGAATCTAGGTTGACACTCCCACTGCAGTGCTGAGGGAGTGCTGCACTGTCAGAGGTGCTGTCTTTTGGATGAGATGTTAAACCAAGGCACCATCTGCTCTCTCAGGTGGATGTAAAAGATCCCAGGGCAGTATTTTGAAGAAGAGTAGGAGAGTTATCCCCGGTATCCTGGACAATATTTATCCCTTTATTATCATCATAGGCAGTCCCTCGGAATCGAGGAAGACTTGCTTCCACTCTTAACATGAGTCCTTAGGTGGCTGAACAGTCCAATACGAGAGCCACAGTCCCTGTCACGGGTGGGACAGATAGTCGTTGAGGGAAGGGGTGGGTGGGACTGGTTTGCCGCACGCTCTTTCCGCTGCCTGCACTTGATTTCTGCATGCTCTCGGCGACGAGACTCGAGGTGCTCAGCGCCCTCCCGGATGCACTTCCTCCACTTAGGGCGATCTATGGCCAGGGACTCCCAGGTGTCAGTGGGGATGTTGCACTTTTTTTTGTTATGTCAAGCAACATAAAAAAAAAAGATTATCTGGGTCATTATCACACTTTTGTGGGAGCTTGCTGCGCGCAAATTGGCTGGCGCGTTTCCCACATTACAACAGTGACTACGCTCCAAAAGTACTTCATTGGCTGTAAAGCGCTTTGGGACGTCCGGTGGTCGTGAACGGTGCTATATAAATGCAAGTTTTCATCTGTGGCTGGTGAAAAGTTCCAGCCACCTTTGGGGGAAATGTTGTCGTTTTTTTTTTAAACGGCAAAAAATGCTGACAGGAGAGTTGGGGCCATGGATGAGCTGCCGTGTGTCCTGAGTTTGAACGGAGCCAGTCGGTGCAAAAACAGGTGGCCAGCGAGCTCCTCCCACACCCTGTGTGTGTTATGTGTGTTTGGGGGAGAGTCTTAAGGCTCAGGTTCCTTTATAGCTGGAGGAGCGGCGGGTCAGCCTGTCTGTCTGTGTGTGTGTCTCTTTCTCTCTCTCTCCCTCCCTCCCTCGCTGGCCATGGGCTCTCTGTCCACATTGCTGCCCTGCCTGGCGGTGCTCAGCGCCCTGAGCCCCGGCAGCTCCGTGCCCTTCCAGCTCAGCATCTTGCACACCAACGACGTGCACGGCCGGGTGGAGGAAACCAGCAAGGACTCGAGCCAGTGCATGTCCGATTGCTACGCCGGGGTGGCCAGGAGATGGACTCAAATCTGCCGCATCCGACGCAGCGACACCAACGTGCTGCTCCTGGATGCCGGGGACCAGTACCAGGGCACCATCTGGTTCAGTTACTACAAGGGCGCCGAAGCTGCACACTTCATGCAAAAGCTGGGCTACGATGCAATGGTGAGTAACGATGAGAAGCAAGTGCTCTGTACTACGGTGCTCCGCTCTCTCCCCTCGCTCTCTGGGAAATGCCTGCTTTGGAAATTTCTAAATACAACTCGGATACAAAGTCATTGGTAGAGGGTGTAGAGGGGATTTAAAAAAGACTTGGATTCACTTCTTCAGAGAGTTGTTAACCTGTGGAATTCCCTACCACAGAGAGTTGTTGATGCCAGTTCGTTGGATATATTCAAGAGGGAGTTAGATGTGGCCCTTACGGCTAAAGGGATCAAGGGGTATGGAGAGAAAGCAGGACAGGGGTACTGAGGTGAATGATCAGCCATGATCTTATTGAATGGTGGTGCAGGCTCGAAGGGCCGAATGGCCTACTCCTGCACCTATTTTCTATGTTTCTATACAGCGCCTTTCACGACCACCAGACATCTCAAAGCGCTTTGCAGCCAATGAAGTACTTTTGGAGTTCAGCCACTGTTGTAATATACGAAGGAGCGTGCGGCAAACCAGTCCCACCCACCCCTTCCCTCAACGACTATCTGTCCCAGGGACTGTGGTTCTCGTATTGGACTGTTCAGCCACCAAAGAACTCACCTCAGGAATGGAAGCAAGTCTTCCTCGATTCCGAGGGACTGCCGATGATGATGAGTGTATGAAATGCAGCAAGCTCCCACAAACAGCAATGTGATAATGACCCAGATAATCTGTTTTTTTGTTACGTTGATTGAAGGATAAATATTGGCCAAGACTTCGGGGATAACTCCCCTGCTCCTTTTCAAAATAATGCCATGGAATCTTTTACGTCCACCTGAGAGAGCAGACAGTGCCTCAGTTTAACATCTCTTCCGAAAGGCAGCCCCTCCGACAGTGCAGCACTCCCTCAGCACTGCAGCGTCGGCCTAGATTTTTTTGTGTTCAAGTCCCTGGAGTGGGACTTGAACCCACAACTTCCTGACTCAGAGGCAAGGGTGCTACCCACTGAGCCATTGGCTGATTTGAGGAAAAATTTCTTCACCCAGAGGGAGGTGGGGTTCTGGAACTCACTGCCTGAAAGGGTGGGAGAGGCAGAAACCCTCACCACATTTTAAAAATACTTGGATGTGCACTTGAAGTGCTGTAACCTACAGGGCTACGGACTAAGAGCTGGAAAGTGGGATTAGACTGGATAGCTGTTTGTCGGCCAGCGCAGACACGCTGAGCCGAAATGGCCTCCTTCCGTGCTGTAAATTTCTATGTTTCTAGGAAACCATTGTAAGAGTATGTGCATGTTCCCCTTGGAAATCCTTTCTGTATTAAAGCCGGTCTGTCTGTCATGATCAAGTGATAAGCAAGCTTTACTTTCTCATTTCCTTTCCATACATGAAAGAAAGATTTGCAATAATATAGTGCTTTTCACAATCTCAGGATGTCCCAAAGCGCTTTACAGCCAATGAACTACTTTTGACGTGGGAAACATGGCAACCAATGTGCGCACAGCAAGCTCCGACAAACAGCAATGTGATAATGATCAGATAATCTGTTTTAGTGATGCGGCAAACCAGACTCCCCACCTAACCTTTCCCTCAAAGACTATCTGTCCCACCTGTGACAGGGACTGTGGCTCTTGTATTGGACTGTTCAGCCACCTAAGGACTCATGTTAAGAGTGGAAGCAAGTCTTCCTCAATTCCGAGGGACTGCCTATGATCATGATTGAGGGATAAATATATTCCAGGACACCAGGGATAACTCCCCTGCTCTTCTTCAAAATAGTGCCATGGGATCTTTTACGTCCACCTGAGAGGGCAGACGGGCCTTGGTTTAACGTCTCATCCGAAAGACGACACCTCTGACAGTGCAGCACTCCCTCAGCACTGCACTGGGACTGTCAGCCTGGATTTATGTGCTCAAGTCTCTGGAGTCACGGTTAACATCCAAGAGCCGAATTCCATCCCGCATTGGCAACCAGTCTGCACATCTGCAGCGCTCTTTTGATTTGACTTACTGCGCTAACAGCTGCAAGAAACTCAATAGAGCTTGTCATGCAAACCCACCTCCCCTTTCCAAAAGCATAATCACAGCCTGTGGCACAAGGAATACTGCGTGCAGATTTGGTTTCCATATTTACGAAAGGATATACTTGCTTTGGAGGCAGTTCAGAGAAGGTTCACTAGGTTGATTCCGGAGGTGAGGGGGTTGACTTATGAGGAAAGGTTGAGTAGGTTGGGCCTCTACTCATTGGAATTCAAAAGAATGAGAGTTGATCTTATCGAAACGTATAAGATTATGAGGGGGCTTGACAAGGTGGATGCAGAGAGGATGTTTCCACTGATGGGGGAGACTAGAACTAGGGGGCATAATCTTAGAATAAGGGGCCGCCCATTTAAAACAGAGATGAGGAGAAATTTCTTCTCTCAGAGGGTTGTAAATCTGTGGAATTCGCTGCTTCAGAGAGCTGTGGAAGCTGGGACGTTGAATAAATTTAAGACAGAAATAGACAGTTTCTTAAACGTTAAGGTTTTATGGCGAGCAGGCGGGGAAGTGAAACTGAGTCCATGATCAGATCAGCCATGATTTTATTGAATGGTGGAGCAGGCTCGAGGGGCCGTATGGCCTACTCCTGTTCCTATTTCTTATGTTCTTATGACTCTTTGTGGCAGTACACTCGGCTGTCCATTTGATCAGCTCCCAGATTCCCACCGGCCACCCATGCCACAGACCAGTAAAAGCTTTAGAAACGGTGAGTAGGAATCGAACAGCCACATGTAGGAAAACTTTACATGCAAAGAAAATGTATTGTGTTCCTAACACAGATGAGGCTGCACACAGGGAGGTTAAAGTAACAGTGACCTCAGTCTTTAATAAGACACTCCAGAGTGAGGAACAGGCCTTCGGGGTCGGCTTATATACAGTGCTCCCAAGGGATGCTGAGATCCCTTGGGACTTCAGGGGATGCGCTCCCTGGTGGTGGAACATGGGAGTGCATGCTTTACAGATACACAACATCACTCCCCCCGCCCCCGGCCCCAAAGTCAAAGTGAAAACTATTTACAAGGTGAGGCGGTCGGGAGCCTTTCTTTCCCTGGTGGACCACCTCGGTACAAATGTCTGTTCTGGTGTGTTGGCTGTGCCCTCGCTCGGCTGGCATAGAAACATAGAAAATAGGTGCAGGAGTAGGCCATTCGGCCATTCGAGCCTGCACCGCCATTCAATGAGTTCATGGCTGAACATGCAACTTCAGTACCCCATTCCTGCTTTCTCGCCATACCTCTTGATCCCCCTAGTAGTAAGGACTACATCCAACTCCTTTTTGAATATATTTAGTGAATTGGCCTCAACAACTTTCTGTGGTAGAGAATTCCACAGATTCACCACTCTCTGGGTGAAGAAGTTTCTCCTCATCTTGGTCCTAAATGGCTTACCCCTTATTCTTAAATTGTGACCCCTGGTTCTGGACTTCCCCAACAGGGCTGCTGGCCCTGCAGGGCTGCTAGGTGAGCCTGGCCTTGCTGGGCTGTTGGGCGTGATGGATTAGATTTTCTGGTCTTACGTGGTGTCGTTGATCCTTTGGGTGTGTGTTGTGTGCTCGAAAAAGGTGGTGCCTGCTGTGGGTTGTTCAGGGCAGTCTATGAACCGCAGCCTCATTTGGTCCAGGTGCTTTCTGCAAATTTGTCCATTGTCTAGTTTGACTACAAACACCGTGCCCGCGATCCACTTGGGACCATTTCCATAGTTTAGCACATACACAGGGTAATTCAGATCAATTTCCCGTGACACAGTGGCGCGACCATTGTTTACATTTTGTTGCTGCCGCCTGCTCTCTATCTGATCATGCAGGTTGGGGTGAACCAGCGAGAGTCTGGTTTTAAGTGTCCTTTTCATGAGTAGCTCAGCTGGGGGCACCCCTGTGAGCGAGTGGGGTCTCGTGCGGTAGCTGAGCAGTACTCGGGACAGGCGGGTTTGGAGTGAGCCTTCTGTGACTCGTTTAAGGCTCTGTTTGATGGTTTGTACTGCCCACTCTGCCTGCCCATTGGAGGCTGGTTTAAACGGGGCTGAGGTGACATGTTTGATCCCATTGCGGGTCATGAATTCTTTAAATTCGGCACTGGTGAAACATGGCCCGTTGTCACTGACCAGTATGTCAGGCAGGCCGTGGGTGACAAACATGGCCCTCAGGCTTTCAATGGTGGCGGTGGCGGTGCTTCCTGACATTATTTCACATTCAATCCATTTTGAAAAAGCATCCACCACCACCAGGAACATTTTACCGAGAAATGGGCCTGCATAGTCAACATGGATCCTCGACCATGGTCTGGACGGCCACGACCACAAACTTAGTGGTGCCTCTCGGGGCCCGTTGCTCAATTGAGCACATACGCTGCATTGCCGTAAGTCAGAGTCTATACCAGGCCACCACACATGGGATCAGGCTATCGCTTTCATTATTACTATACCCGGGTGTGTGCTGTGGAGATCCGATTTCAACGTCTCCCTGCCCTTTTTGGGTAGTACTACGCGGTTACCCCACAACAGGCAGTCTGCCTGAATGGACAGCTCGTCCTTTCGCCGCTGGAACGGCTTGATTGGCTCTTCCATTTCAACGGGGATGCTGTCCCAGCTCCCATGCAGTACACAATTCTTTACTAGGGACAGCAGAGGATCATCGCTGGTCCAAGTCCTAATCTGGCGGGCCATGACAGGTGATTTATCATTTTCAAACACTTCCATGACCATCAACAAGTTTGCGGGCTGCGCCACCATCAACAAGTTTGCAGGTTGCGCCATTTCCACCCCCGTGGTGGGCAATGGTAGCCGACTGAGAGCATCCGCACAGTTCTCGGTGCCTGGCCTGTGGTGGATGGTATAGTTATACGCTGATAGCGCGAATGCCCATCTTTGTATGCGGACTGAGGCATTAGTATTTATCCCCCTGTTTTCAGCAAACAGGGATGTAAGAGGCTTGTGATCGGTTTCCAGCTCAAATTCGAGGCCAAACAGGTACTGATGCATTTTCTTTACCCCGAACACAAACTGTCTACCTCTGTCTTAAATTTATTCAATGTCCCAGCTTCCATAGTTCTCTGAGGCAGCGAATTCACAGATTTACAACCCTCTGGGAGAAAACATTTCTCCTCGTCTCTGTTTTAAATGGGCGGCCCCTTATTCTAAGATTATGACCCCTAGTTCTAGTCTCCCCCATGAGTGGAAACATCCTCTCTGCAACCACCTTGTCAAGCCCCCTCATAGCCTTAAACGTTTCGATAAGATCACCTCTCATTTTTCTGAATTCCAATGAGTAGAGGCCCAACCTACTCAACCTTTCCTCATAAATCAACCCCCTCATCCCCGAAATCAACCGAGTGAACCTTCTCTGAACTGCTTCCAAAGCAAGTATATCCTTTCGTAAATATGGAAACCAAAACTGTACGCAGTATTCCAGCTGTGGCCTCACCAATACCTTATATAGCTGTAGCAAGACTTCCCTGCTTTTATACTCCATCCCCATTGCAGTAAAGGCCAAGATTCTATTGGTCTTCCTGATCACTTGCTGTACCTGCATACTATCCTTTTGTGTTTCATGCACAAGTACCCCCATGTCCCGCTGTACTGCAGCACTTTGCAATTTTTCTCCATTTAAATAATAACTTGCTCTTTGACTTTTTCTGCCAAAGTGCATAACCTCACATATTCCAACATTATACTCCATCTACCAAATTTTTGCCCACTCACTTAGTCTGTCTATGTCCTTTTGCAGGTTTCTCCTCCTCACACATTGCTTTTCCTCCCATCTTTGTATTGTCAGCAAACTTGGCTACGTTACACTCGGTCCCTTCTTCCAAGTCGTTAATATCGATTGTAAATAGTTGGGTTCCCAGCACTGATCCCTGCGGCACCCACTAGTTACTGATTGCCAACCCGAGAATGAACCATTTATCCCGACTCTCTGTTTTCTGTTAGTTAGCCAATCCTTTATCCATGCTAATATATTACCCCCAACCCCGTGATCTGGAGCTGTGAGTTCAAATCCCACCATGGCAGATGGGAAACTTAAATTCAGTTAATTAAATAAATATGGAATTAAAAGCTCGTATCAGTAATGTTGACGATTAAAGTACTGCGTTGTCGTTAAAAACTCACCTGGTTCACTAATGCCCTTTAGGGAAGGAAATCTGCCGCCCTTACCCGGTCTGGCCTATATGCGACTCCAGACCCACAGCAATGTGGTTGACTCTTGACTGACCTCTGTCGTATCAAAAAAAACCTGCTACAATGGACTGTAGTGGTTCAAGAAGGCGGCTCAGCCTCACTTTCTTAGGGGCAATTAGGGATGGGCAATAAATGCTGGCCTTGCCAGCGATGCCCACATCCCGAAAATGAACAAAACAAAGGAATCGGAAGTAAAATATTTTGAGGTCAGCTAATTATTTAAACCTGCCCCTCACCACATAGGCAGCCATGTGTTTGGAACTGGTTGACTGATAATTAGGTTTTAATTTAACAAGACAGTAGTTCAGTAATTCAGTAAAGCTACTTTCATCTTAGGACTGCCTAACAACCACCAAACAAGCTCAGTTGTAAGGTGTCAGCTGTGCCTCAATGGGTAGCACTCTCACCTCAGAGTCAGAGGGGCCAAAAGTGATCAAATTTCCCGGCCACTCCCGCCGACATTCCTTTGCAAGATCTGCCCGGCGCCACTTTCAACGTGGCCTGGAGCGGGCGGGAGGGGAGAGCCGCCGGGAAGCGCCCACAGATGTCAGCGGACGGGCCAAGTGGCGCAACTGAGCTCCCGCCCGCCGAGCTCCCAGATTCCTGCCGGCGGAAGTCGGCGGGACTCGGCGGCAGAACAGGGGTGGACCGCTGGCTGGAGGCTGGTCTGTCCCTGAATCCAAAGATCCTGAAAATAGGTTAGTGAACATTTTTTTTCCCCACAGCGATGTACCTGGATGGGGGTCCCCTGAAGGTCTTCCGATAGTTTTTTTTATTTTTTGCTGATGATTTTTATTTTCAGCTGTTCGACCCTCCGTGGGCCCGACTCCATCCTCGGTGGCATTGGGGAGGCAAGCACCTCTGCCACCAAGAATGAGATCTCCCGCCCACTGCCGCCCAGATTGGCGGCGTACGTCGTCCATTTGCCGCCCACTGACCTTCGAGGGACCTCGGCGTTGAAAACCCTGCCCAAAGTACCATCCAGTACCTCGGCGGCACTTTGGTCAGCACTTGGGCGGGTGGAGGCCTTCACCAAATTCGGCCCCAGAAGGTTCAAGTCCCACGCCAGAGACTTGAGCAGATATCCTAGGCTGAAACTTCAGTGCAGCGCTGAGGGAGTGCTGCACTGTCAGAGGTGCGCTCTTTCAGATGAAACGTTAAACCAAAGCCCAGTCCACTATCTCTTGCGTGGGCGTAAAAGATCCCATGGCACTGCTTCAAACAGCAGGGGAGTTCCCCCCAATATATATTCCTAAACCAACATCACCAAGAAGCAGATTATCTGGTCATTATCTCAATATTATTTGTGGGACCGTGTTTACAAATTCGTTCCTGCACTCCCTACATTACAACAGTGACTGCACTCCCTACCTAATAAGAACATAAGAAATAGGAGCAGGAGTAGGCCATACGGCCTCTCGAGCCTGCTCCGCCGTTTAATACGATCATGGCTGATCCGATCATGGACTCAGGTCCACTTCCCTGCCCACTCCCCATAACCCCTTAATCCCTTATCGGTTAAGAAACTGTCTCTCTCTGCCTTAAATTTATTCAATGTCCCAGCTTCCACAGTTCCCTGAGGCAACGAATTCCACAGATTTACAACGCTCTGAGAGAAGAAATTCCTCCTTATCTCAGTTTTAAATAGGCAGCCCCTTATTCTAAGATTATACACCCTAGTTCTAGGAACATCCTCTCTGCATCCACCTCGTCAAGCCCAATCATAATCTTATACGTTTCGATAAGATCACCTCTCATTCTTCTGAATTCCAATGAGTAGAGGCCCAACCTACTCGACCTTTCCTCAAGTCAACCCCCTCATCTCTGGAATCAACCTAGTAAGAACCTTCTCTGAACTGCCTCCAAAGCAAGTATATCCTTTCGTAAATATGGAAACCAAAACTGCACACAGTATTCCAGGTGTGGCCTCACCAATACCCTGTATAACTGTAACGGGACTTCCCTGCTTTTATACTCCATCCTCTTTACAATAAAGGCCAAGATACCATTGGCCTTCCTGATCACTTGCTGTGCCTGCATATTAACCTTTTGTGTTTCATGCACAAGTACCCCCAGGTCCCGCTGTACTGCAGCACTTTGCAATTTTTCTCCATTTAAATAATAATTTGCTCTTTGACTTTTTCTGCCAAAGTGCATAACCTCACATATTCCAACATTATACTCCATCTGCCAAATTTTTGCCCACTCACTTAGCCTGTCTGTCTTTTTTCAGGGTTTTTGTGTCCTCCTCACACATTGCTTTTCCTGCCATCTTTGTATCGTCAGCAAACTTGGCTACGTTACACTCGGTCCCATCATCCAAGTCGTTAATATAGATTGTAAATAGTTGGGGTCCCAGCACTGATCCCTGCAGCACCCCACTAGTTACTGATTGCCAACCTGAGAATGAACCATTTATCCCAACTCTTTGTTTTCTGTTAGTTAGCCAATCCTCTATACATGCTAATATATGACCCCCAACCCCGTGAAATGTTATCTTGTGCAGTAACCTTTTATGTGGAACCTTGTCAAATGCTTTCTGGAAGTCCAAATACACCACATCCACTGGTTCCCCTTTATCCATCCTGTTTGTTGCATCCTCAAAGAATTCAGGCAAATTTGTCAAACATGATTTCCCATTCATAAATCCATGCTGTCTTTGCCTGACCAAATTATGCTTTTCCAAATATCCTGCTACTGCTTCTTTAATAATGGACTCCAACATTTTCCCAACCACAGATGTTAGGCCAACTGGTCTATAGTTTCCTGTTGTCTGTCTGCCTCCTTTTTTAAATAGGAGTGTTACATTTGCAGTTTTCCAATCCCCAGAATCCAGGGAATTTTGGTAGATTACAACCAATGCATCCACTATCCCTGCCGCGACTTCTCTTAAGACCCTAGGACATAAGCCATCAGGTCCAAGGGATTTATCTGCCTTTAGTCCCATTATCTTACTGAGTACCACCTCCTTAGTGATTATGATTGTGTTAAGTTCCTCCCCCCCCCCCCCCCCCCCGCCATAGCCCCTTGACTATCTACTGTTGGGATATTTTTAGTGTCCTCTACCGTAAAGACTGATACAAAATATTTGTTCAGAATTTCTGCTATCTCCGTGTTCCCCATTACTAATTCCCCGGTCTCATCCTCTAAGGAACCAACATTTACTTTCGCCACTCATTTCCTTTTTATATACCTGCAGAAACTCCAGTTATCTGTTTTTATATTTCGTGCTAGTTTACTTTCATAGTCTATCTTCCCTTTCTTCATTTTTTTTGTCATTCTTTGCTGGCTTTTAAAAGCTTCCCAATTTTCTGTCCTCCCACTAGTTTTGGCCACTTTGTATACCCTTATTTTTTTATTGGATTCCTTCCTTTATTTCTTTAGTTAGCTACGAATGACTTCTTTTACACCCTGCAATCCAACAGTAACTGCACTTCCTGCATTACAACAGTAACTGCACTCCCGACATTCCAACAGTAACTGCACACCCTACATTACAACAGTAACTGCACTCCCTACATTATAACAGTAACTGCACTTCCTACATTACAACAGTAACTGCACTTCCTACATTACAACAGTGACTGCACTCCCTACATTATAACAGTAACTGCACTTCCTACATTACAACAGTGACTGCATGCCCTACATTACAACAGTAACTGCACTCCCTACAATCCAACAGTAACTGCACTCCCTACATTCCAACAGTAACTGCACTCCCTACATTATAACAGTAACTGCACTTCCTACATTCCAACAGTAACTGCACTCCCTACATTCCAACAGTAACTGCACTCCCTACATTATAACAGTAACTGCACTCCCTACATTCCAACAGTAACTGCACTCCCTACATTATAACAGTAACTGCACTCCCTACATTCCAACAGTAACTGCACTCCCTACATTCCAACAGTAACTGCACTCCCTACATTATAACAGTAACTGCACTTCCTACATTACAACAGTAACTGCACGCCCTACATTATAACAGTAACTGCACTTCCTACATTCCAACAGTAACTGCACTCCCTACATTATAACAGTAACTGCACTCCCTACATTATAACAGTAACTGCACTCCCTACATTCCAACAGTAACTGCACTCCCTACATTATAACAGTAACTGCACTCCCTACATTCCAACAGTAACTGCACGCCCTACATTATAACAGTAACTGCACTCCCTACATTACAACAGTGACTGCACTCCCTACACTATAACAGTAACTGCACTTCCTACATTACAACAGTGACTGCACTCCCAACATTCCAACAGTAACTGCACTCCCTACATTATAACAGTAACTGCACTTCCTACATTACAACAGTAACTGCACTCCCTACATTATAACAGTAACTGCACTCCCTACATTCCAACAGTAACTGCACTCCCTACATTCCAACAGTAACTGCACTCCCTACATTATAACAGTAACTGCACTCCCTACATTCCAACAGTAACTGCACTTCCTACATTCCAACAGTAACTGCACTCCCTACATTCCAACAGTAACTGCACTCCCTACATTATAACAGTAACTGCACTCCCTACATTCCAAAAGTAACTGCACTCCCTACATTATAACAGTAACTGCACTCCCTACATTATAACAGTAACTGCACTCCCTACATTCCAACAGGACCTGCACTCCCTACATTATAACAGTAACTGCACTCCCTACATTCCAACAGTAACTGCACTCCCTACATTATAACAGTAACTGCACTCCCTACATTCCAACAGTAACTGCACTCCCTACATTATAACAGTAACTGCACTTCCTACATTACAACAGTGACTGCACTCCCTACATTACAACAGTAACTGCACTCCCTACATTATAACAGTAACTGCACTCCCGACATTATAACAGTAACTGCACTCCCTACATTCCAACAGTAACTGCACTCCCTACATTATAACAGTAACTGCACTCCCTACATTCCAACAGTAACTGCACGCCCTACATTATAACAGTAACTGCACTCCCGACATTACAACAGTGACTGCACTCCCAACATTCCAATAGTAACTGCACTCCCTACACTATAACAGTAACTGCACTTCCTACATTACAACAGTGACTGCACTCCCAACATTCCAACAGTAACTGCACTCCCTACATTATAACAGTAACTGCACTTCCTACATTACAACAGTGACTGCACTCCCTACATTACAACAGTAACTGCACTCCCGACATTACAACAGTAACTGCACTCCCTACATTATAACAGTAACTGTACGCCTAAATTATAACAGTAACTGCACTCCCTACATTCCAACAGTAACTGCACGCCCTACATTATAACAGTAACTGCACTTCCTACATTACAACAGTAACTGCACTCCCTACATTATAACAGTAACTGCACTTCCTACATTATAACAGTAACTGCACTCCCTACATTATAACAGTAACTGCACTCCCGACATTCCAACAGTAACTGCACTCCCTACATTCCAACAGTAACTGCACTCCCTACATTATAACAGTAACTGCACTCCCTACATTCCAACAGTAACTGCACTCCCTACATTCCAACAGTAACTGCACTCCCTACATTATAACAGTAACTGCACTTCCTACATTACAACAGTAACTGCACGCCCTACATTATAACAGTAACTGCACTTCCTACATTCCAACAGTAACTGCACTCCCTACATTATAACAGTAACTGCACTCCCTACATTATAACAGTAACTGCACTCCCTACATTCCAACAGTAACTGCACTCCCTACATTATAACAGTAACTGCACTCCCTACATTCCAACAGTAACTGCACGCCCTACATTATAACAGTAACTGCATTCCCTACATTACAACAGTGACTGCACTCCCTACACTATAACAGTAACTGCACTTCCTACATTACAACAGTGACTGCACTCCCAACATTCCAACAGTAACTGCACTCCCTACATTATAACAGTAACTGCACTTCCTACATTACAACAGTAACTGCACTCCCTACATTATAACAGTAACTGCACTTCCTACATTACAACAGTAACTGCACTCCCTACATTCCAACAGTAACTGCACTCCCTACATTCCAACAGTAACTGCACGCCCTACATTATAACAGTAACTGCACTCCCGACATTACAACAGTGACTGCACTCCCAACATTCCAATAGTAACTGCACTCCCTACACTATAACAGTAACTGCACTTCCTACATTACAACAGTGACTGCACTCCCAACATTCCAACAGTAACTGCACTCCCTACATTATAACAGTAACTGCACTTCCTACATTACAACAGTGACTGCACTCCCTACATTACAACAGTAACTGCACTCCCGACATTACAACAGTAACTGCACTCCCTACATTATAACAGTAACTGTACGCCTAAATTATAACAGTAACTGCACTCCCTACATTCCAACAGTAACTGCACGCCCTACATTATAACAGTAACTGCACTTCCTACATTACAACAGTAACTGCACTCCCTACATTATAACAGTAACTGCACTTCCTACATTATAACAGTAACTGCACTCCCTACATTATAACAGTAACTGCACTCCCGACATTCCAACAGTAACTGCACTCCCTACATTCCAACAGTAACTGCACTCCCTACATTATAACAGTAACTGCACTCCCTACATTCCAACAGTAACTGCACTCCCTACATTCCAACAGTAACTGCACTCCCTACATTATAACAGTAACTGCACTTCCTACATTACAACAGTAACTGCACGCCCTACATTATAACAGTAACTGCACTTCCTACATTCCAACAGTAACTGCACTCCCTACATTATAACAGTAACTGCACTCCCTACATTATAACAGTAACTGCACTCCCTACATTCCAACAGTAACTGCACTCCCTACATTATAACAGTAACTGCACTCCCTACATTCCAACAGTAACTGCACGCCCTACATTATAACAGTAACTGCATTCCCTACATTACAACAGTGACTGCACTCCCTACACTATAACAGTAACTGCACTTCCTACATTACAACAGTGACTGCACTCCCAACATTCCAACAGTAACTGCACTCCCTACATTATAACAGTAACTGCACTTCCTACATTACAACAGTAACTGCACTCCCTACATTATAACAGTAACTGCACTTCCTACATTACAACAGTAACTGCACTCCCTACATTCCAACAGTAACTGCACTCCCTACATTCCAACAGTAACTGCACTCCCTACATTATAACAGTAACTGCACTCCCTACATTATAACAGTAACTGCACTTCCTACATTCCAACAGTAACTGCACTCCCTACATTCCAACAGTAACTGCACTCCCTACATTATAACAGTAACTGCACTCCCTACATTCCAAAAGTAACTGCACTCCCTACATTATAACAGTAACTGCACTCCCTACATTATAACAGTAACTGCACTCCCTACATTCCAACAGGACCTGCACTCCCTACATTATAACAGTAACTGCACTCCCTACATTCCAACAGTAACTGCACTCCCTACATTATAACAGTAACTGCACTCCCTACATTCCAACAGTAACTGCACTCCCTACATTATAACAGTAACTGCACTTCCTACATTACAACAGTGACTGCACTCCCTACATTACAACAGTAACTGCACTCCCTACATTATAACAGTAACTGCACTCCCTACATTATAACAGTAACTGCACTCCCTACATTCCAACAGTAACTGCACTCCCTACATTATAACAGTAACTGCACTCCCTACATTCCAACAGTAACTGCACGCCCTACATTATAACAGTAACTGCACTCCCGACATTACAACAGTGACTGCACTCCCAACATTCCAACAGTAACTGCACTCCCTACACTATAACAGTAACTGCACTTCCTACATTACAACAGTGACTGCACTCCCAACATTCCAACAGTAACTGCACTCCCTACATTATAACAGTAACTGCACTTCCTACATTCCAACAGTAACTGCACTCCCTACATTATAACAGTAACTGCACTTCCTACATTCCAACAGTAACTGCACTTCCTACATTACAACAGTAACTGCACTTCCTACATTATAACAGTAACTGCACTTCCTACATTCCAACGGTAACTGCACTCCCTACATTATAACAGTAACTGCACTTCCTACATTATAACAGTAACTGCACTCCCGACATTCCAACAGTAACTGCACGCCCTACATTATAACAGTAACTGCACTCCCTACATTACAACAGTGACTGCACTCCCAACATTCCAACAGTAACTGCACTCCCTACACTATAACAGTAACTGCACTTCCTACATTACAACAGTGACTGCACTCCCAACATTACAACAGTAACTGCACTCCCTACATTATAACAGTAACTGCACTTCCTACATTATAACAGTAACTGCACTTCCTACATTCCAACAGTAACTGCACTCCCTACATTATAACAGTGACTGCACACCCTACATTACAACAGTAACTGCACTCCCTACATTCCAACAGTAACTGCACTCCCTACATTATAACAGTAACTCCACTCCCTACATTATAACAGTGACTGCACACCCTACATTACAACAGTAACTGCACTCCCTACATTATAACAGTATCTGCACTTCCGAGATTACAACAGTAACTGCACTCCCTACATTCCAACAGTAACTGCACTCCCTACATTATAACAGTAACTGCACTCCCTACATTATAACAGTGACTGCACACCCTACATTCCAACAGTAACTGCACTCCCTACATTACAACAGTAACTGCACTTCCTACATTACAACAGTAACTGCACTTCCTACATTATAACAGTGACTGCACGCCCTGCATTACAACAGTAACTGCACGCCCTACATTATAACAGTAACTGCACTTCCTACATTACAACAGTCACTGCACTCCCTACATTCCAACAGTAACTGCACTTCCTACATTACAACAGTAACTGCACTTCCTACATTACAACAGTAACTGCACTCCCTACATTATAACAATAACTGCACACCCTGCATTACAACAGTAACTGCACTCCCTACATTACAACAGTAACTGCACTTCCTACATTACAACAGTAACTGCACTTCCTACATTCCAACAGTGACTGCACGCCCTGCATTACAACAGTAACTGCACTTCCTACATTCCAACAGTAACTGCACTCCCTACATTACAACAGTAACTGCACTCCCTACATTATAACAGTAACTGCTCTCCCTACATTACAACAGTACCTGCACTCCCTGCATTACAACAGTACCTGCACTCCCTACATTACAACACTAACTGCACTCCCTACATTATAACAGTAATTGCACTCCCTACATTACAACAGTAACTGCACTCCCTACATTCCAACAGTAACTGCACTCCCTACATTCCAACAGTAACTGCACGCCCTGCATTACAACAGTAACTGCACTCCCTACATTCCAACAGTAACTGCACTTCGAAGATACTTCATTGAATGGGCAGCACTTTGGCGCATCCTGAGGTGCTATATAAATAAAGTTCTTTCTTCTTTCGACTAGCATGGCTTTAATACTTGCCAGGGGATAACTATCCACTTGGGTGGGCACCCTGATACATAGAGCGGGACTTTCAATGGGGGCAGGGCAGAACCCCTACCCTCCAAACGATTAAATTGAGGTCATAGATTTCATAACGGGGAACAAAGAAATGGCAGACCAATTGAACAAGTACTTTGGTTCAGTATTCACTAAGGAGGACACAAGCAACCTTCCGGATATAAAAGTGGTCAGAGGGTCTAGTAAGGAGGAGGAACTGAGGGAAATCTTTATTAGTCGGGAAATTGTGTTGGGGAAATTGAAGGGAATGAAGGCCGATAAATCCCCAGGGCCTGATGGACTGCATCCCAGAGTACTTAAGGAGGTGGCCTTGACAGTCATTTTCCAACATTCCATTGACTCTGGATCAGTTCCTATCGAGTGGAGGGTAGCCAATGTAACCCCACTTTTTAAAAAAGGAGGGAGAGAGAAAGCAGGGAATTATAGACCGGTCAGCCTGACCTCAGTAGTGGGTAAAATGATGGAATCAATTATTAAGGATGTCATAGCAGCGCATTTGGAAAATGGTGACATGATAGGTCCAAGTCAGCATGGATTTGTGAAAGGGAGATCATGCTTGATAAATCTTCTGGAATTTTTTGAGGATGTTTCCAATAAAGTGGACAAAGGAGTACCAGTTGATGTGGTATATTTGGACTTTCAGAAGGCTTTCGACAAGGTCCCACACAGGAGATTAATGTGCAAAGTTAAAGCACATGGGATTGGGGGTAGTGTGCTGACGTGGATTGAGAACTGGTTGTCAGACAGGAAGCAAAGAGTAGGAGTAAATGGGTACTTTTTGGAATGGCAGGCAGTGACTAGTGGGGTACCGCAGGGTTCTGTGCTGGGGCCCCAGTTGTTTACATTGTACATTAATGATTTAGACGAGGGGATTAAATGTAGTATCTCCAAATTTGCGGATGACACTAAGTTGGGTGGCAGTGTGAGCTGCGAGGAGGATGCTATGAGGCTGCAGAGTGACTTGGATAGGTTAGGTGAGTGGGCAAATGCGTGGCAGATGAAGTATAATGTGGATAAATGTGAGGTTATCCACTTTGGTGGTAAAAACAGAGAGACAGACTATTATCTGAATGGTGACAGATTAGGAAAAGGGAAGGTGCAACGAGACCTGGGTGTCATGGTACATCAGTCATTGAAGGTTGGCATGCAGGTACAGCAGGCGGTTAAGAAAGCAAACGGCCTTCATAGCGAGGGGATTTGAGTACAGGGGCAGGGAGGTGTTGCTACAGTTTTACAGGGCCTTGGTGAGGCCACATCTGGAGTATTGTGTACAGTTTTGGTCTCCTAACTTGAGGAAGGACATTCTTGCTATTGAGAGAGTGCAGCGAAGATTCACCAGACTGATTCCCGGGATGGTGGGACTGACCTATCAAGAAAGACTGGATCAACTGGGCTTGTATTCACTGGAGTTCAGAAGAGTGAGAGGGGACCTCATAGAAACGTTTAAAATTCTGACGGGTTTGGACAGGTTGGATGCAGGAAGAATGTTCCCAATGTTGGCGAAGTCCAGAACCAGGGGTCACAGTCTAAGGATAAGGGGTAAGCCATTTAGGACCGAGATAAGGAGAAACTTCTTCACCCAGAGAGTGGTGAACCTGTGGAATTCTCTACCACAGAAAGTAGTTGAGGCCAATTCACTAAATATATTCAAAAGGGAGTTAGATGAAATCCTTACTACTCGGGGGATCAAGGGGTATGGCGTGAAAGCAGGAAGGGGGTACTGAAGTTTCATGTTCAGCCATGAACTCATTGAATGGCGGTGCAGGCTAGAAGGGCTGAATGGCCTGCTCCTGCACCTATTTTCTATGTTTCTATGTTTCTATAACAACAACAACTTGTATTTAAATAGCACCTTTAACATAGTGAAACGTCCCAAGGCACTTCGCAGGTGTATTATGCGATAGAAATTTGACACCGAGCCGCATAAGTAGAAAATAGCGCAGGTGTCAAAGAGTTAGGTTTTAAGGAGCATCTTGAAGGAGGAAAGTGAGGTAGGGAGGTGGAGAGGTTTAGGCAGGGAGTTCCAGAGCTTGGGGCCCAGGCAACAGAAGGCACGGCCACCAATGGTTGAGCGATTATAATCAGGGATGCTCAGGAGGGCAGAATTAAAGGAGTGCAGACATCTTGCGGGGGGTTGTGGGGCTGGAGGAGATTACCGAGAAAGAGAGGGGCAAGGCCATGGACTTGAAAATAAGGATGAGAATTTTGAAATCGAGGTATTGCTTAACCGGAAGCCAATGTAGGTCAGCGAGCACAGGGGTGATGGGTGAGCAGGACTTGGTGCAAGTTAGGACATGGGCTGCCAAGTTTTGGATCACCTCTCGTTTACGTAGGGTAGAATGTGGGAGGCCAGCCAGGAGTGCGTTGGAATAGTCAAGTCTAGAGGTAACAAAAGCACGGATGAGGGCTTCAGCAGCGGATGAATTGAGGCAACGGCGGAGACGGGCGATGTTACGGAGGTGGAAATAGTTATGCTGCGGATATGTGCCAACAGATCCCCTCGCAATTTTATAAACCAGGTGTGACACCTCACTGGATTTAAACTCGATGTGGTGTTGAACCAAAGTAATGTGAGAATCCCTCCCCTCCCCCACTCCCCACAAGGCTCAGGGTTCGGACCAGACTCCAGATTGGCGCTGCAAGTGTATTCTGGAATTTCTGGTACTGGTGCTGACCCTACAGTATCAAAGCGTCTTTCTGCAAGTAACACTTGCAGCAACCCCTGGGGTGTGACGAGGCGGGCAGAAGTTCCAATTCGTTTTGACGTCTTTACTTGTTTCTTTACAAATATATCTCCTCCTTTAACGTTTCACATCCCCCACACCCTCATTTTTGCTATCTTCCTTGTCATTATCGTTTCCGTCTTTGCCCCTCCCCACCCTTTACTGGGTTTCTTTTTGTCCAGCTTTCCCTTTGGTTGAGTGGCCGTCCATTTGTTCAAACGGTATTTGCCTGCCTGTTCACCTGTCCTTGCTGAGATGGCCTTGCACACTCGGACAAGCAGAATATTTGATGGGCCAATTCTCTGGCGGTGCAGGGGAGGGCCGCCTGGAATTTCCGGGCCAGTAGGAGGTGTTCCCTGATCTTCTACCGAAATTCTGGCGGAAGATGGGTGCATGATCTCCCAGAAAAAAGGGTAAAACAGCCATTTAAGATCATAACAATTAGGAGCAGGAGTAGGCCATTCGGCCCCTCGAGCCTGCTCCGCCATTCAGTGAGATCATGGCTGATCTTCTACCTCAACTCCACTTTCCTGTACTGTCCCCATATCCCTTGATTCCCTTAATATCAAAAAATCTATCGATCTCTGTCTTGAATATACTCAGACTGAGCCTCCAAAGCCCTCTGGGGTAGAGAATTCCAAAGATTCACCACCCTCTGAATGAAGAGGTTTCTTCTCATCTCAGTCCTAAATGGCCGACCCCTTATTCTGAGACTGTGACCCCTGACTCTAGACTCCCCAGCCAGGGGAAACATTCTCCCTGCATCTACCCTGTCAAGCCCTGTAAGAATTCTGTATGTTTCAATGAGATCACCTCACATTCTTCTAAACTCTAGAGAATATAGACCTCGTCTGCACCATCTCTCCTCATAGGACAATCCCCCATCCCAGGAATTTTTTCAGGGTTTCCACTAATCTACCAAAATAATGGAAGGAGGTCAGGAGAACCCGGCTACAATTCCTGTTTCTTTGTCCTTGTTAGAGAATCCCTTCAGGATCATCCCTTTTAGTAGGTCAGGCCACAGGTTGTACTCCGATCTTTCCTTTGTCAACCTGCCCTCTCCCTTCATTGTGTGGAAGGTGGAGGTGTGTGAGTGATATTTGTTAATGGCGATTCGTTGTGCGGACCTCCGTAACATCGCCCGTCTCCACCCTTGCCTCAGCTCATCCGCTGCAAGAAGCTCTCATCCATGCCTTTGTTACGTCTAGACTTGACTATTCCAACATACTCCTGGCTGGCCTCCCATGTTCTACCCTACGTAAACTAGAGGTGATCCAAAACTTGGCTGCCCGTGCCCTAACTCGCACCAAGTCCTGCTCACCCATCACCCATTTGCTCGCTGACCTACATTGGCTTCCGGTTAACATAAGAGCATAAGAAATAGGAACAGGAGTAGGCCATTTGGCCCCTCGAGCCTGCTCCGCCATTCAATAAGATCATGGTTGATCTGATCATGGACTGAGCTCCACTTCCCTGCCTGCTCCGCATAACCCTTTACTCCCTTATTGCTCAAAAATCTGTCTCCACCTTAAATATATTCAATGACCCAGCCTCCACAGCTCTCTGGGGCAGAGAATTCCATCGATTTACAAACCTCAGAGAGAAGAAATTCCTCCTCATCTCAGTTTTAAATGGGCGGCCCATTATTTTAAGACTATGTCCCCTAATTTTAGTTTCCCCTATGAAAATATCCTCTCTGCATCCACCTTGTCAAGCCCCCTCATTATCTTATAGGTTTCAATAAGATCACATCTCATTCTTCTGAACACTGTGTATAGGTCCAACCTACACAACCTATCTTCATAAGTCAACCCCCTCATCTCCGGAATCAGCCTAGTGAACCTTTGCTGAACAGCCTCCAATGCAAGTATATCCTTCCTTAAATACGGAGACCAAAACTGTACGCAGCACTCTAGGTGTGGCCTCACCAATACCCTGAACAGTTGTAGCAGGACTTCTCTGCTTTTATACTCTATCCCCCTTTCAATAAAGGCCAACATTCCATTTGCCTTCCTGATCACTTGCTGTACCTGCATACTAACTTTTTATGTTTCATGCACAAGGACCCCCAGATCCCTCTGTACTGCAGCACATTGCAATATTTTTCCAATTAAATTTTAATTTGCTTTTCTATTATTTCTGACAAAATGGATAACCTCACAATTTCCCAAATTATACTCCATCTGCCAAATTTTTGCCCACCCACTTAGTCTGTCTATATCCCTTTGTAGATTTTTTGTGTCTTCCACACAATTTGCTTTCCCACCCATCTTTGTATCATCAGCAAACTTGGCTACATTACACTCGGTCCCTTCATCCACATCATTAATATAAATTGTAGATACAGGCAACTCTCAATTATCCGGGCCCCTCGGGAATTGGGCTATGCCGGGTAAACGATTTCTCCGTTAGAGCGAGTTGACATTATAAAGTTAAAACTTCAATGAATAAATACTGTGCAATCAGCTACAAACAGTAACAAGGCAGTTAAGTATGGACATTACCAACATTCATGCAGATGGTTTCGAGGAGGAGATTGTCTAGCTCCGGGATTCCGGAGCGCTCTGCCTTCCCAGGCCAAAAGGTCTCTGAATGCACCGGCCCGATGCCTTCCCGAGCCAAAGGACTCCGAGGTCAGCGGCGGCCGTGAGAGACAGCGGCTGCAGCAGCATGCACACATACAGAATTTTAAATGCCATTGCAACGGCTTCCCGTTACATCCGTGTGCGGATAATCGAGAGTTGCCTGTAGTTGAGGACCTAGCACCAATCCCTACGGCACCCCACTAGTTACTGATTGCCAACTGCAAAATGACCCATTTATCCCGACTCTCTGTTTTCTATTAGTTAGCCAATCCTCTATCCATGCTAATATGTTACCCCCAACCCCGTGAGCTCTTATCTTGTGCAGTAACCTTTTATGTGGCACCTTATTGAATGCCTGCTGGAAATCCAAATACACCACATCCACTGGTTCCCCCTTATCCATCCTGCTCGTTACATCATTAAGTAACACCTCGATTTCAAAATTCTCATCCTTGTTTACAAATCCCTCCATGGCCTCGCCCCTCCCCCTATCTCTGTAATCTCCTCCAGCCCCACAACCCCCCGAGATGTCTGCGCTCCTCTAATTCTGCTCTCTTGAGCATCCCTGATTATAGTCGCTCAACCATTGGTGGCCATGGCTTCAGTTGCCTAGGTCCCAAACTCTGGAATTCCCTCCCTAAACCTCTTTACCTCTCCACCTCTCTTTCCTCCTTCAAGACGCTCCTTAAAACATACCTCTTTGACCAAGCTTTTGGTCACCTGCGCTAATTTCTACTTATGCGACTCGGTGTCAAAATTTTAATCTCATAATACTCCTGTGAAGCGCCTTGGGACGTTTCACTACATTGAAGGCGCTATATAAATACAAGTTGTTGTTGTTGTTGTTGTACATCAGCTCCAGAAGCAATGAGCTCATGAGTTTGATATTCTTTTTGCTGTTTATGACGTACACTGGTTATTACATTGGGATTAAATTCTCCTGTGATCTACTTAACTAAATTATGATTCCATTTAGAATACATAGGTTTGTGACTCCCAAAGTAATGTTGACATGACCAGTACAATCAAAACAATGTCTGGAATCATAGACGCATAGAATGGTTACAGCACAGAAGGAGGCCATTCGGCCTATCGAGCCCGTGCCGGCTCTCTGCAAGAGCACCTCAGCTAGTCCCACTCCCCCGCCCTTTCCCCGCAGCTCTGCACATTTTTTCCTTCAGCTACTTATCCAATTCTCTTTTGAAAGCTGCGATTAAGTCTGCCTCCACCACCTTTGCAGGCAGTGCATTCCAGATCATAACAACTCCCTGCATAAAAAAGGAATTTCATCCCCCCTAATGTTCATAAACTATTGAAGATTACATGAGCGGAACTTTTAGATTGGGTTACAGCCAGCACTTCTCTCCCATGTAGCTATGGAATTAAATATAAACAGGGTGATCAGTCTATTGCACTGACTCAGTCTAAGTGATAACTTAATCACTAATTGATTGGGTGCAAAGGCCAAGTGCCACTGGAGTTTGCCCAGGAACAATAATACAGGGGCAATCATATGGCAACCCAGAGAAAGTGATTTCACAAAGTAGCTGTTGTCACTGTCTATAAAGGGCAGTCAACATACCTGAGGATCTGCTCATGTGGATCCATGCTACAGTATCTGACCTGGTGATACATCACGACTGTAAGGAAACACACTCTCATACCATCATCATCATAGGCAGTCCCTCGAAATCGAGGAAGACTTGCTTCCACTCTAAAAGTAAGTTCTCAGGTGACTGAACAGTTCAATACGAGAATTACAGTCTCTGTCACAGGTGGGACAGACAGTGGGTTGAAGGAAAGGGTGGGTGGGGAGTCTGGTTTGCCGCACGCTCCTTCCGCTGTCTGCGCTTGTTTTCTGCATGCGCTCGGCGATGAGACTCGAGGTGCTCAGCTCCCTCCCGTAAGCTCTTCCTCCACTTAGGGCGGTCTTTGGCCAGGGATTCCCAGGTGTCGGTTGGGATGTTACATTTTATCAGGGTGGCTTTGAGGGTGTCCTTAAAGTGTTTCCTCTGCCCACCTGGGTATTGCTTGCCATGTAGGAGTTTCGAGTAGAGCGCTTGCTTTGGGAGTCTTGTGTCGACCGGGAGCCTGAGGAATAGGGTGTTCGATGACCAGGTCCTCAAATTTGGCACCGAGCTTATGGTCTACAGGGCTGTAGTGATACCTGCTCTCTTATATGACTCAGAGACATGGATCATATACAGCAGACACCTTATATCGCTGGAGAATACCACCAACGCTGTCTCCGCAAGATCCTACAAATTCCCTGGGAGGATAGACGCGCCAACTTCAGTGCTCTCGACCAGGCCAACATTCCCAGCATCGAAGCACTGACCACACTTGACCAGCTCCGTTGGGCAGGCCATATCGTCCGCATGCCCAACACAATACACACAGTCACACGAGCACACGCGCGCGCGCACAGACGCACACACAGACTCTTCAGAGCTTATTGATGCACAAAGGAACAATGACAGATAGGAAAAGACCCTCTGTCCATCCAGCCTGTTCCACACAATTGTGATACCTTGTGTCACAATACATACAGTCCCCACCCCGCGATCTCCTGGGAGAGGCGAAGAACCAGATCAAAAGCCCCTACGCCGAATTAGGGGAGAAAAATGAGTGAAATTCCATTCCGACCCCGAGGCGATCAACACCAGTCCGGGAGAGGCCGGCTGGGAACCCGTGAGGCTTGTGGAGAACTTTCCTTTGGAAGAACGATGAAGATGTTAATCTAAGCGGGTAGTCCATCTTTCTTCCGCCTTCCCCCATGGGCCACCGGAACACAGCAAAGTAGGAAGAGTTTAGCAGGAGGGAGGATTCACCTATTGGGCTTCCACATTTGTCGATAGGATGGATCCGCCAGGGGCTAGATCTGGAGAAGTTGTCCATTAATCCCCCTCTAAACCAACCTCTCTTTCCTCCTTTAAGAGGCTACCTCTTTGACCAAGCTTTTAGTCAGCTGCCCAATTTCTTCTTATGTGACTCGATGTCAAATTTATTTGTTTTGTCTTATAACACTGCTGTGAAGCGCCTTAGGACATTTTTTTACGTTAAAGGCGCTATATACATACAAGTTGTTGTTGTTGCATAGTTTTTTCCAATTGTGAGGCAATTCTTCGTGCAAGTTAACTTGATAGGCACAGGATTAAAGAAGTGTAAAACAAGGCCATGGAATGGGTGTAATGGGCTTCAAATCTGAGTTCATTATCAGCGGAGAATGCCTCTCACCACTCACCTCTAGTTAATGTCTTGGGCTCCATTAGAAATCAATAGCTGTTGTAACTGGTGGAGAGGTTTTAGACAATTGGTGTAAATTTGCAGGCACCCCAGAACTGGAGCATGGATAAAACAAAGCAATAATAAGTTTCTGATTGAAATTAAAGCAAGGTGATGGAAATTAGGATGATTTTAGACTAACCCAGTTGTCTGCCAGGCACAGACAGGTTTGCGTCCCTTGGACTTTGGGGAGCTGTATGGGGTCTGTACTGGGGGAACAGCGAGGTTTGGAGATGGTGATATTTTGCTGTGGGTGAGGTGGAGGTGAGGGAGTGGTTGAGCACGTCAAACGCTGCAGAAGTATTATGGAGAACGGAGGGCCAAAGCCTGGACAGCCTTAGGAGCTCTTGTGCATTGTGTCCCTGGCCAAAGACCGCCCTAAGTGGAGGAAGAGCATCCAGGAGGGCGCTGAGCACCTCGAGTCTCGTCGCCGAGAGCGTGCAGAAATCAAGCGCAGGCAGCAGAAAGAGCATGCGGCAAACCAGTCCCACCCACCCCTTCCCTCAACTATCTGTCCCACCTGTGACAGAGACTGTAATTCCTGTATTGGACTGTTCAGTCACCTGAGAACTCACTTTTAGAGTGGAAGCAAGTCTTCCTCGATTTCGAGGGACTGCCTGTGATGATGCTGATTGTGTATTGCTGCCAAGCCCCATGTGGACAGTACAATGGGAACAGAAGAGGGTTTGTAGTGGATGCACACAAGTAATGACAATAAGGTGTTGTTTGATGCTCAGAATACAGGAAGCATCTCGTGCCCCTGTCTTACCTACAAGCACTGTTCGGTGAGCCCTCGGGTCGGTGCAGACTGGCCGGCGAGTTGCTGTGGAGGGGCCGCCATTTTGAACATCGCCCTCCTTCACTTTTGGAGCGGTGTAGGGGACCGCTCTGCCGTTTTCCCACCGCGGCATCCCCGCGCCGACCCCTTAGCGACCGGCGCCGACCCCGATGAAATTGCCCTGTGGGAGTTGCCCCCGCCACCGGTCGGTGCTCCCGGCAGCTTTTGCCGTCGGCACGGCTGGCTGTGGATTGGCACCACGGCCGCCCTTCAAGGGGAGGTGGCACTGCCGGCGACTCCATGTGTTTTCTTTTGTCGGCCGACTGCCAGGTCGGGTCGACAGTTGTGGCCGCGAGTTCGGCTGGGCCGCCAATGGGTAGCCTGGCACCCCCTCTTGGATGCCAGGCCGCTGACCCGGCTGAAAGCCTCCCTGGTGGCCCAGTGTTTGCCACTAAAGTGGCTGCAGAGTTTACAGCGGCCCTCTCTTTTAACTGAAGGGGAGGGACGCTGTGACGCGTCAGAGCAATGACGTCATCAGCGCGGCGCTGATGTCTTGCAACGTCGGTCACTCCATCCCACCCCCACCTCCGCCCCGATGATGAGGTCACTCTGTCCCACCCCCACCTCCGCCCCAATGATGAGGTCACTCTGTCCCACCCCCACCTCCGCCCCGATGATGAGGTCACTCTGTCCCACCCCCACCTCCGCCCCAATGATGAGGTCACTCTGTCCCACCCCCACCTCCGCCCCGATGATGAGGTCACTCTGTCCCACCCCAACCTCCGCCCCGATGATGAGGTCACTCTGCCCCACCCCCACCTCCACCCCGATGATGAGGTCACTCTGTCCCACCCCCACCTCCGCCCCGATGATGAGGTCACTCCGCCCCGCCCCCACTCCCCTCCCCCCCCCCCCCCCCGCTAGTGTCGCCCACTCTGCACCGCCCCCACTTCCGCCCCGATGATGAGGCCAATTCCGCCACGCTTAAAAATGAATTTCTCCCGATAGGCCGCCCCGTGCATTAGGATAGACGGGACACATCGAAGGTAGGTACGACTCGTTTCGGGAGGTGGGCAATTTCAGCCCCCTAAGCTAAACTGAGCATTGTGACGTGAAACAGCATTGATGTCACATCAGTGTTTTCCGCATCTTCGTAAACAGCTGGCGACCGGCTCCTGGGAGTGTAAGGTCAGTGATAAATGTTTGGAGTGTCCCCCAAATCGGGGGCACTTGATTTAATGTTTATTTTGTCTCCCTCAAAAAGAGTTGTAAGGTCAGTGATGGTTCAACCATTGGAACATTCGCAGGACAACGAGGCCCTCTCGTCCTGGGAGCACTGGATCGTGAAGCACATTGTAGTGACAGTAATGTCAGATCTTGCGCAGTGTGCACAATATATTGGGAAGGAGCCAGATCTTGGCAGTCCCATTGTGTAAATAAACAGATAGATGAGCTGCCGTCCATGAAATTGTTTTGGCTCCGGCCGGCACTTCCATTGGAGAATCTTGGCTTGCGATCGGCACAATGCAACCCGTGCGACTAACCAAAGGTACACACCCTTCTTTGGCTAGTCTCCCTGGCACATTGCCCCTGTCTTCAGAGTGAAACTAGCGTGACGCCACATCTCTGTTACATATAATCAATTATGTTCCATTTTAAGAAATATTATTCCTACTCACCACAAACAAAGCATGTGAAACGCCGTATTGGACCATGCTTCACTCTCAGTGCTCCTGAGCATGTAATTTGAACTGTAGAATCATAGAATGACACAGCACAGAACGAGGCCATTCGGCCCATCGTGTCTGTGCCGGCTCTTTGGTGGAGCTACCCAATTAGTCCCACTCCCCTGCTCTTTCCCCATAGCTCTGTAAATATTTTCCCTTCAAGGAGATCACATGGTTTCGGATGGGGCGGAGTGTACATGCTATGATACACAAGGTATCGCAATTGTGTGGGACAGGCGCGATGGATGAGATGGTCTTCACCTGTCCGTCATTGTTCGTATGTTTGTATGTTTCATACGTTCGTATGTTTCATATGTTCGTAAGTATTTATCCAATTCTCTTTTGAAAATTACTATTGAATCTGCTTCCATCACATTTTCAGACAGTGCGTTCCAGATGATAATACTTTTCCATGTTTAAAAAAAAATAGTTTCCTCATGTCATCGCTGCTTCTTTTGCCAATCACCTTAAATCCGTGCCCCTCTGGTGACCGACCCTCTCCCACTGGAAACAGTTTCTCCTTATTTACTCTTTCAAATCATTTATGATTTTGAACACCTCTATCAAATCTCCTCTTAGCATTCTCTGCTCCAAGGAGAACAACCCCAGCTTCTCCAGTCTATCCACGTAACTGAAGTCCCTCATCCCTGGAATCATTCTCGTAAATCTCCTCTGCATCCTCTCTAAGATCTTGAGATGCTTCCTAAAGTGCGGTGCCCAGAATTGAACACAATGCTCCAACTGAGGCCTAACCAGTGTTTTATACAGGTTCAGCACAACTTCCCTCCTTTTGTACTCTATTCTGCTGTTAATAAGCAAAGCATCAACCTGCCCTGCCACCTGTAAAGATTTGTGTACATACACCCCCAGGTCTCTCACTTCCTGCACCCCCTTTAAATTGTACCATTTAGTTTATATCACCTCTCCTCAGTCTTCCCACCAAAGTGTATAACATCACACTTCTCTGCGTTAAATTTCATCGACCATGTGTCTGCAATTTCACCAGCCTGTCTATGTCCTCCTGAAGTCTGTTACTATCCTTCTCATGCTTACTGCATTTCCAAGTTTTGTAACATCTGTAACCTTTCAAATTATGCCCTGTATGCCCAAGTCCAGGTCATTAATATACATCAAAAGGAGTAGTGGTCCCAATACCGACCCCTGAGGGACACCCATGTATCCTTTCCTCCAGTCTGAACAACAACCTTTCACCACCACTCTCAGCTTCCTGCCCCTGAGCCAATTTTGTATCCACACAGCCACTGTCCCTTTAATCCTATGGGAATTAATTTTGCTAACAAGTCTATCATGTGGTACTTTATCAAATGCCTTTTGAAAGTCCAGATACACAACACCAACTGCCCTACCCTCATCAACCCTCTGCGTTACTTCATCAAAGAATGCGATCAAATCCGTGCTGACTGTCATTTATTCACGCATGTCTTTCCAAGTGACAATTAATTTGGTCCCATTCTGCTTTCTCTCAAAGTTTCCCCATCACCGACGTTAGGCTGACTGGCCTGTAGTTACAGGGTTTATCCCCCTCCCCATTTTTAAACAGGGGTGTAACATTGTCAACCTTCCAGTCCTTTGGCACCGCTCCCATATCCAAGGAGGATTGGAAGATTGTGGCCAGAGCCTCTGCTATCTCCACCCTCAGTAACCCAGGATGCATCCCATCCAGACTGGGTGACTTCTCTAGTTTGAAGATTGCCTTCCTCTTTATCTATTTTCATCCTATCCTATATTACAGCTGACTCATCGTCTACTGCTATATTGGCAGCATCCTCTTTTCTACTAAAGACAGATGCAAAGTATTTATTTAGTACCTCAGCCGTACCCTCTGCCTCCACAAGGAGATCTTTTTGGTTCCTAATCGTTCCCACCCCTCCTATGCCTACGCTTTTGCTATTTATGTGTTGATAAAATACTTTTGGGTTATCTTTTATGTTAGCTGCTAATCTATGTTCATAATCTCTTTTTGCCCCTCTTAGTCCCTTTTTATAGATCTACTCTGTACGTTCCATATTCATCTTGGTTCTCTGCTATATTATGAACCTTACAATTGTCATAAGCCTCCTTTTTCTGTATCACTTTAATCTCTGTATCTTTAGTCATCCAGGGAACTCTACTTTGGATCCTCTTCCTATCCCTCTTATGGGAATGTGACTACTCTGTACCCGAACCATCTCCACTTTGAAGATCTCCCCATTGTTCGATTACTGTTTTGCCTCCCAATTTTTGATTCCAGTCCACCTAAGTCAGATACTTTTTCAACTCACTGAAGTTAGCCCTCCTTCAGTTAACTAATTTTACGTTTGATTGTACCTTCTCCTTTTCCATAACCTGATTATATTATTACAAAAGCTAAATACTACGGGGGTGCTGGAATCTGAAATAAAACCAGCGAATGCTGGAAATCTCAGTGGGTCAGGCAGCATCTGTGGAGAGGAAGCAGAGTTAACGTTTCAGGTCGATAACCCTTCGTCAGAACTGCTGAACGTTTAAAAAGAACAAATTCTTAAGAAGTACTGAAAGGGGGGAGGGGAAGAAAGAACAAAAGGGGAAGGTCTGTGATAGGGTGGAAGGCAGGAGAGATTAGAGAGACAAAAGGGATGATGGGCCGACTTGAGATGGTAATGACCGGAGTTAGCAAAAGGTTAGTCTCGATAGGGTGTAAATGGCCGAATAATAACCAGCTGCCATTGGAGACAAAGAGAAAAAACATAAAGTCGAGGGTGAAAGGGATTATATTATGATCACTGCTCCCCCACTGAAGCATGCTCCACTTCCTCACTTCAATCCCCAGGACTACATCCAGCTCTGCTTCCTTCCTCATTGGGCTGAAACGTTCTCTTGTACACATTCCAGGAATTCCTCCCCCTCTTTGAGCTTTACATTGGTACATAGAAACATACAGAAACATACAGGAGAAACAAACATAAACTTTTGCTAACTCCGGCCATTACCATCTCAAATCGGCCCATCATCCCTTTTGTCTCTCTAATCTCTCCTGCCTTCCACCCTATCACAGACCTTCCCCTTTTGTTCTTTCTTCCCCTCCCCCTTTTCAGTACTTCTTAAGAATTTGTTCTTTTTAAACATTCGACAGTTCTGACAATTGGTCATAAACATTTACAGTGCAGAAGGAGGCCATTCCGGCCCATCGTGTCCGCGCTGGCCGACAAAGAGCCACACGGCCCTTGGTCAGCAGCCCTGAAGGTTACATATAAACCTATGAACAATGACGGAAAGGCAAAGAGCACCCAGCCCAACCAGTCCGCCTCACACAACTGCGACACCCCTTACACTAAAACATTGTACACTCCACCCCAACCGGAGCCATGTGATCTCCTGGGAGAGACAAAAACCAGATAAAAACCCAGGCCAATTCAGGGAGAAAAAATCTGGGAAAGTTCCTCTCCAACCCATCCAGGCAATCAAAACTAGTCCAGGAGATCACCCTGGCCGTATTCTATTCCCTGCAGCACTTACCATTATATCTTCTCCGTCCAACAAAAGGTCATCCAGTCTAATCCCAATTACTAGCTCTAGGTCCGTAACCCTGCAGGTTACTGCACTTTAAGTGTCCATCCAACTATCTCTTAAAAGTGGTGAGGGTTTCTGCATCCACCACTCTTCCAGGCAGCGAGTTCCAGATCCCTCTGCGTAAAGAAGCCCCCCTTCAAATCTCCTCTAAACCTTCCACCAACCACCTTAAAACTATGCCCCCTCGTAATCGACCCCTCTATCAATGGAAATAGGCCCTTACTATCCATTATGTCCAGGTCCCTCAATATTTTGTACACCTCAATGAGGTCTCCACTCAACCTCCTCTGTTCCAATGAGAACCTATCTAATCTATCCCCATAACTAAGATTCTCCATTCCAGGCAGCATCCCAGTAAATCTCCTCTGCACCCTCTCTAGTGCAATCACATCCTTCCTATACGTCGACCAGAACTGCACGCAATACTCCAGCTGTGGCCTAACCACCCTGCTCTTATATTCTATGCCTCGGCCAATAAAGACAAGCATTCCATATGCCTTCTTAATCACCTTATCCATCTGGCCTGCTAATTTCAGGGATCTGTGGACAAGCACTCCAAGGTCCCTTTGTTTATCTACACTATTAAGTGACCTACCGCTTAATGTGTATATCCTTTCCTTATTAGCCCTCCCAAAGTGATTCACCTCACACTTGTCTGAATTAAATTCCATTTGCCACTGCTCTGCCCACTTGACTTGAGATTGATATCCTCCTGCAGCCCATGACTTTCCTCTTCATTATCAACCACACAGCCAATTTTAGTGTCGTCTGCAAACTTCTTAATCATACTCCCTATATTCAAATCTACATCGTTGATATATACCACAAAAAGCAAGAGTCCCAGTACTGAGCCCTGCAGAACCCCACTGGAAACATCTTTCCAGTCACAAAAACATCCATCAATCATTACTCTTTGCTTCCAATCTCCAATCCAATTTTAGATCCAACCTGACACTTTGCCCTGTATCCCATGGGTTTTAACCTTCATGACTAGTCTAGCACTACCCTCATCGACCCTCTTGGTTACTTCCTCAAAAAATTCAATCAGGTTAGTCAGACACGATCTTCCCTTAACAAATCCGTGCTGACTGAATAAATACATGGCTTGCGCAGTGGTGCAAGAGGGAGGGATTCAAATTCCTGGGACATTGGAACCAGTTCTGGGGGAATTGGGACCTGTACAAAAGGAACAGTCTGCACTTGGGCAGGACTGGAACTGATGTCCTAGGGGTAACATTTGCTAATGCAGTTCGGGAGTGTTTAAACTAATATGGCAGGGGGATGGGAACCTATGCAGCAAGACAGGGCGAAGTCATATGGAGTCAGAAACAGATGGTAAAAAGCTAAAAAGCAATAGTGGAAGGCCGAGTAAACAAAGGCAAGAAACAAAAAGGGCCACACTACATCATAATTCTAAAAGGACAAAGGGTGTTAAAAAAACAAGCCTGAAGGCTTTGTGTCTTAATGCAAGGAGTATCCGTAATAAGATCGATGCATTAACTGTGCAAATAGATGTTAACAGATATGATCTGATTGGGATTACAGAGACGTGCTCCAGGATGATCAGGGCTGGGAACTCAACATCCAAGGGTATTCAACATTCAGGAAGGATAGAATAAAAGGAAAAGGAGGTGGGGTAGCATTGCTGGTTAAAGAGGAGATTAATGCAATAGTTAGGAAGGACATTAGCTTGGATGATGTGGAATCTATATGGGTAGAGCTGCAGAACACCAAAGGGCAAAAAACGTTAGTGGGAGTTGTGTACAGACCTCCAAACAGTAGTAGTGATGTTGGGAAGGGCATCAAACAGGAAATTAGGGGTGCATGCAATAAAGGTGAAGCAGTTATCATGGGTGACTTTAATATGCACATAGATTGGGCTAACCAAACTGGAAGCAATACGGTGGAGGAGGATTTCCTGGAGTGCATAAGGGATGGTTTTCTGGACCAATATGTCGAGGAACCAACTAGGGGGAGGCCATCTTAGACTGGGTGTTGTGTAATGAGAGAGGATTAATTAACAATCTCGTTGTGCGAGGCCCCTTGGGGAAGAGTGACCATAATATGGTGGAATTCTACATTAGGATGGAGAATGAAACAGTTAATTCAGAGACCATGGTCCAGAACTTAAAGAAGGGTAACTTTGAAGGTATGATGCCTGAATTGGTTAGGATAGATTGGCGAATGATACTTAAGGGGTTGACAGTGGATGGGCAATGGCAGACATTTAGAGACCGCATGGATAAACTACAACAATTGTACATCCCTGTCTGGCATAAAAATAAAAAAGGGAAGGTGGCTCAACCGTGGCGATCAAGGGAAATCAGGGATAGTATTAAAGCCAAGGAAGTGGCATACAAATTGGCCAGAAATAGCAGCGAACCCGGGGACTGGGAGAAATTTAGAACTCAGCAGAGGAGGACAAAGGGCTTGATTAGGGCAGGGAAAATAGAGTACGAGAGGAAGCTTGCAGGGAACATTAAAACGGACTGCAAAAGCTTCTATAGATATGTAAAGAGAAAAAGGTTAATAAGGACAAACGTAGGTCCACTGCAGTCAGAATCAGGGGAAGTCATAACGGGGAACAAAGAAATGGCAGACCAATTGAACAAGTACTTTGGTTCGGTATACACTAAGGACACAAACTACCTTCCGGATATAAAAGAGGTCAGAGAGTCTAGTAAGAAGGAGGAACTGAGGGAAATCCTTATTAGTCGAGAAATTGTGTTGGGGAAATTGATGGGATTGAAGGCCGATAAATCCCCAAAGCCTGATGGTCTGCATCCCAGAGTACTTAAGGAGGTGGCCTTGGAAATAGCGGATGCATTGACAGTCATTTTCCAACATTCCATAGACTCTGGATCAGTTCCGATGGAGTGGAGGGTAGCCAATGTAACCCCACTTTTAAAAAAAGGAGGGAGAGAGAAAACAGGGAATTATAGACCAGTCAACCTGACATCAGTAGTGGGTAAAATGATGGAATCAATTATTAAGGATGTCATAGCAGCGCATTTGGAAAGAGATGTCATGATAGGTCCAAGTCAGCATGGATTTGTGAAAGGGAAATCATGCTTGACAAATCTTTTGGAATTTTTTGAGGATGTTTCCAGTAGAGTGGACAAGGGAGAACCAGTTGATGTGGTGTATTTGGACTTTCAGAAGGCTTTCGACAAGGTCCCACACAAGAGATTAATGTGCAAAGTTAAAGCACATGGGATTGGGGATAGTGCACTGACATGGATTGAGAACTGGTTGGCAGACAGGAAGCAAAGAGTAGGAGTAAATGGGTACTTTTCAGAATGGCAGGCAGTGACTAGTGGGGTACCGCAAGGTTTTGTGCTCAGCTGTTTACATTGTACATTAATGATTTAGATGAGGGGATTAAATGTAGTATCTCCAAATTTGCGGATGACACTAAATTGGGTGGCAGTGTGAGCTGCGAGGAGGATGCTATGAGGCTGCAGAGTGACTTGGATAGGTTAGGTGAGTGGGAAAATGCATGGCAGCTGAAGTTTAATGTGGATAAATGTGAGGTTATCCACTTTGGTGGTAAAAACAGAGAGACAGACTATTATCTGAATGGTGACAGATTAGGAAAAGGGGAGGTGCAACGAGACCTGGGTGTCATGGTACATCAGTCATTGAAGGTTGGCATGCAGGTACAGCAGGCGGTTAAGAAAGCAAATGGCATGTTGGCCTTCATAGCGAGGGGATTTGAGTACAGGGGCAGGGAGGTGTTACTACAGTTGTACAGGCCTTGGTGTGTACAGTTTTGGTCTCCTAACTTGAGGAAAGACATTCTTGCTATTGAGGGAGTGCAGCGAAGGTTCACCAGACTGATTCCCGGGATGGCAGGACTGACATATCAAAAAAGACTGGATCAACTGGGCTTGTATTCACTGGAGTTCAGAAGAGTGAGAGGGGACCTCATAGAAATGTTTAAAATTCTGACGGGTTTAGACAGGTCAGATGCAGGAAGAATGTTACCAATGTTGGGGAAGTCCAGGACCAGGGGTCACAGGCTAAGGATAAGGGGTAAGCCATTTAGGACCGAGATGAGGAGAAACTTCTTCACCCAGAGAGCAGTGAACCTGCGGAATTCTCTACACAGAAAGTTGTTGAGGCCAATTCACTAAGTATATTCAAAAAGGAGTTAGATGTTGTCCTTACTACTAGGGGGATCAAGGGGTATGGTGAGAAAGCAGGAATGGGGTACTGAAGTTGCATGTTCAGCCATGAACTCATTGAATGGCGGTGCAGGCTTGAAGGGCCGAATGGCCTACTCCTGCACCTATTTTCTATGTTTCTATGTCCCTAATTAATCTTTGCCTTTCCAAATGCAGATTTATCCTGTCTTTCAGCATTTTTTCCAATAATTTTTCCACCACTGACATTAGGCTGACAGGCCTGTAATTACTCGGCCTATCCCTTTCTCCCTTCTTAAGCAAGGGTACTACATTAGCAATCCTCCAATCCTCCGGCATCATGCCCAATTCCAAAGAGGAATTGAAAATGATGCTCAAGGCCTCTGCTATATCCTCTTTTACTTCACTCAACAACCTGGGATGCATTTCATCCGGGCCTGGGGACTTATCTACTTTCAAAGCTGCTAAACCCCTAATACTTACTCTCTCACTATATTTATTTCATCCAGAGTATCACACTCCTCCTCGATAGCAGTATCTGCATTGCCCCTTTCCTTTGTGAAAACAGATGCAAAGTATTCGTTAAGAACCCTCCCAACATCTTCCACCTCCATACAACGATTACCCTCATGGTCGTTAATAGGCTCTGGCCCAGTCTATATTAGGATAATTGAAGTCCCCCATTATCATTACTTTTTGTTCTTACATTTTTCTGTGATTTGCCTGCAAACTTACTCCTCTATCTCCTTCCCACTATTTGAGAACCTATCGTATAGTTTGGGAACCCAGTTGTGTATCAGCTCCCCTATTGTTCCTCAGCTTTAACCAAATAGATTCTGTCTTTGCCCCCCCCCCCCCCAACTACATCATCCCTTTCCAGTGCAATAATTGTTTATTTGATCAATACTGCCACCCTACCCGCTCCCCTCGTTTTTATCCTTCCCTATCCTTCCGGAATACCTTGTAGCCAGGAATATTAAGTTCCCAATCCTCTCCTTCTTTGAGCCAGGTCTCTGTTATTGCCCTACATTATAGTCCCATTAGTCGGTTTGTGCCTGCAGCTCATCAACCTTATTTAGCACGCGTCATACATTTACACACAAGCACGCCAAGCCCATCTTAGACTGCCTCCCATTTACCACCAAGCTGGTCCTTATTCTTTACTCTAGTGCTATTTGTCTCTTCCAGTCCTCTGTGCATGCTAATGTTTCATCGTGCTGCCCACCACCCCCCAGCCAAATTAGTTGAAACACTCCCCCACAGCACTAGTTAAACTTCCCACGAGGACATTTGGTCGGGTTGTAAAGGTGCAACCCGACCACATGCCCCGGGGCTGGTCCCAATGCCCCAGGAATCTGAAGCTCTCCCGACTGGTTATGCTTGAACTGTATAAAACACTAGTTAGGCCACATCTAGAGTACTGCGTGCATGTGTCAGTATTAGTAAGGAATTCCCTGCTAATACTGACACATTCCCAGGGTCGCCCAAATCCAGGTCGCTGATTACAGTGCGGGCAGGTACAGCAGGAGCAGCGCGGTCGGGGTGAAGGAGTGGCAAGAGTTCATAGAGGGATGTGATCGGGGCCTAGGAGAGGTGTGAGTTTGGGGCCCAGAAGAGGCGAGGGCCCAGGGGCAGCACAGGCCAGCCCACACTGCGATGTGTGCGCGCACTAGGTCCATGCAGCAGAACTGGTCTCCAGTCGTCTTGGTTAATCCTTGCCACTGGACCAAGACCTAGCTCTGTCAAGCCCGTGTGGTGGCTGGTGTACAACGGCCAGCACACATTGAAAAAATCCATGCACAGGCATCTTCCACCCTTCAGGATGTAGTTCAGGGCCTGGAATATTAGATCCTTCATTGAAACACCTGTGAACTCATCTCTTTTTGGCGTGGAAGCAAGTCATCCTCGCTTCGAGGGACTGCCCATGATGATGTCGGTGTGCAGTTCTGGTCACCGCATTACAGGAAAGATGTGATTGCACTAGAGAGGGTACAGAGGAGATTTACGAGGATGTTGCCTGGACTGGAGAATTTTAGCTATGGGGAAAGATTGGATAGGCTGGGTTTGTTTTGCTTAGAACAGAGGAGGCTGAAAGGAGACTTTATTGAGGTGTATAAAATTATGAGGGGCCGAGATAGAGTGGATAGGAAGGACCTATTTCCCTTAGCAGAGGGGTCAACAACCAGGGAGCATAGATTTAAAGTAATTGGTAGTGGTTTAGAGGGGATTTGAGGGAAAATGTTTTCACCCAGAGGGTGGTGGGGGTCTGGAACTCACTGCCTGAAAGGGTGGTAGAGGCAGAAACCCTCACCACATTTAAAAAGTACTTGGATGTGCACTTGAAGTACCGTAACCTACAGGGCTACGGACCAAAAAATGGAAAGTGGGATTAGGCTGGATAGCTCTTTGTTGGCCGGCACGGACACGATAGGCCGAAATGGCCTCCTTCCGTGCTGTAAATTTCTGTGATTCTATGATTCCATAACTGCACCATTTCTCTAGCTACACATTAACCTGTCTTATACTACAATTGCTATGCTCACTAGTGCGTGGAACTGGTGTAATCCAGAGATTACTACCTTTTGAGGTCCTGCTTTTTAATTTCCGCCCCAGCTCCTGAAACTCTGACTACAAGACCTCAACCCTCTTCGTCCCTATGTCATTGGTTCCCACTTTGTTCTCTATTATCTCCTGAGCTCTGACCATGATTTTAATCGCTAAAGTAGATTATCTGGTCATTATCATATTGCTGTTTGTAGGAAACTTGCTGTGCTCAAATTGGCTGCCGCCTTTCCTACCCGACAACAGTCACTACACTTCAAAAGTATTTTAATTGGCTGTATAGCGCTTTTGGACATCATGAGGTTGAGAAAGGCGCTATATCAATACATGTTCTTTCTTCTTTCAAATGGGATCTGGACTATCTCCTGAGATAGCATGACATCACTAGTAACAAAGGGTAAATTGTGGTATAGGGTATAAGGTGTCACCCGGAGAAAGGGAGTGCTTGGCCATGGGCATCTTGCTTGGGGTTCCCCTTCGTCTCGACAAGGAATGGGAGGAGGACCTGAGGCCAGGCAAAGCAACTCCTGCTGCTGGAGGAGAGAGGGACAGGAGGGTGAGGTGGTGTCATAAGAACATAAGAAAAAGGAGCAGGAGTCAGCCATTTGGCACCTCGAGCCTGCTCCGCCATTCAATAAGATCGTGGCTGATCTGATCTTCGGCTCAGCTCCACTTCCCTGCCTGCTTCCCATACCCTTGACTCCCTTATCGCTCAAAAATCTGTCTATCTCCGCCTTAAATATATTCAATGACCCAGCCTCCACAGCTCTCTGGGGCAGAGAATTCCAAAGATTCACAACCCTCTGAGAGAAGAAATTACTCCTCATTTCCGTTTTAAATGGGCGACCCCTTATTCTGAAACTGTGCCCCCTAGTTTTAGATTCTCCCACGGGGGGAAACATCCTCTCTGCATCTACCCTGTCAAGCCCCCTCAGAATCTTATACGTTTCAATAAGATCATCTCTCATTCTTCTAAACTCCAATGAGCATAGGCCCAACCTGCTCAACCTTTCTTCATAAGACAACCCCTTCATCTCAGGAATCAACCTCGTGAACCTTCCCTGAACTGCCTCCAATGCAAGTACATTCCTCCTTAAATAAGGAAACCAAAACTGTACGCAGTATTCTAAGTGTGGCCTCACCAATGCCCTGTACAGTTGTAGCAGGACTTCTCTGCTTTTATACTCTATCCCCCTTGTAATAAAGGCCAACATTCCATTTGCCTTCCTAATTACTTGCTGTACCTGCATACTAACTTTTTGTGTTTCATGTACAAGGACTGGTTCTTTTCCCTGGTTACTGATCCTCTGTTACTGGAAGCATTTGCTCCTTATTTACTCTATCATAACCCTTCAAGATTTTGAATGCCCCCACCAAATATCCACTTAACCTTCTCTGTTCTAGGGAGAACAATCTCTGCTTTCCAGTCTCTCCACATATCTGCAGTCTTTCATCCCTGGTACCATTCTAGTAAATCTCCTCTAAGGCCTTGACATCCTTGCTAAAGTGTGGTGCTCAACTTAAACACAATTCTCCAGCTGCGGCCTAACCAGTGCTTTATAAATGTTCAGCATAACTTCCCTGCTTTTGTACTTTATGCTTCTATTTATAAAGCCCAGGATCCCATATGCTTTTTAACAGCCTTTTGAACTTGGCCTGCCGTCTTCAAAAACATGTGTACATATACCCCCAGGTCTCTCTGTTCCTGCAGCCCTGTAAAATTGTACCCTTTAGTTTATATCGCCTCTCCTCATTCTTTCTACCGAAATTAATCATTTCACAACTTCTTTCTCTGCATTAAATGTCATGTGTTTGCCCATTTCACCAGACTGTCTTGGTCCTCCTGACGTTTGTCACTGTCCTCCTCACTTTAATACATTTCCAAGTTTTGTGTCATCTGCAAACTTTGAAATAATGCACTGTAATCTAAGTCCAGGTCATTAATATACATCAAAAGGAGCAGTGATCTGAATACCGCCCGTATACGATGGGAACATCACTGTATCCTTCCCCCCAGTCTGAACAACAACCATTCACCACGACTCACAGCTTCCTGTGCCTTAACTAATTTTGTATCCCTTTAATCCCATGGTCCCGGCCTGCAAGACCATCAGCAGGCCGGGACCATTGGAGGGAGCAGCGTGCGGCCGCGTGCCACTGCAGGGATCAACACGTGCTGTTGCAGGAGGGCGACGGCTGACTGCAGTGTGGGCAGGTACAGCAGGAGCAGCGAGGCCGGGACGAAGGAGTGGCGAGGGATTGTAGAGGGATGTGATCGGGGCCCAGGAGAGGCGAGGGTCCAGGGGCAGCACGGTCCAGCCCACACTACGATATGTGTGCACTAGGTCCGTGCAGCAGAGCTGGCCTCCAGTCGTCTTGGATAACCCTTGCCACTGGACCAAGACCTAGCTCTGTCAAGCCCGTGTGGTGGCTGGTGTGTAACGGCCACCCCACGTTAAAAAAAATCCACGCACGGGAATCTTCCACCCTTCACTATGTAGTTCAGGATCCGGAATATTAGGTCCTTCATTGAAATACCTGTGAACTCATCCTTTTCAGCGTGGAAGCAAGTCATCCTCACTTCGAGGGACTGCCTATGATGATGCTGATGAATCCCATGGGAATTAATTTTGCTAATAGATCTATTATCTGCCATTTTATCAAACACCTTTTGAAAGTCCAGATACACATCAACCGCCCTACCTTCATCAACCCTCTCTGCTACTTCATCAAAGGACTCAATCAAGTTAGTCAAACACGATTTGCCTTTAACAGATGTATGCTGGCTGTCATTTATTAACCTACATTTTTCCAAGTGCCAATTGATTTTGTCCCAGATTACTGTCTCTAAAAGCTCCCCCACCACTGACATTAGGCTAACTGGCCTGTAGTTACAGAGCTTATCCATCGCCCTTTTTTCAGCATGGGTGTAACATTGTCAACCCTCCAGTCCTCTGGCACCACCCCCATATCTAAGGAGGATTGGAAGACTGTGGCCAGAGCCTCTGCTATCTCCCTCAGTAACCCAGGATATATCCCATTCAAACTGGATGACTTTTCTACTTTGAGGGCTGCCAGCCTTTTAACTACCTCCTCTTTATCTATTTGTAGCAACAGCAGAATAAAGCAATCAAACTGTTCTGTGTTTAGTAAAAAGATGCATATTTGTGGTTTGCTAACTGCATATTAATGGAGTAACGATGGCTTGATTGCTGCCTGGGTCTTAGAATTGCTGGAGCAATCCGATTTGAATTGCTCTGCAAACGGTTCCTGCTCTTTCTCTCTCTCTCTCTTCCCATTTCTTCAGGCAGCATTTAGTGAGAGCAATTTCACAGTGGGTGGAAAATGAGGGTGTTACAACAGGAAGCCTGTAACATTATTCATCAGCAGTCTTCATCTCTGTAACTTCCTGTCATTCCATATTTCTCATGCTTTAAAAACCGGCACTGAGTATAAATACAGGAATGGTGGAGGGAGTTATTTGTGCAGTATTGTTGACATCAGTTGTCTGCCTGTGACAAGAGAGACATAATAATATATATTTATATAATATAAATATATATATATATATGTTCAGGATTGAACTCTGTCTGGAAAAGTTTTGTGATGTAACTGTTATTTACTGTCCATTACTGTTATTTAAGTAAGTCTAGTCATACACAACTTTTTGTCCATTCCATACAGCGGGATTTCAGTGGATTTTAGCACAAGCCTGCAAAACCTCTGGTGGTAGAAATTCACCTCCGCCCGAAAGGTGTTGCACCCACTGCTGTTGATGTGTTTTCACCGCCACGGTGGATGGGGTGGCCTCTTGAGTGAAATTCTGCTCTTTGTCTTTTTTTTCCAAGCGGACCACAAGTCGGTCACAATGGGGGCGGAATTGGGGGCGGGACGGAGTGTCCGTCGCGTAGCGCTGATGATGTCATCATTGCTGACACGTCACCATGTCTCTCCCCTTCACTTAAAGGGGAGGGCCGCTGCGAACTCTGCCATTATTTAAGTTCAGTCCAATGGGCCACCAGGGAGGGTTTCGGCCGGGCCAGCGGTCTGGCACCTAAGAGGGGGTGTCAGGTCGCCTGTTGGCGGCCCGGCCAAACGTGGGGGGGGGGGCCATGATTGTCCGGCCGATCGGGAACTCAGCTGTGGCAATGCGCCCTCCCTTTTAATGGCGGCCGCACGTTATTTTGCACACACTGCAAACACAGCGTACCGACAGGAAAAACTGTCGGGGGCACCGCCCGGCGGCCGGAAGATTTGTTTTAGGTGAATTTTCCTTGCGGGGCGGGAGATCGGCGGTGCGCGCTTTGATGACACACTTAGGAGGCAGCGGGATGGGAAAAACCACTGAGGAGAATTTCGCGAGCGGTGGCCAGTCGACAAAAAAATCGGCGGCCATTCGACACCGCCGCATGGGCGCCGCTTTGCGGCAGTAACAGGCAGTAACAGACCTTATCGGGAGGCTGAATTTCGGCCCCCTGAACTTTTCATTTAGTCTTTCACTTTAAACAGTACTACAAAGTTAAGGTTCACACAGCAAGCACTGAAAGTTCTCAAACCCCAGATACTTGCACAAAAATAAAGCTGCACTCATTAACACAACAATTATTGACAGTAAGCTACACTCATTAACATGACAATTATTGACAGTAAGCTGCTCTCATTAACATTACAATTATTGACAATAAGCTGCTCTCATTAACATGACAATTATTGACAGTAAGCTGCTCTCATTAACATGACAATTATTGACAGTAAGCTGCTCTCATTAACATTACAATTATTGACAATAAGCTGCTCTCATTAACATTACAATTATTGACAGTAAGCTGCTCTCATTAACATGACAATTATTGACAGTAAGACAATCATTTACTGTACTTTCCAGATTGTCTGCTCAAACTGAAGCAAAAACGGACTTTCTTATGACAAGATCAAAAAGGAAGAACACGTGGGAATGTGACGGATTGCTTGCTCCTTCCTGTAGATTACAATAGTTCTTTCCAAGTACCACTTCCCCCTTTCAACACCGCTGTTGTAACAGGACTTTAGATGCCAATAATCTGTAATATATCCAAGTCTGCTGATGATACAAAGCTAGGTGGGAATGTAAGTTGTGAGGAGGATGCAAAGAGACTTAAAGGGGATATAGACAGGTTAAGTAAGTGGGCAAGAACATGGCAAATGGATGGTTTCTCGCAGGTCAGGGCCTCCACGGTTTATTAGCACACACAGGCATCTTCCACCCTCGAGGATGTAGTTCGGGTTCTTCATTCGAAACACCTGTGAACTCATCCTTTTTTTTGGCGTGGAAGCAAGTCATCCTCGTTTCGAGAGACTGCCTATGATGATGATGATGAGGCAAATGGAATATTATGTGGAGAAATGTGGAGTTATCCATTTTGGTAGGAAAAATAGAAAAGCAGAGTTTTTCAAATGGTGAGAGATTGGGAAATGTTGGTGTTCAGAGGGACCTGGGTGTCCTTGTACATGAATCACTGAAAGTTAACATTCAGGTACAGCAAGCAATTAACAAAGCAAATGGCCTTTATTACAAGAGCGTTTGAGTATAAGAGTAAAGACGTCTTACTGCAATTATATAGGGCCCTGGTGAGACCACACCTGGAGTATTGTGTACAGTATTGGTCTCCTTACCCAAGGAAGGATATACTTGTCATTGAGGGAGTGCAACAGAGATTCACCAGACTGATTCCTGGGATGGGGGATTGTCCTACGAGGAGAGATGGAGTAGACGAGACCTATATTCTCTAGAGTTTAGAAGAATGAGGTGATCTCATTGAAACCTAGAAAATTCTTACAGAGCTTGACAGGGTAGATGCAGGGAGGATGTTTCCCCTGGCTGGGGAGTCTAGAACCAGGGGTCACAGTCTCAGAATAAGGGGTTGGCCATTTAGGACTGAGATGTGGAGAAACTTCTTCACTCAGAGGGTGGTGAACTTTTGAAATTCTCTACGCCAGAGGGCTGTGGATGCTCAGTCTTTGAGTATATTCAAGGCGGAGATCGATAGAATTTTGGATATTCAGGGAATCAAGGGATATGGGGACAGTGCAGGAAAGTGGAGTTGAGGTAGAAGATCAGCCATGATCTTATTGAATGGCAGAGCAGGCTCGAGGGGCCGAATGGCCGACTCCTGCTCCTAATTGTTATGTTCTTATGTGCCTCTGCCGGCTCTTTATAAGAGCTATCCAATTAGTCCCACTCCACTGTTCTCTCCCCATAACCCTGATAAGTTTTTCACATTAACAACTTGCGCACTATGGAGATGCTAGAGTAGCTGGGATTGTTCTCCTTAGAGCGGAGGCGGCTAAGGGGAGATTTAATAGAGGTGTTCAAAATCATGAAAGCTTTTGAGTAAGTAACGAGAAACTGCTTGCAGTGGTAGAAGGGTCGATAACCAGAGGACAGAGATTTAAGATATTTGGCAAAGGAATCAGAGGGGAAATGAGTAGAATTTTTGTATTCAGTGAGTGGTTATAATCTGAAATGCACTGCCTGAAAGGGTGATGGAGGTAGATTCAATAATAAATTTGAAAAGGGAACTGGATATACACTTGGAAAGGAAAGATTCGCAGGGCTATGAAGATAGAGTAGGGGAGTGGGACTAATATGGTAGAACAGGGCCATCAGCAGCAACAGAATTGTATTCCACCACAATCTGTAACCTTAAGGCCCGGCATATCCCTCATTCTACCATTACCATCAAGCCAGGGGACCAACCCTGGTTCAATGAGGAGTGTAGAAGAGCATGCCAGGAGCAGCACCAGGCGTACCTAAAAATGAGATGCCAACCTGGGGAAGCTGCAACACAGGACTACATGCATGTTAAACAGCGAGAGCAACATGTTATAGACAGAGCTAAGCGATCCCACAATCAATGGATCAGATTGAAGCTCTACAGTCCTGCCACATCCAGTCGTGAATGATGGTGAACCATTAAGCAACTGACAGGAGGAGGAGGCTCCATGAACATCCCCATCCTCAATGATGGTGGAGCCCAGCACGTGAGTGCAAAAGACAAGGCTGAGCATTTCCAACCATCTTCAGCTAGAAGGTATCGAGTGAATGATCCATATCGGCCTCCTTCTGAGGTCCCCACCATCACAGAAGCCAGTCTTCAGCCAATTTGATTCACTCCACGTGATATCAGGAAACGGCTGGGTGCACTGGATACAGCAAAGGCCATGGGCCCTGACAACATCCCAGCTGTGGTCCTGAAGACTTGTGCTCCAGAACTAGCCGTACCTCGAGCCAAGCTATTCCAGTACAGCTACAACACTGGCATCTACCCAACAATACAGAAAACTGCCCAGGTATGTCCTGTCCACAAAAAGCAGGACAAATCCAATCCGACCAATTATCGCCCCATTAGTCTACTCTCAATCATCAGCAAAGTGATGGAAGGTGTGGACAGTGCTATCAAGCGGCACTCATTCACCAATAACCTGCTCACCGATGCTCAGTTTGGGTTCCACCAGGATCACTCGGCTCCAGACCTCATTACAGCCTTGGTCCAAACATGGACAAAAGAGCTGAATTCCAGAGGTCAGGTGAGAGTGACTGCCCTCGACAACAAACTTAACTGGACCAGCCACTTAAACATGTGGCGACAAGAGTAGGTCAGAGGCTGGGTATTCTGCGGCATCCTCCTCCTGCATGTTCCTCTCCCAGTCACACACCATCCTGAATTGGAAATATATCGTCTGTTCCTTCATCGTCGCTGGGTCAAAATCCTGGAACTCCCTCCCTAACAGCACTGTGGGAGTACCTTCACCACTCGGACTGCAGCGGTTCAAGAAGGCGGCTCACCACCATCTTCTCAATGGCAATTAGGGATGGGCAATAAATGCCGGCCTTGCCGGCAATGCCCACGTACCGCGAATTAATCTTTTTAAATGGTGGAGTGCAGGTTCGGGCTCCGTAGCACCCTGATTGCCATTTTGGGTTATAGCTGGGCAAAGCTTATTCCGTGTACACTCTGGCCAGTTTTACCCAGCAGTATAACAGCAGACGACCAAAAGCAGTCATTTTGAAATTAATTTTGTGGGGCCTGGTTGAACATGGGCTCCACTAGAATAACGTGAGCTACTGCCACATCCCCCTTCCCTTCCACCCCCCCCTCCCACCCTGCGGACTTACCTCGACAGGTCAGTCTCTGGGTTGCCTGATATTACATCAGAAATCTGCAGCCGGATGCCCATTTGGCCCCCCAGCGGCCTGGTAATGAGGCTAACCCTCAAAATGGGCAAAGTCACTGGGACTATCAGCTAGCTGGAACAATTCACCAATATATGGAAAAACATCGCTCCAATAGATCATGCAGCTCAGGCTAAAACTACTCATTCGAATTTATTCTACGATGTAAATTTCTACAGAGTAAAATGATTCAGCAGGTGAAGTATTAATGCAGGACTAAAATCTCACAAGGACTTAAAACTGTGTAATAACAGCAACATCGTGGACCCTTTCAGAATCACTTTGCAGAGTCCTTATTGCTGTCCTTTCTTAACAAACAGTTCGAGAAGATTTTGGGTAATTATAACTTCCAGTAGCGAGCGTATAAACTGCTGCCTCCTCCCCACATCAATCAGTCTGGCCTGTTTCCGCTGACTGCCCTATCAAACAGCTAGGTTGTTTTCAGATAGACTGCCACATGGAAGGGAGAGTGAAAGGGAGCCTCTACTTAGCAAAGACAACAAACCCTTTCAGTGTTGGCTGTGAGTAAAGACAAATGACAGCAGGATTAGGAACTAACCAGTTGTTGCCCCTCAGTAACAGCTTTAGGCTGAATTTGTGGATTTGTTATCTCTACAGGCTATCCAGCCAAAAGATAAAGTTAACAGAAACTATTTTCGGCTTTGATGGTTTCGGACGGTAATGGCGGCGGGGCGGGAAAGTTAGCGCCCGGGAACAGTTTGCGCCTCAGTCAGTAACATTGGGCAGCTAGGCCCGGAGTCAGGGGATGCAGCGCTAAAGGAAGGCGTGGTACACTTCTCTCGGGGCGTTAGGGTGGGAAACTCCTGAGATAAAGAGCCGGGCTGGGAGCGCTCCGAGAGACGCCTGGGGAGAGGAAAAAAAAACTTGAAAAAAACCCACAAACACATTCCCAAAACAAAGCCCTCGCCACCACAACATAAATCACAAAAATAATTCAAAGAAAAAACAATCGCACTTACCTTAGGACGGCATTATTTACCTCACTGCTGTCGGTATCGTTGGATCACCTGATTTCCCAGGCGGTCAGTGCGGGGTGCACTTCGGGGCGGACGGGTCGGGCAATAGTCCAAACTCACGCCAGTGCAGCTCTTCCGGACGGTGCTGCTCCGCGCCGCCGCTAAACCGGACCCGAGGATCGCCGCGGGGTGCTGGAGGCTGACTGCCCGCCCAGAACACCTCACCGCCGCCATTGCCCCCCTCCTCTGGAGCACAAAGTGGAGCGCAGTCAAGCGGAAAATCCGCCCCAGTGTCTATGTCCCTATTGTAAAGGGAAATTCTAGCAGCCGGCCCTCATTATAATTCACATGTAAAAATATAGCAGTAAACTATTATCCGCTGGAACACGGCCAGCCTCTCTTTCTGCTTTTTCCTTTACTTTATTGGGAGTGAACGTGTCAGCCAGTGGGTTGGAGGGGGCAGCGGTGGGACTTGTGGGTTTAAAGTTGCAGAGTCCCTGAACTCGTGACCAAACTGACAGTAGTTTCCCCCTCCTTCACCACTCGCACTGACTGTTCAACATTAGCCAATTCAGCAAAGTGCATCGTCATAAAGACAAGTGGGTAGGAGGTTGTGTGCAGTGCTGTGAACAGGACAGTTTGTTTCCCTGAATGGGTCTGGTTACTCTGTAACTCTGTAACTTGGCTGCTGTTCCCTTCTGTAGGCTCTGGGAAACCATGAATTCGACAATGGTGTGGATGGCCTCTTAGACCCCTTTCTCCGCAACGTTACTTTCCCAGTGCTGAGCGCGAATATAAAACCTGATGAACAGCTATCGCACACCCTCACTGGCTACTATCTGCCGTATAAGATCCTGACCGTTGGCGAAGAGAAGATTGGTGTGGTTGGGTACACCACCATAGAAACTCCGCTGATCTCCAACCCAGGTGGGTACCAATAGAGCCTGAGACTGACTGTGTTACGGAGCTCTGAAACAGACACCAAACAAGTTTCTTCTTAAAATTCCAGGGCCGCATCTCATCTTCGAGGATGAGGTTGAGGCAGTGCAACGCGAAGTCAACAAGCTCAGAACTCTGGGGGTGGACAAGATTATCGCCTTGGGTCATGCTGGCTTCGAGACCGACAAACTAATTGCAAAGAAAGTCAGGGGAGTTGACGTTGTGGTGGGAGGACACTCCAACACTTTTCTTTACACAGGTAAACTTCTCATTCAACTCTCTCCATCATAGAATCTTACAGCTCAGAAGGAGGGCATTCGGCCCATCATGCCTGTGCCAGCTCTGTCAAAGAGCTGTCCAATTAGTCCAACTCCCGTGCTCCATTCCCCATAGACCCGCAAATTTTTCCCCTTTTGAGTATTTATCCAATACGCTTTTGAGAGTTATTATTGAATGGGCCTCCATCATTGTTTCAGGCAGTGCCTTCCGGACCGTAGCAACTGGCTGTGTAAAAAGAAATGATGCACAAAATGACACACTCCAGGCACCACGCTGGGTGAGTGCCGTCCAATCACACCTCCCTCTTTGCTGGGTCTCTATCAGCACAGTTCAACGCTCGGTGAATCGCCGCGGGCAACAGACGCAGCCTGGACAATAGCGCCTTACGCTACGGGTCAATTCTCCAACCCGGCGTTTGCAGTAGGCAGCATTGCCCACTGGGAGCAGATGGCGGAAATTCTGGGGCGTGCGGTCAGACAATCACGCAGCTTACATCTGAGTTTCCAGTATCTGACCCGGGGCGGGGTGGGAGCAGGTGAGGCATTTGCCCCAGGGTATGTGTGTTGGTAAGCTTTGGATATCTCTCACTGACGAGTACCACAGATGAAAGTGTGTTGGGTGCTCTTTGTTTGGGTTCAGGGTCCCTGCACTTTGTAGTTTAGTGTTGTTTCATTATCACTTTCATTTTGACTCTTTTTTTATATGTTACTAGTAACCCAGAAGATGAATATCAGAATTAGGGAAGGCAGGCAAATTTCACTCACCTCAGTCATTCATCCAATCATAGAATTTTCAGCGCAGAGGGGGGAAATTCGGTCGCGCCTCTGTTGCGGCGTTAACCCGGGTGGAGCGGTAAGTTTTGCGCCGGGAAATGGTTTGCATATCCGACCGCAAAATTCACCAGCTGGGCCCTGAGTGTGGGGCGGAGCGCTAAGGGAGGCGTTCCACACTTCTCTCAGGGCACTAGGCCGGCTGAGCAAGTGAAAATCCCCAGCTCGACAGCCGGCCTCGGAGTGCCCTGAGAGAGGCTTCCGTGGGGGAAAAAATATCTGGAAAACAAACACCAAGGACATTCCCAGTACATTACTGACATCATATCAACATTAATCGCAAAAATAAAAAAACAATCACATGTACCTGAGGTCGACATTCCTTCCCTCGCTACAGCTCGGGCCGCCCGCTTTCACAGGCGTTGCCAGCAGGGGGCGCTCTACGGAGCGCTACGGGTCGGCCGAGTATCAAATATTGAGCTGGTCTCGCAACCAGAGGCGTTGCACACCGGCTCGCCTCTCCCGGCCGGTAATGCTCCACGCCCCCACAAACCCGGTACCCAATGTCCCGGCGGGGCAATGGAAGATGGCTGCCCGCCCGGAGGTGTTTCCCGCCGCCATTGCCGTCCCTCTGGGGCGCTAACGGGGGCAGCAAGAGACCGAAAATCCAGCCTTCAGACTCTCACTTGTACTGACTCAGAAAGAGCTATTTATCCACTCCCATCCCCCTGCCCTTTCCCTGCACCCCTTTTCATTTTTTCTTTTCTAAGTATTTAGTCACTTCATTTTTTAAAGTTGCAATGAGCTCTGCTTGCACCACTTTTGCTGGTTCCACATTTCATGCCCGGCATGAAATAAATTCTCCAAACCTCGCAATTTATTTTCCACACTGATCATAAATTCGAGTTACCGACTCGCCAAGTTTTTCATGGTTTGTCAAATCTTCTTAAAATTCTGAACAACCTTCCATCAAATCACCTTTTGTCAGCACCCTCGCTTCTGAGTCAGAAAGTTGTGGGTTCAAGTCCCACTCCAGGGACTTGAGCACATAAATCTAGGCTGACATAATGTGCAGTCCTGAGGGAGTGCTGCACTGTCAGAGGTCCTGTGTTTTGGATGAGACGTTAAACCAAGACCCCGTCTGCCCTCTCAGGTCAACGTAAAAGATCCCATGGCACTATTTCGAAGAAGAGCATGGTAGTTATTGCAGGTGTCCTGGCCAATATTTATCCCTCAATCAACATACCAAAAACAAATTATCTGGTCATTATCACATTGCTGTTTGTGGGAGCTTGCTGTGCGCAAATTGGCTGCCGCGTTTCCCACATTACAACATAGAAACATAGAAAATAGGTGCAGGAATAGGCCATTCAGCTCTTTGAGCCTGCACCGCCATTCAATATGATCATGGCTGATCATGCAACTTCAGTACCCCATTCCTGCTTTCTCTCCATACCCCTTGATCCCTTTAGCCGTAACTCCCTTTTGAATATATCTAACGAACTGGCCTCAACAACTTTCTGTGGTAGAGAATTCCACAGGTTCACAATTCTCTGAATGAAGAAGTTTCTCCTCCTCTCGATCCTAAATGGCTTACCCCTTATCCTGGTTCTGGACTTCTCCAACATCGGGAACATTCTTCCTGCATCTAACCTGTCCAATTCCGTCAGAATTTTATATGTTTCTATGAGATCCCCTCTCATTCTTCTAAATTCCAGTGAATATAAGCCTAGTCGATCCAGTCTTTTTTCATATGTCAGTCCTGCCATCCCGGGAATCAGTCTGGTGAACCTTCGCTGCACTCCCTCAATAGCAAGAATGTCCGTCCTCAGATTAGGAAATCAAAACTGAACACAATATTCCAGCTGAGGCACCAAGGCCCTGTACAACTGCAGTAAGACTTCCCTGCTCCTATACTTAAATCCCCTCGCTATGAAGGCCAGCATGCCATTTTTTTTCTTTACTGCCTGCTGTACCTGCATGCCTACCTTCAGTGACTGATATACCAAGACACCCAGGTCTCGTTGCACCTCCCCTTTTAGTAATCTGTCACCATTCAGAAAATATTGCCACCAAAGTGGATAACCTCACATTTATCTACATTATACTGCATCTGCCATGCATTTGCCCACGCACCTAACCTGTCCAAGTCACCCTGCAGCCTCTTAGCATCCTCCTCACAGCTCACACCGCCACCCAGCTTAGTGTCATCTGCAAACTTGGAGATATTACATTCAATTCCTTCGTCTAAATCATTAATGTATATTGTAAATAGCTGGGTCCCAGCACTGAGCCCTGCAGTACCCCACTAGTTACTGATTGCCAACCCGAGAATGAACCATTTATTCCGACAACAGTGACTCCAAAAGTACTTCATTGGCTGTAAAGCAATTTGAGATGTCAGGTGGTCATGAAAGGCAGCAGAAATGCAAGTCTTTCATTCTTCTTAATCTTCTTTGGTTGAGCAGGGTGGATAAGGGGGATCAAGTGGATGTGGTGTATTTGGACTTCCAGAAGGTATTTGATAAGGTGCCACATAAAAGGTTACTGCACAAGATAAAAGTTCACGGGGTTGGGTGTAATATATAGGCATGAATAGAAGATTGGCTAACTAACAGAAAACAGAGAGTCGGGAAATGGTTCATTCGCGGGTTGGCAATCAGTAACTAGTGGGATGCCGCAGGGACCTCAACTAATTGCAATCTATATTAATGACTTGGATGAAGGGATCGAGTGTAATGTAGCCAAGTTTGCTGATGATACAAAGCTGGGTGTGAAAGCAAATTTTGAGGAGGACACAAAAAATCTGCAAAGGGATATAGACAGACTAAGTGAGTGGGCAAAAATTTGGCAGTTGGAATATAATGTAGGAAAATGTGAGGTTATCCACTTTTTCAGAAATAATAGAAAAGCAAATTCTAATATAAATGGAGAAAAATTACGAAGTGCTGCAGTACAGAGGGATCTGAGGGTCCTTGTGCATGAAAAACAAAAAGTTAGTATGCAGGTCCAGCAAGTAATCAGGAAAGCAAATGGAATGTTGGCTTTTATTGCAAGGGGGATAGAGTATAAAAGCAGAGAAGTCCTGCTACAACTGTACAGAGTATTGGTGAGGCCACACCTAGATTACTGTGTGCAGTTTTGGTCTCTGTATTTAAGGAAGGATATACTTGTATTGGAGGCAGTTCAGAGAAGGTTCACGCGGTTGATTCCGGAGATGAGGGGTTTGACTTATGAAGATAGGTTGAGCAGGTTAGGTCTATACTCATTGGAGTTCAGAAGAATGAGAGATGATCTTATCAAAGCATATAAGATAATGAGGGGGCTCAATAAGGTGGATGTAGAGAGGATATTTCCTCTCATAGTGGAAACTAAAACTAGGGGACATAGTCTCAGAATAAGGGGCCGCCTATTTAAAACTGAGATGAGGAGGAATTTCTTCTCTCAGAGGATTGTAAATCTATGGAATTCTCTGCCCTCGAGAGCTGTGGAGGCTGGGTCATTGAATATATTTAAGGCGGAGATAGACAGATTTTTGAGCGATAAGGGAATAAAGGGTTATGGGGAGCGGGCAGGGAAGTGGAGCTGAGTCCATGATCAGATCAGCCATGATCTTATTAAATGGCGGTGCAGGCTCGAGGGGCCGTATGGCCTACTCCTGCTGCTATTTCTTATGTTCAATGAAACGTCTCCTGATTGCCCCCTCGCCTAGGACGTGCCTGCTGTCCTCAGCCAGCCGAACAAGTGTGCTGCCCCCGCGGTCAATCAGCTGCCTCTGGGCCATCACTGGGACCCGCAGCCCGCCGGTAATATGCAAATGAGGGCAGCGGACCAATCTCCCGTGGTGACGCTGGCTATCGGCTCGCCTGCATCACACTTGAGTTTCACTGCGATCCAATCTCTAGGTGTGTGTGATGATGTTCTCTGACCTCTGGAATGTTAATCACACATCAATGCCATTCGTTGGCCAGTCAAATGTCCAACATGCACGGCAACCCATCACTGAAATTCCCGCTAAGCTGCGCAGCCACACAACGCTCTGTAGCTCCCGCGCAGCCGGCTAAATGGAAAAACCGCGCATGCACGGAACTTCGAATGGGCTGCATAGCCCGTTAAAGGGGCCACGCAGCCCGTTAAAGGGGCCACGCAGCCCATTAAAGGGACCACGCAGCCCGTTAAAGGGGTCAGGCAGCCCAAAAGAAAATTAGTGAGAACATTGTCCATTGCCATCTAATCGTGGGCAATACTGTGGCAGATAAATTTCAGTGTGGCAAGATGTGAGGTCATCCACTTTGCACTGAAGAAGCTAGGAATTGTGGAGGAACAGAGAAATATAGTGGTCGCTAAATCATTAAAAGCTGGTGGACAGGTATGACAAATAATTTAAATGGGGGTTGTAACACCTACGGGTGTGTGATATATTCTTTACGACATCACCAATACACATTACAGGCTCTACAGGAACTTGCCAGGTGACCTTATCACATTTTATTGTATTGTATGAGTAGTGGTTGCATTACCACAGTAGTCCACTAGGTGGAGCAGTAGTCCACTAGGTGGAGCTATATTATACTTCTTCCTCCTTAATGAAGAAGTAATCATAACAAATAATCATCATACATAACTTGCATGTTTATATACAACAAAAGATATGGACTTATTTTGCCATATTTACGAATCAAACTTAACTACTGGTTTACTGTTTCGAAGAGGATACCTTCGCTCTTGAACAGAACTTTCCAAACATAGTATCAAACTTAAACTCATTCTCGGCTGAGCCTGAGGAGACTTTTTTCTCCAAGGGAAACCCTTGATTTATATTTTGACTCTCTACAGTTTCAGACTGTTTGTCTGCCTGACTCGGACTCAAACTTAAATTCTGACTTTCTCTTGGGCTTGTTTCTAGTACAACTGATGTAGGATTTGCTACTGGTACTCTACTTGCAACAAAACTATCTGACTCATCAGAAATAATCGAATCATTCCAACTTTCAACACCTGTTGGTAAAATATGATCAATGTGAACAAACCTAACCTTTCCATGGTCAAACATCTTGATCAAATATGTGCGAGGACCACATATCTTCAACACTCTTCCTGGTAACCACTTTAACCATTTATGGTGATGATTCTTCACTCTCACCTTCTGATTCAATTTCACACTTCTAACTCTTACTCTACCTTTATCACGATTCTCATTCTGTCTTAATTGTTTCTCTTCTACTGACTGTGCCAGGTTTGGCTTTAACAATGAGAACCTGGTTCATGGCTGTTGTTTGAGAAACAATTCTGCTGCTGTACTACCAGTAGTTGTATGAGGAGTATTACGATAAGTAATCAGAAAATTTGCCAATTTGTGGTCCACCAATAACTACTATTTCTTTGGATTTGGATCCAACATTTGCTTGTTGCGGGCCTGTTTTATAATTTGTACTCTGCGCCCTGCTGCACCATTTGAAGCAGGGTGATACGGTGGAACTTTGGTATGTTTCACACCATTTCTTCTGAACAAAATTGCGGCCCATTATCAGACACAATTTCTTCTGGGAGGCCGTTTGAAGAAAACAATCTTCGCAAATTGTCTAGTGTTTTACTTGTTGTTATTTTCCGCATCGGAAACATTTCTACCCACTTCGAATGGCTATCGATCACAATGAACAATTGTTGTCCTTCTAGCTCATCAAAATCTATATGTAACCTTTGCCACACCCTGGGAGATAATTTCTATGGCTGTAATGGTACTGATGGTGGTTTCTTGCTTACTGATTGACATGTCGTACACTGACTGACGATGTACTCTATATCTTTATCTAGACCTGGCCACCATAAGTAACTGCGCGCAAAAATCTTGGTCAAGCACATTCCCAGGTGCTGGTCATGAAGATCTCCTAACAATTTGGCTCAGAAATTATCTGGGATAACCACTCTTGCACCCCACATGATACAATCTTTATCCACTACTAACAAAGTATTAATGAATATCTTTCTCTCATACTTGGCTTGGCCAGCCTTTGGCGATGTAATCATACACCTTTGACATAAATGGGTCATGTTTGATTGCTCTACCAATCTCTTCAGCTGTGACTGGCAGTTCATCAATGTATGAAAAATAGAACACTTGTTCTACCTTAGAGATAATCTTCTCTGTTTCTAGTATTTTGAGTTCTTGCTCAACTTTCTCCTTGAGTGCATATGGTACGGGATGTGACTTGCAGTAAACTGGTCTAGCGTCCTTCTGTACCCTGACACTCACCTTGAAGCCTTGGATCGGACTGCCTGTTTCACAGAACACCTTTGGATACTGCTTGATGACATCATCCTTCGATACAAATCTCGTTTCAACACGAAAAATCTTATTCCAATCCAGCTTCAGTGATCCCAACTAATTTCTAAATATTAAGTCAGGCATGTCTCCTGCCACTACCAAGACAGGCAAGCTGTCAAACAGATCCTTGTATTTCACCGGTACGGTAATACATCCTACCACAGGGATTTGCTCTCCTGAGTAGCTTCGCAGCTATATCTTCGACTTCTCCAATGGAACATCACTCAACTTGTCGAGATATAGCAATTTCGATACTATACTCATAGATGCACCAATGTCAATTTCCATGGGTATCCTAGTTTCTGAAACATCTACTTGGATGACGATACATCGCGAATCGTTGTTAGATACTCTTGAGCTCCTGATGACGTATCTCCAAACCTCCTCATTCTGTTGCTTCTCTTCAATGCTATATAGTCTCTGGCGATTTCTACTTCTAGCATTCAACATCGGTTTACTCTTCAGTCAGCATGCCTTCGCAAGATGCCCAGTTTTCTTGCAGAAGAAACACTCTGCCTTCACATATGGACAGTTTTCAGCAATGTGTTGTCCCAGGCATCGATAGCACGACTTCACTGCACTGTTACCTTGGCCAGTTGCTGAGGCCTTGGGGCCCAACTACCTTGTACTTTTAATCTGAAAGTGATTCACCTCAATGGCGCGAAATTCTCGGGAGTATTGGTCGGCCATATCCATTGACATAGTTGTCTGACAAGCTAAATCAAAAGTCAAGTTAGTGGTTGTCACAACTTTCTTCTCATTGCTTCATTTTCATCCTACAAACAAAGCGGTCATGCAATGCTCAGTCCTGAAAGTTTCTGAAATGACACAATGTACACATCAATTAATTGATGTCATATTCCAAAATGATAACTTTCAGCAATTTCCAGGGGCTCAGGACTGTAGTGCTGGAATCTCTGTCAGTGGCGCGTCCTTTAGCTTGACAGGAACAAGCACATTTTTCAGGGTTTCATACACCTTGGGGCCTGCTTCAGTCAGGAAAATAGCCCGTTTTCTTTCTAACACCACCCCATTACGGTTTTCATCATCAGGGACTTCGATGATACTCTTTTCAGTGAAAAACATTTCTAGCTGCTCCACGTAAGCTCCGAAAGTCCTACGGTCATGATGGAACTCACCCAAGTGCCCTATTATTCCCATAGGAGTGGCCATTTGGACTCTGACTATTCAGCTAAGTGTGCTTGTAATTTACCTTGGAGTTTTAGCTGTTCTGCAAAACAAAGAACCTCTCAAAGTATCTCTGTCGGTTGGTTGAATCATACTCCGACAAAAATTTCACCTAGGGAATCTGATTATCCTATCCTACGCTGCCAATGTGATATATTCTTTATGACATCACAAACACACACATACACAAGATGGCTCCACAGGAACTTGTCAGGTGACCTTGTCACATGATCCTTTTATTGTATTTACATGAGCAGTTGCATTACCACAGTAGTCCACTAGGTGGAGCAGTAGTACACTAGGTGGAACTATATTACACTTCTCCCTCTTTAATGAAGAAGCAATCATAATGAAATAATCATCATACATAACTTGCATGTTTATACACAACAAAAGATATAGACTTACTTTGCCACATTTACAAATCAAACTGAACTACTGGTTTTCTGTTTCGAAGAGGATACCTTTGCACTAGGTGGAGCTATATTACTGGTTGAAAGTTATGTTACAGTTTATCTGAAGCTCTGGTGAGACCCCTTCTGTAGTGTTGCATTCAGTTCTGGGCACTGCATCTCAGGAAGGATATATTGGCCTTAGAGGGGGGCCATGCAGAGTCACCAGATTGATATTTCAGCTAAAAGGGTTAAATTATGATGACAGGTCGCATAAAGCAAGCATTGAGGGTGATGGGGTGATCTAATTGAGGTGTTCAAGATGAACTATTTCCTCTGGTGGGGGGGCCCAGAACAAGGGAGCATAACCTTAAAACTAGAAGCAGGCCATCCAGGGGTGATGTCAGGAAGCACTTCTTCACACAAAGGGCAGTGGGAATCTGGAACTCGGGCGGTTTAATAAAAGTGATGTTCAGCCCTTGAGTGATGCTGAAAAGTTCTCTTGTTTGCTTTCCCCCTCTGCTAATAACTTGGATGCTGTGTCTTCATTTGCTTTGCCCAAATTTGGAAAGAGTCAGCACCTCACCGCTAACTGCCCATTCCCGCCGACACACAGCATGTAGACCAGATGGCAGCTTAAAATTGTTGCTGCTAGCATAGAAACAAAAGTGACATTGTTGTGAGTAATTGAACAAATACTCTGTCGACTGATCCCAAACATATAAGCTGTAGCTTGGCTGAAAGCTTTCTTTTCAACACTGAGCCCTTCTTTTTAAGGCTTCGTTTTTAAAAAAAATACCATTTAAAAATAGTGTTGGACTTTTGATAAAGCTTCCTGTGCCAGGCCTTCAATGTTGCAATCTGAACTGGTGGATAAAGTCTCCCAGGGATTTCAGGGGAAATCCCAGGCCCCGGCTTCTGTTCAGCTCCAGCCGGAGAATGTCTGACCATGGCAATTGCGTGACAAGTCCCTGGGGCCGATTTTCAACACCTCACCGCCCGCTGCCACTGACATTCCTCCTGTAGATCCGCCCAGCGCCACTTTCAGGGTGGCCTGGAGCGGGCGGGAGGGGAGAGCCGCCGGGAATCGCCCGCTGACGTCAGCGGGCGGCCGAATGGCGCAACTGAGCTCCCGCCCGCCGAGCTCCCAGATCCCTGCGGGCGGGAGTCGGCGGCAGAACGGGGGTGCACCGCTGGCTGGAGGCTGGTCTGTCCCCGACGGTAAGTCTGAAGAGCCTGAAAAAAAGGGTCAGTGAACATTTACTGTCAACAGCGACTTACCTGCATGGTCCCTGAAGGTCTTCCGATATTTTTTTTATTTTTTTGCTGTTGTTTTTTTTCCAGGTCTTCGACCCTCCGTGGGCCCGACTCCATCCTCGGCAGCACTGGGGCGGCAAGCGCCTCTGCCGCCGAGAATGCGACCTCCCGCCCGCTGTCGCCCAGATTGGTGCCGTACGTCTTCCATTTGTCACCCGCCGCCCTTCGAGGGACCTCAGCCATCATTGTCCCGCCCAAAGTACCGTCCGGCACCTCGGCGGCCATCGGCGGCACTTGGGCAGGCGGAGGCCTTGCTGAAAATCGGCCCCCTTGAATCTTATCTGCAGGCTTGCAATGGCCAGTCAATAAAGATGTGTTATTCTGCAGCCCCACTCACTCTCTCCTAGCACAGAGCTCTGCTGTGCCCTGCCTCAGAGAATTTCTGTCGGGACAGAGCGCTGGGAGTGACCACTTTGTCCCTGCATTACAAATATTCCACGCAAAATGCCAACAGATGACAGGAGGTGCACTGGGGCACCTTGGCATGTTTTAAGTATTTTATTTTAGCGCCAAACATAAGTTACACCAGGTTGATTCCTGAGATGAATGGGTTGTCTTATGTTAGGCAGGTTGGGCCTATACTCATTGGAGTTTAGAAGAATGAGAGGTGATCAAAACGTATAAGATTCTGAGGGGTCTTGACAGGGTAGATGCAGAGAGGATGTTTCCCCTCGTGGGGGAATCTAGAACTAGGGGGTAGAGTTTCAGAATAAGGGGTCGCCCATTCAAAACGGAGATGAGGAGGAATTTCTTCTCTCAGAGGGTTGTAAAATCTGTGCAATTCTCTGCCCCAGAGAACTGTAGAGGCTGGGTCATTGAATAAATGTAAAGTGGAGATAGACAGATTTTTGAACGATAGGGAGTCAAGGGTTGTGGGGAGCGGGCAGGGAAGTGGAGCTGAGTGCATGATCAGATCAGCCATGATCTTATTGAATGGTAGAGCAGGCTCGAGGGGCCAAATGGCCTACTCCTGCTCCTATTTCTTATGTTCTTACGTTCCATACAGTAGCTGGTGCCAAGTCGAGGTAGAGGATGTAGTGGAGTCGGTGGTCGTCTCATGCACGGCTTGGTTTTAGTGGACTCAGCTGATAGATTGGGACCTGATAGCTGAGTTATTCTGCCAATGTTCAGGTCAATGGTCACTTGAGACTGTTTCCCATAACAGCAGAGCAGCAATATAACGGCCCCTGAAGTAAGGCATCTGATTTCTCAGTTGTTAATCCCAGGTGGATAGATGGGACAGTACACAATAAAAGCCAGACATCTCCCACATTGACAAATGGGACGTCAAAGGCTGAGTCAACTTGAGATACTTTGTAGCTTTGGCTCAGTGGTAGGAGTCTTGTCTTTGAGTCAGAACATTGTGAGCACATAATCTAGGCTGACACCTCAGTGCAGTACTGAGGGAGTGCTGCACTGTTGTAGATGCTGCCTTTCGGACGAGACTATTTGTAGTTCTCCCCGGTGTCCTGGCCAATATTTACCCCATAACCAACATCACTGAAGCAGATTATCTGGTCATGATCACATCGCTGCTTGTGGGAGCTTGCTGTGCGCAAATTAGCTGCCGCGTTTCCTACATTACAACAGTGACTACACTTAAGTATTTCACTGGCTGTAAAGCACTTTGGGACGTCCTGAGGTTGTGAAAGGTGCTGTATAAATGCAAGTGAGCGACCTGCTTTGTTGGTTGTGGAACTGAAGGATTAAATGAGGGAGTAAATAACCGTTAGAAACTGAGAAAAGCATATGGGATTCTTGGCTTTATAAATAGAGACAGTACAAAATCAGGGAGATTATGCTAAACCTTTATAAATCACTGGTTAGGCCCCAGCTGGAGTATTGTGTCCAATTGTGGGACTACACTTTAGGAAGGCTGTCAAGGCCTTGGAGAGGGCGCAGAGGAGATTTACCAGAATGGTACCCGGGATGAGGGTGTATGGTTATGTGGCAAGACTAGAGACTCTGGGGTTGTTCACCTCGGAGCACAGGTTAAGGGGGGAATGAATAGAGATGTGCAAAATGATGAAGGGTTTTGCTTGAGTAAATAGGGAGAAACTCCTCTGGCAGGAGGGTCAGTAGCCAGAGGACACAGGGTTTAAAATCATTGGCTAAAAAGCCAGGGGGAGGTAAGAAGAATTTTTTTAACGTAGCGAATTATGATCTGGAATACACTGCCTGAAAGGGTGGTGGAAGCAGATATACTGGTAATGTTCAAAGGGAATTGGATTGCTTACTTAAAAATGAAAACTTTACAGATTCTGTGTGTAATGTATTTGCTTCATGGGTTCTTTGCTTAAGAATTCATAGCAACACATTGCTATTAAGAACTAGTTGGTTTACGAACAAAGGTTTAACAATCACACTACACATTACTAGTTCATTCACCCAGCTCACATCTGCATAACTCATCGTGGATGGCCTAGACCCAACTGGCTGGGGTTTTATTGAGTCGTGTGAACATCACGTGACTGACTAAGCCACTCACAATGCAACAGCTCTACAACTATTTTTGTTGCAACGTAAATCAAATGCCCGCTTTTGGCAAGGGCACTAGAACCCACAAATTAACGTTTTGAACTTTAATGAAACCTTAACTCAAATTAAAATTTGGTTGCCAGGGGTGACGATGCACTCCAGTCCCTCCGGCGCCCACCTCTCATGGAAGGCCGCGAGCGTACCGGTGGAAACCGTGTGCTCCATCTCCAGGGACACCCTGGCGCGGATGTAACCGCGGAAGAGAGGTAGGCAGTCAGGCTGAACGACCCGCTCGACCACCCACTGCCTGGACCGGCTGATGGCCCCCTTGGTCATGCCCAGGAGTAACCCCACGAGGAGGCCCTTCAACCTGCCCATTCCCCTCTGCACAGGGTGCCCAAAGATCAGGAGTGTGGGACTGAAGTGCAACCAGAATTTGAGGAGCAGCCCCTTCAAATAATGGAACACGGGCTGCAACCTCACACATTCCATAAAAACATGGAACACGGACTCTTCCAGACCGCAGGGAGCCTGTGAACCAACTTAAAAATTTCTTGCAAGGGACTGCTCCGTGCAACACCCTCCAGACCAAGTCCCCAATAAATAGAGGGAGGACTCCCGCGTAGAGTGCACTCCATCGAGGACCCCCGCCTCCTCTGGACGGCAAGATGGTGCGCCATGGCGTGTCCAGACGGCAGATGAGGATGGCAAAGTGGAGAGTGTGCAAAAGCAGCCCGTACAGGAAACCCCTCCACGCGGAACTGAAAGGCACGGAGGGGATTTCCCCAAGGAGGCTCAAGTTGTGAGGCGCCGGCTCCTGAGGGAGGTTTCAGGGCTTGGCGCCGATGAGGAATTCCGTCCGGACGGGGGTCAGTTCAGACGGGATCTCTCCACGTGCTTGAGCATCCTCGACACACCTAACGGAGTCAGGGCCCAGTGCTCTCAACAGCTCTACAACTATTTTTGCAGAAAACAATTAAATCAAATGCCCCCTGATTAAAGGGGGGAGGGAGCACACTCCAAAGACTTTCAAACAAGTGCACCCTTGTTTTTTTTTTGAGGGCACTAAAAACATACATTTTACAAGTGCCCCCTGACTAAAATGGTGGGGGGGGGGGGTGCACTAAACCAGGCACAATAAACAAATTAAACTTTAGACATTAACATCAAATTAAAATTTGGTTACCGGGGTGATGATGTACTCCAGTCCCTCCGGTGCCCACCTCTCGCGGAAGGCCGCGAGCTTACCGGTGGACACTGCGTGCTCCATCTCCAAGGACACCCTGGCGCGGATGTACGCACGGAAGAGAGGCAGGCAGTCAGGCTGAACGACCTCCTCGACCGCCCGCTGCCTGGACCGGCTGATGGCCCCCTTGGCCATGCCCAGGAGCAGTCCTACGAGGAGGCCTTCCGACATGGCCGCTCCCCTCAGCACAGGGTGCCCAAAGATCAGGAGTGTGGGACTGAAGTGCAACCAGAATTTGAGGAGCAGCCCCTTTAAATAATGGAACAGGGGCTGCACCTCGCATATTCCATAAAAACATGGAACACGGACTCTGCCAGACCGCAGAAATTGCAGGCGGCCTGGGAGCCAGTGAACCAGCTTAAAATCTTATTGCACGGGACTGCTCCGTGCACCACCCTCCAGGCCAAGTCCCCAATAAATAAAGGGAGGACTCCCGCAGAGTGCACTCCATCGGGGACCCCCGCCTCCTCTCAGACGAGGATGGCAAAGTTGAGGGTGTGCAGGAACAGCTCGTACAGGAAACCCCTCCACGCAGAACTGAAAGGCACGGAGGGGATTTCCCCGAGGCGGCTCAAGTTGTGAGGCGTCGGCTCCCGCGGGAGGTTTCAGGGCTTGGCGCCGATGAGGAATTCCGTCCGGACGGTGGTCAGTTTGGACGGGATCGCCCCACATGCTTGAGCCTCCTCAACACCCCCTAACAGAGTCAGGGCCCAGCACCGTTTTTAGCGACTCGATGGCATCGGCCGCGTGCCGGACGTCGGCCCAGTTTAGGCGCCGCGCCAGCATGTCTGGCGCCATTCAGCCCGCTCCTCCGCCATCAAGTAGGTCCCTGACCCTGGTCACCTCACCAGCCACAGCCCTCTCGTTTGCCTGCCTCCTAAAACCTCGGTCGTGGAGGTACGGATTCCTGAGCAGCGGCTCCTGCAGGACAGCCGCCACTCCAGCCGGTGGAGAGCTGCGCTTGGTGGAGACTTTGTTCCAGACCCTGGTGAGTTCCTTGTAAAAGACAGGCAGCCCCTGGACGGCGGTCCTGATGCCTCCCAGGCTCACAAACAGGAGCTGCGTGTCGTAATTGAGGCCGTGCTGCTGGCGGAAGAAATACGTCGCCAGCGCACGTCAGCTAGGAGGGGGCTCAACGTAAAGGTATCTCTGCAGGGTCTGAAGACAGAAAGTCGCGAGCTGGGTGCTGACTCACACCAACGACTGACCACCCTCCCTAAGCGGGAGACTCAAGACCGCGGCAGAGACCCAGTGCTTCCTGTTGTTCCAGAAGAAGTCCACCAGCTTCTTCTGTATCTTGGCGACAAACGCAGGGCAAATCTGTGAGCATACTCACAGGTGCATACATTACAGTAGGGAAAGAGCAAAGGGGTAAAACTAATTTCAAAGAGGCATAATGGGCTGAGTAGCCTCCTTATAATTTAAATGGAGAAAAATTGCAAAATGCTGCAATACAGAGAGACCTGGGGATCCTTGTGCATGAAACACAAAGTATACAGGTACAGCAAGTAATCAGGAAAGCAAATGGAATGTTGGCCTTTATTACAAGGGGGGTGGAGTATAAAAGCAGAGAAGTCCTGCAACAAATGTACAGGGTATTGGTGAGGCCACACCGAGAGCACTGCGTGCAGTTTTGGTTTCCGTATTTAAGGAAGGATATACTTGCATTGGAGGCTGTTCAGAGAAGGTTCACTAGATTGATTCCAGAGATGAGAGGGTTAACTTATGAGGATCAGTTGAGTAGGTTGGGCCTATACACATTGGAATTCAGAAGAAGTGAGAGGTGATCTTATTGAAACATATAAGATAATGAGGGGGCTCGACAAGGTAGATGCAGGGAGGATATTTCCATTCATGGGGGAAACTAAAACTAGGGGACATAGTCTTAGAATAAAACTGAGATGAGGAGAATTTTTTTTCTCTGAGGGTTGTAAATCTGTGGAATTCTCTGCCGCAGAGAGCTGTGGAGGCTGGGTCATTGAATATATTTAAGGTGGAGGTAGACAGATTTTTGAGCGATAAGGGAGTGAAGGGTTATGGGGAGCGGGCAGGGAAGTGAAGCTGAGTCCATGATCAGATCAGCCATGATCTTAATGAATGGTGGAGCAGGCTCGAGGGGCCCAATAGCCTACTCCTGCTCCTATTTCTTATGTTCTTATGTTCTCTGCTGTAAGATGCTGTGAGAGCAAATAAATAGATCCAAGCTGTTGCTGTGCATGTCTATCTGCAGTGCTTACATTGTTTGTTTTAACTTGACAGGCGCAGCTCCTTCCAATGACGCCCCGGCTGGGCTTTACCCGTTCATGGTATCGTCAGACGATGGCAGAGAAGTTCCTGTTGTACAGGCCTACGCCTACGGGAAGTACCTGGGATATCTGAAAGTGACCTTCAATGAAGGAATAGTGACCAAAGCTGAGGGAAATCCAATATTGTTGGATAGCAGTATCCCTGAAGGTAATGGGACAGACCTTTCATTGCACATAAACGAACACGCAGTTTTTGGAGCCACTTTTCTAAATGGTGCCACTTGTGTGATGACAAAGTTCCACTAAAAGACTTCGACCAAATTGGATATAAACCCTAATACAAAAGCAAAATACTGCGGATGCTGAAATCTGAAATATAAACAGAAAATGCTGGAAATCCCAGCGGGTCAGGCAGCATCTGTGTGGAGAGAAGCAGGGGTAACGTTTCGAGTCGGTGAGCCCCTCGTCAGAACTGGAGAAGTTCGAGAAGTAACAGATTCTTCAGGAAGTGCGGGGGCAGGGAAAGGGGGGAGGGGAGGAAAGGACAAAAGGGGAGGTCTGTGATAGGGAGGAAGGCAGGAGAGATTAGCGAGACAACAGGGATGGTAACGGCACAAGTTAGGAAACAAAAGATGAGACTAGATGGGGTGTGGATGGTGGAATCATCACCAGCTGCCGTGGGAAAGAGAAAAATGGAGGGGGGGGTTGTAAAAAAAAAAAAGGAGGAAAGGGAAATAAATATGGGCAGAGGTTATGGTCTGAAATTGTTGAACTCGATGTTGAGTCCCGAAGGCTGTAAAGTGCCTAAACGAAAGATGAGGTGCTGTTCCTCGAGCTTGCCTTAAATGATCAATCGATGTTTATGCTCAGTATTTTTGAAGAAGGGTTGACTTCGGTTGATGATGACAGTCTTCAGTCTCTTGCACCATTGTTCAAGCTGTCTTCAGTTTCAGAGTCCTAACCTGTGTGTGTATTAATGGTCCCGCAGGCTACACCATCTTAGCTGACTTTCCCTTTATATTTGAATTTTATTTCCTTGATATTGAAGATACAAATAGTACTGTTGATTGAGGGATAAATATTGGCCAGGACACCGGGGATAACTCTCCTGCCCTTCTACGAAACAGTGGCCGTGGGATCTTTTACTTCACCCAAGAGGGGAGACTCAGTTTGTACGATAGCCCAGAATTTGCGGTCGGAGGCTTCCCGCGGGCGGATACCTCCGACCTGAAAAACGTCTATGAATCTACCTGGTGGTCCTGGAGGTTTGGAGGCTTGCAGTCCTGGGCCTGTACGCGAAGACCTGTGTCGAGACCCACCTATCCCAGGAGCGTAAGGGTTTCCTACGCATCAATGGGGTCACATGGGCCGGCCCAACCTATCAGTCGGGGGATCCCCATTCATACTTCTAGTAATTCCGTGTTTGCCATAAGTATGAATGGGAATACGCCCAAAAAACACACAACACTGAAAATAACTTTAAAAAAACATTTCAAATGAATAAAAGTGGAATTTAATTAATTATTTAAAACAAAAATTTTATTTTTTTGAAAAATAAATGTATGTAATTTAAAGGGTCTAAAAATAAGCTTACTTTATTTAACAGGATTTTAAATGTTTAAATTATTTTTCGATTGTATTTTTCTGCACTTTAAAAGTCTTACGCTACCAGTCATAAGAATGTGAAGCACATTCGCTGGGCAGGGGTTTAGCAAATAGCCCAGCTCTCCGCCCGCAGAGGCCCTTTAGGACCGGAACCAATGTCCTAGGGGGAGTGTTTGCTAGTGCTGTTGGGGAGGATTTAAATTGATATGGCAGGGGGATGGGAACCAATGCAGGGAGACAGAGGGAAACAAAAAGGAGGCAAAAGCAAAAGACAGAAAGGAGATGAGGAAAAGTGGAGGGCAGAGAAACCCAAGGCAAAGAACAAAAAGGGCCACTGTACAGCAAAATTCTAAAAGGGCAAAGGGTGTTAAAAGAACAAGCCTGAAGGCTTTGTGTCTTAATGCAAGGAGTATCCGCAATAAAGTGGATGAATTAACTGTGCAAATAGATGTTAACAAATATGATGTGATTGGGATTACGGAGACGTGGCTCCAGGATGATCAGGGCTGGGAACTCAACATCCAGGGGTATTCAACATTCAGGAAAGATAGAATAAAAGGAAAAGGAGGTGGGGTAGCATTGCTGGTTAAGGAGCAAATTAAGGCAATAGTTCGGAAGGACATTAGCTTGGATGATGTGGAATCTATATGGGTAGAGCTGCAGAATACCAAAGGACAAAAAACGTTAGTGGGAGTTGTGTACAGACCTCCAAACAGTAGTAGTGATGTTGGGGAGGGCATCAAACATGAAATTAGGGGTGCGTGCAATAAAGGTGCAGCAGTTATAATGGGTGACTTTAATATGCACATAGATTGGGTTAACCAAACTGGAAGCAATACGGTAGAGGAGGATTTCCTGGAGTGCATAAGGGATGGTTTTTTAGACCAATATGTCGAGGAACCAACTAGGGGGGAGGCCATCTTAGACTGGGTGTTGTGTAATGAGAGAGGATTAATTAGCAATCTCGTTGTGCGAGGCCCCTTGGGGAAGAGTGACCATAATATGGTGGAATTCTGCATTAGGATGGAGAATGAAACAGTTAATTCAGAGACCGTGGTCCAGAACTTAAAGAAGGGTAACTTTGAAGGTATGAGGCGTGAATTGGCTAGGATAGATTGGCGAATGATACTGAAGGGGTTGACTGTGGATGGGCAATGGCAGACATTTAGAGACCGCATGGATGAACTACAACAATTGTACATTCCTGTCGGTCGTAAAAATAAAAAAGGGAAGGTGGCTCAACCGTGGCTATCAAGGGAAATCAGGGATAGCATTAAAGCCAAGGAAGTGGCATACAAATTGGCCAGAAATAGCAGAGAACCCGGGGACTGGGAGAAATTTAGAACTCAGCAGAGGAGGACAAAGGGTTTGATTAGGGCAGGGAAAATGGAGTACGAGAAGAAGCTTGCAGGGAACATTAAGACGGATTGCAAAAGTTTCTATAGATATGTAAAGAGAAAAAGGTTAGTAAAGACAAACGTAGGTCCCCTGCAGTCAGAATCAGGGGAAGTCATAACGGGGAACAAAGAAATGGCGGACCAATTGAACAAGTACTTTGGTTCGGTATTCACTGAGGAGGACACAAACAACCTTCCGGTTATAAAAGGGGTCGGAGGGTCTAGTAAGGAGGAGGAACTGAGGGAAATCCTTATTAGTCGGGAAATTGTGTTGGGGAAATTGATGGGATTGAAGGCCGATAAATCCCCAGGGCCTGATGGACTGCATCCCAGAGTACTTAAGGAGGTGGCCTTGGAAATAGTGGATGCATTGACAGTCATTTTCCAACATTCCATTAACTCTGGATCAGTTCCTATGGAGTGGAGGGTAGCCAATGTAACCCCACTTTTTAAAAAAGGAGGGAGAGAGAAAACAGGGAATTACAGACCGGTCAGCCTGACATCGGTAGTGGGTAAAATGATGGAATCAATTATTAAGGATGTCATAGCAGTGCATTTGGAAAGAGGTAATATGATAGGTCCAAGTCAGCATGGATTTGTGAAAGGGAAATCATGCTTGACAAATCTTCTGGAATTTTTTGAGGATGTTTCCAGTAGAGTGGACAAGGGAGAACCAGTTGATGTGGTATATTTGGACTTTCAGAAGGCTTTCGACAAGGTCCCACACAAGAGATTAATGTGCAAAGTTAAAGCACATGGGATTGGGGGTAGTGTGCTGACATGGATTGAGAACTGGTTGTCAGACAGGAAGCAAAGAGTAGGAGTAAATGGGGACTTTTCAGAATGGCAGGCAGTGACTAGTGGGGTACCGCAAGGTTCTGTGCTGGGGCCCCAGCTGTTTACACTGTACATTAATGATTTAGACGAGGGGATTAAATGTAGTATCTCCAAATTTGCGGATGACACTAAGTTGGGTGGCAGTGTGAGATGCAAGGAGGATTCTATGAGGCTGCAGAGCGACTTGGATAGGTTAGGTGAGTGGGCAAATGCATGGCAGATGAAGTATAATGTGGATAAATGTGAGGTTATCCACTTTGGTGGTAAAAACAGAGAAACAGACTATTATCTGAATGGTGACAGATTAGGAAAAGGACAGGTGCAAAGAGACCTTGGTGTCATGGTACATCAGTCATTGAAGGTTGGCATGCAGGTACAGCAGGCGGTTAAGAAAGCAAATGGCATGTTGGCCTTCATAGCGAGGGGATTTGAGTACAAGGGCAGGGAGGTGTTGCTACAATTGTACAGGGCCTTGGTGAGGCCACACCTGGAGTATTGTGCACAGTTTTGGTCTCCTAACCTGAGGAAGGACATTCTTGCTATTGAGGGAGTGCAGCGAAGGTTCACCAGACTGATTCCCGGGATGGCGGGACTGACCTATCAAGAAAGACTGGATCAACTGGGCTTGTATTCACTGGAGTTCAGAAGAATGAGAGGGGACCTCATAGAAACGTTTAAAATTCTGACGGGGTTAGACAGGTTAGATGCAGGAAGAATGTTCCCAATGTTGGGGAAGTCCAGAACCAGGGGACACAGTCTAAGGATAAGGGGGAAGCCATTTAGGACCGAGATGAGGAGGAATTTCTTCACCCAGAGAGTGGTGAACCTGTGGAATTCTCTACCAGAAAGTTGTTGAGGCCAATTCACTAAATATATTCAAAAAGGAGTTAGATGAAGTCCTTACTACTCGGGGGATCAAGGGGTATGGTGAGAAAGCAGGAATGGGGTACTGAAGTTGCATGTTCAGCCATGAACTCATTGAATGGCGGTGCAGGCTAGAAGGGCCGAATGGCCTACTCCTGCACCTATTTTCTATGTTTCTATGTTTCTATGATGCAGTGGATTTTTGATAGATCGCAAGTGCTGGGTTTAGGTGCATGCGCTTCGTGTGCACACCTCGTACGCGCCCATGGGGAGCGCCATATCAGGGCCATTATTGTTGTTGTTTATGATAATGTGTGTCTGAGCACTAACTGCTTCAACGACCCTGCTGAATGGATAGGCTAGAATTCAGTTTGAGGCAGCTGTTTTATCAACATTTCCATGGTGCATTGCTTCCACCAAGAACGGTGCCTGTTGCTGTGTAAGGTGTCAGCCGTGGCTCAGTTGGTGGTGCTCTCACCTCCGGGCCAGGAGATTGTGAGTACAAGTCCCACTCCACAGGCATGAGCACATTATCGAGGCAGATACTTCAGTGCAGTGCTGAGGGAGTTAAACTGAGGCTTTGTCTGGTCTCTCAGGTGGACGTAAAAGATCTCACGGCATCCTCTGATATCTCTGCGCTCCTCTAATCCTGGCCTCCTGCACATTCCCGATTTTAATCTCTCCACCATTCAGCTGCCTTCAGCTGCCAGGACCTTAACTTTGGAATTGCCTTCATAAAACTCTCCACCTCTTTACCTGTCACACCTCCTTTAAAATGCTCCTTAAACCCATCTCGTTGGTCATCTGTCCTAACATCTACTTACGTGGATTGGTGTTTGTTAGCGTCATGTGAAGCACATTTTGCTACGTTAAAGGTGCTATATAAATGCAAGTTGTTATTTCGAAGAAGAGCAGGAGAGTTATCCCCGGTGTCCTGGCCAATATTTATCCTTCATACAACATCACTAAAATGGATTATCTCGGTCATTATCACATTGCAGTTTGTGGGAGCTTGCTGTGCGCAAATTGGCTGCCGCGTTTCCCACATTACAACAGTGACTACACTCCAAAAGTACTTCATTGGCTGTAAAGTGCTTTAGGATGTCCTGTGCAATATTCCCACTATTTTGGTAGTGGGTAAATTTTACTACAACAACTGTTACAACAACAACCACTTAAAAGCATATTTATGGAAATATATAAAGATATATCAGTAATGCCATTTAACCAGCCCACCGTTTCAAATCATGAGACAATCAGACAAACTCTTCAAAATCAGTCAGCCTTTGGTTATTGGTAGCACTCCTCCCTCTCAGTTAGAAGGTGAAGGGTTTGAGGCCCGCTAAAGACAACCCCGGTGAATGGATGAGGGTGTTGTTTTATGAAGAAAGGTTGAGCAGGTTGGGCCTACACTCATTGGAGTTTAGAAGAATGAGAGGTGATCTAATTGAAACATATAAGATTCTGAGGGGGCTTGACAGGGTGGATGCAGAGAGGATGTTTCCCCTCGTGGGGGAATCTCGAACTAGGGGGCATAGTTTCAGAATAAGGGGTCGCCCATTAAAAATGGAAATGAGGAGGAATTTCTTCTCTCAGAGGGTCATGAATCTTTGGAATTCTCTACCCCAGAGAGCTGTGGAGGCTGTGTCATTGAATATATTTAAGGTGGAGATTTGTGAACGATAAGGGAGTCAAGGATTATAGGGAGCGGGCGGGGAAATGGAGTTGAGGCCAAGATCAGATCAGCCATGATCTTATTGAATGGCGGAGCAGGCTCGAGGGGCCAAATGGCCGACTCCTGCTCTTATTTCTTATGTTCTTATGTATGGATATATATATTCCTGTATACAAAACAACAGCATAGAAACATTTAAACTGCCATAGTTTTTATCAATTACTTTAGCTGCTGGATGTACCCTGTGCCTCCACAGAAACTTTCTACAAGCTTTGAAAAGCAGTAGAACATCAGAACATAAGGTCTAATTTGGAACCAGATCTACTAAACAAAACATAAACATAGAAACATAGAAAATAGGTGCAGGAGTAGGCCATTTGGCTCTTCGAGACTGCACCGCCATTCAATAAGATCATGGCTGATCATTCCCTCAGTACCCCTTTCCTGCTTTCTTGCCATACTCCTTGATCTCTTTAACCGTAAGGGCCATATCTAACTCTCTCTTGAATATATCCAATGAACTGGCATCAATAACTCTCTGCGGCAGGGAATTCCACAGGTTAACAACTCTCTGAGTCAAGAAGTTTCTCCTCATCTCAGTCCGAAATGGCCTACCCCTTATCCTAAGACTATGTCCCCTGGTTCTGGACTTTCCCAACGTCGGGAACATTCTTCCTGCATCTAACCTGCCCAGTCCCGTCAGAATCTTATATGTTTTTATGAGATCCCCTCTCATCCTTCTAAACTCCAGTGTATAAAGGCCCAGTTGACCCAGTCTCTTCTCATATGTCAGTCCAGCCATCCCTGGAATCAGTCTGGTGAACCTTCGCTGCACTCCCTCAATAGCAAGAACGTCCTTCCTCAGATTAGGAGACCAAAACTGAACACAATATTCCAGGTGAGGCCTCACCAAGGCCCTGTACAACTGCAGTAAGACCTCCCTGATCCTATACTCAAATCCCCTAGCTATGAAGGCCAACATACCATTTGCCTTCTTCACCGCCTGCTGTACCTGCATGCCAACTTTCAATGACTGATGAACCATGACACCCAGGTCTCGTTGCACCTCCCCTTTTCCTAACCTGCCGCCATTCAGATAATATTCTGCCTTCATGTTTTTGCCCCCAAAATGGATAACCTCACATTTATCCACATTATACTACATCTGCAATGCATTTGCCCACTCACCTAACTTGTCCAAGTCACTCTGCAGCCTTTTAGCGTCCTCCTCACACCGCCACCCAGTTTAGATTGTCATCTGCAAATTTGGAGATATTACATTCAATTCCTTCATCTAAATCGTTAATGTATATTGTAAAGAGCTGGGGTCCCAGCACTGAGCCCTGCTGCACTCCACTAGTCACTGCTTGCCATTCTGAAAAGGACCCGTTTATCCCGACTCTCTGCTTCCTATCTGCCAACCAGTTCTCTATCCACGTCAATATATTACCCTCAATACTATGTGCTTTGATTTTGCACACCAATCTCTTGTGCGGGACCTTGTCAAAAGCCTTTTGAAAGTCCAAATACACCACATCCACTGGTTCTCCCTTGTCCACTCTGCTAGTTACATCCTTAAAAAAATTCCAGAAGATTCGTCAAGCATGATTTCCCTTTCATAAATCCATGCTGACTTGGACCGATCCTGTCACTGCTTTCCAAATGCGCTGCTATTTCATCCTTAATGATTGATTCCAACATTTTCCTCACTACTGATGTCAGGCTAACCGGTCTATAATTACCCGTTTTCTCTCTCCTTTTTTAAAAAGTGGGGTTACATTAGCTACCCTCCAGCCCATAGGAACTGACCCAGAGTCGATAGACTGTTGGAAAATGATCACCAATGCTTCCACTATTTCTCGGGTCACTTTCTTAAGTACTCTGGGATGCAGACTATCAGGCCCCGGGGATTTATCGCCCTTCAATCCCATCGACAGCAATAGAATACACCTCAAGGTCACAATTGATAGGCTAAGCTCCTTTTTGTCGCAGGTTCTAACTGCCAGAGATAGCTCATCTAACATACCTTTCTCTGAATATTCCAACCAACTCAACTCTAGTGGGAAATGGGAAGGCCTCTCCTCCCACGAGTGGGCCTCCTGATATAGAGGGTCGACGCTCGCCCCAACCCACGTAGCAGTTCTCGAAGTTAGCAGACAGAGACAGGTGGCAAGGTATAATGATCTTTAATTACGAACGTCCGGGAACACTTCTCATCACAGCCGCCTGTGAGTGGAGATGTTCTCTAAATAGCAACATTCTACATCATTTATACATTTCATAGATCCCTTCGCACCGCCCGCCCCCCCGGTACGACCTCCCTCGATCTCTAATTGGGTTACCTTATTAATAATATTTTGGATTGACAGACGAAGATCTCAAGGCAACTTTTAGACCTTAACTGGGATGACCTCATTGGGTTAGAATTTGCTGATCGTACGTAGCACCTAAAAGTCTGTTTAGAGTGTTTCACAGAGTCTTATCTGGTCAGACTGGACGTACCTTAATGTTATCTGGTGTTTTGGTACATCAGTGTACCTCTGGGTCCTTGGTGCTTGAATATGTTAGAATGTGAGGGCAGCCACAGACCTTCTTCCCCTTTTGCTGAGCCGATGTAGAAGCCGGCACTTTAAACTTATTTCGCTTATCCCCCTAATGCCAAATTTCTCTTACAATTCCCCCCTTTGGCCCTTGGCTATACGCCAAGTAGGCCATATTCCCCAGAAACTACATCCCTGTGGGCAAGTTCCAGATATGTCCGCTCGTCTGAGTCACCATCTCCCAAACTTCAGGACCTCCTGTGACTTCTCCCACAGAGCTATATAAGGTAAGTCCTTCCTGCAGGTCTGTTTAAATTTTCGTCCCTTATTGTCTTAAGCATAGTGCGTGCCCTAACGTGTCATTTGCCCTGTTTAATTCGTGCACAGGTTAACCCTACCAGTACCATCAGGACCAGGCCCTGTATTACTACAAGTACATGTGATATAATCCTTATCCATGGGTGGATCTGAATATTAAGTCCAATGTCCCATAGTTTTGAGTACCAAGGCTGGTCGGCCAGCATCGCGTTATTGTCTCTTTGTAGGTTGTCTATTTCTTCCATCAGCCGGATATACTGTCGTCTTTGGTTTTGGATTCCTTGCACCAATTGTAATTGTTCCTCATTTAATTCGGGAATCTGTTTTCCTTGCGGTTCCCATACCGCCTCCTTGTACGCTTCTCGAAGGGTATCTGTGACCATTCCGTGGATAATTTCCGTTGCCTCGGGATGTATGTGGTATCCACTAATGTCTATTTTTCCCTTGGGCCTGAAACAGAAGTTAGGGTTGGTGATGACACAGGGGGTGACTCCTCCTCTGGTCTTAATCGTCGGGTTGGCTGCTCCTGTGCTCACGCACCAAATCTCCATTCCCTTGTGGAGCAGCGATTGTTTCGGAATCGTGTTTGAGAGGAGTGATACTCAGCATGCATCCATTTGTTTGGTGGTATCCGCAATCATCGTCCGTCATTCTTAGCGTGCCTCGACATAAAACCACTTGGTTATTTTTATAGCAGTCGGTTATGTCAATGCCTTTGGTACTATTGTTAATTTTAATCACCTGTCTGGAGGGTTGATGGTAATGCAACCGTGTTCGGTTTCTTACTTCACCGATATTGTCAGTTTGGTATAAGGGGTCTCCTTTTGTTACGTTATACTGTGGTATGGACAACACGAATCTGATGATATTCACATGTCCAGTAATACATCGAAATTTTGGCACCCATGCGTGACTATTTTTCCGTACCTCGCACGTGTTGTTCATGTTTTTGTCTCGAGTCCAATTATTAAATATGTCGTTTGGGATCCAATCTGGTATGTACCCATTCTGGAATTGCTCCAGGTTATGTTGTACCTCACTGAGTATCCAGGCCCCATACCCAGAGCAAACTATCTCAGCTTACTAAATGACGAGAATTTGAATTTCTAAGATACTCCGTTCTACACCAGTTGCTCCAAAAAATCAGCAGCAACTGAGGCCGAAACTTGGGCCCTATAAGCCTATACCAGAACCTGACACAACGAATCCCCGAAGACCTGGAATCCACTACCCTGAGATTTAATGTCAGAAAGGGAACAGAACAAAGTCGAACGAAAAGGGGAATGCTATCTCAGGTTCTGGTATAGACTTATAGGGCCCAAGTTTCGGCCTCAGTTGCTGCTGATTTTTTGGAGCAACTGGTGTAGAATGGAGTATCTTAGAAATTCAAATTCTCGTCATTTAGTTTGCTCCAGTTCTAGTCAGTTAGAACAGTTTCACTTTGGAACAGAATTTTTTTTTCAAAAGGGGGCGTGTCCGGCCACTTACGCCTGTTTTCAAAGTAATCGTTTACTTAGGTCATTCCCCATTGCGTGGATCAAATTTATGGTCTTGACGTGTTCCTGTAATGTGTGGGCCACTTGTAACAGTTACACTTCCGCGCCATCTCCCAACTGCGCTTGTAGGGCTTGGCTATCTATTTCCCTCCCCAATAAACCCCTTAAGATTTGCGTTAAGGTGTTAACCTGGTTGTCTATTGCAGACAGGTCTATGGAATTCATCCTCGCAACCCCCGCCGCATAGCCCGTGCCTAGTGTTTCCAGTATTCCCCTTTTCGTTCGACTTTGTTCTGTTCCCTTTCTGACATTAAATCTCAGGGTAGTGGATTCCGGGTCTTCGGAGATTCGTTGTGTCAGGTTCTGGTATAGACTTATAGGGCCCAAGTTTCGGCCTCAGTTGCTCCTATCTTTTGGAGCAACTGGTGTAGAACGGAGTATCTTAGAAATTCAAATTCTCGTCATTTAGTTTGCTCCAGTTCTAGTCAGTTAGAACAGTTTCACTTTGGAACAGAATTTTTTTTTCAAAAGGGGGCGTGTCCGGCCACTTTCGCCTGTTTTCAAAATTTCGGCAGTGAAAACTTACTCCAAACTAACTTAGAATGGAGTAAGTGAAGATTTTTGTACGCTCGAAAAAACCTTGTCTACACTTTAGAAAATCAGGCGTAGATTACAAATCAGGCATAGGGAATGGGGGGGGGTGGTTAAAAGGGAAGTTTACAAACATTAAACACTTCAATTTTACAAAAAGAGTCATCATCAATAATAAATGATAAAAACATCAATAAATCAACCAGTAAATCAATCAAAAAAAATTAATAAAAAATGAATTTTAAAAAAAGTCAGAAGGGAGGGAGGGAAGGGGGGGTGAGAGAAGGGAGGGAGGGAGGGGAGGGGTGAAGAGAAGGGAGGGAGGGGAAGGAGGGAGAGAAGGGGGGAAGAGAGAGAGAGAGAGAGAGAGAGAAGGGTGAGAGAGAGAGAAAGAAAGGAGAGGGAGGCTGAACGGGCCGGGCCCGGCCGGGCCCAAAACTTCGAGCTTAGACTTACCGGATTGACAGGTAGGTGGCGTCGGGTCCGGGGTCCGGGGGGGTCGGGAGCGCGGATCCGGGGGAGCGTGGGTCAGGGCAGAGGGGAGGGGGGGGTCGGTCGGGGGGGGGCGGAAATCGGTCGGGAGCGGAGGTCGGTCGGGGGGGGGGGGCGGAGATTGGCTGGGGGGGGTGCGGGGGGAGATCGGTCGGGAGCGGGAGGTCGGTCGGGGAGGGGGGGTAAGGTTGGGAGCGGAGGAAGCAGAGGTCGGGTCGGGGGGGGGCGCAGCGGTGGGAGCGGGAGTCAAGTCCGGTCCAGTCCGGTCCGGAGGAAGCAGGAGCTGGGTGTGGGAGGCAGCCTTACACACGCAGCCCCAGTGAGGCCATTCGGCCAGGGCTAGGGCCTGCGTGCTTCGGGCCCCTCCCACACAGTTTTGGGCGCCTGGAGCTACTGCACATGCGCGCCCACTGTAGCGCGCATGTGCAGAGGTCCCGGCACTGTTTTCAGCGCAGGGACCTGGCTCCGCCCCCTACAGCTCATGCTGCGCCGCACCGAGCTGCAAACGACCTGTAGGGAGCCGGAGAATCTGGAAGGTTTTTTTAGGCGCACTTTGTGGCGCGAAAAACTGGCATCCAGGTCGGGACTGCGCCGTTCTAGGCGCGGCCCGAAACTTGGGCCCAGAGTTTCATTTCCACAGAAGCTAGGAAGGATGATATCTGTTCGGTTTAGGACTACCGTAAGTAGTCGCTGACGCACCCCAAATTATATCCTTTAGATTCCTTTATTACTGGCCCCCCTTTGCCTCCAGTCTTTATGGACGGGCATATGGGGAGGGCTTGCGTGATTGTGCTGGGAAGAGTTGTTGTCCCCAGGATGGTTGTCGGGGCGGCGGTAGGGTGTCTTAATCTTGGACAAGGATGTCCCAACACCACTGGTCCGTACCCACGCACGGGGAGGCCAGACATACCTTCCACCTGGTATCCCATTGTCGTGGCCTTCCCGAGAATTGAGTCAAGACGGGTGTGCACCTTATCTGTATCCCCTCCCTACGAGTGCAACTTCCTCATTCTTCTTCTAACACGAAGCATACTGCAGTCTCATTTTTATGCCCTTGTTATTGTTCCACCCCTACTGTAGGTTGGAATCTCTGTTAAGTTGTGTTATGCCGAATGCTACAATTTAAATCTACCATTGTGCCGTCTATGACCATTAGGGTTTTTGAATCGGGATCACAGCTAACGTTTTCCGACGTCTTATAATATAGGCCTTGAGGTCCATTACTTTCTTCATCAGTGGATGTTCCGGAAGGATAGGATCCTGTAAAACGCAACGTTTTCCAGTGGTTAGGATCCAAATCGTTTCAACTGGGTCCAATGTTTCCATTTGCCTACACCTCCCAAGTCTATGTAAGCGCACGTGTCACTAACCATAATCACCTGGTGGGGTCCGGTCTATTTTGGTGAGATTCCGGGTCTTTCAGGATTTATCTTTACCATGACCCGGCTCCCTATTTGAGGTACCTGAACCCTTTGTTCCTTCGTGTCCCTTTCGAGATCCCAAATAATTTGTTGGTCTCTGGCTTGTGCTCGTAATTCATGTGATTGTTTACAGACTTCCATCACGAACATCCCTATCTTATCCTTGTAGGGCCCAATGTCATCACTTCCAGTGACCAGCACTTCCGGCAGCCTCATGGCTCTTCCTGTCATTAGTTCAAAGGGGGTCAGTCAGGTAGTCCGGTTAGGGGTAGCTCTTAATTTCATTAGGATTCGTGGTAGTAACTCAACCCACCCCTGTCCAGTCTCCTTGATTACCTTAGCCAGTGCTGTTTTTAAAGTCCTATTCATTCGCTCTACCATTGCGGAAGACTCCATCTTTTTTAAGACTTCTCTAATTCCCAATTTTTTCCTTCCTTTGCTGAGTTTGCATAACTTGGATTTTTTTTTTTCCCTTTTGAATCTGAACTTAATTTTTCTTGATGACCTTCCTCCAGTCCATAGTTAGACATCTTTGTTTCTCTTTCTCGCCACAAAACTTCTGTGTCGGGTTTAACTCGTAAGTTTTTAATATTTAAACCAATATCGTTTTCACAGCCAATTTAAATCTCCTTTCTTCAAATTAGCTTTTGTATTTTGATGATCTTCCTCCAGTCCATTTTCCTAAAGATCTTTGTTTCTCTTTCTAGCAGCTGCAGCTTTCAAGGTCACATTTTTATCTTTTGATAAAAACACGCTGTCCTTTGTAAATTCAATGTGTTTTTCCAGCAGTTTTACTTTTCTTTTCTTAATTTTCCATTTTTCTCAGCTAGCATTTTATCCCAGTGGCCAGTTTTCCTCGGATCCTGGGGACGCACCCCACCTTTTAGGTTGTATTCCTTCTTGTTTGCGCTGCGTACGATCAATACCGGCTCTCCGTGTTATTACCGTGTCACGCTTCGGGACATACACCTTATTTAGTAGAGACCCTTTTGGCCCCCAGTTACATTCTTCCTGCTTTTTTTTCTGGCCTGTGTTCCTGTTCCCTCATTGGTTTTATTCGCCTTTTTACTAACCGGGTTACGCATCTTACTTTTGGGGAAAGTGTAGGGGTCTTGGGCATTCCCTTTAATTCATGTTTGGGATGCAGGACATCGTCTCTATGTCTCCCCTTGGCGCCGTACACTCGTACTGCCACGCCTCCGGGTCAATATGTCTCGTCCCTGCGCCGTGTGCTCGTACCGCTTGGGTCAATAGGTCTCGTCCATATGTCTTCCCTTGCGTCGTACCCTCGCACTGCCATGCTTCCTACACGCGCGTGTCTCAGAGTCTGCCTTTTAACCCCCTCCCACTCCTAGATCGTCCCTGCCCTCTGTCCCTCCTTCTACAGATGGTTCTTTGTACAGATGTCCTTCCCTCCCGGTTTACAATGCCACAGCTCTAACTTGAAGGTGGTAAATTAAACCATACTCACCCCAACAGCTGGATCATTGTTCCGTTCGGGAAGTTCGTGTACCCTGCTCGCAGCGCCAAAATGTAGGGGGAAATGGGAAGGCCTCTCCTCGCACGAGCGGGCCCCCTGATATAGAGGGTCGATGCTCGCCCCAACCTGCGTAGCAGTTCTCGAAGTTAGCAGACAGAGACGGATGACAAGGTATAACGATCTTTAATTAACAACATCCGGGAACACCTCTCATCACAGCCGCCTGTGAGTGGAGATGTTCTCTGAATAGCAAAATTGTACATCATTTATACATTTCATAGATCCCTTCGCCCCCCCCGGTACGACCTCCCTCGATCTCTAATTGGGTTACCTTATTAGTAATATTTTGCATTGACAGACCAAGATCTCAAGGCAACTTTTAGACCTTAACTGGGATGACCTCAATGGGTTAGAATTTGCTGATCGTACGTAGCGCCTAAAAGTCTGCTTAGAGTCTTTCACAGAGTCTTATCTTGTCGGACTGGACGTATTTTAATGTTATCTAATGTTTTGGTACATCAATTGTACATCAATGTTGAATCAGAGGCCTCTGGGTCCTTTGTACTGGAATGTGTGAGGTCAGCTGGAGCCTTTTTGCCCCTTTTGCTGAGCCGATGTAAAAGCCGGCACTTTAAACCTTATTTCGCTTATACCCCTAATGCCAAATTTCTCTTACATCAACTCAATAATTTGAACAAATAAATTATTTCAGTGTCCCTCAGTTACCAGAGCTTAGCTGATTTGAATAACTCCCAGTCATATACATTTTAATGTATATATAAGGGACCCAGGGGCAGCACGGGCCAGCACACACTGCGATATGTGTGCGCACTGGGTCCGTGCAGCAGAGCTGGTCTCCGGTCATCTTGGTTAACCCTTGCCACTGGATCAAGACCTAGCTCTGTCAAGCCCATGTAGTGGCTGGTGTGCAACGACCACCACACGTTAAAAAAATCCACGAACAGGCATCTTCCACCCTTCAGGATGTAGTTCGGGTCCTTCATTGAAACACCTGTGAACTCAACCTTTTTTGGCATGGAAACAAGTCATCCTCGTTTCGAGGGACCGCCTATGATGATGATGATGATATTTAATGTCCTTGCTTCATGGGGTCTTTGCTTAAGAATTCATAGCAACACATTGCTATTAAAAACTAGATGGTTTATGAGCAAAGGTTTAACAATCACACTACACATTACCAGTTCATCCACCAGGCTCACAAATAACTGCCTCATTATTGATCCCCTGAATGGTATGATTGCACTTGGAGGAGAGTGAGTGTGATTGAATGTCAGAATAAATTTGGGCATGGCCCCTTTAAGGAAACCGGCTGATGACATAACCAGACCCGCTTCCTCTCATTGGCCATTATCGTAAAATCACGACAACAGAGCGGGCGGGACCAGCAGTGGGGTCGGACTCCACTACCGACCCCGGCCTCACCAAACACTTAGGACTGAGATGAGGAGAAACCTCTTCACTCAGAGGGTGGTGAATCTTTGGAATTCTCTACCCCAGAGGGCCGTGGAGGCTCAGTCTTTGAGTATAGTTCAGACAGAAATCAATAGATTTTTGGTATTAAGGGAATCAAGGAATATGGGGACAGTGCAGGAAAGTGGAGTTGAGGTAGAAGATCAGCCATGATCTTATTGAATGGCAGAGCAGGCTCGAGGGACCGTATCGCCGACTCCTGTTCCTATTTCTTATGTGCTTATGTTATGTTCTTAATCCATGGCGTGCATTGAGTTCCTGGCCATTCCCACTGGGGGAAGCTAGCTGAGGCTGGAACGTGGTACCTCCTGCGGTTGAAAAGCCTGCCGGCGCTCAGTACGAAGGGTCACACAATAATGGTGCCGCCTTGGGGAGGACATCACACCCCGGCATGGGGTCAATACCCCGAGGAGAAAACTGGAGAGGAATATCATTTAATTCTATAAATCCAGGGGCTAGAAATTGGTCTCGGGGTGTTGGGGTGGGGGGGCGGTGACACAAAGCCATTATACACAGTGTTATATTCAGTCTAATTGCCCTTGTCTCCTGTCTGACCTGCAGATGTGAAGTTGCTGGCAGAAGTAAACGACTGGAAGAAATCCCTGGCCAATTTTGGAAAGGACGTGCTTGGTCAAACACTGGTGTATCTGAACGGCACCACTCAGGAGTGCAGGAATCGGGAATGCAACATGGGCAATTTAATCTGTGAAGCTATGGTAAGAAACACTTGTACGGCCACCCCCAGTGCATTCACTTCATGGGCACAAACCCAGCCGTGTGTGACTATCACCGAGGTACAGGAGGGCTTCCCTCACTTGATTTTCTCTCACTCGTTCAGGTAATCTGAGCTTTGCATTGCTGAGTGATATAGACCAAAGATTTATCAGCCTCATATTTAGACTCTCTCTCCTCCTCCACTTTCCTACCTGTAATGTATTTGCTCCATGGGTTCTTGGCTTAAGAATTCATAGCGACACATTGCTATTAAGAACTAGTTGGTTTATTAGCAAAGGTAGAACAAGCACACGACTCATGACCAGTTCATCCACCAGGCTCACAACCACCTGTCTCATCATGGAACCGCCCCCCCCCCCCCCCCGCGAACCCAACTGGCTGGGGTTTTATTGAGTCTTGTGAACATCACGTGACTGGCTAAGCCACTCCCAACTCAACAGCTCTACAACTATTTTTGTTGCAAACATTAATCAAGTGTCCCCTGATTAAAGGGGGGGGGTCACACTCCAAAATCTTTTCAAGTGCCCCCTTGTTTTTTTTTTGAGGGCACCAAAAACACAAATTATACAAGTGCCTCCTGACTAAAAGGGGGGGGGGAGCACTAAAACCGACAAAGTTAGACAAATTAAACTTTGGACATGTGGATCAAATTAATATTTGGTTGCCAGGGTTGATGATGAACTCCAGTCCCTCCGGCGCCCACCTCTCTCAACAGCTCTCCAAACCTGTGAGTATACTCACAGGTGCGGACGTTACACTACCCGTCCCACTGCTCTCTTCTGACAGGTGGGAACCTGTTCCGGGATCTGTTTCCGCATCCCATGCCTTTCCCTTCTGGCCATTGTCCAGTGTGTGTGAGCACAGTCTGTGACTGCTGACCAACTAGAGGCCGACACTGTCATTTCCCCCCATCAGCAGTCAGTCGTGGCTCAGTGGGTAGCACTATCACCTCTGATCACCTCTGAGTCAGTGGCTTGTGGGTTCAAATCCCACTCCAGGCAGTTGAGCACATAAATCCAGTCTGACACTCCTGTGAAGTGCTGCACTGTCAGAGGTGCTGTCTTTTGGATGAGACGTCAAACCAAGGCCCCGTCTGCCCTCTCAGGTGGATGTAAAAGATTCCATAACATTATTTTGAAGAAGAGCAGGGGAGTTATCCCCGGTGTCTTGGCCAATATTTATCTCTCAATCAACATGACTAAAAAAACAGATGATCTGTTTTCCTCAGCAGAGGGGTCAATAACCAGGGGACGTAGATTTGAAATAGTTGGTAGAAGGATTAGAGGGAAAAAAAATTCATCCAGAGGGTGGTAGAGGCAGAAACCCTTATCATATTTAAAAAGTACTTGGGTGTGCCCTTGAAGTGTCGTAATCTACAGGGCTACAGACCAAGAGCTGGAAGGTGGGATTAGGCTGGGTGGCTCTTGGTCGTCCGACACGGACACAATGGGCCGAGTGGCTGCCTTCCGTGTCATAATTTTTCTATGATTCTATGATCTGGTCATTATCACATTGCTGTTTGTGGGAGCTTGCTGTGCACAAATTGGCTGCCACCTTTCCCACATTACAGCAGAGACTACACTCAAAAAGTACTTCATTGGCTGTAAAGCACTTTGGGACGTCCAGTGATCATGAAAGGTGCTATATAAATGCAAGTCTTTCTTTTTGTTTTATCCACGTACGGCCACATCTATCAGAGCTCCATGGAAGCTAATCACGAGCAGGAAACGTGGCCAGTATTTCCTCTTCGCCAGGTGATGAGGTGATGATGTTTGGTAGGAGCCTCGAGGAAGCGATTGATGCTCCAGACATAATATGAGGGGCTCAAGTTTCGGCCTGAGTTGTTCCTATTTTTTTGGAGCAACTAGTTTAGAATGCAGCATCTTAGAAATTGCAATTCTCGGCATTTAGTTTGCTCCAGCTCCAGTGAGTTAGAATAGTTTCATTTTAGAACAGATTTTTTTTTCAATAGAGGGCGTGTCCAGCCACTTACGCCTGTTTTGCAAGTTTAGGCAGCGAAAACTCACTCCACACTGACTTAGAATGGAGTAAGTGTAGATCTTTGAACGCTCAGAAAAACCTTGCCTACACTTATAAATCAGGCGTAGAGAACAAGAGATGGGGGAGGGGGAAGTTTACAAACATTAAACACTTCACTTTTACAAATGAAGAGCCCTCATCAATAATAAATGATAAATAAATCAATAAATCAAAAAAAATTGAAAAGAATTTTAAAAATCAATCAATAAATAAAAAAATTAAGTTTCTACTCACCTACTGCAGCACCGGGAGCCCTCCAACAGAGTGCTGGGACAGGGGGCCCCCAGTCTCTCTCTCTGTTTGTGTCAGTGTTTCTCTGTGTTTCTGACAGCGAGGGGTGGGGGGAGAGAGGGAGGAGTGAGGGAGGGAGGGAGGAGGGGGGAGGGAGGGGGAGGAGGAGAGCGAGGGAGGGGGGAGACGAGTGAGAGGAGGGGGAAGAGGAGGGGAGGGAGAGGAGGTGGGAGGGAGGGGGAGAGGAGAGGGGAGGGAAGGGGGGAGAGGAGGAGGGGGGAGGGAGTGGAAAGGGTTGAATGAGAGGGAGGGAGGTTGAGGCTGAACGGGAGGGAGGAGTGAGGGAGGGAGGGAGGAGGGGGGAGGGAGGGGGAGGAGGAGAGCGAGGGAGGGGGGAGACGAGTGAGAGGAGGGGGAAGAGGAGGGGAGGGAGAGGAGGTGGGAGGGAGGGGGAGAGGAGAGGGGAGGGAGGGGGGGAGAGGAGGAGGGGGGAGGGAGTGGAAAGGGCTGAATGAGAGGGAGGGAGGTTGAGGCTGAACGGGAGGGAGGGGGGGAGGCTGAACGGGAGGGGGGTGCGGGTGAGGATGAATGGGAGGGAGGGGAGGGGAGCTGAATGGGAGGGAAGACCGAGTCCCAATCTTCAATGCCCGGTGAGCCCGTTTGGCCAGGGCTAGGGAAGGCGTGTTTCAGGCTCTTCCCACACAGTTTTGGGCGCCTGGAGCTACTGCACATGTGCGCACACTGCAGAGCGCATGTGCAGAGGTCCCTGCACTGTTTTCAGCGCCAGGACCTGGCTCCACCCCCGACCCCTTGTGCTGCGCTACGCCGAGCACGAAGACGTCCTGGGGAGCGCGCAGAATCACAAGGTAAGTTTTCGGCGCCCTTTTTATTCCGGAAAGTCGGCGCATCTTATGGAGGCGCGCCGTTTTTACGGAGGACGGAAACTTGGGCCCGAGGTGTGCATCGCACCCCCAAATTTGACCTTCTAGGCCTGCCCTGAACTCTGATGATAGTTTTATCCTGCTGGTTTTAACAGTGGTCCCTCTATGTTGGGTTAATAACTTCACTGAAACAGCTGAAAGAATGAGTTTGAGGTGAAGGAAAGTGACATGCACTAGCACACTGGAATCCCCTGACATTATCTCGAAGAAGATCAGGGCAGTTGCCCTACCCTGTCTAGCTGTGTGCGAAATTGCAATTTTACTGCAAAATCATGGGTCTGGGCAGAGTAGATCGAGAGAAACTGTTCCCAATGGTGGAGGGTCGAGAAGCCGAGGACACAGATTTAAGGTGATTGGCAGAAGAACCAAAGGCGACGCAGGAGAAACCTTTTATACGCAGCGAGTGGTCATATCTAGAATGCACGGCCTGAAAGGGTGGTGGATTCAGATTCAATCACCACTTTCAAAGGGGAGTTGGATAATTACCTGTAGGAAACAAGGCTACGGGGAAAGGGCGGGGGAGTGGGACTAGCTGAAGTGCTCTTGCAGAGAGCCGGCACGGGCTCGACGGGCCGAATGGCCTCCTTGCGTGCTGTAACCATTCTATGATTCTACGAATTGGAGGCCATTTTGTACTGTGGGCAAGATGCACTGCGGGACTATCCATTGCAACAGCTCCATTTCTCATATACCCTAATTATATCAATTTAGAATAAAACGCAAATTATTTGTATAGGTTTGACAATGATGATTGAGTCATGTATGTTGGGATGTCACTAGCTGGGAGATGGCTGTAACAATGTACATGTGGAGAGCGCAATGGTGGGAAAGAATGTCCTACAGACGTGGGGAGTAGGAATAGTCTCAGTGAGTGTCAGTACCTACACCGCTCACCTCTCTCTCTCTCTCTCTCTAATGGTTTCAGATCTACGAAAATATCCGAAAACCAGACGATCGCTTTTGGAGCCACGTTTCCATCTGTTTGATGAATGGGGGCGGAATCCGTGGTCCCATCGATGAGCAGACTAACAACGGTACGTGGGTCAGGTAATGTTCCCACAAATACTTCCATCTCCAGTGAACAGAGCCACCTTTGGTTAAAACTCATCTCGACGAGAAATGGCCCAAATTTGAGCAATTTGAAAAGTATTAATGAATTGAAAACATACATTTTTTTTGTCAAATTCAATTTGTGCCCAGCCTTGAGATTTAGTGAGATTTAAGAGTTGTTGGGCATTTAGCCTGAAGGAGAAGAACAAACCTCTTGGCGGATGCTTCAGTAATGGAGGAGATTCTAGTTGTGAATTGAGGAGACAGTGAGACCAAGAATGTTAAGCAATGAAGAATTAGGAAGGGTGGAGCAACAACAACAACTTACATTTATATCGTGTCTTTAACGTCCCAAGGTGCTTCACAGGAGTATTATGCGATAATAATTTGACACCGAGCCGTAAAAATAGAAATTAGCGCAGGTGACCAAAAGCATGGTCAAAGAGGTAGGTTTTAAGAAACAGCTTGAAGGAGGAAAGCGAGGTAGAGAGGTGGAGAGGTTTAGGGAGGGAGTTCCAGAGCTTGGGGCCCAGGCAACAGAAGGCACGGCCACCGATGGTTGAGCGATTATAATCAGGGATGCTCAAGAGGGCAGAATTAGAGGAGCACAGACATCTCGGGGGGGGGGGGGGGGGGGCGGGGGGGGGGGGGCGAGGGTTGTGGGGCTGGAGGAGATTACAGAGATAGGGAGGGGGTGAGGCCATGGAGGGATATGAGTTAGGTGCGAGTTAGGACATGGGCAGCCGAGTTTTGGATCACCTCTAGTTTACGTAGTCAAGTCTAGAGGTAACAAAGGCATGGATAGGCTTCAGCAGTGGCTGAGCTGAGGCAAGGGCGGAGACGGGCGATGGTACGGAGGTGTAAATGGGCGGTCTTACTTATGCAATGGATATGTGGCCGAAACTCATTTCAGGGTCAAATTTCAAGAACCACTAAAGGTAAGAGCTTGACTGGTGGTTGGATGTTGAAGACACATGGAGACACGGTGTAATTGAACAGGTTAAATCAGAGCTTTGTAGGGCATGGGGGACATCAAGGTGTGGTAACTCAGTCGGTGCATTGCGAGAGGAATGGAAGTTTGACTTGAATTCTGATCCGGGGGCAAAACGACTGAGTATCATCCACAGTCCTGTTTAATCTCCCTGACTGTGCCTTTAAACATTCATTGGTAAACTAGGATTAGTCTGCAAACACATATGTACAATCAAAGGTCCAATTAATTAATCAAAGTTCACCACTACTGTATATTAGACTGAGCTAGCTGTTAATCAGCTTCTGATCCATGGTGAGCAGCCTAGTAACACACGAGATAAATAGAAACTAAATTAAAACTTAAAAGAAAGACATAGGGGTAGAGATTCCGGCTTGGGATCAGCCGGCAATCTCGAGGCAAGTTGCACCCAGAATTGCGCCCGTTTTGATGTTCTTTTCTCGAGTTTCCGCTCAAACACGTTTGCTTATCGCCGAACACAGAATCTGCCGTGAATTCGCGCAATCGGGCAGCGTTTTATCACATCAGGTTTTTAAAAAATGATGCCTTAAAAATAATTCCTTGATATCTTTAAGTGGTAACTTGGGGTGCAATTTGATTAACACAGCTGACAATGGGTTTATCACAAAGAATAAGCATTTTAAATCCATCCAGCACCTGTGAGTAACCTGATTTTAAACGACTGAGAATTACTTTCAGAAACTATGCAGAACCATTTGCTAATTCTATTGGGGTACAGCAGTAATTTTCTTAGCAAATTAAAAAAAATTATTCACAACCTTTTCAAACGTGCCTGTACGTGTCCTCGCGCCCAAAAGAACCAGTTTAATTTTTGGAGCTTCCTCGAAGACCTGCAAACGAGTGCAATTAGCGGGAACTCGCCGTGGTGATTGATTCATCCTCTGGGTGTGGCCAGCTTTGTAGGCGGGGCCAGCTTCGAACGCGATGTTTCTTAAACTAGTGCGAAAGAAACTCGAATGGCGCTGAACAGAATTCGCGCTTAAATTTCCGCGATTTTGTTTGTGCCGATTTCAGGGAGGGTTGGGCTGAAAGAACCAGTGCCCACGAGCGAGAACTCTACCCCCGTGAGTTAACAATACTGAATAAAATCCTGAGGAATAGGGAGGTGTGGTCGAGAAGTGAGCAGGGAGATTAAAGCGCTAAAAGGGAATAAGGGAAAAAGGCACGCCGATAATGTGACAGGAAACAGTAAAGGCTTTTATAATCATATAAACAGTAAACGAATCGTGAAGGAGAGTGTCGGACCAGTCAGGATTGAAGGAGGGAGCCTGATTGTAGAGAATGAAGGTATGTCGGAGATATTAAATGAATATTTTGTAGCGGTTTTTACAAATGATGGAAGCGATACTGTAGGTGTATAGAGGAGGAGGATATGGAACAGTTATTGGGGATAACTGTAGAAATCATGAGCAAAACTCAAGATGGATGGGTCACGGGCCCTGAGGGATTGCACCTGGGCTGTTGAAACTTTTCAATCCGCCCTCAATATAAAAGCATCACATAACATCTTGGTTTACTAAATTAGACAAGGATAAAACAGGGAATTATCGTCCAGTTAGTCCAATGTAGTTTGTGACAAACCCTCAGAATCCATAATTTGAGATAAAATTACTAAGCATTTAGGATTGCATGGGTTAATCAACAGCAAAAGAATACAAATCCGTTAACGGCAAGTTTTGATTAACAAGCTTAATCGTTTTCCGAAGAAATGATTGTTGGTGAGATGAAGGGAACGCAGTGAATGGAATATATATGGATTTTCCGAAGGTGTTAGATAAGTTGTCCAACAAAGAGGTTTGGGGCGTTTTGATACTTTAAAGGCACTATATAAATGCAGGTAGTTGTTGTTAGAAAATTCAGGCGTACGGTATAAGAGGAAATGTAGCAGCACGGACAGAAAGTTGTTTGATGGACAGGAAGCAGGGTTTGGGTGAATGGATGTTCGGTAGGTTGGAAGTGGGTTACCCCAGGGGCCAGTGCATCTTTCCTATGGTTGGGACTTGGGTGTAGGGAGCACAATCTCAAAACCTGCAGGTGACAAAAGTAAGGGTTTGGTAAACAGTGAGGAGGATCGCAAGAGACTTAAGGAAGACTCAGGATTCTGAGGGTTTGTCACAAACTACATTAGACTAATTGGACGATAATAGATTTTTATCTGATCGCATCCCTGTAAAGCGTCTGGTGACTTTTTATGACATCAAAGGCACTATATAAATGTAAGTTGTTATTGTTGTGGTACAAAGCGGGAGATAGGTGGTTGATGCACTTTAATGTGGTACATGTGAGCTAATACATTTGGGAAGGAAGAACAATGAATGGGGGAATACACTCGATGGAAAGGCAGGTGAATAGAGAGATCCCAGGTTCAAATACCTCATTCCCTGATGTGAGAATGTCGGAGGATAAAGCCTTAAAAAGGGCAACAGCGTTTGTTTTTATAAATAGGGGTGCAGACTACAAGAATAAAGAAGTAATGATAAATTTTTACGAAACATTGTTAAGGCCACAGTTAGTCCGTGTGCCATTTTTGTTATTAGTTCAAAGGATGTGGGCATCGCTGGCATTTATTGCCCATCCCTAATTGTCCCCTTGAGAAAATGGCAGTGAGTCACCTTCTTGAACCGCAGAGGGTAGTTAAGCATCAGCCGCGGTACTGCGGGTCTAGAGTCACATATAAGCCAGACCAGGTAAGGACGGCAGATTTCCTTCCCAAAAGGGCATCAGTGAACCAGATGGGTTTTTACAACAGTCCAGTAGTTTCATGGTCACCATTACTGACACTAGTTTTTCATTCCAGATTTACTTAATTAACTGAATTTAAATTCCCCAGCTGCCATAGTGGGATTTGAACTCATGTCTCTGGATTATTAGTCCAGGCCTCTGGATCACTGGTCTAGGAACATAACCACTGTGCTACCGTACCCTGTTTGGGTACCCCATTCGAGAAAGGACATTAAAGCCATACAGTGTGGATTGACCAGAGGTGTACCGGAGATGGGAATCTGTAGGAACAAACAGAGACTTGAAGTACTGCGACTATTCCTACTGGAGCAGAGAAGGTGAAGAGGTGATTTAATAAGATTGTGTTTAATTATGCAGCGTGTTGAATAGGGAAAGGTGAGCCCCACTGGTTGGGGAATGAATGATTTAGAATTATTACTAGGAGAATGAGGAGAGAGGTTGGGAGAACCAGCATTACACCGAGTGTTGGAAGTCGGTGGTATACTTTGCCACAGCAAGAGTTTGCCACAAGCAGAGACCACTGCAGTCTTTTAAAGGAAAACTGGATAAATATTTGATGGCGAGATAACTAACTAGGTGGACTTGAAATGTAAAAGCCTTCAGTTTGGAATACAAAAACTCAACTGAATGAATGTAAAAACCTGAAAGTGGGAACAGAGGAAGAGTCATCTGTGACTAAAATGGCCCATTGCAATCAGATAAAGTAATGGGTTCACTTTTTCTCCCTATACACAGGAACAATACTGGTAGAAGATGTTTTAAGTGTTTTGCCTTTTGGAGGTACAATTGATCTGCTTGAGCTCCGGGGTTCAACGCTAAGAGCGGCTTTTGAGCATTCTGTCAGAAGATACGGGCAGAACACTGGGGAGTTCCTGCAGGTGTCCGGTAAGGTCATTCGTACTGCGACACATTTTGTAATTAATTCCTGGGATGTGGGTGTCGCTGGCAAGGTCAGCATTTATTGCCCTCCCTTTTTGCCCTTGAGAAGATGGTGGTGAGATGCCTACTTGAACCGCTGCAGTCCTTGTGGTGAAGGTACTCCCACAGTGCTGTTAGGGAAGGAATTCCATGATTTTGACCCAGCGACGATGAAGGAACGGTGATATATTTCCAAATCAGTCATCACGCTCACCCCCACTCCCCAGTCTCTCCCCCAGTCCCCACACTCTCCCTCAGTCTCAGCCCCCAGTACCCACACTCTCCCCCAGTCTCCACACTCCCGCAGTCTCTCCCCCAGTCTCTCCCCCAATCCCCACACTCTCCCTCAGTTTCTCCCTCAGTTTCTCCCTCAGTCTCTCCCCCAGTCTCTCCCTCAGTCCCCACACTCTTCCCCCAGTCCCCATACTCGCCCCCAGTTTCTCCCCCAGTCCCCACACTCTCCCCAGTCTCTCCCCCAATCCCCACACTCTCCCTCAGTCTCTCCCCCAGTCTCTCCCCCAGTCCCCACACTCTCCCCCAGTCTCCATACTCTCCCCCAGTTTCTCCCCCAGTCCCCACACTCTCCCCCAGTCCCCACACTCTCCCCCAGTCCCCACACTCTCCCCCAGTCTCTCCCCCAGTCCCCACACTCTCCCCCAGTCTCTCCCCCAGTTCCCACACTCTCCCCCAGTCCCCACACTCCCTCAGTTTCTCCCCAGTCCCCACACTCTGCCCCCAGTCCCCACACTCTCCCCCAGTCTCTCCCCCAGTCCCCACACTCTCCCCCAGTCTCTTCCCCAGTTCCCACACTCTCCCCCAGTCCCCACACTCCCTCAGTTTCTCCCCAGTCCCCACACTCTGCCCCCAGTCCCCACACTCTTCCCCCAGTCTCTTCCCCCAGTCCCCACACTCTTCCCCCAATCTCTCCCCCAGTCCCCACACTCCCCCCCAGTCTCTCCCCCAGTCCCCACACTCTTCCCCCAATCTCTCCCCCAGTCCCCACACTCTTCCCTCAATCTCTCCCCCAGTCCTCACACTCCCCCCCCAGTCTCTTCCCCAGTCCCCACACTCTTCCCCCAATCTCTCCCCCAGTCCCCACACTCTCCCCCAGTCCCCACACGCACCCCCAATCTTCCCCCAGTCCCCACACTCTCCTCCAGTCTTTCCCCCAGTCCCCACACTCTCCCCACACTCTCCCCCAGTCTCTCCCCCAGTCCCCACAATTGTCCTGTGTTTATTTTGTTTTATCACAGTTATATAAATTGTTTATTGTAGAACAGCTTTTCCCTGTTGTGTTTAGAAAGCAATCCCATTGGTTTTCTTAACCAAGTATTAAACCATTGATACTTTTGGTATCTTAGTATCATTCCATCAGTTTAGTCCATGCCCACAGTATTGAGAAATGTCAACTTTAAGGGTTAGCTGAGGTGAGGGTGGGGTGACTGGCAATATTCAGGGCAATGCCAATGTGCCTCTTAGTCAAATGACAGAAGGCTACAAGAGTGCCTCGTGCTGACTGCAAGTGGTTTAGGGGGAAGGGATATAGGGGTGGGATTCAGGGGGAAGTGTTTAGGTGAGGGGTTCAGGGAAAGGGTTTTAGGGGGAGGATTTGGGGAAGGGGTTTGAGGGAAGAGTTTAGGGGAGGGGTTTGGGGGGAGGGGTTGGGGGAGGTGTTTAGGGGGAAGGGTTTGGGGGAGGGATTTAGGGGGATAGGTTTAGGAGAAGGTGTTTAGGGGAGAGGTTTATGGGAGGGTTTGGGTGAGGTGCTTAGAGGGAAGGGTTTGGAGGAGGGATTTAGGGGAGGTGTTTAGGGGAAGAGATATAGGGGAAGAGTTTAGGGCGTTGTGGTTTGGGGGGAGGGATTTAGGGGAGGGGTTTAGTGGGGAGGGTTCCAGTGATGGCGTTTGGGAGAAGGGGTTTAAGGGAGGGGTTTAGGGGGAGGGGTTTAGGGGAGGGGTTTAAGGAAGGGGTTTGGGGGGTGGGGGTTTATGGGGGAGGGCTTTAGGGGAGGGGTTTAATGGGGGTTGTGTAGGGGAGGGGGTTAGGGGGAGGGGTTTAGGGGAGGAATTTAGGGGGAAGGGTTTAGGGGAGGGGTTTAATGGGGGTTGTGTAGGGGAGGGGGTTCGGGGGAGGGATTTAAGGGGAGTGGTTTAGAGAGAGGGGTTTAGTGGGAAAAGTTTCGGGGAGGGGGTTTAGGTGGATGGGTCTGGGGTAGGGGGTTTATGAGGGGGGTTTTTGGGAGGGGTTTAGGGGAGGGCATTTAGGGATGTTAGGAAAGGGATTTAGGGGGTGGTGTTTAGGCAGAGGGGTTTAAGGGAGAGTTTTAGCGGAAGGGTCTATGGGAGGGGGTTTAGGGGAGGTGTTTATGGGTGGGGTTTAGTAGACGGTTTTAGGGGGAGGGGTTAGGGGAGCGGTTTAGGGGAGTTGTTTAGGCAAAGGAGTTTATGGGAGTGGTTTGAGGGAGGTTAGGGGAGGGGTTTGGGGGGGGTTTTAGGGGAAGGGTTTTATGGGGGAGGGTTAGGGGAGGGGTTTAGGTGAGGGGGAGGGGTTTAGCGCGAGGGGTTAAGGGAAGGGGTTTGGAGGTTGGTTAGGGGAGGGGTTTATTGGAGGTGTTTAGGGGAGAGATTTAGGGGGCGGGTCTAAGGGAGGGGTTTGGGGGAAGGAGTTTCGGGGAGGGGTTTAAGGGAGGGGGTTAGGAGAAGGGTTTATGGCAGGGGGTTAGGGGAGGGGTTTAGGGGGAGGTGTTTAAATGGAGGGGTTTATGGAAGGGGTTTGGGAGGGTGTTGGGGAGGGGTTTAAGTGTAGTGTTGGGGAGGGGTTTAGGGGGATTAGTGGAGGGTTTTGGGGGAGGGGTTTGGGGGAAGGGTTTTTGGGGGAGTAGTTTAGGGGAGGTGTTTAGGCAGAAGGGTTTGGGGGGTTGGAGGGGGGTTAGGGGAGAGGTGGGGAAGGATTTTATGGGACAGGGTTTAGGGAAGGAGTTTGGGGGGAGGGTTAGGGGAGGTGTTTAGGAGGAGGGGGAGTGATTTCGGTGGAGGGGATTAGGGATAGGTTTAGGGAGGTGGGATTCGGCGGCCTTCGGGGAGGGACTTATTGGAGGGGTTATGGGGAGGGGTTTGGGGGATATGGGCGGGGTTTAGGAGGAGGGGTTTGGGGGAGAGGTTTATGGGAGAGGGTTAGAGAAGGGGGTTAGAGGAGGGATTTAGGGGAAGGTGTTTAGGCGGATGGGTTTATGGGAGGGCTTTGGGAGGGTGTCGGGAAGGGGTTTAGGAGAAGTGTTGGGGAGGGGTTTAGGGGAGGTGTTTGGGGGGGTTAGGGGTAGGTATTTAGGCGGAGGGGTTTATGGGAGGGGTTTGCAGGGGTGTAGGGGAGGGGTTTAAGGGAGGGTTTTGCAGGGGTGTAGGGGGGGTTTAAGGGAGGGATTTTCAGGGGGTAGGGGTGAGGGTTAAGGGAGGGGTTGGAGGAAACTTTATGGGAGGGGGTTTAGGGGGAATGTGTTTCGGTGAGGGGTTATGGGGGAGTTGTTTAGGGGAGGGGTTGGGGGGATGTTAGGGGAGTGGTTTAGGGGAGGGGTTGGGGATGTTAGGGGAGTCGTTTAGGGGAGGGGTTTAGGGGGAGGTGGAGGGGTTTAGCAGGAGTTTAAGCGAAGGCTTTTAAGGGGGGAGTGTTTTAAGGGGATTGGGGGTGGTTAGGGGAGGGGTTTGGGGGGTTAGGGGGATGAGGCTAGGCGAAGGGTTTAGTGGGGTAGGGGAGGAGTTTATGGGAGGGGGTTCATGGAGGGGTTTATGTGAGGTGTTTAGGGGGACAAGTTTAGGGGAGGGGTTAAGGGGGGTAGGGGAGGAGTTTAGGGGATGGGTTAAGTGGGGGTAGGGGAGGGGTTTATGGGAGGGGGTTCAGGGAGGGGTTTAATGGAGGTATTTAGGGGGACGAGTTTAGGGGAAGGGTTTAGGGGAGTAGGGGAGGGGTTTATGGGAGGGGTGCAGGGGAGGGGTTTATGGGAGGGGTTTATGGAGGCGTATAGGGAAGGCGTATATGGGAGGTGGAAGCGGTTTATGGGAGGGGGGTTTGGGGGCATGGGTTGGGGGGGTTTAGGGGAGGGGTTTAGGGGAGGGGCAGGGGTTTAGGGGAGGGGTTCAGGGGAGTGGTTTTGGGGAGGGGATTCGGGGGTTTATGGGAGTGGTTTATGGGAGTGGTTTATGGGAGGAGTTTAGGGGACTTGTTTAGGGGAATTTATTAGGGGGGGGGGATTTGGGGAGGGGTTTTATGGGAGAGGTTTAGGGGAGGGGTTTATGGGGAGGTTTAGGGGAGGGGTTTATGGGGTGTGTTTATGGAAGGGGTTTAGGGGAGAGGTTTATGGGAGGGGGGTTTGGGGGCGGGGGTTGAGGGGTTTAGGGGAGAGGTTTATGAGAGGGAGGTTTGGGGGCAGGGGTTGAGGGGTTTAGGGGAGGGACAGGGGTTTAGGGGAGGGTTTTAGGGGAGGGGTTCAGAGGAGTGGTTTTGGGGGAGAGTTTTATGGCAGCAGGTTTGGGGGGTTTATGGGAGTGGTTTATGGGGGGGGTTTATGGGGGGATTATGTGTGGGATTATGGGGTGGTTTAGGGGGGGGTTTGGGAGAGGGGTTTATGGGGGGATTATGTGAGGGGGTTTAGGCACAAGGGGTTTATGGGGGGGCAGTTTAGGGGCGGGGGTTGGGGGGATTGGGGGGTTTAGGCGCGGGGGGTTTGGGGGGGTTTAAGGGAGGGGTTTAGGGGGGGTTTAGAGGATGGGTTTAGGAACACCCCCATGATGTGCCGGAAGTGATGGTGTGTAACATTGATTCTCGCTCTGCTGCCATGTCTGATGTGTTGAATGCCCCTAGGTGTCCACGTAGCCTTCGACTTGAGCAAAAGGCCGGGACACAGGGTGATGAAGCTGGAAGTTCTGTGCTCCGACTGCCGTATGCCGCACTACCAACCGCTCGATGACTCCAAAGTTTACAAAATCGTTACCAACTCCTACATTGCGGGAGGTGGAGATGGGTTCACCATGCTCAGGGAAGAAAGCTTGAAACACGACACTGGTAAACGCACATTTTCAAACGATGGTCAGCCCAGCTGCGATTTACTGCCGATATTTATATGAAATATTTCTTTCACCCCTGTGCTCGCTAACCTACATTGACTCCCAGTTAAGCAACGTCTCGATTTCAAAATTCTCATCCATGTTTTCAGATCCCTCCCTATGTCTGTAATTCCTTCCAACCCCACAACCCCACCCCGAGATATCTGCCCCCGTCAGCATCCCTGATTATAATTGTTCAACCATTGGTGGCCGTGCATTTGATGTCTTGGCCCCAAGCTCTGGAACTCCCTCCCTAAACCTCTCCGCCTCTCTACCTCTCTTTCCTCCTTCAAGACACTGCTTAAAACCTACCTCTTTGACCAAGCTTTTGGTCACGTGCTCTAATTTCTCCTTTTGCACCTCGGTGTCAAATTTTTTATCTCATAATACTCCTGTGAAGCACCTTGGGATGTTTCACTACATTAAAGGCGCTATATAAATATATGTTGTTGTTTAATAAGGATTTTATTTCTGTCGCTCCAGGTAGCACTGATCTTTCAGTCGTCTCAAGTTACATCAAAGATATGACGCGGGTCTATCCTGCAGCTGATGGAAGGATATCATTTATCGACAGCGCTGGTACACGGCTGGGCATTGATCTGAAAATTGGATTGTTTTTTGTCTCACTTTATGCCTGGTTTTCCCAATTTTGACAATTATGACCAGTTATTTAGTTGTTATAAACGTATTCGGTGAAGTCGCTGTTTGCCTTTTTTAAATTTTAATGGTAATTTCCACATCGGGAGAGATGTTAATCTTAGTTTCTGTTAGTCGCACTGATGGGTTGATCCCCTGCCTAGCTGTCCTTTCCCCACAGCAACAACCGTTTCAGGGTAACGGACTGGGGCCGTACAATGCAAAACGAAAGGCTTACATTTCTATAGCGCCTTTCACAATCTCAGGATGTCCCAAAGCGCTCGACAGCCAATGATGTACTTTTGAAGTGCAGGCACTGTTGTAATGTGGGAAATGCAGCAGCCAATTTGCGCACAGCAAGCTCCCACAAACATATGTGAGATAATGACCAGATATAATCTGTTGTTGGTTGATGGAACACCAAAATAGTGCCATGGGATATTTTATGTCTACTTGAGAGGGCAGATGGAGCCTTGGTTCAACATCTTGTTATAAAGATGGCAGCCCCGACAGTGCAGCACTCCCTCAGCACTGCCTGGATATTGTGCTCAAGTCTCTGCTGTGGGACTTGAACCCACAACCTTCTGACTCAGAGAGCGAGAGTGCTCCCCACTGAGCCACAGCATGGCAATATCATGTAGCAGCAAGACCAGTACTCCACCCGTAACAAGTGCACAGCCCTGAATTTAACAGCTTGCTGGTGACAGGATCGGTGTGAAATTCTGGAATAGATAGTACCTTTAACTTAAATCCCTTGTGCTGTACAAGTCAAGGAATGTTTCCTATGTTGAGACCAAGACACTTTAATCAAAGTACAGAAGTCATGATTTACCAAAGATATTGTAGCTATATGGAAATCAGATTTGGCATAGTGCCAGTAAAGATTGATAAAACAATTCCGGAATCGTTTTATGATGAAGCTGACTGACCGCCTGTGGTCTTGCTCACACGCACTAGTTTATAATGATAGAATTATGACACCTGCAATATTTGTGAAATTTGATTGAGCAGTGCCCTGAACTTTTATCTATTAAAGATAGTTTGAATAAAGATTTGTAGTTATATGTTTGCTTTGGGTAGTTGGTTTTCTCTAAGCCTGACTCTGGCAAAAACAAAAGTGTTCCTTTTTTTAAGCTCTGCAAAATCTGTACAAATGAAGACACAAGAGTTGGGAGTGTGGAGGTGCAGTGGATTTGGGCCTTTGACCCAGGGAGCTAGGTTCAAATCCAGCCCTTACCGATGGGATAAAACTCTGCTCCTACAACCATCGGACTCCAAGGGCAGAGTGACCTCTGACCCACAGCTGACCATCGGACTCTGAGGCCAGAGTGACCTCTGACCCACAGCTGACCATCGGACTCCGAGGGCAGAGTGACCTCTGACCCACAGCTGACCATCGGACTCCGAGGGCAGAGTGACCTCTGACCCACAGCTGACCATCGGACTCCAAGGGCAGAGTGACCTCTGACCCACAGCTGACCGTCGGACTCCGAGAGAAGAGAGAGCTGACCCACAGCTGACACCATATGGCCTCGACTGTTGGCTGGATGTGAAATGGATTTGCGCAGTCTAAATCCAGCTCTGAAAGGGGATCTGCCTATGGAGCCAAAGTGTCCATAATGATAAGTGGCAGTGTCGTAGGCTGCAGGGTGGTGAAAGTTGAGGTATCATCACACTGCTGCAGTAGGGAGTCCATGTCTGAGGTTGGGGCTGGGGCATGTTGTTACATAACATAAGAACATAAGAATTAGGAGCAGGAGTCGGCCATTCGGCCCCTCAAGCCTGCTCCGTCATTCAATGATGTCATGGTTGATCTACCCCAACACCACTTTTCTGCTCTATCCCCAGATCCCTTGATTCCCTTAATATTCAATAATCTATCGATCTCTGTCTTGAGTATTCTCAAAGACTGAGCCGCCACAGCCCTCTGGGGTAGAGAATTCCAAAGATTCACCACCCTTTGACTGAAGAAGTTTCTCCTCATCTCAGTCCTAAATGGCCGACCCCTTATTCTGAGACTGTGACCCCTGATTCTAGACTCCCCAGCCAGGGGAAACATCCTCCCTGCATCTACCCTGTCAAGCCCTATAAGAATTTTGTATGTTTCAATGTGATCATCTCTCATTCTTCTGAATGCTGGAGAATATAGGCATGGTCTGCTCAATCTCTCCTCCATGAGACACAATAGAGGGAGCTTCACTCTCTATCTGGCTGTGTTATAGCTGACCTGTGAGCACTTGACGCTGATACTGATTGCCTCAAATGGAAAGACCTCCTTCCCCAGCACCAATATCCCTTACCATAATGAATCCAAAAATGAAGTCTTGCCATTGAGAGGTTTATCAGACATGTCTTTCAGCCACTTTAATAAGTCCTTCTGTTCTGAGAACATCGGGCTAGAACCTCCACTTTTTTTGCCCGCTTAATGCCCACTTAACGCCCATTTTACCAGTGAAATGACATATAACGCTCATATATCGCCCATTTTGGCATAAAATGGAAATTTACAGGCTTTTTTTTTAGGAGATTTATCATGAAGCGTTACTTTCCCCATGTGCTTAACAGCGAGAAAAAATATTACCGCCCGCCCCCTTACGCGGAATCAGCAGAATGGGCGATTTCAACGGCCATAATATCATCTAGCAGTACTTTCCTCACGGACTTAACGCCAAGATTCAATATTAACGCCCGCCGACTGTTTTTTGTCGTAAAGGGCATATTTACCCAAACTAGTGGTCATAGGGATCGCCCACCGTCAATTTCACCACCTCGCACACATTTCGCCCAAAATGTCGTCCGCTCAAAAAACCACCCACAAAAGGAGGAACTAACCGGGACGGACGCCAGCGGTGTGGCTGGCATTCGTTACAGTTGTACAGGGTATTGGTGAGGCCACATCTGGAATACTGCGTGCAGTTTTGGTTTCCATATTTACGAAAGGATATATTTGTTTTGGAGGCAGTTCAGAGAAGGTTCACGAGGTTGATTCCGGGGATGAGGGGGTTGACATATGAGGAAAGGTTGAGTAGATTGGGCCTATACTCATTGGAATTCAGAAGAATGAGAGGTGATCTTATCGAAAGGTATAAGATTATGAGGGGGCTTGACAAGGTGGATGCAGAGAGGATGTTTCCACTGATGGGGAAGACTAGAACTAGAGGGCATGATCTTAGAATAAGGGGCCGCCCATTTAAAACAGAGATGAGGAGAAATTTCTTCTCAGATGGTTGTAAATCTGTGGAATTCGCTGCCTCAGAGAGCTGTGGAAGCTGGGACATTGAATAACTTTAAGACAGAAATAGACAATTTCTCAAATAATAAGGGGTTATGGAGAACGGGCGGGGAAGTGGAGCTGAGTCCATGATCAGATCAGCCATGATCTTATTGAATAGCGGAGCAGGCTTGAGGGGCTGTATGGCCTACTCCTGTTCCTATTTCTTATTTTCTTTTGTAAATCCCACTCTTACATGAGGAGCTGATATCGGAAAGATTTGACTGAAAGAGCGCTGATTTGAGTGACAACGCTGACACACTGCTGTGTGTGTGCAGCTCAGACATCAATGGTGCCCATCAAAGTTTACTTTGATTGATGTTAAGTTGTATTTAACCATTTCAGGTAAGGAATCACCAGTGTGTAACGGTCCAACTAACTGAGACAATGCGCAACAAGGTTATGTTCAATAACAAAAGTTTAATACCAACATTGGTCTGAAATCATAAGTATCACAGCCAATGACACCCAGCCCCGCCCACACCCCACTTTTTCCACCATTGACATAAATCACATGGTCAACATGTCCAGCAACACAGAATACAAAGGCAAAGCAGGAGCATGGTCCCCAGCCCCCATACATTGCAACAAATTGCATACACCCAGATGAAAATATAACACAGCCATCACCTGCGCACATGCACCTCACTTTCATTCCCCCCCTCCCCTTCTGCTCCCCATCTCTACCTCTTACCCTCCTCGCTCCATGGCACTTGGCTCCTCAGGCGGTGCCTCATTGGGGGGGATGAAGGCAGATGCAGTCGTTGCACGGGTAGGGGAGCGGGGTGCCGAGGGGGCAACATTCTCTGATGCAGAAGCAGGATCTTGGTCCTTGCTCTCATCTGTCATTCGCAGTGGTGGAGCGGAACCTAGGGGTGGAGTTCCGCGCTCTGGGACCACTGGGAGGGCTGTGGCAGCAGTGTTCCTGGCTATCGCATCCAGGGCCTCCACCATCCGTGGAATGTACTCAGTCATGGTGGCCAGCTGTCGGGATATGCCCCCCAAAGCTTCGATGAGCTGGTCACCAATGTCTGCAGGACAACTGAACCATCTCTCCGCTGTCATGTCGCGCTCCGTGGAACAGACCTGCCGTATCCATGGGACCTCCACGGGGTCGGCGCCGTCCTGGGGACAAATGGGGTGCCCTGTAACGAGGTGCTTGGGGCTGGCACCTCCAGAGTGGAAGCGGGAATGACCGGAGGACCACTAGATGGCCATGGGGTGGAATGGCTTCTGGAGCATGGCGATGCAGGTTCTTCAAAGTCCGCGCTCTCATCCGTTGAAAATAGACCCAGCGGATTGACGGGCGACAAGCAGAGCTCCTCAGCACCAGATGTAGTAGGATCGTCCGGAGAGTCGGGCCCCGCGCCCCCACCTTCTGGCCTCTGTGGCCTTGCCTGGGGCCGCACTGCTGGCTGAGCTGCAAGACACAAATGAGGTTGTTAGAGGAGAAGGGGGTGCTAGGGTGATAAGATGAGTCCAGCGCGACACACAGCATATGCACGACAAAAGCACCACCGCTCTCAAACTCTTCGCAGATATCACATTTCATGACCTTCAACACATTGTGGATTGCAATGATTTTCATTAGGCCAGCATTATTTCTAAGATTTTTGGTGGTCAAGGCCTCAGCTATTTCCTCTTTTACTTCGCTCAACAGCCTGGGATGCATTTCATCTGGGTCTGGGGACTTATCTACTTTCAAAGATGCTAAACCCCTTAATACTTCCATCCTCACTATAGTTATTTCATCCAGAATATCAAACTCCTCCTCGATAGCAGTATCTGCATTACCCCTTTCCTTTGTGAAAACAGATGCAAAGTATTCGTTAAGAACCCTACCAACATCTTACACCTCCACACAAAGATTACCCTCATTGTCTCTAATAGGCCCTACCCTTTTTTTAGTTACCCTCTTACTCTTAATATATTTATAGAACATTTTAGGGTTTTCCTTAATTTTACTGGCCAAGAATTTCTCATGCTCTCTCTTAGCATTCCTAATATCCTTTTTAATTTTGCCTCTTAACTTTCTATATTCCTCTAAAGATTTTATAGTATTTAGCCTTTGATATGTGACATAAGCGTCCCTTTTTTGCTTAATCCTCCCCTGTAAGTCCCTAGACATTCAGGAGGCTCTAGAATTATTTTTCCCAATCTTTTTCTTTAAGGGCACATGTTTGGCCTGAACTTTCTGGATCTCCTCCTTGAATGCCTCCCACTGTTCCGACACTGATTTACCCACAAGTGGCTGTTTCCAGTCCACTATGGCCAAATCACTCCTTAACTTAGCAACATTAGCTTTTCCCCAATTCAGAACTTTTATTCCAGACCTATTCTTGTCCTTATCCATAACCAAATTGAATCTGACTGAATAATGGTCACTGGCACCCAAGTGTTTTCCCACTAATACCCCTTCAACCTGCCCAGCTTCATTGCCCAAAACTAAATCCAAGACCACCCCCTCTCATGTTGGGCTTGCTACATACTGACTAAAAAAGTTCTCTTGAATGCATTTCAAGAATTCCGCACTCTCTATACCCTTCACACTAAATTTGTCCCAATCAATATTTGGATAGTTAAAATCCCCTACTATTACTACCCTTTGGTTTTTGGACTACACAGCAATTTGCCAACATATTTGCTCCTCTATCCCCCTCCCACTGTTTGGGGGTCTATAATACACGCCCAGCAATGTGATCACTCCTTTTTTATTTTTCAATTCGACCCATATGGCCCCATTTGATGATCCATCTAACATATCCCTACTCACCGCTGTAATAGTTTCTTTAATCAATACTGCGACCCACCCCCCCCCCTTTTTACCCCCTCTCTATCTTGTCTAAAAATCCTGTAGCCAGGAATATTGATCTGCCAAACCTGCCGCTCTTTCAGCCATGTTTCTGTAATGGCTAGAATGTCATAACTCACCGACCTCTATGGCCTCCCGACCTCTGAGGCCTCCCAACTCCCAACTCGCCAACTTCACAGGGCCTTACTGACTCACCGACCTCAAGGCCTTACCGACTCACTAACCTCAGGGCATAACCTACTCGCCGACCTCAGGGCCTTACCGACTCACCAACCTCAGGGCCTTACCGACTCACCAACCTCAGGGCCTTACCGACTCACTAACCTCAGGGCCTTACCGACTCACTAACCTCAGGGCATAACCTACTCGCCGACCTCAGGGCCTTACCGACTCACCAACCTCAGGGCCTTACCGACTCACCAACCTCAGGGCATAACCTACTCGCCGACCTCAGGGCCTTACCGACTCACTGACCTCAGGGCATAACTTACTCGCTGACCTCAGGGCCTTACCAACTCACCAACCTCAGGGCCTTACCAACTCACCAACCTCAGGGCCTTACCGACTCACCAACCTCAGGGCCTTACCAACTCACCGACCTCAGGGCCTTACCGACTCACCAACCTCAGGGCATAACCTACTCGACGACCTCAGGGCCTTACCAACTCGCCGACCTCCCAACTCACTGACCTCTGGGCCTTACCGACTCACCAACCTCAGGGCATAACCTACTCGCCGACCTCAGGGCCTTACCAACTCGCCGACCTCCCAACTCACTGACCTCTGGGCCTTACCGACTCACCAACCTCAGGGCATAACCTACTCGCCGACCTCAGGGCCTTACCAACTCGCCGACCTCCCAACTCGCTGACCTCTGGGCCTTACCGACTCACCAACCTCAGGGCATAACCTACTCGCCGACCTCATGGCCTTACCAACTCGCCGACCTCCCAACTCGCTGACCTCAGGGCCTTACTGACGCACCGACCTCAAGGCCTTACCGACTCACTGACCTCAGGGCTTTACCGACTCGCCGACCTCAGGGCCTTACTGACTCGCCAACCTTCCAACTCGCCGACCTCAGGGCCTACCGACTCGCCGACCTCAGGGCCTACCCACTCATCGACCTCAGGGCCTTACCGACTCATCGACCTCAGGGCCTTACCGACTCACCGACCTCAGGGCCTTACCGACTCACCGACCTCAGGGCCTTACCGACTCACCGACCTCAGGGCCTTACCGACTCACCGACCTCAGGGCCTTACCGACTCACCGACCTCAGGGCCTTACCGACTCACCGACCTCAGGGCCTTACCGACTCACCGACCGCAGGGCCTTACCGACTCACCAACCACTGGGCCTTACCGACCTCAGGGCCTTACCGACTCACCGATCTCCTGACTCGCCGACCTCTGGGCCTTACTAACTCACTGACCTCCCAACTCACCGACCTCTGGGCCTTACCGACCTCAGGGCCTTACCGACTCACCGACCTCTGGGCCTTACCGACTCACCGACCTCTCGACTCGCCGACCTCTGGGCCTTACCGACTCACCGACCTCCCAACTCGACAACCTCAGGGCCTTACCGACTCAAAGACCTCCCAACTCGACGACCTCAGGGCCTTATCGACTCACCGATCTCCTGATTTGTCAGAATTGCAATCCTCACTGACCTTCGGGCATCCTGCTCCTCAGACCTCCCAACCTCTCGATCTCTCGAACTCACGACCTCTCGGACCTCACGACCTACGTGCAAGATACAAAAACCTCTGGTGCCTGTTATGTATGTATGTAGACCTTACCCAAATGTAAGACTTGCCACTAGGAGGCACACCTGTGGGAGACCTAAGGGTCGCCTGTGCACCCTGGGGCAAGCAGGTATAAACTGCTGTCTGCCGAATCCCTCGATCACGATAGCCCAAGCCTTCATATCCACGAGCAATAACACAAAACAGATATCTTCACAGAATCCAAGCTCACCGGTGAGCACCGTGCACAAAATAATGTTTGTAGCAGGCAAAACGGCAGGGCCCATCCGATTGCAGAGGCCAGACCTAGGCCTAGAGTGACTCAGAGTCTACCGTGGGGCGTGAATGTGTATCCATTAGCACCATGTAGGCGCTGCAGGTGCAGCCATAGAGCTCATCAATGTTGACTCAAGCCCTATGTGTGCAAGGGCTGTGGACCAATGGGGCACCTCCAGTGAATGTGCAAATAATCTCTGACTCACCACGTGGCAGAGTCAGGAGAGGATGACTGATCTAGCGAGGATCACGATGAATGAGCAGGAGAGGCAACTGAACCTGAGGATGAAGAGGATATACACTTTCACCACCAAAAGCCCTCCGATAATATTAAAAGTTGAACTTAATGGCACTCCAGTCTCCATGGAACTAGACACAGGGTCGAGTCAATCAGTCATGAGCCAGAAGGCATTCGAGAGGCTGTGGTGCGATGAAGCCAAGCGACCCGAGCTGATCCCGATTCAGGCAAAGCTGTTCACCCTACACCAAGGAACTGATACCAGTTATTGGTAGTGCGGACATAAGAGTATCCCATGAGGGAGCAGTGCACAAATTACCACTGTGGATTGTTTCAGGTGATGGGCCAACGCTGCTTGTCAGGAGGTGGATGGGGAAGATTCGATGGAACTGGGAAGACCTCTGCATTCCTTCTCCGGCGAACGAGGCTTCCCTTTCCCAAAAGCCGAGCAAACCCCCACCTTCAGCTGAACCCGGCATCGAAGTGCAGATCCATTTTCAGATCCCCGAGGCACAGGCCACTCATCACAACCACGAGGAGGTAAAGTTCAACCGAGCAGAGGTACAGGCACGGTACCCACCACCCTAAGCTGACGACCCCTTCACAACGATGGAAGAGACTCGAGGTTGACCATGCGGAGTGGGACACCGGCCGAAACAATCCGAATGCGTCTTCCCGACGCTAGAGGCAAAATATCTGGGGAGGAAGATCATGGCAGTCGGCATCACGGACACAGACGAGAGGGCATCCAGACCACGGGACGAGAAGGTGTCCAGACCACGGGACGAAGGTGCGTCCAGAACACGGGATGAAGGTACGTCCAGACCACGGGACGAGAGAGCATCCAGACCACGGAAGGTCGCCGCAACAGAACGGAGGAATGTGTCGCCCAGCAAGGAAGATGACTGGGTTTGGTGCAAAGGTAAAGGGGTGGCCGCGGTGAAGGCCAGGAACCCATCACACTCAAATAAATTGAGTGCACCATGTAACCAGTGCAAGCGGTCTTTCGCGGCCAATTATGTACCATTGTATGGGGTTGGGGGTACCTTACAAGCCAAAGTAATGGACAAACACCAACCGGTCGTATATGTATCTGACAAAGTACTTGTAACAAGTGATGTGTTATCACACGGGGTCGGGTTTGTACAGCAAGCCAAAGTAGCGGGCGAGCCCCAACCAGTTGTATATATATCTAACAAAGTATTCATAGCAAGTGAGATGTTACCGCATGGGATCGGGCGTGTTGTGCAGCAAGCAAAAGTAGCGGGCGAGCCCCAAATGTTTGAACCTGTATCCAATAAGTTAAACAAAGCAGCTGTCTGTATTCACGGGATGAAAGAGACGTACCAAAGAATGTCCCAATGTGTGCTCGAGTCAGACAAGCTGCTCATCCTACAAGCTGGGGAGGGCAGAGGCACCATTATCGATGCGTTGTTTCGAGAATGTCCAACACTGTCGGTGCACTGTAACATGATCCGCCAGGGGCCAGGCACAGAGAGCGGCACCCATGCTTTCAGTTGGCCACTATTGCCCATCCCCGGGGTGTAAACGGCGCAGCCTGCAGACCCACTCGCGGTCGTGGAAGTGCTAGAAGGCGAGGGGTCAACCGTAGCGGCTCCCCAGCTTAGGACCTGGACCAGCCAGGATCCCATGTTACCGCCTGCCAAAGGTGAACTGCTAGACAGGATGTGGCAACCTATCCACCAAAGAGACGATAGAACCATCCCAACGTTACAAAGCAAGGCAGGGCGGCTACTCGTAGTCGGTGGTCCGGGGCCCCCATACTATGGCCCAATGTCCACGGGGACCACGAGGCCTCCTGCCACTACCGAAAGTCTCAAGGCCATTGCGGCCATCCTGGACTTGCCTGACCTCAGGGTCAGCGCCCAAATCACTAAACCTAGCACCACGCGTGTCACGGGAGACTCCCGACAGACCCAACTATCCTGGGTGTTACGCAATCACCAGACTGAATCACTCAGAACCGAGCCTTCCGTATGCCATCAGCAGAGAATGCACCATAAGTGCACGGCCCCTCCACGCAACATCAGAATAAGTGATGTAGACCATGTTCAGGGCCCCAGTCAGTCCGCTAGTACCGCATTAAACCAAGGGGGGAATGGAGTGTATGTGATGAAAACGGAGTGTTTCATTGTGAAACCATGTACCGGGCTAACGAGTAAAGCAGTGTGACAAGACCAAAATGCTGACGAGACCAAAATGCAAACGAGAGATAACCAGGAACCACACTGAAAGGATCTGGTCCCCAGCGACCCACTAACATGATCAACTTCACCGTCAACCACGAGGATGAACCCACCATGTCAGGACTTCAACCCAGGCAATCGACCCAGGGGTGCGGGGCGCCAAATCGCCTCAACTTGCAAATAACTTGCACAATAAGACTTTGGGGGGGAGTGATGTTCTGTATGTATGTAGATCTTACCCAAATGTAAGACTTGCCACCAGGGAGCAGACCTAAGGGTCACCTGTGCACCCTGGGGCAAGCAGGTATAAAAGGTGATTCACCATGCAGCTTCCTCACTCTGGAGTCTGAATAAAGAGACCAAGGTCACAACCGTTTGAGCTTGCGATATAGTCCTGTGGATTTATTCTGAACATAACAGTGCCAGAGGATTGGAGGACTGCTAATGTAGTGCCCTTGTTTAAGAAGGGAGAAAGGGATAGGCCAATTAATTACAGGCCTGTCAGCCTAACCTTGGTGGTGGGAAAATTATTGGAAAAAATCCTGAAAGACAGGATAAATCTGCATTTGGAAAGACAAGGATTAATTAGGGATAGTCAGCATGAATTTGTTAAGGGAAGATCGTGTCTGACTAACCTGATTGAATTTTTGAGGAGGTAACCAAGAGGGTCGATGAGGGTAGTGTGTACAATGCAGTATATATGGACTTTAGCAAAGCTTTTGATAAGGTCCCACATGGTAGACTGGTCATGAAGGTTAAAGCCCATGGGATACAGGGCAAAGTGTCAACTCGGATCCAAAATTGGCAAAGGGTAATGGTTGATGGATGTTTTTGTGACTAGAAGGATGTTTCTAGTGGGGTTCCGCAGGGCTCAGTACTGGGTACCTTGCTTTTTGTGGTATATTGAATATAGGGAATATGATTAAGAAGTTTGCAGATGACACTAAAATTGGCTGTGTGGTTGATAATGAAGAGGAAAGTCAAGGGCTGCAGGAGGATATTAATCTACTGGTCAGGTGGGCAGAGCAGTGGTAAATGGAATTTAATTCAGAGAAGTGTGAGGGGAGCACTTTGGGAGGGCTAATAAGGAAAGGGTATACGCATTAGGCGGTAGGCCACTTAATAGTGTAGATGAACAAAGGGACCTTGGAGTGCTTGTCCACAGATCCCTGAAAGTAGCAGGCCCGGTGGATAAGGTGGTTAAGAAGGCATATGGAATGCTTGCCTTTATTGGTCGAGGCATAGAATATAAGAGCAGGGAGGTTATGCTTAAATTGTATAATACTTTGGTTAGGCCACAGCTGGAGTACTGCGTGCAGCTCTGGTCGGTGTATTATAGGAAGGACGTGATTGCACTAGAGAGGGTGCAGAGGAGATTTACTTGGATGCTGCCTGGAATGGAGAATCTTAGTTATGAGGACAGATTGGATAGACTGGGTTTGTTCTCATTGGAACAGAGGAGGTTGAGAGGTGACCTCATTGAGGTGTACAAAATATTGAGGGGCCTGGACATAGTGGATAGTAAGGGTCTATTTCCATTGGTGGAGGGGTCATAGTTTTAAGGTGGTTGGTGGAAGGTTTAGAGGGGATTTTAGGGGGAGGCTTCTTTATACAGAGGGTTTTGGGGATCTGGAACTCGCTGCCTGGAAGAGTGGTGGATGCAGAAACCCTCACCACTTTTAAGAGATGGTTGGATGGGCACTTAAAGTGCAGTAACCTGCAGGGGTACGGACCTAGAGCTGGTAATTGGGATTAGACTGGATGACCTTTTGTTGGATGGAGCAGATATAATGGTAAGTACTGCAGGGAATAGAATACGGCCAGGGTGATCTCCTGGACTAGTTTCGATTGCCTGGATGGGTCGGAGAGGAATTTTTCCAGATTTTTTCTACCTAAATTGGCCTGGGTTTTTATCTGGTTTTTGCCTCTCCCAGGAGATCACATGGCTCCAGTTGGGGTGGAGTGTAGAATGTTTCAGTATAAGGGGTGTCGCAGTTGTGTGAGGCGGACTGGTTGGGCTGGGTGCTCTTTGCCTTTCCGTCGTTGTTCATAGGTTTATATGTAACCTTTAGGGCTGCTGACCAAGGACCGTGTGACTCTTTGTCGGCCGACGTGGACACAATGGGCCGAAATGGCCTCCTGCGCTGTAAATTTTTATGTTCTATGTTCTATGACACATTTCGAAATCATCTATCATATATGATTGGTTGGATATGAGTTGGTGTGGCATCTAAGGCCTTTACATTATGCAATGGTGTAAGCTTTACTCACGTGGCATCACTTCAGGGTCTGCAGATGCGGCCGTGGCTGTCCGGGTGTGCTTCCCCACGAGTGCGAGCACTCACTCCTCCATCTCTGTGATGTCGCTGGGGACTGGTGGCCTCCCACCCGTTCGCCTCGGCACGGACCTCATCGTCGATAGCTTTTTCTGTAAAAGGTGACAGGATGACATGGCATGAGATCATTGCATGATATCATTGCTAGGTACTTTCACAGACACTGATACAACACATAACCGACAGATGTAATCATGATTATTATGATTATTATTATTCTTTACCTAAAGACGTACACTGTGATCACAGGCTTTGAGTAAAACATTCCCAGTAAAAGTGAAAGACCTCACATCTGCTGATAGTCACTCATGACTGTTACAAATCAAATTATATAAATACATAAGTGCATGTAAATCAATGTAATTCTTACTCTTGCGGATCTCACAAGGTCGTTCCATCGTTTGCGACATTGGTTGCCCTCACTCACCTTGTTGGTCGCCAACGAGACCACCTCTGCTATCTCAGTCCATATCTTCTGGTAGGCCTTTGGGATGGGCTTCCCACGCCCTCTCGTGTCAAATTACCCCAGTGTAACTCGACCTCCTGCAGGAGGGAGGCATTTGCCTCGTCCGAGAACCTCCTGGCTCTTTTGCGGCCTCCAATGTGCTCCTCTCCCAGCTCACTGCTCTCTCCAGCATCAGTCTCCACAGCGTGCTGTGATGCCTCCTCCTCTCCCACTATTGTAGGCCAAATTCGGGCAAATGTGTGGCTGGTAACACCTACTTTTTGTTTGTCTACTTGCTGTGAAGCTCTAAAGTCTCCCTCCCTCCTCCCAAAGCAGCCACACCACACCCAGACACGCCTTCAGTCCCTCTGAGCTCCCTCTCTCTCTGTCTCCTCTTCTGCGCATGTCATGGTGACCCTTGACCTCCTGAATCGCAGGAATCGAGCGCTGCCATGCCGTTGCTAAGAGCGGCTACACTTTATGGCAGAAGGTCAGAAAAATTTAGCGCTACCACCCATTTGATATCGCTCACGGTAACGGCCATTTTCAAAAATGTAAACTAGGTGTTTAGAGAATGGGCGAGAAGCCGGCGATTTGAAAAGCCTTTTTTACCGCCCACGCCGGAAATATCGCCCAAGCTCAAAAGTGGAGGTACTAGTCCCATTGTCCTTAACATAAATGCTGCCATTGTCAGTGGCATTCTATGGTCACTGATTTGCCAATATTGGGGTAGATTATACGAACACAAGAACATAAGAAATAGGAGCAGGGAAATGCCATTGGGCCCCTCGAGCCTGCTCCGCCATTCAATAAGATCTGATCTTGACCTCAGCTCCACTTCCCTGCCCACTCCCCATAACCCTTGACTCCCTTATCGCTCAAAAATCTGTCTATATCCACCTTAAATATATTCAATGACCCAGCCTCCACAGCTCTCTGGGCAGAGAATTCCATAGATTTACAACCCTCTGAGGGAAGAACTTCCTCCTCATTTCCTATGCCCCCTAGTTCTAGATTTCCCCATGGAGTGAAACATACTCTCTGCATCTACCCTGTCAAGCCCCCTCAGAATCTTATACGTTTCAATAAGATCATCTCTCATTCTTCTAAACTCCAATGAGTATAGGCCCAACCTGCTCAACTTTTCTTCATTACACAACCCCTTCATCTCCAGAATCAACCTAGTGAACCTTCTCTGAACTGCCTCCAATGCAAGTATATCCTTCCTTAAATACGGAGACCAAAACTGTACGCAGTACTCCAGGTGTGGTCTCACCAATACCCTGTACAGTTGTAGTAGGACTTCCCTACATTTATACTCTATCCCCCTTGCAATAAAGGCCAACATTCCATTTGTCTTCCTGATTACTTCCTGCACCTGCATACTAACTTTTTGTGTTTCATGTGCAAGGACTCCCAGATCCCTCTGTACCGTAGCATTTTGTAATCTCTCCCCATTTAAATAATAATTTGCTTTTTTATTTTTCTTACTTCACATTTTCCAAAATTATACGCCATCTGCCATATTTTTGCCCACTCACTTAGCCTGTCTATATCCCTTTGCAGATTATTTGCGTCCTCCTCACAACTTGCTTTCCCACCTATCTTTGTATCATCAGCAAACTTGGTTACATTATACTCGGTCCCTTCATCCAAGTCATTAATATAGATTGTAAATAGTTGAAGCCCCAGCACCGATCCCTGTGGCATCCCACTAGTTACAGTTTGCCAACCTGAAAATGACTCATTCATCCTGACTCTCTATAGTCTGTTCGCTAGCCAATCCTCAAACCACGCAATATATTACCCTCAACCCCATGAGCTTTTATCTTGTGCAGTAACCTTTTATGTGGCACCTTATCGAATGCCTTCTGGAAATCCAAATACACTACATCCACTGGTTCCCCCTTATCCATCCTGCTCGTTACATCCTCAAAGAACTCCAGCAAATTTGTCAAACATGATTTCCCTTTCATAAAACCATGCAGACTCTGCTTGACTGTATTATGATTTTTTAAATGTCCTGCTACTGCTTCCTTAATAATGAATTCCAGTATTTTCCCAACGATAGATGTTAGGCTAACGGGTCTATAGTTTCATGCTTTCTGTCTCCCTCTTTCTTAAGTAGGGGCGTTACATTTGCAGTTTTCCAATCTGCGGGAGCTCTCCAGAATCCAGGGAATTTTGATAGATTACAACCAATGCATCCACTATCTGTAGCAACCTCTTTTATGACCCTAGGAAGCAGGTCATCAAGTCCAACGGACTTGACCACCTTTAGTCCCATTAGTTTGCCTAGTATTTTATCTCTAGTGATAGTGATTGTTTTAAGTTCCTCCTCCCTATAGTCCCTTCATTATCAATTATTGGGACGCTTTTAGTGTCTTCTACCGTGAAGACCAATACAAAATATTTGTTCAAAGTCTCTGCCATTTCCCTGTTCCCCATTATTAATTCCCAGTCACATCCTCCAAGGGACCAACGTTTACTTTAGCTACTCTCTTCCTTTTTATATACTCGTAGAATTTTATATTTCTTGCTAGTTTACTCTCATAATCTATCTTCTCGCTCTTTATTAATTTTTTTATTTGTCCTTTGCTGATTTCTAAAAATTTCCCAATCCTCTGGCATTCCATTGTTCTTCACAACAATGTGTGCCTTTGTTTTCAATTTGATACCATCCTTTACTTCCTTAGTTAGCCACTGATGGTCGATCCTTCTCTTAGATTCTTTCTTTCTCACTATAATATATTTTGCAGAGAGTTATGAAATATTAACTTAAATGTTTGCCACTGCTTATCTACTGTCTTACCCTTTAATATATTTTCCTACAAATCCCCTGGGAGGACAGACGCACCAACATTAGCGTCCTCGACCAGGCCAACATCCCCAGCATTGAAGCACTGACCACACTCGACCAGCTCCGTTGGGCAGGCAACATTGTCCGCATGCCAGACACGAGACTCCCAAAGCAAGCGCTCTACTGGAATTCCTTCATGGCAAACGAGCCAAAGGTGGGCAGAGGAAACGTTTCAAGGACACCCTCAAAGCCTCCCTGATAAAGTGCAACATCTCCACTGACACCTGGGAGTCCCTGGCCAAAGACAACCCTAAGTGGATGAAGTGCATCCGGGATGGCGTTGAGCACCTCGAGTCTCATCGCCGAGAGCATGCAGAAATCAAGCGCAGGTAGCAGAAAGAGCATGCGGCAAACCTGTCCCACCCACCCTTTTCCTCAACGACTATCTATTCCACCTGTGACAGGAACTGTGGTTCTCGTATTGGATTGTTCAGCCACTTAAGGACTCATTTTAAGAGTGGAAACAAGTCTTCCTCGATTCCGAGGGACTGCCTACGATGATGATGATTTTCCCAGTCCACTTATAGCTGTAAGTGCTCCTGGACTCAGCGCTGGGCTGCCAAGGCACCAGGATTGGAGCGAGGAGGGAAAACACTGCCAGTCAAGAATCCTCCATTTAATTCACTTTCCATTGGGCACAGGACGGCATTGTGCTGTGATAATGGCCGTGTCAGGTGACCAATGACAGGAGCGAGGGGACGGGGCTGTTGGAGACGGGAGGGTCATGTGATCATATCTCCAGGAATCTGTCCAGCATATCAGATATCGTCCTTCAGTCCTCCATCACCGTCCCTGGGTATGTCCTATCCCACCTGCAGGACAGACCCTCCGGAGATTGCGGCACAGTGGTATACGGGGAGGGAGGGAGTGGCCCTGGGAGTCTTTAGCATTGACTCCGGACCCCATGAAGTCTCATGAAACCTCCTGCTGATTACCACCTACCGCCCTCCCTCAGCTGATCAATCAGTACTCCTCCATGTCGAACACCACTTGGAGGAAGCACTGAGAGTAGCAAGGTCACAGAATGTACTCTGGGTGGGGGGCTTCAATGTCTATCACCAAGAGTGATAGCACCACTGCTGACTGAGCTGGCCGAGTTCTGAAGGACATAGCTGCCAGACTGCGCCTGCAGCAGGTGGTGAGAGAACCAACACAAGGGAAAAACCTATTCGACCTCGTCCTCACCAATCTACCTGTCGCAGATGCATCTGTCTATGACAGCATTGGTAGCAGTGATCATCACACAGGCATTGTGGAGACGAAGTCCAGTCTTCACAATGAGGACGCCCTCCATCGTGTTGTATGGTACTACCACCGGTGCTAAATAGGATAGATTCAGAACAGATCTAGCAGCTCAAAACTGGGCATCCATGGGCACTGTGGGCCATCAGCAGCAGCAGACACACCTGTAAATTAGTTTCCAACCTGGTGAAGCTACAACACAGGACTACATGCATGCTAAATAGTGGAGGCAACATGCTATAGACAGAGCTAAGCGATCCCACAACCAACGGATCAAACCAAAGCTCTGCAATCCTGCCACATCCAGCCGTGAATGGTGGTGGACAATTAAACAACTAACGGGAGGAGGAGGCTCAATGAATATCCCCATCCTCAACGATAGCGGCACCCAGCAGGCGAGTGCAAATGTCAAAGCTGAAGCGTTTGCAATCATCTTCAGCCAGAAGTGGCGAGTGGATGATCCATATCAGCCTCCTCCTGAGATTCTCACCATCACAGAAGTCAGTCTTCAGCCAATTCGATTCACTCCACGTGATATCAAGAAAAGGCTGAGTGCACTGTATACAGCAAAGTCTATGGGCCCCGACAACATCCCGGTTGTTGTGCTGAAGACTTGTGCTCCAGAACTAGCCGCGCCTCTCGCCAAGCTGTTCCAGTACAGCTGCAACACTGGCATCTAGCCGACAATGTGGAAAACTGCCCAGGTATGTCCCTGTCCACAAAAAACAAGATAAATCCAACTTGGTTAGTTACTGCCCCATCAGTCTACTCTCAATCATCAGCAGAGTGATGGAAGGTGTCGTCGACAGTACTATTAAGCAGCAATTACTCACCAATAACCTGCTCACCAATGTTCAGTTTGGGTTCTGCCAAGACCACTCAGCTCCAGACCTCTTTACAGCCTTGGACCAAACATGGACAAAAGAGCTGAATCCAGAGATGAGGTGAGAGTGACTGCTCGCGACATCAAGGCAGCATTTGACCGAGTGTGGCGCCAAGGAGCCCGAATAAAACTGAAGTCAATGGGAATCAGGGGGGAAACTCTCCGTTGACTGGAGACATACCTAGCACAAAGGAAGATGGGGATAGGGTGGGAAACTGGAATTAGAATCATAGAATAGTTACAGCACAGAAAGCCATTCAGTCCGTCGAGCCCGTGCTGGCTCTCTGAAAGAGAGCTTCAGTTAGTCCCACTCCCCCGCCCTTTCCCAGTAGCACTGCAATTTTTTTTCTTTCAGGTATTTATCCAACTCCCTTTTGAAAGCAGTGATTGAGTCTGCCTCCACCACCCTTTCAGGCCGTGCATTCCAGATCCTAACCATTCGCTGTGTAAAAAAGCTTTTTCTTAATCTTCGTCTTTGGTTCTCGACCCTTCTGTCAATGGGAACAGTTTCTCTCGATCTACTCTGTCTAGACCCCTCATGATTTTGAACGCCTCTATCAAATCTCCTCTCAACCTTCTCTGTTCTAAGGAGAACAACCCCAGCTTCTCCGGTCTATCCACGTAACTGAAGTCCCTCATCCTTGGAATCATTCTCGTAAATCATCTCTGCACCTTCTCTAAGGCCTTCACATCCTTCCTAAAGTGTGGTGCCCAGAACTGGACACAATACTCCAGTTGGGGTCAAACCAGCATTTTATACAGGTCCATCATAATTTCCACACTTGTACTCTATACTCTATTTATGAAGCCCAGGATTCCGTGAGCTTTTTAACCGCTTTCTCAACCTGCCCTGCCACCTTCAATGATTTATACATATATACCCTCAGATCTCTCTGTTTGTGCACCTCCTTTAGTATTGTACCATTTAGTTTATAGTTCTTCTCCTTATTCTTTTTACCAAAATGTATCACTTCACACTTTTCATCTGCTATGTATCTGCCCATTCCACCAGACTGTATATGTCCTCTTGAAGTCTATCACTATCATTCTCACTGTTCACTATACTTCTAAGTTTTGTGTCATCTGCACATTTTGAAATTGTGCCCTGTAAACCCAAGCCTAATTCATTAACATCAACAAAAGCAGTACTCCCAGTATCGACCGCTGGGAAACACCACGCTATACCTTCCTCCAGTCCGAAAAACAACCGTTCACCACTACTCTCTGTTTCCGGTCACTTGGCCAATTTCGTACCCATACTGCCACTGTTCCTTTTATTCCATGGGTTTCAACTTTGCCGGCAAGCTTATTATGTGGCACTTTGCTGAACGCCTTTTGGAAGTCCATGTACACCACATCAACGAGTTGATGTAGAAGTTCAGCCATGATCTTATTGAATGGTGGAGCAGGCTCCAGGGGCCGTGTGCCGACTCCTGCTCCTATTTCTTATGTTGCTATGGTGGTGGTTGTGGGAGGTCAATCATCTCATTCTCAGGTCGTCAATGCAGGAGTTCCTCAGGGCAGTGTCCTGGGTCCAACCATCTTCAGCTGCTTCATCAATGACCTTCCCTCCATCATAAGGTCAGAAGTGGGGATGTTCACTGATGATTGCAGTGTTCAGTTCCATTCGCAACGCCTCAGATAATGGAGCAGTCCATGCCTGCATGCAACAAGACCTGGACAACATTCAGGCTTGGGCTGATCAGTGGCAAGCAACATTCGCGCCACACAAGTGCCAGGCAATGACTATCTCCAACAAGCGAGAGTCTAACCACCGCCCCTTGACATTTAACGGCATTACCATCGCCGAATCCCCCACCATCAACATCCTGGGGGTCACCATTGACCAGAAACTTAACTGGACCAGCCACATAAATACTGTGGCTACAAGAACAGGTCAGAGGCTGGGTATTCTGCGGCGAGTGACTCACCTCCTGACTCCCCAAAGCCTTTCCACCATCTACAAAGCACAAGTCAGGAGTGTGATGGAATACTCTCCACTTGCCTGGATGAGTGCAGCTCCAACAACACTCAAGAAGCTCAACACCATCCAGGACAAAGCAGCCCGCTTGATTGGCACCCCATCCACCACCTTAAACATTCACTCCCTCCACCACCTGCACACCGTGGCTGCAGTGTGTACTGTCTACACGATGCACTGCAGCAACTCGCCAAGGCTTCTTCAACTGCATCTTCCAGTTCCCCTCCAAGTCACACCCCATACTGACTTGAACACATATCATCGTCGCTGGGTCAAAATTCTGGATCCCCCTCACTAACAGCACTGTGGGAGCACCTTCATCTCACAGACTGCAGCGGTTCAAGAAGGCGGCTCACCAGCACCTTCTCAAGGGCAATTAGGGATGAACAATAAATGATGGCCTTGCCAATGACGCCCACATCCTGTGAATAATAAAAAGATAAGGCAAATACCATTCCAGGATTCCCACCCACACATTACATTGCATCGCAAGAGTCACCCTATAGTAGTTGAAGCTGTAATATCTCATTAAGCACTCTTTATAGAATGATAGGTTCCAGTCTAAGGTTTGTCCAATTATCTTCCTTTGTTAATAAATAACACGCATAGCCTTAAACCTGAATGGGTATTATTTTGATTGTGGATTGTTGACACGCAGACGCCGGCCTTAACAATGCAAGGTATTTTAAAATAAATAACAGACAAAGGAACTACATGAAATCATTCATCCTGAATATCACACAGCATGATTTCAATCTTCCGGGGATTACTTGAGGGCCAAGTTGCCTGAAATCCAGAAGCCTCTGACCCCAAGCAGGCCTGGATCATGTTCCTCATGATCTGTGTCATCAGTGCCCTCGAACTTCAGGAGTCCATATTAGGCCGTAACCACAGCCTGTCGTATGCTCAAGCAGAAAGGATACTCTCTAACCCAAGGGAGGCCCAGCACCAACAGAAACACAGCACCAGGGGCAGCCCAGCATCAATAGAATCCCAGCAGCAGGGGAGGCCCAGCACCAATAGAATCCCAGCAGCAGGGGAGGCCCAGCACCAATAGAATCCCAGCAGCAGGGGAGGCCCAGCATCAATAGAAACACAGCACCAACAGAAACACAGCACCAGGGGAGGCCCAGAACCAATAGAAACACAGCACCAGGGGCAGCCCAGCATCAATAGAAACACAGCACCAGGGGCAGCCCAGCACCAATAGAAGCACAGCACCAGGGGAGGCCCAGCACCAGGAGAGGCCCAGCACCAATAGAAACACAGCACCAGGGGAGGCCCAGCACCAGGAGAGGCCCAGCACCAATAGAAACACAGCACCAGGAGCAGCCCAGCACCAATAGAAACACAGCACCAGGGGCAGCCCAGCACCAATAGAAGCACAGCACCAGGGGAGGCCCAGCACCAGGAGAGGCCCAGCACCAATAGAAACACAGCACCAGGGGAAGCCCAGCACCAGGAGAGGCCCAGCACCAATAGAAACCCAGCACCAGGGGAGGCCCAGCACCAGGGGAGGCCCAGCACCAATAGAAACACAGCACCAGGGGAGGCCCAGCACCAGGAGAGGCCCAGCACCAATAGAAACCCAGCATCAGGGGAGGCCCAGCACCAGGAGAGGCCCAGCACCAATAGAAACACAGCACCAGGGGAGGCCCAGCACCAGGAGAGGCCCAGCACCAATTGAAACACAGCACCAGGGGAGGCCCAGCACAATAAAAACCCAGCACCAATAGAAACCCAGCACCAATAGAAACACAGCACCAGGGGAGGCCCAGCACCAATAGAAACCCAGCACCAATAGAAACCCAGCACCAGGGGAGGCCCAGCACCAATAGAAACACAGCACCAGGGGAGGCCCAGCACCAATAGAAGCCCAGCACTAATAGAATCCCTGGTACCACCCTTGTAAATCTTCTCTGTACCCTCTCCAGTGCCTCTATAGCCTTTTTATGATATGGCGAGCAGATCTGTACGCAGTACTCTAAGTGTGGTCTGACCAAGGTTATCGAGCTTAGCATAACTTCCCTACTTTTCAGTTCAATCCCTCTTGAAATAAACCCTCGTGCCTGGTTTGCTTTTTTATGGCCTTTGTTGACCTGCGTTGCTACTTTTAGTGATTTGTATATCTGCACCCAAGATCCCTTTGCTCCTCTTCCCCATTTAGATTCTTATTTTCCAAGTAGTATGTGAGCTTCTTATTTTTCTTATCAAAAGGTACTACCTCATTGATGATAAAGTGATCCTTGTTTGGTCTAATGTTTCTTGCCCCAGCTTTAGTTGTTTTTTAATGAATTGCAACAGCAGGTGTGTCCAAGGTAAAGCTCTGAAAGTCTGAGCGGATTCAAGACTGGTGTTGCTATACTTTCACTGTGACTTTGCGAATTTGACTAGTGGTTCACAGTACTACAGCAATTAGATTCAGGTCTTTGAGTGTGGAAAATAATTGAAACAAGTCCCATCTATTCCAATGAAACACTTTAATAACACATAGTAAAAAACAAGCAAGCAAACCACACAAGCCTCACAACTTGTGTACTATATTACCCGTTTAAACAGTCTCCGCTCTGGTGTCCCGCTTCAAGTTCCTAACTTGAGGTCCCTGCTTCTTGAGGTGTTGCTCTGAGGTTCTCTCCGCTTGACTCGCCTTTTCTCTCCACTTTTATATCATGCTTAGACTTAGTCTACATGCCCCAACCTGCCTACGTGGTGACTCATGTCTGAGGCCACAGTCTTCCAGAACATCTTGTGGTAGTCACAAGGCATCCCACGTTTTCTTTGACCTGATTATGCACCCTATGGTTAGATGAAGGTTGGCGGCCTTTAAATTTCCGGTTGTTTGCTTTTGATGTTAATGTGATTATCACGTCCGGTTCCATTGTGACTTGTTGTCCCGTGTATGCCACATGTCCTGACCCCATAGTGGCTGCAGTATTTTCCACACTGGAAACAAAAGCGCTGTCTTCAGACCATTTTAATCAACTCGTTCTTCGCAGCTCAACTCTAGCCTGACAGCTAACATTTGTGGGGGGTCGGGGAGGGAGAATCTGGTGTTTATCCGGGAGCTATTATTATGATGTCAGACTTTATTCAGCGATCCCAGCGGGCAGCCTCTCTTGATCAGAGTGCTGTCAGAGAATCAGGGTCAGAGTGCTGCAGACCAGCGACTTTATGTGTCAAGTGTCGAAAGGCTGACATTGCCCTATAAACCATTCTCCCAAATTGGCCGAGAAATCCCGGTCGAGGTCTTCCCGCGGGCGATCGACTGAAAAAGTGGAAACAAAATGTGCACTTACCTGTTCCTGTTGCACCCGCTCGAGATCTCGGTCCTGAGGCCTCCACTGACTGCGCGTCGCAATGCGTGCACGTCGGGACGGACATAAGCTGGAGCTGCAGTCACATAGCTCTGGGCAGCCAATCAAGGTAGAGTATTTTCTCATTCATAATAATGGGAACTCCGTAAGTAGGATTGAGAAACCCCCCAAACACACAAAACACTAATAAAAAATAGAAAATATACATTACATATTTAAGATTAACTTAAATTAAAGTTATTAATGTCTTATATAAAAAAATATTTATCCAATTTTTTAAAACCGTTTTTTTAATTATTGTTTTAAATAAACTTACCGTAGTGGGCAGGGTTTTTAACAATAAAATGTGTTTATTAAATTTTATTTTGTTATGTTTTTGTATGTTTTAAAACTCTTACGCCTGTAAAAAGTAGGTTATGCATCTGCTTTTATCAGGCGCAAGAGTTTTGAGGCCCTTTGCTGGCCAAGATATGGGTAAATCCCGCAATCTTGCCCATGTGAATGTCCTGGCTGCCGAGATGCGGAGGATCTGTCAGGCTGGAGTTTGACAGATCGGAAAAGCTGGTTTTCAGCGCATGCACATTGCGCGCCGAAAACCGGCTTTTGCGATGCCTCCCCTGGTCCGTAGAAACTTCGTACACACTCCGTACACACTCCATATACACTCCGTACGGACTCGGAAGGCCAGGATTTCTGGGCCGTTGTTTTTTGATGCACGCTCACATCAGGTTGTAATCATGACATCGATTTACAGCCAGCCGGCACAACTGCTCTGTGCAGATGTTTATGCTCCACACGAGCTTTCTCCCACCATGTTTCATCTCACCCTATCAGCATAGCCTTCTGTTCCTTTCTTCCGCATGGACTTATCTAGTCTCCACTTAAAGGCATCAAGAATAAGATTTCCCCTGAATGGGCCCCAGCTTCAAAAACAACTCTCTCCCACTGCACCGATGTGGTATTTCCATTTCCTTCATCCAACATTCTTGCAAGCCCTCCATAGCAGGGGATTTACAGGAAGGATGTGATTGCACTGGAGAGGGTACAGAGGAGATTTAAGAGGATGTTGCCTGGACTAAAGATTTTTAACTATGGGATGTTGCCTGGACTGGAGAATTTTAGCTATGGGATGTTGTCTGGACTGGAGAATTTTAACTGTGAGGAAAGATTGGAGAGGCTGGGGTTGTTTTCTTGAAACATAAGAACATAAGAAATAGGAATCATTTGGAACAGAAGAGGCTGAGAGACCTTATTATTGAGGTGTATAAAATTATGAGGAGCTTGGATAGAGTGGATAGGAAGGACCTATTTCCCTTAGCAGAGGGGTCAATAACCAGGGGGCATAGATTTAAAGTAATTGGTAGGAGGTATAGAGGAGATATGAGGGGAAAAAGTTTCACCCAGAGGGTGGTGGGGGTCTGGAACTCACTGCCTGAAAGGGTGGTAGAGGCAGAAACCCTCACCACATTTAAAAAGTACTTGGATGTGCACTTGAAGTACCGTAACCTACAGGGCTACGGCCCAAGAGCTGGAAAGTGGGATTAGGCTGGATAGCTCTTTGTCGGCCAGCGTGAACACGATGGACCGAAATGGCCTCCTTCCGTGCTGTAAATTTTTATGGTTCTGTGCTTTCAAATGGTGCCAGCCAGGAACTGTATGGAGGCTGCCCAAATTCACTTCATAAATAGGCCTTCACAGTCGCTGACACAGAAGGCTTTCATCCCAGCTCTCGGGGCTGGATTCATCCAAGTTGCTGCAGTGAAAGGGCGCGTTGTAGTCCTCTATCACACTCACAGCTGTTAGCGCCCTGGCTTCTTAACACCAGCCAGCTACTGGATTTGTTTTTAGTTTATTTTTCCTTTCCATTCTGGAGAGGTACAATTGGCAATGCTGCTAAAAACAAACCTCTGAGCCCTTGGGTAAACCTTCGGTTCGTCGCTGAACAGAGCCAGATGTTGATGTCTTCGGTCATTATATTTCAGCAGTGTTTTAGTGGGAGGGAAGTGTTTTGTTGGGGGGGCTGTGGTGGGAGATTACCCAATACCAGTGTTGCTGCATCCATCGATGGGCTCGTGATTCGGGAGCAGCATGGACGCCTACTACTTCAGCGAGCAGCACGAGCTGGTGCAGGAGGGTGACGGCAGCGAAGAGTGAGGTCCAGGTCGGTGATTGGAGCGTGGGCAGATACAGCAGGAGCAGCGAGATTGGGGCGAAGGAGAGGCAAGAGGCTGTAGAGGGACGTGATCGGGACCCAGGAGAGGTGTGAGTTTGGGGCCAGGGTCCCAGGGGCAGCACGGGCCAGCCCACACTGCGATGTGTGTGCGCACTAGGTCCGTGCAGCAGAGTAGGTCTCCAGTCGTCTTGGGTAATCCTTGCCACTGGACCAAGACCTAGCTCTGTCAAGCCCGTGTGGTGGCTGGTGTGCAACGGCCACCACACGTTAAAAAAATCCATGCACAGACATCTTCCACCCTTCAACGTGTAATTCGGGACCTGGAATATTAGGTCCTGCATTGAAACACCTGTGAACTCATCCTTTTTTGGCGTGGAAGCAAGTCATCCTCGTTTTGAGGGACTGCCTATGATAATGATCCCGATGGTATCCCCAGCATCGAGGCATTGACCATGCTTGATCAGCTCCGGTGGGCGGGCCACATTGTCCGCATGCCTGATACAAGACTCCCGAAGCAAGCACTCTACTCCGAGCTATGTCATGGCAGGCGAGCCCCAGGAGGGCAGAGAAAACACTTCAAGCGCACCCTCAAAGCCTCCTTGAAAAAATGTGACATACCCACCGACTCTTGCAAATCCCTGGCCCAAGACTACTCAAAGTGAAGGAGAAGCCTTCGAGAAGAAGCCGAACACTTCGAGTTTCTTCGTCGGGAACACGCGGGAGCCAAACGCAAACAGCGGAAGGAGTGCAAGGCAACCCAAGCACCCCACCCACCCGTCACTCCAACCACCGTCTGCCCCACCTGTGACAGAGACTGTAGATCCCACATCGAACTCATCAGTCGCCTGAGAACTCATGTTAGTGTGGAGGCAAGTCTTCCTCGACTCAGAGGGACTGCCTATGAAGGAGACTCCAATAGTAGACACGTGGTTAGTGGGTAACACCATGTTCCTGAAAATGTTGCAAACACTAAGGGGGGGGGTATTCTTTGGGATGTGGGTGGGCATACAGTAGCGCGCAGAAACCCGGCAGTAAGTGCAGTGCGTTTGTGAACGGCCTTTTAACCCAGCCACCGTGTTATCTTATCATCTCCGGGTTTCCCGACCAATTAGGTTGAGCGAGCGTGATGACCACCCACCTGAGTCGATTTCAGCTGCGGCAATTAAAGGGACACTACAAGGGTCACAATTCATGGATTCTGGAGTTGGGAGCACAACACAGGGAATTGGCAGAATGGAACCCAGACGTTCACAGGCCGTGCCCCGCTTCACCAACGCCTCCCTGGATGTGCTGCTGGGGCTGTGAGGACCCGCAGGGAGATACTCTTCCCTAGCGATGGGAGGAAGAAGCCTGCAGGTGAGACAAAGCAGGCATGGTTGGAGGTTGCCCAGGAGGTCAGCAGCGGGAGTGTGGAGACACGCTCCTGGATCCAATGCAGGAAGTGCTTCAATGACTTAAGCAGAGCAGGAAAGGTGAGAGCAATGGTACATTGCCCTACATCCTGATGTGTGAATCACCCCAACCTCCTCACTCTGCCTTCTCACGCCTACTCCAGCACATCACTCCTCACACAAACTTACCTTGCAGGTAGAACTATCCCTCTCTGTCTATGCACTTCCTCACATTCCCATCTGACCATCCACCAATATGCAATGTCACGCCTCTCCCTCACAGTCACCCTCAACAAGTGCTGTCCATCTATCGGGCGAACACGTATCATGACTCTCACTCAGAGTTCTCTTCTTTCCCTGCTTGCAGGAGAGAGCACAGAACACGAGGGAGAGGCAGGGAACGGAGGTGGCCCTCCACAGATCTCAGAACTGACAGCTCCGGAGGAGGAGGTGCTAGAGATCAGTGGAGTCCCGGCATGTCTGACTGTCAGAGATGGGGAGGTGGGGGCCTTCCAACTACCTGGTGACAGAATTAAATATCGGACAGCCATGTGGCGTACAACACTCAGTCATGCTGACTTGTTATCAACAGCGAGTGAAATATGATCTTGTGCATAATGATAACTTTAAACATTCTTACCGTGACAGTTCCAATTCATGAGCTAGAAATTCATTGGCTTAGCTCCCCCCGCCAGCCCGGAGAGGGGCGCTAATGGGCCGCGAAGCACCGACCGCTCGAGCACCGTGCTGTGACATCTGCCGCCAACTTCATTGCTGCTTTAGCGGCGGTGCTGTCATTTAGCGTTGCACATGCGTGCGGTCGCCGCGTTTAATGCTCCAAGCAGGTGGCCACTCTTTCCGTGGATTATGACATCATCGCAAAGGCCTGTGACATCATGGCTGAGACAGACTCCTCCAATCTCTGCAAGCATGCCCAGTGCGGCTGGGCCCTGGGAGGGAGGATGGTGGAAAGGGACATGGGAGTGGGGATTGGCTCAAAGCGCTCCCACTTCTCACCCATTGCCCCCCCCCGCTCATCAGTACCCCACATGCTGCCCCGTGTCCCGATGACCCGGTCTGCCCCTGTACAGGTGCAGGTGGAGTAGTCTTTACCGGGGCCCTCACGGGCTCCAAAACCCAGGGGACGTCGGCCAAGAGCATCTCCGCAGTCAGGGTGAGGATCTGAGTAGCCTGTCTCTACCTCTGCTGAAGCCACAGGGGTTGCACCTCGCTGGAGAAATACCGCCAACGATGTGGAAGTGGTGGGGAAAGAAAGGGTTAATCTTTGTTGTTGCACAAGGGTTTGCACATGGGCAAGTTACACAATGTTAGATTGGCAATGTACTGTTTCATTCTTAAGCCACAGAAATATTATTGGCAAGGTCACACGCGTGCAACGCCCTCTTAGCGGTGCATTCACCAACGTGTCTGCTCCCGCCTGCCGTAGACGCCCGGCGCTACCCCCAACAGGCAGAGCTAGCGCGGCAAAGGATGATCCCGGGCCGATATCTGAGGGGCTGACCATGTCAGTGTTCAGGTTGCACTTACTGGCCTTTCTAACCTCTAGAAGACTGTCGCTAACGTTCCTTCCATTTCCTTGCAGTTTGTGCCTGGCCCACCTCGCCCCGCTTTAGGCACTGTGATGCCGGTGTCCCAGCACCTCAACTTCAGCAGCGCTCCCACGCTCCCGCTCCGTTAGTGCCCTAAGAGGAGTGTGGAAAGCTTCCCTCAGCACTGCACTCGCCCCTTGGAGCGCTAAAAGTCATTGGGCTCGACGTTCCATTATTTTTTCAAGCAAACCGCCCACTTAACGCCCATTTTAAAAAACATAAAGTTAGGGTTTTGAAAATGGGCAATAATCCGGCGATCGCAAAACCCATATTTACCGCCCACGCTGAAAATAACACCCATTTTTGGGCAATCAGCGCAAAAATGGAAAGTCTAGCCCATTATCCGGGTCGGAGGCGGTAAACATTGCCCGGCACTAAAGCTAGCGACCAGGCGGTGTCACCACCTCAATCCAGGCCACACTGAATATTTAGCCCATCATGTCTTGAATCTCCCACAGGGCCGTCACGCGTCCCACAGGAGGGGGTCCAGGAGGACGAAGACGGCTCCTCAGAGGAGGTCACTCACTGTGAGGCCTCATGCAGACCATGCACCAGCTCAGATACTCACACTCCAGTTGGGGTTTTCACCTGGTGACTCACACATCACAAGTGAGCAAGAGCAGATGTTGGAGACAAGGAGAGCAGTGGAGAGTCTGCGTCGGACGGTGCAGGATGCTCCAAACTCTCCTCTGCTGGACACAGGGGGGCCATTGACAAACAGGATACTTCTGGAGAGGCAATCACATGAGTGCATCCAGGCATTTACCAATGGCTTGCACACGATGAATCTCACCTCAATCAGGATAACTGATACCCTACCCTTGGTCGTTCACCGCCCCACTGATCTGCAGCAAAGTGCTCTCCAGCTCATTGCTAGCAGGGAAGGGCAGCTGGGCCCTGGGAGGGATGATGGTGAAAGGGGACATGGAAGTGGGGATTGGCTCAAAGTGCTCCCACTTCTCATCCTTTGCCCCCCCCCCGCAACCCCCCCATCAGTACCCCACATGCTGCTTTGTGTCCCGATGGCCCAGCCTGCCCCGGTACAAGTTCAGGTGGAACAGTGTTTGGCGGGGCCCTCATGGGCTCCAAAACCCAGAGAAGGTCGGCCAAGAGCATCTCCGCAGTCAGGGTGAGGATCTGAGCAGCCTGTCTCTCCCTCAGCTGAAGCCACAGGGGTTGCACCTCGCTGGAGAAATACCGCCAACGATGTCTCCGCAAGATCCTGCAAATCCCCTGGGAGGCAGACGCACCAACGTTAGCGTCCTCGACCAGGCCAACATCCCCAGCATTGAAGCACTGACCACAGTCGACCAGCTCTGCTGGGCAGGCCACATTGTTTGCATGCCAGACACGAGACTCCCAAAGCAAGCGCTCTACTCAGATCTCCTTCACGGTATATGAGCCAAAAGTGGGCAGCAGAAACGTTACAAGGACACCCTCAAAGCCTCCCTGATAAAATGCAACATCCCCACTGACACCTGGGAGTCCCTGGCCAAAGACCACCCTAAGTGGAGGAAGAGCATCCGGGAGGGTGCTGAGCACCTCGAGTCTCGTCGCCAAGAGCATGCAGAAACCAAGCGCAGGCAACGGAAAGAGCGTGCGGCAAACCAGTCCCACCCTCCCTTACCCTCAACGACTATCTGTCCCACCTGTGACAGAGACTGTGGTTCTCGTATTGGACTGTAACCTAAGGACTCATTTTAAGAGTGGAAGCAAGTCTTCCTCGAATCCGAGGGACTTCCTATGATGATGACCTCATGGAAGTGGTGGAAAAAGAAAGAGTTAAGCTTTGTAGTTGCACAAGGTTATATGCTCATGGTAAGTTATTGGTTCATTTTGAAGCCACAGAAATATTAGTTATTTCCACCAAGTCTTGCCCATTTATCGGCTCCTGCCTGGCAAGCGGCCTTTCTGCTTGTGATGAATGGTAAGACATGAATTGACCCCGAGCAATGGGGCCGTGAAAGGAAGGCTTGGCTGTCTGCAGGACTGCTTTGTGTTGGGGAAGGGCAGAGGGACAGGGAAGTGGATTGTGCATGTGGCTGCCAGATGGGTGGACTGGTGGAACCTAACTGAAGCTCGTAGTAATGAGGGTATCCCGGGAATCCCGAGTGGCAATGTACACTGCTGCTGGTGCATTGGCTGGGGTCAAGCAAGGCTGTGTCATTGCACCAACGCTCTTCTCAATCATTCTCGCTGCAATGCTTCATTTCACCTTTAACAAGCTCCCCGCTGGAGTGCAGTTAATCTATAGGACCAGCGGGAAACTGTTCAACCTCCGTCGCCTCCAGTCCAGATCCAAGGTTGCTCCAACCTCTGTTATTGAATTACAATATGCAGATGACGCTTGCATTTGTGTACACAAGGAGTCCTAACTCCAAACCATCATCAATACCTTCATCGAAGCGTACAAGAGTCTGGGCCTTACATTAAACATCAATAAGACAAAAGTCCTCTACCAACCTGCAATCCGATTATCAAGATCCATGACTATGAGGACCACCTCCCATACCTCAGGAGCCTACATTCAGCAAGGGCAGACATCGATGACAAGGTCCAACACCGTCTTCAGTGTGCCAGTGCAGCCTTGGGTCACCTAAGGAAGAGGGTGCTTGAAGACCAGGACCTCAAACCCGGCACCAAGCTCATGGTCCACAGATCATTGGTGATACCCACCCTCCGATATGCTTCAGAGACATGGACCATGTATAGCAGGCACTTCAAAGCACTGCCTCTGCAAAATCCTGCAAATCCACTGGCAGGATAGGCACACCAACGTCAGTGTTCTCGCTCAGGTCAACATCTCCAGCATCGAAGCATTGACTACGCTTGATCAGCTCCGATGGGTGGGCAGCATCGTCCGCATGCCCGATGCTAGACTCCCGAAACAAGCGCTCTACTCTGAGATCGTCACGGCAAGTGAGTCCCAGGAGGGCAGAGAAAACAATTCAAGGACACCCTCAAAGCCTCCTTGAAAAAATGTAACATCCCCACTAACTCTTGGGAATCCCTGGCCCAAGACATAGAAACATAGGAACATAGAAAATATGTGCAGGAGTAGGCCATTCAGCCCTTTGAGCCTGCACCACCATTCAATATGATCATGGCTGATCATGCAACTTCAGTACCCCATTCCTACTTCCTCTCCATACCCCTTGATCCCTTTAGCTGTAAGGGCCACATCTAACTCCCTTTTGAATATATCTAACAAACTGGCCTCAACAACTTTCTGTGGTAGAGAATTCCACAGGTTCACAATTCTCTGAGTGAAGAAGTTTCTCCTCATCTCGGTCCTAAATGGCTTACCACTTATCCTTAGACTGTGACCCCTAGTTCTGGACTTCCCCAACATTGGGAACATTCTTCCTGCATCTAACCTGTCCAATCCCATCAGAATTTTATATGTTTCTATGAGATCCCCTCTCATTCTTCTAAATTCCAGTGAATATAAGCCTAGTCGATCCAGTCTTTCTTCATATGTCAGTCCTGCCATCCCGAGGATCAGTCTGGTGAACCTTCGCTGCACTCCCTCAATAGCAAGAATGCCCTTCCTCAGATTAGGAGACCAAAACTGCACAAAATATTCAAGATATGGCCTCACCAAGGCCCTGTACAACTGTAGTAAGACCTCTCTGCTCCGATACTCAAATTCTCTTGCTATGAAGGCCAACATGCCATTTGTCTCCTTCACCACCTGCTGTACCTGCATGCCAACTTTCAATGACTGATGTACCATGACACCCAGGTCTCGTTGCACTTCCCCTTTTCCTAATCTGTCACCATTCAGATAATATTTTGCCTTCCTGTTTTTGCCACCAAAGTGGATAACCTCACATTTATCCACATTATACTGCATCTGCCATGCATTTGCCCACTCACCTAACCTGTCCAAGTCACCCTGCAGCCTCTTAGCATCCTCCTCACAGCTCACACTGCCACCCAGCTTAGTGTCATCTGCAAACTTGGAGATATTACATTTAATTCCTTCGTCTAAATCATTAATGTATATTGTAAATAGCTGGGGTCCCAGCACTGAACCTTGCGGCACTCCACTAGTCACTGCCTGCCATTCTGAAAAGTACCCATTTATCCCGACTCTTTGCTTCCTGTCTGCCAAAAAGTTCTCTATCCACGTCAATACATTACCCCCTATACCATGTGCTTTAATTTTGAACACTAATCTCTTGTGTGGGACCTTGTCAAAAGCCTTTTGAAAGTCCAAATACACCACATTCACTGGTTCTCCCAAAGTGCAGGAGAGTCATCCGGGAATGCGCCGAACACATTGAGTCTCTTCGTTGGGAGCACGTGGAAGCCAAGCCCAAACAGCGGTAGAAACACCCGAGAACCCAAACACCCCACCCACCCGTCCCTCTAACCACCATCTGCCCCACCTGTGACAGAGACTGTAGGTCCCGCATTGGACTCATCAGTCACCTGAGAACTCATGTTAGTGAGGAAGAAAGTCTTCCTCGACTCCGGGGGAGTGCCGAAGAAGAAGTAAGAAGAAGATTGGCCGTACCGTATTCCTCTTCCACCTCCTCCTCGGAATCGTCTGTACGTCTGAGGTTCTGTGCTCTGCACATTGGTTTGGATCTTCAGGAGGACCAATGTTATGCAGCGCATTCTGGAGACCCGGACTGCTGTGCACTGAAGGCTGCCTCCAGATCTGTCCAGGCACCTGAAGCACATCTTCAGCATGCCGGCTGCTTGCTCAATGACCACAAAAACAAGTGACTGCCGATTTTGGACATCTGAAATAAAAACAGAAAATGCTGGAAATACATCAGCAGGTCAGGCAGCATCTGTGGGGAGAGAAACTGAGTTACCATTTCAGACACGGACGAACATAAGAACATAAGAAACAGGAGGAGAAGTAGACCATTTGTGGCTGATCTGACCTTGGCCTCAACTCCACTTCCCTGCCCGCTCCCCATAACCCTTGACTCCATTATCTTTCAAAAATCTGTCTATCTGCACCTTAAATATATTCAATGACCCAGCCTCCACAGTTCTCTGGGGCAGAGAATTCCACAGATTTACAACCCTCTGAGAGAAGAAATTCCTCCTCATTTCCGTTTTAAGTGTGCGACCCCTTATTCTGAAACTATGCCCCCTAGTTCTAGATTCTCCCACGAAGGGAAACATCCTCTCTGCTTCTACCCTGTCAAGCCCCCTCAGAATCTTATACGTTTTAATAAGATCCCCTCTCATTCTTCTAAACTCAAATGAGTATAGGCCCAATCTGCTCAACCTTTCTTCATAAGACAACCGCTTCATCTCAGGAATCAACCTCGTGAACCTTCCCTGAACTGCCTCCAATGTAAGTATATCGCGCCTTAAATAAGGAGAACAAAACTGCACGCAGTACTCCAGGTGTGACCTCACCAATACCCTGTACAGTACCCTGTAGCAGGACTTCCCTGCTTTTATACTCCATCCCCCTTGCAATAAAGGCCAACATTCTGCTTGCCTTCCTGATTACTTGCTGTAAATGCATGCTAACTTTTTGTGTTTCATGTACAAGAACTCCCAGATCCTTCTGTACTGCAGCATTTTGTAATCTCTCTCCATCTAAATAATAATTTGCTTTTTTATTTTTCCTACCAAAGTGGATAAACTCACATTTTCTCACATTATACTCCATCTGCCAAATTTTTGCCCATTCACTGAGCCTGTCTATATCCCTTTGCAGATTATTTGCATCCTCCTCATAATTTGCTTTCTCACCTATCTTTGTATCATCAGCAAATTTGGCCACATTACACTCCGTCCTTTCATCCAAGCCATTAATATAAATTGTAAATAGTTGAGGCCCCAGCACTGATCCCTGTGGCACCCCATTAGTTACTGTCTAATTTTTCCTGACTCTGCTTTCTGTTAGTGAGCCAATCCTCTATCCATGCTAATGTATTACCCCCAACCCCGTGACCTCCTATCTTGTGCAGTAACCTTTTATGTGGCACCTTATCGAATGTTTTCTGGAAATCCAAATGCACCACATCCACTGGTTCCCCTTTATCTCTGCCGCCACTTCTTTTAAGACCCCCTAGGATGCAGACCATCAGGTCCAGGGGACTTGTCCACCTTTAGTCCCATTAGTTTGCCTAATACTTTTTCTATTGTGATAGTGATTGTTTTAAGATCCCCCCTCCCTATAGACCCTTGATTATCTATTATTGGGATGCTTTTAGTGTCTTCTACCGTGAAGACCGATACAAAATATTTGTTCAAAGTCTCCGTCATTTCCCTCTTCCCCATTATTAATTCCCCAGTCTCATCCTCTAAGGGTCCAATATTTACTTTAGCTACTCTCTTCCTTTTTATATACCTGTAGAAGCTCTTACTGTCTGTTTTTATATTTCTTGCTAGTTTACTTTCATAAGCTATCTTCTCTCTATCATTTTATTTTAATCGTCCTTTGCTGGTTTCTAAAAATTTCCCAATCCTCTGGCCTACCACTAATCTTCACAACATTGTATGCCTTTGTTTTCAATTTGATACCATCCTTAACTTCCTTAGTTAGTCATGGATGGTTCATCCTTCTCTTAGAGTCTTTCTTTCTCACTGGAATAAATCTTTGCTGAAAGTTATGAAATATCTCCTTAAATATTTGCCACTGCTTTTCTACAGTCTTACCCTTTAATCTATTTTACCAGTCCAATTTAACCAACTCTACCTTCATACCTTTGTAATTACCTTTATTTAAGTTCAGGACACTAGTTGAGACCTAGCTTTCTCACCCTCAATTTGAAATTCCATCATGCTATGATCACTCTTCCCAAGAGGATCCTTCACAATGAGATCATTAATTAATCCAGTCTCATTACACATTACCAGATCTAAAACAGTCTGCTCCCTGATTGGTTCCACAATGTATTGTTCCAAGAAACCATCCTGCATACACTCTATGAACTCTTCCTCAAGGCTACCTTTACTAATTTCATTTGCCCAATCAATATGAAGATTAAAATCGCCCATGATTATTGCCATATCTTTCTTACAAGCCTCCATTATTGCTTGATTTATACTCTGTCCAACAGAGTAGCTACTGTTCGGGGACCTATAGATTACTCCAACCAGTGACTTCTTTCCCTTATTATTTCTTATCGCCACCCAAACTGATTCTACACCTTGATCTTCTGAGGCAATATCATTTCGCATTACTGCCCTGATCTCATCCCTTATTAACAGAGCTACCCCACCTCCTTTTCCTTTCCGCCTATCCTTACAAAATGGCAGATACCCCTGAATATTCAGTTCTCAGCCTTGGTCACCTTGCAACCATGTCTCTGTAATGGCTATCATATCATACCCATTTATGTCTTTTTGTGTCGTGAACTCAGCTCGTTACGAATGCTGCGTGCATTCAGATAAAGAGCTTCTAATTTTGTCTTATCTATATACACTCAGTCCCTACTTGTCACACTTTGGTTATCATTACCCCGACCACTACCCTGCACTTTTGCCTTTTCCTTTCTCTTTGACTTTTTAAGTTTCCGTTCACCTGATTCCTCATCCCCATTATTTAGTTGAAAGCCCTATCTCCTACCTCAGTTATTCGATTCACCAGGACACTAGTCCCAGCCTGGTTCAAGAGAAGCCCGTCCCAACGGAACAGCTCCCTCATACCCCAGTACTGGTGCCAGTTTCCCATGAATTGAAACCCATTCCTCCCATACTAATCTTTGAGCCACGCCTTTATCTTTCTGATCCTATTTACACTATGCAAATTTGCTCGTGGCTCAGGTAGTAATCCCGACATCATTACCTTTGTGGTTCTGCTTTTTAATTTACGTTGTAACTATTTGTACTAAGTCTCCCATCTGCGCATGCGTCCATTGACACATGCGCAAAAGCGAGAGTTAGGACAAATATCACCAACTCCCTTTTTGCGCATACGTCCAACACCACGTTGCCTCCACTGAGCAGCCAAAAGGATCCGCCAAGCTCCCCACAGCCCCGAGCCCAGAGTGAGCCCTGAGCTCCGAGCCCCGAGCCCCGATTGGGCCCCGGGCTCCGAGTGGGCCCTGAGCTCCCCACAGCCCCGAGCCTCCCACAGCCCCGAGTGGGCCCTGAGCCTCCCACAGCCCCGAGTCCCAAGTAGGCCCTGAGCCTCCCACAGCCCCGAGTCCCGAGCCCCGAGTGGGCCCCGAGCCTCCCACAGCCCTGAGTCCCGAGTGACCCTGAGCCTCCCACAGCCCCGAGCCCCAAGTGGGCCCTGAGCCTCCCACAGCCCCGAGTCCCGAGCCCCGAGTGGGCCCTGAGCCTCCCACAGCCCCGAGTCCCGAGTGGGCCCTGAGCCTCCCACAGCCCCGAGTCCCGAGTGGGCCCTGAGCCTCCCACAGCCCCGAGTCCCGAGTGGGCGCCGAGTCCCCCACAGCCCCGAACCCCGAGTGGGCCCCAAGCCTCCCACAGCCCCGAGTCCCGAGTGGGCCCTGAGTCTCCCATAGCCCCGAGTCCCGAGTGGGCCCTGAGCCTCCCACAGCCCCGAGTCCCCAGCCCCGAGTGGGCCCTGAGCCTCCCACAGTCCCGAGTCCCGAGTAGGCCCTGAGCCTCCCACAGCCCCGAGTCCCGAGTGGGCCTCGAGTCTCCCATAGCCCCGAGTCCCGAGTAGGCCCTGAGCCTCCCACAGCCCCGAGTCCCCAGCCCCGAGTGGGCCCTGAGCCTCCCACAGCCCCGAGTCCCCAGCCCCGAGTGGGCCCTGAGCCTCCCACAGCCCCGAGTCCCGAGTGGGCCCCGAGTCTCCCATAGCCCCGAGTCCCGAGTAGGCCCTGAGCCTCCCACAGCCCCGAGTCCCGAGTGGGCCCCGAGTCTCCCATAGCCCCGAGTCCCGAGTAGGCCCTGAGCCTCCCACAGCCCCGAGTCCCGAGTGGGCCCCGAGTCTCCCATAGCCCCGAGTCCCGAGTAGGCCCTGAGCCTCCCACAGCCCCGAGTCCCGAGTGGGCCCCGAGTCTCCCATAACCCCGAGCCCCGAGTGGGCCCCAAGCCTCCCAAAGCCCCGAGTGGGCCCCAAGCCTCCCACAGCCCTGAGTCCCGAGTGGGCCCCGAGTCTCCCACAGCCCCGAGTCCCGAGTGGGCCCCGAGTCTCCCACAGCCCCGAGTCCCGAGTGGGCGCCGAGTCCCCCACAGCCCCGAACCCCGAGTGGGCCCCAAGCCTCCCACAGCCCCGAGTCCCGAGTGGGCCCCGAGTCTCCCACAGCCCCGAGTCCCGAGTGGGCGCCGAGTCCCCCACAGCCCCGAACCCCGAGTGGGCCCCAAGCCTCCCACAGCCCTGAGTCCCGAGTGGGCCCCAAGCCTCCCACAGCCCTGAGTCCCGAGTGGGCCCCGAGTCTCCCACAGCCCCGAGTCCCGAGTGGGCCCTGAGCCTCCCACAGCCCCGAGCCTCCCACAACGCCAGCGAGAGCGAGAGGCACGCAGGGAGAGCGAGAAGCGGGGACAGAGAGCTTGGGGTTGGGGGAGGGGCAGAGAGAGAGCTTGGGAGGGGGAGAGAGAGCTTGGGGGGGGGGGGCAGAGAGATAGCGAGCTTGGGGGGGGGGGTGGTGAAGGGAGCAAACCTGGGAGGGCAAGAGAGAGCCTGGGATGGGGGGGAAATCGGAGAGAAGAGATGGAACTCAGAAAAGACGGATCTTCCCCCTGGTGCGTGCAAGCTCGGTGCTTGTGTTACAAGGGACATCGTTGGGGTGGATGAAATCCAGAAGTCACGCCACTGTCACTAATCATTTCATACCCAATAAACAGGTTAACAATCCGCACACAATGCCCCATCTATGCAGGGAGTGGGGTGGGGGGGCGCAGTGGGGGTAAGGTCTTGCGCTTGGGTAAGGGGCTTCAGCTGGCGCAGGGATTGCTGGGGTAAGGGTCTTCAGCTGGCAGAGGGATTGCTGGGGTAAGGGTCTTCAGCTGGCTCAGGGATTGCTGGGGTAAGGGTCTTCAGCTGGCTCAGGGATTGCTGGGGTAAGGGTCTTCAGCTGGTGGAGGAATGCTCTTACACCGGGGTAATGGACTTTGGCTGGCACTTGGTGGCTTTTGGCGAGATCTATCCTCTGTGGCTTCTGCAGTCAAAATGGATTGAATTACAAATTGGAAATTCACTCAGAACTTGGGCTGGGCGGTTCCAGTTACACATTCCAGAGGAACTTCAGGGTGTGGCTTATCCTCTAAGGGGACCAACCAGCAACAAATCTGGAGAGCCAATCAGAGAAATGGCTGCATTTCAGTTAGTACAAATAGACGCATCCTTTAATTTGGCCCCTAACTGCTCATACTCCCTCAGCAGAACCTCTTTCTTTGTCCTATCTATATTGTTGGTACCCACGTGGACCAAGACAACTGGATCTTCCCCCTCCCATTCCAAGTTCCTCTCCAGCCCAGAGGAGATGTCCTTAACCCTGGCACCGGGCAGGCAACACAGCCTTCGGGACTCATGCTCTCGGCTGCAGAGAACCGTATCTATCCCCCTAATGATACTGTCCCTTATCACTACAACGTTTCTTTTTACTCCCCCCACTTGATTGACCCCCTGTACCACAGTGCTGTGGTCAGTTTGCTCATCCTCCCTGCCGTCCCTGCTCTCGTCCACGCAGGGAGTAAGAGCCTCAAACCTGTTGGACAAGAGCAAGGGCTGAGGCTCCTCCATCACTACCTCCTGGGTCCTCATACCTGCCTCGCTCGTAGTCACACCCTCCTGTCCCTGACCACGGACCAAATTTGAATTAATTAATCTAAGGGGTGTGACTACCTCCTGGAACGCAGCGTCCAGGTAACTCTCCCCCTCCCTGATGTGTCGCAGTGTCTGCAGCTCGGACTCCAGCTCATCAACACGGAGCCGAAGTTCCTTGAGCTGTAGACACTTGCTGCAGATGTGGTCGCCGTGGACCTCAATGGGGTCAACCAGCTCTCACATGCAACAGCAGAAACACATCGCCTGCCCTGCCATCTCTAATGTATTTAGTTAATTAGGTTTTCAAGTTTTTAATCCCGGCTCTTAAATTAAACCAATGTCCAAGAAAAAGAGAGAAACACTGGCCAACCAATCACTTTCCTGTGACGCCACACTTTGATTTCTTTGCACTTCTTACCCTCACAGGTCTGTTGGCGCTGCTCCAGGCTGGCAGTTTGGAGTCCCGCTGCTCTGCTCTCTCGCACTCTTTTATTTCCGGCCTGATCCCGATCTCCCGCTGTTTGGAGCCCACTGCTCTGCTCTCTCGCGCTCATGTCAACCACGGTACAGGGGAATCCTCAGTTGAGAAAAAAGGAAGACATGTCAGAGGCACTAGTGTGAAAGGTGGCGTCGTCAGAATAGATGCGACGGAGACGCAGAAACTGTGAGAATGGAATGGAGTCCTTAGAGGAAGTGATGTGGGAGGAAGTGTAGTCCAGCTAGTTGTGGGAGTCAGTGGGCTTATAGTGAATGTTTGTCGATAGCCTATCCCCAGAAATGGAGACAGAGAAGTCAAGGAAGGGAAGGGAAGAGTCGGAGATGGACCATGTGAAGGTGAGGGAAGGGTGGAAATTGGATGCAAAGTGAATGAAATTTTCAAGTTCAGGGAGAGAGCAGGAAACGGCACCAATACAGTCATCAATGTACCGGAAAAAGAGGTGAGGGAGGGGACCCGAGTAGGACTGGAACAAAGAATGTTCCACATATCTCACGAAAAGGCAGACATAGCTAGGACCCAAGAGTGTTCCCATAGCAACACCTTTAATTTGGAGGGAGTGAGTGGAGTTAAAGTAGAAGTTGTTCAAGTTCAGTCAGGCAGAGAAGGATGGTGGTGGATGGGGACTGGTTGGGCCTCTGCTCGAGGAAGAAGCAGAGCGTCCTCAGGCTATCCTGGTGGGGGTTGGAAGTCTAGAGAGATTGGACGTCCATATTGAAAAGGAGATGGTTGGGTGAGCAAGGCTGGGAACTCAACATCCAGGGGTAATCAACATTCAGGAAGGATAGACAGAAAGGAAAAGGACATGGGGTAGCGTTACTGGTTAAAGAGATTAACACAATAGTAAGGAAGGACATTAGCGTGGATGATGTGGAATCTATATGGGTAGAGCTGTGAAACACCAAAGGGCAGAAAACGTTAGTGGGAAATGCGTACAGACCACCAAACAGTATTAGGGGATAGCATCAAACAGGAAATTAGGGACGCGTGCAATAAGGGTACAGCAGTTATCATGGGTGACTTTAATCTACATATTGATTGGGCTAACCAAACTGGTAGCAATATTGTGGAGGAGGAGTTCCTGGAGTGTATAAGGGATGGTTTTCTAGACCAATATGTCGAGGAACCAACTAGAGAGCAAGCCATCCTAGACTGGGTCTTGTGTAATGAGAGAGGATTAATTAGCAATCTGGTCATGCGAGGCCCCTTGGGGAAGAGTGACCATAATATGGTAGAATTTTTCATTAAGGTGGAGAGTGACACAGTTAATTCAGAAAGTAGGGTCCTAAAGTTAAAGAAAGGAAACTTTGACGGTATGAGACGTGAATTGGCTAGGATAGACTGGCGAATGATACTTAAAGGGTGGATAGGCAATGGCAGACAGTTAAAGATCACATGGATGAACTACAACAATTGTACATCCCTGTGTGGCGTAAAAATAAAAAAGGGAAGATGGCTCAACTGTGGCTAACAAGGGAAATTAGGGAAAGTGTTAAATCCAAGGAAGAGGCATATAAATTAGTCAGAAAAAGCAGCAAAACTGAGGACTGGGAGAAATTTAGAATTCAGCAGAGGAGAACTAAGGGTTTAATTAGGAGAGGGAAAATAGAGTACGAGAGGAAGCTTGCAGGGAACATAAAAACTGACTGCAAAAACTTCTAAAGATGTATGAAGAGAAAAATATTAGTGAAGACTAATGTAGGTCCCTTGCAGTCAGAATCAGGTGAATTCATAATGGGGAACAAGGAAATGGCAGATCAATTGAACAAATACTTTGGTTCTGTCTTCGCTAAGGAAGACACGAACAACCTCTCAAAATTACTAGGGGACCGAGGGTCTAGCGAGAAGGGGGAACTGAGGGGAATCCTGAGGAAATGGTGTTAGGGAAATTGGAGGGACTGAAGGCCGATAAATCCCCAGGGCCTAATAGTCTGCATCCCAGAGTACTCAAAGAAGTGGTCCTAAAAATAGTAGATGCATTGGTGGTCATTTTCCAAAATTCCATGGACTCTGGATCAGTTCCTATGGATTGGAGGGTAACTAATGTAACCCCACTTTTTTAAAAAGGAGGGAGAGAGAAAACAGGGAATTATAGACCAGTTAGCCTGACATCGGTGTTGGGGAAAATGTTGGAGTCAATTAATAAAGATATAATAGCAGCACATTTGGAAAGCAGTGACAGGATTGGTCTAAGTCAGCATGGACTTATGAAAGGGAAATCATGCTTGACAAGTCTTCTAGAGTTTTTTGAGGATGTAACTAGTAGAGTGGATAAGGGAGAACCAGTAGATGTGGTGTATTTGGATTTTCAAAAGGTTTTTGACAAAGTCCCACACAAGAGATTAGTGTGCAAAATTAAGGCACATGGTATTGGAGGGTAATGTATTGACATGGATAGAGAAATGGTTGGCAGACAGGAAGCAAAGAGTAGGAATAAATGGGTCCTTTTCAGAATGGCAGGCAGTGACTAGTGGGGTGCTGCAGGGTTCAGTACTGGGACCCCAGCTATTTACAATATACATTAATGATTTAGACGAAGGAATTGAGTGTAATATCTCCAAGTTTGCAGATGACACTAAGCTGGGTGGCAGTGTGAGCTGTGAGGAGGATGCTCAGAGGCTGCAGGGTGACTTGGACAGGTTAAGTGAGTGGGCAAATGCATGGCAGATGCAGTATTATGTGGATAAATGTGAGGTTATCCACTTTGATGGCAAAAACAGGAAGGCAGATTATTATCTGAATGGTGACAGATTAGTAAAAGGGGAGGTGCAACAAGACCTGGGTGTCATGGTACATCAGTCATTGAAGGTAGGCATGCAGGTACAGCAGGCAGTAAAGAAAGCAAATGGCCTTCATAGCGAGAGGATTTGAGTATCGGAGCAGGGAGGTCTTACTGCAGTTGTACAGGGCCTTGGTGAGACCACATCTTGAGTATTGTGTGCAGTTTTGGTCTCCTAATCTGAGGAAGGATGTGCTTGCTATTGAGGGAGTGCAGCAAAGGTTCACCAGACTGATTCGCGGGATGGCAGGACTGACATATGAGGAAAGATTGGATCGGCTAGGCTTATACTCACTGGAATTTAGAAGAATAAGAGTGGATCATATAGAAACATTTAAAATTCTGATGGGACTGGACAGGTTAGATGCAGGAAGAATGTTCCCAATGTTGGGGAAACCCAGAATCAGGGGATAAGGATAAGGGGCAAGCCATCTCGGACCGAGATGAGGAGAAACTTTTTCACCCAGAGAATTGTGAACCTGTGGAATTCTCTACCACAGAAAGTTGATGAGTCCAGTTCGTTGGACATATTCAAGAGGAAGTTAGATGTGGCCCTTACGGCTAAAGGGATGATGGGGTATGAAGAGAAGCACTGGGGTAGGGTACTGAGGTTGAATGATCAGCCATGATCATATTGAATGGCGGTGCAGGCTCGAATGGCCGAATGGCCTGCTCCTGCACCTATTTTCTATGTTTCTACCATTCTAGGTCAACTTACTCAACCTATCCTCATAAGCCAACCCTCTCATCTCCGGAATCAACCTAGTGAACCTTCTCTGAACAGCTTCCAATGCAAGTATATCCTTCTTCAAATGCGGAGACCAAAACTGTATTCAGTACTCTAGGTGTGGCCTCACCAATACCCTGTACAGTTGTAGCAGGACTTCTCTGCTTTTATACTCTATCCCCCTTTACAATAAAGGCCAACATTCCATTTGCCTTCCTGATCACTTGCTGCACCTGCATACTAACTTTTTGTGTTTCGTTCACAAGGACCCCCAGGTCTCTCTGTATTGCAAAACACTGTAACTTTTCTCTATTTAAATTATAATTTGCTTTTCCATTATTTCTGCCAAAGTGGATAACCTCACATTTTCCCACATTATACTCCATCTGCCAAATTTTTGCCCACTCACTTAGCCTGTCTATATACCTTTGCAGATTTTTTGTGTCCTCCTCACAATTTGCTTTCCCACCCATCTTTGTATCATCAGCAAACTTGGTGACATTACACTCGGTCTATTCATCCAAGTCATTAATATAGATTGTAAATAGTTGAGGCCCCAGCACCGATCCCTCCGGCACCCCACCAGTTACTGTTTGCCAACTGGAAAATGACCCGTTCCCGGGCTAGGGTACAAGGACTGACAGGATATATTCTGCCTCCATCTTGAACTGTTGTGCAATGACAATCCACAGCTCCCACAATCAGCAGATGTTGAGATGTTGCTCTTACTCGTCGCCGAGATGAATCATTTGCTTGTTCTATTTTGAAAGTTGAGTTTTGTTTCCATTTTATGCAAAGAGTCTGTTTAAAGTTCAACTAATCAGGCAAGAATTCAGAGTATTTCCAAAGCAGATTACATAATCACATAGTCTCGATGGGAGCAGGATATTCTGCGGGTTCCTGTGTACGTCTGCCCCTCTGTAGTTTATCAGCCTGAAGGAAATGAGAGGGAAAGATCCGAGTGCAAGGCAGGAGCTAGAAGATAGGATCACTCAACAGCCAATGGGAGCAACTGCAGCGAAGGAGATCCTGGGGGCCTCTTACAGAATCCCGAGTACCAACCAACTCTCTGACTAACTCATTTAAGGTCTCTGCCGACTTTGCACCCCAGTGAGGAACAGGAGTGTGAGCTTGTAATGTGTGTTATTTCAGGGGTGGTGGAAATACTGTGGGCAGTACAGGCCTAAATGTCCCATATGTTCTGCCCGCAGGAGCGGCTCCCTGCTAGGAGCACAAAGTCACAACATTAACCCCATTATCTCTCGCTCACACACATGCTCATCATCATCATCATAGGCAGTCCCTCGGAATCGAGGAAGACTTGCTTCCACTCTTAGCATGAGTCCTTAGGTGGCTGAACAGTCCAATACGAGAACCACAGTCCCTGTCACAGGTGGGATAGATAGTCGTTGAGGGTAAGGGAGGGTGGGACTGGTTTGCCGCACGCTCTTTCCGCTGTCTGCGCTTGATTTCTGCATTATCTCGGCGATGAGACTCGAGTTGCTCAGTTTGGCCAGGGGTTCTGTTGTGTATGCAATAAATGCTAGACTGAGTACTGTTTAACTCCAAGAGGTATGACCTTGGCTCTGCTTGCAGCCCAATGGCCTCCAACAGTGACGCCATCTAGTGGCTAGTGATCCCAAAAATACATACATGACAGTCTCCCAGGTGTCAGTGGGGATGTCGCACTTTATCAGGGAGGTTTTGAGGATGTTCTTGTAATGCTTCCGCTGACCACCTTTGGCTCGTTTGCTGTGAAGGAGTTCAGAGTACAACGCTTGCTTTGCGAGTCTTGTGTCTTGCATGCAAACTATGTGGCCTGCCCAGCGGAGCTGATCAAGTGTGGTCAGTGCTTCAATGCTGGGGATGTTGGCCTGGTCGAGGACGCACACATGCTAACAATGACTAACCTTCAGCACTTGCTACCCGCTGAAACAATGTTCACCAATACATGTTAGATCTCTATAAAGGGAGGGCACTGTCTATTTTTCCATTGACAAAAATTTGACACCGAGCCGCATAAGTAGAAATTAGTACAGGTGACCAAAAGCTTGGGAAAAGAGGTATGTTTTAAGGACCGTCTTGAAGGAGGAAAGAGAGATAGAGAGGCGGAGAGGTTTAGGCAGGGAGTTCCAGAGCTTGGGGCCTAGGCAACAGAAGGCACGGCCACCAATGGTGGAGCGATTATAATCAGGGATGCTCAAGAGGGCAGAATTAGAGGAACACAGTTATCTCCGGGGGGTTGTGGGGCTGGAGGAGATTACAGAGATAGGGAGGGGTGAGGCCATGGAGGGATTTGTAAACAAGGATAAGAGTTTTGAAATCGGGGCATTGCTTAACTGGAAGCCAATGTCGGTCAGCGAGCACAGGGGTGATGGGTGATCGGGACTTGGTGCGAGTTAGGACACGGGCTGTTGAGTTTTGGGTGCCCTCAAGTTTATGCATGGTAGAATGTGGGAAGCCAGATAGGAGTGCGTGGAATAGTCAAGTCTAGAGGTAACAAAGGCATGGATGAGGGCTTCAGCAGCGGATGAGCTGAGGCAGGAGTGTAGGCGGGCGATATTATGGAGGTGGAAATAGGTGGTCTTAGTTATGCGGCGGATATGCGGTCGGAAGCTCATTTCGGGGTCAAATATGACACCTAGGTTGCAAACAGTATGGTTCAGCCTCAGACAGAAGTTGGGGAGAGGGATGGAGTCAGTGTCTAGGGAACAGAATTTGTGGCGGGGACCGAAAACAATGGCTTTGGTTTTCTCAATATTCAATTGGAGAAAATTTCTGCTCATCCAGAAGTGCAAGTAAGAAATGTACATGCAGGAAACCCCTCAGCAAACCAGTGAGGAACTGTGGAGAGAAGCGGCGAGGTCACGTTCAGGTGTTGACCCCTCATCAGAATGGATTTTGTATTGTGTGCGGTGTAGGGGGTGGTGGGTCTGTCAGCTTGCCTTCCTGACCAGAGCGGTTTCAAATCGCTCCCACTTCCTGGTTCTCAACCTTGGATTTATTAATCAGGGTGTGATAAAGTACAGCAGACAACTGTTTTGTACAAAGAAGGTTTGGGTTTTATTCAAATAACACAAATACACTCCAATAAAACTGTAAAATCTTACAAAAAGGTTCTAAACAATGGGGAATACTTTATTACAGGTAATAAACACAACAGAAATACCTCCCACCTCCCACTTACTCTCTAACTAGGTCAAACTCTAGGGCTCCAGGGGTTTATGCTCACCAGATTCTTTCCTTTGACAGCTAGGACTGTTTCACAGTTTTGGGGTTCTTTGGTTACACCTGGTTTGCCTTGCTGTACCCCGGACGTGGTAGAAGACCTCTGCTGCGTATTGAAGCCAGTTGGGGTGAGTCCGCTGATGCGGTTAGACGCGTTTTGGATTTTTCTCTGGAGAGTACCCAATTTTCTTTGTTATCAATAGGGTTTTAAGTTCTTTAGGTCATTTTTACCCGCCGGATAGGCACAACTTGTAGAGTGGAAAACTTGCGTGGACCCCGGTTTTCTTGGTGGTTGATTTTCCTGATTGGTTTTGTCGGTCGCGGTGGTCCGGTTGATGGCTGTTACCATGTCAGTTGGTATTGATGTTTCACTGATTGGTTTTCTTGAAGTTCTTTTCTCCGATGTCGCGATGTTTCTTCCTGTGTTTTCTCACCGTGTGTTCTCGATTTTAATCTTGTTGTTCCGAAGTGATGGTCAGAAAGTACCCTCGGTACAATATGCCCTTAGTTATACTCTGAGAGGCTGCTTAATCTTCGCACCAAATCTAACATTTCTTTTGTTTGAGTTTTGCTGCCCATTGATTTTAAGTGGTCTTCTTTGTTTAAGTTTTGGCGGGCTAGCTAACTGAAACTTGATTAAATGTTTTAATCTGGCGTTGATAGACTTTTGGGATTGCGATACTCCTTATTTATCAGCTGATGAGCTCTTGTCCATTGTAATAGCACTGCTTTGGCTTCAGGAAGTCTGGGCTGAGCCAGATATTTCTATGCATGTCGAAAAGGTGTTGGAATATGTATGTGATATTTGGGTCCTGTGGGTGGGATGGATAATGTTTCTTCTGTGGTCGGTAATGTTTTCTGGGAGCCTGACTATGGTTAAACAGCACCCCCAGACAAACTGATTAGCTACAATATCCAAATTCTAAAGGCAAAAGTTGATCCCACCCCTCTGTTTCTGCAGCTTTGCCCACAGGCCCAAACATGCCTTTTAAAATCCCAAACTTGGTTAAGACTCATAGATTTCTTCCATATGCATTTTAGGATCCCAAACTTTCTGTTTAATAGGCCCAAATCGAATTTCCTTTTCAGTGAGTCCAAACACTGGGGGGTTTCCACGAATTTTGGAATCCTACAGCAGGAAGGCTGCCGTTTGTTGGAGGTACGGCCATATGAGCTGTCTGTTTATCCCCTGGGAGGACAGACGCACCAACATCCCCAGCATTGAAGCACTGACCACACTGGATCAGCTCCGCTGAGCAGGCCACATTGTCCGCACGCCAGACACGAGACTCCCAAAGCAAGTGCTCTACTCGGAACTCCTACATAGTAAGCGAGCCAAAGGTAGGCAGCGGAAACGTTTCAAGGACACCCTCAAAGTCTCCCTGAAAAAGTGCAACATCCCCACTGACACCTAGGAGTCCCTGGCCAAAGACCGTCCTAAGTGGAGGAAGTGCATCTGGGATGGCGCTGAACACCTCGAGTTTCATCGCCGAGAGCATGCAGAAACCAAGTGCAGGCAGCGGAAAGAGCGTGCGGCAAACCTGTCCCACCCTCCCTTTCCTCCAACCACTGTCTGTCCCACCTGTGACAGACTGTGGTTCTCATATTGGACTGTTCAGTCACCTAAGGACTCATTTTAAGAGTGGAAGCAAGTCTTCCTCGATTCCGAGGGACTGCCTATGATGATTATAACTGGAATTGCTGCGGATTACCCCAGCCATTACGACCTGGTCCTCGTAAGGAAGAGGAGAGTTTGTCTGATGTTGGGGCGGACCTGGTTGCATGGTCAGTGTCCAGCACTTAGTCTCTTCAGTCAGATGTGTAAACTTGGTGTCATGTATGTATGCTTGGGTTTACTAGCCACCAGGTGGCGCCACTGTCGGAGGTCATTGGGCTGTGCGCACGTGTGTGCGGCCCAGGTATAAAAGGCCAGCCATTTTATAATGTAATCACTTTGGGCCCTAATAAAGTAGAGCCAGGTTTGTACCTGTTCGGAGTTTACAGTATTCAGTCTATTGAGTTATTGCATGCACAACACTTGGTTCTAATTTATAAACACTGGAAGGGTTCATTACAAATCAAGTTGATCCTCGTGTAGGCGGGTCCCACATCCTTCTTGGTGGTCATCACTGACTGTGGATTGCCCACATCCTGGTTGTTGGCCAAGAAATGCCTTGCTTGGGTGTGGGTTGGGAATGACAACCACAAAAAACATTGCAACGGGATGTTCGCTCAACGCAAGTGGTTTGGGGAAGAGCCAGCAGAAAGTACAAGAGTGGCAACTGGACGCCACTCAGCCAGATGGATTCCTCAGATCAGGAATACAAAAAGGAGGAGAAATTTCTCACTGGAAGAGCAGGCAGGAAGGGAAGCATCCCAGCTATGGAGCAGGAAGGAAGGAAGGAAGGCAGGACAGGGCAAGAGAAGGGCAGCCTCCAAATATACCGGCAGGGAAGGGGGGTCGATATATTCAGCAAGCGGTGCTGTAGTGGCGCTGTTACTGGACAGTAATCTGGAGGCCTAGCCTATTAATCCAGGGAACGCGAGTTCAACTCCGACCCAGGGCAGTCTGACAATTTGAATTCAATCGAAAAATAAATTAAAATCTGAAAATAAAAATCTGGTGTCAGTAAAAGTGACCATGAAACTGTGATTAAAAACCCATCTGGTTCACTAATATCCTTTAGGGAAGGAAATCTGCCGCCCTTACCCGGTCTAGACTATATATGGCTCCAGACCACAGCAATGTGGTTGACTCTTATCTGCCCTCTGAAGTGGCCCAATGAGCCACTCCGGTTTATCAAACCTCTACAAGCGGAACAGAAGGTTAAATTTGAATGGCCCATTCAGTTGCGACCTAGGCATCGAATCAGGGCAAAACAAATGTACACCCTGTCCGGTCAATCCTGCCGAGTCATAACATTAGAATTAGGAGCAGGAGTCGGCCATTCGGCCCCTGAGCCTGCTCCGCCATTCAATGATATCATGGCTGATCTTCGACCTCAACTCCACTTTCCTGCACTATCCCCATATTCCATGATTCCCTTAATATCCAAAAATCTATCGATCTCTGTCTTGAATATACTCAAAGACTGAGGCTCCACAGCCCTCTGGGGTAGAGAATTCCAAAGATTCACCATCCTCTGGGTGAAGAAGTTTCTACTCATCTCAGTCCTAAATGGCCGACCTCTTATTCTGCGACTGTGACCCCTGGTTCTATACTCCACATCCTCCCTGCATCTACCCTGCCAAGCCCTGAAAGAAGTGGGCGTGTTTCAATGAGATCACCTCTCATTCTTCTAAACTCTGGAGAATATAGACCTCAATCTCTCCTCATAGGACAATCCCCCCCCCCCCATCCCAGGATCCTCATCGGCAACACCTGGGAACCAATGGTCCCTGTAAGGTGAGAGCGTGTGCGCGGCGGCCCAGCAATCTGGAATGTTCTGCGCATTGAAATCCACAGAACGCTCACAACAACGAACTCAAGCAGGGGCGAGGGGCCGAGCATCAAAGACCAACGGTAAAAACGGGAGCGATTGGAGTGAGAGCAGGAGAAAGTGCAGCTGTGATTGTAGGAGCAGTGCGCTCGAGCAGGGGGAGGGAGAGGGGGAAGGGAGAGAGGGAGGGGAGAGGCATTCGGAGGTGGGCAGTGCGAGGGAGCAGGGGAAGGGCAAGGGCGAGAGCGAGGGTTTGGGGGAGGGGGACGGGAAGGGGAGGACGAGGGCGAGTGTGAGGGGGGAGTGAGGGGTACGGCGAGGGGCAGGGTGACGGGAAGGGGGAGGATGAGGAGGGGACGGGCAGGGTGAGGGTGAGGGTGAGGGGGTGGGGGATGAGGAGGGGGAGGGGGATGGGGTGGAGGAGGGGCAGGGGGATGGGGTGGAGGAGGGGGAGGGGGACTGGAAGAGGGAGGGCAAGGGGGGTGGGGGAGAGCGAGGTGTATCTGGGAGGAACACTGTGTGGGAGCAGGGCTGGAGGTGAGGAGCTGGATCAGGGCTCAGAGCCCAGGGGAGACTGAGCTTCAGAAGGTTGGTGTGCTCTGGGCTGATCGGTCAAGGTTTATGGGAGGAGTCTGGGGTAAAATTCCCCGGTGAGCCATGAGGGGCGGAGGCCGAGCCAGGTGAAAGTGATCGGGCCCACGGAGTGTCTGGTTGGGAGCCCTGGATTAGGGTGAGACCCATTCAGCCGTTCTTAATGCCCCAGGGTTCAACCTGGAGCCGAATGACCCAGAAAGGCCCACAACAACTATAATCATAGAATCATAGAATGGTTACAGCACGGAAGGCTATTCGGCCCGTCGATCCCATGCCGGCTCTCAGCCAGTCCCACTCCCCCGCCCTTTCCCCGCAAACCTATTTCCCTCAGGTACTTATCCGACTCTCTTTTGAAAGCAGTGATTGAGTCTGCCTCCACCACCCTTTCAGGCCGTGCATTCCAGATCCTAACCACTTGCTGTGTAAAAAAATGTTTCCTCATGTTGCCTTTGGTTCTTCTGCCAATCACCTTAAATCTGTGTTCCTGGTTCTCGACCCTTCCACCAATGGGAACAGTTTCTCTCGATCTACCCTGTCCAGACCGCTCATGATTTTGAACACCTCTATCAAATCTCCTCTCAACCTTCTCTGCTCCAAGGAGAACAAGCCCAGCTTCTCCAGTCTATCCACGCAACTGAAGTCCCTTATAGAAACAGAGAAACATAGAAAATAGGTGCAGGAGTGGGCCATTCAGCCCTTCTAGCCTGCACCGCCATTCAATGAGTTCATGGCTGAACATGCAACTTCAGTACCCCATTCCTGCTTTCTTGCTATATCCCTTGATCCCCCTAGTAGTAAGGACTACATCTAACTCCTTTTTGAATATATTTAGTGAATTGGCCTCAACAACTTTCTGTGGTAGAGAATTCCACAGGTTCACCACTCTCTGGGTGAAGAAGTTTCTCCTCATCTCGGTCCTAAATGGCTTACCCCTTATCCCTGGAATCATTCTCGTAAATCTTTTCTGCACCCTCTCAAAGGCCTTCACATCCTTCCTAAAGTGCAGTGCCCAGAATTGGACACAATACTCCAGTTGGGGTCAAACCAGTGTTTTATACAGGTCCATCATAATTTCCACACTTTTGTACTCTATGGGCCCAAATTTCCCCATGAGTTGCACCGTTTATTTGGGTGTAACTTGATTTTTCTGGTGTATCTTTTTAGTTGCAAATATGGCCATTTATTTTGCGCCAGTGTAAGTGAGTTAGTTAGGTTTTTTGTTAGTTCAGTTTTTTTTTTCCAAAAGGGGGCGTTCCCAGCCACTTACACCATTTATGCCAATTTGGCCAGAAAAAAGTTGTACCAAACTAACTTAGGGCAGCGTATGTGTCCACTTTTGTCCGCACAGAAAGACCTTACTTACAGTTAAGGAATCGGCGCAAGTAACTACATTTAAAGCACCACCAAGCACCAAACAAAGCACAAAAAGTAATAAGCAATTAATTAACAAATAAAATAGAAGGAACCCTGCACTTAAAGCACCAAAAGCAATCAGTAAATAACAAATAAAAAAATAGAAGTCCTACCTTAGGGAACGCAGCGGCCGCTGATGAGGGAGCCCATTCAGCCAGGGCTAAGGATGGCGTGCTATGGGCCCCTCCCACACAGCCTGCAGCGCGTAATCACAGATTCGGGCTGCCAGGAGCTACTGCACATGCGCGCAGAGTCTAACACGCATGTGCAGAGGTCCCAGCATTATTTTCAGCGCCGGGACCTGGCTCCGCCCCCAATCCATTGGGCCACACTGCACCACGACCGAAGAGAGGTTGGGGAGTGGCCAGAATACCGATGTCATTTTTCGGCGCGCTTGGAGGCGGACAAAAGCAGTGCACCTCGGGTGAGGGCACCAGAAAAACAGGATAGGGAAACTCTAGCCCTATATTTCTATTTATAAAGCCCAGGATTCCTTAAGCCTTTTTAACCGCTTTCTCAACATGCCCTGCCTCCTTCAATGATTTATACACACAGACCCCCAGGTCTCTCTGTTCATGCATCCCCTTTAGGGTTGTACTATTTAGTTTGTGTGTCCTGTCCTCATTCTTTCTATTAAAGTGCATGAATTCACATTTTTCTGTGTTAAACTTCATCTGCCATGTGTTTGCCCATTTCACCAGCCTGTCTGTCCTCCTGAAGTCTATCACTCTCCTCCTCACTGTTCACTATACTTCCAAGTTTTGTGTCATCTGCAAATTTTGAAATTGTGCCCTGTACACCCACATCCAAGTCATTAATATATGTCAAGAAAAGCGGTGGTCCTAGTCCCGACTCCTGGGGAACACCTCTGTATACCTTCCTCCAGTCTGAAAAACAACCGTTCACCACTACACTGTTTCCTGACACTTGGCCAATTTTATATCCATGCTGCCACTGTCCCTTTTATTCCATGGGCTTCAACTTTGCTGGCAAGTCTGTTATGTGGCGCTTTGTCAAACGCCTTTTGGAAATCCATGTACACCACGTCATCTGCATTGCCCTCATCAATCCTCTCTGTTAGCTCATCAAAAAACTCAATCAAGGTGATTAGACACGCTTTGCCTTTAACGAATCCCTGCTGACTTTCCTTAATTAATCCAACCGTTTCCAAGTGACTGTTAATTTTGTCCCTGATTACTGTTTCTGAAAGCTTCCCCTCTACCGAGGTTAAACTGATCGGCCCGTAGTTGTTGCATTTATCGTTACGCCACTGTTCAAAAAAGGGAGTCACATTTGCATTTCTCCAGTCCTCTGGCACCACCCCCGTATCTATGGAGGATTGGAAGATTATGGCCAGTACCTCCGTGATTTCTGACCTCAATTCCCTCAGCATCCTAGGCTGCATCCCATCCGCTCCTGGTGATTTATCTACTTTAAGTACAGCCAGCCTTTCCAATACCTCATCTTTATCAATTTTTATCCCATCCAGTATCTCCTCTACCTCCTCCTTCACTGTCTATGGCAGCATCTTCTTCCTTGGTGAAGACAGATGCAAATTACTCATTTAGTACCTCAGCCATACCCTCTGCCTCCATGCGTAGATCTCTTTTTTGGTCCCTAATCACCCCAGCCCTCCTTACTACCCGTTTACTATTTATATACCTATAGAAGACTTTTGGATTCCATTTTATGTTGGCTGCCGTTCTATTCTCATACCCTCTCTGCCCTCTTATTTTCTTTTTCACTTCTCTGACCTTTCTACATTTAGCCTGATTCTCAGGTGACATCTGTCATACGCGCTCTTTTTCTGCTTCGTCATATTCTCTATCTGTTTCTTTGCCCTACTTTTCCCCCTCCTGGGAATGTACCTCGACTGAACCTGAACTATTTCCTCTTTCGAGGCAGCCCATTGTTCCACTACAGTTTTGCCTGACAATCTTTGAGTCCAGTTTACCCGGGCCAGATCCATTCTGATCCTACTGAAATTGGTCTTCCCCCAGCTAAACATGTTTACTCTAGATTGCTCCCTGTTCTTTTTCATAGCTAATCTGAACCACATGATACTATGATCACTGTTCCCTAAATGTTCACCCAAAGGTCACAAAAAAGCAGTGGGCACAGCCCAGCATGGCCAGATAAACACGTATAGTCTGTGGTGAATTTGATCAATGGATTTAGTCTCTATGGGCAGCTAATGCTTTCTGAAGGGCAGGTTTATGATGCAGATTGGGTTATTGATCATCTATATAGAGTACGGCCAATGATCACCTGCCATTAGCACTGTCTGAGCCACAGATACCAGCCTGGAAACCGCAGGTTCATTGAAGCTGTCGAGGTTAATGGATAATGGTTGACAGACAAGACTATGTGAGTTTAATTTCACAGTTTGGTGAGATGAATGAATTTTTAAGGTTGTTTATGATCTCAGCCCAGACTTTCAAGCTGTGTGCATCTTCCCTGAGAAATATTGTGTCTGGAAAAAGGAGCTAACAGTCGTGGTGTGGGACGTGTGAGGAGAGGGGGAGTGGGATGTGGGGAGAGGGGGAGTGGGACATGGGGAGAGTGGGACGTGGAGAGAGGGGGAGTGGGACATGGGGAGAGTGGGACGTGGAGAGAGGGAGAGTGGGAAGTGGGGAGAGGGAGAATGGGACATGGGGAGAGTGGGACGTGGTGAGAGGGAGAGTGGGACGTGGGGAGAGGGGGACGGGGGACGTGGGACGTGGGGAGAGGGAGAGTGGGACGTGGGGAGAGGGAGAGTGGGACGTGGGGAGAGGGAGAGTGGGACGTGGGGAGAGGGAGAGTGGGACGTGGGGAGAGGGAGAGTGGGACGTGGGGAGAGGGAGAGTGGGACGTGGGGAGAGGGAGAGTGGGACATGGGGAGAGTGGGACGTGGGGAGAGGGAGAGTGGGACGTGTGGGGAGAGGGAGAGTGGGACGTGGGGAGAGGGAGTGTGGGACCTTTGAGGAGATGGTGAATGGGACCATCAGGAAGAGTGCAACATTCGCTGTAACGTGCGCGAGTGTGGGGCCACACAGCAGGCTGGTATATAGCATGCATTGACATAATCGGCCACTCACAACTTTGGGACAGTTCAGTGATTTTTCGAATGTAAGCTGCCCTTGGTCAAAAGGTAGTGCTCACAGGAGTATGTAACCCAGCCAGTACAAAGAAAATTTAGAGGAAACATTGCTGGGAACTGGTGCCAAAGCTGAGAGAGATGTTTCAAAGACTGGTCAAGCAACAGCATGACATAGGTCAGAGGCTGGGTATTCTGCGGCGAGTGTCGCACCCCCAACTCCCCAAAGCTTTTCCACCATCTACAAGGCTCAAGTCGGGAATGTGGTGTCCTGACACCTTACTATAGAATCACACGAGGCATGTACTGCAGACAAAGTCACCTGAACCTTTATTCCCAGGACCAAGAAGTGCTGACCCTGCGTGGGACCTCCCTTGATATACCTGGATGACCAGGTGAGGAGTGTCTCCCACAAGTTCACCCCCTGTGGTCAAGGTGTGCATTATTCAGGTGTATACAGTGTACATTGTTGTTACATAAAGGTTACAGTTGTGTGAAGGTTACAAACATGACATCATCTACCCCCCCCCCCAACGTCTTTGGGTCAAAGATTGAGTCTTTCAGGCGGTCGACGCTCTCTCGTGGAGCGCTGCAGTTGGGGCTCTGGTGGTTGAGCCTTGGCATGCGTCTCTGTCGCCTGAAGTGATTCCGGCCTGTCCGGGCTGGCCGCAGGGACTGTGCATGCTGGTGAATGTCATTGTTGCTCGTTCACTGGCAGTGGTGTGGGTAACATCTCATGATCTTCCTCAGGTTCCTCAGTGTCCTTGCTGAACCTTTTCTTTACTTGGTCCAGATGTTTGCGGCATATCTGCCCATTGTTAAGTCTGACCACTATTGACCTTATTCCCCTCTTTGCCAATTACAGTACCCTCAAGCCACTTGGGTCCCAAAGCGTGATTGAGAATGAATACAGGGTCATCAATTTCTATGCATCTCCCCACTGAGTTGCGATCATGGCACTCGATTTGGGACTGGCGCTTGCACTCAACAATGTCTGACAGGGCTGGAGAAATGAGGGACTGCCGCGTTTTAAGCGTGCGTTTCATGAGTAGTTCCGCGGGTAGGACTCCCGTGAGCGAATGCGGGCGGGATCTATAGGCCAGCAGGAGGCGCGATAGGCGATACTGAAGGGAGGGTCCTTGAACCCGGACCATGCCCTGTTTTATGATTTGAACCGCACGTTGCACCTGGCCATTGGAAGCCGGCTTGAACGGTGCTGTCCTGACATGTTTGATACCATTACCCGACATAAACTCCTGGAATTCATAGCTAGTGAAACACGGGCCGTTGTCGTTAACTAGGATGTCCGGCAAGCCGTGGGTCACAAAGACCGTACGCAGACTTTCCACAGTGGTGGATGTCGTGCACGAATTCAATATGATGCACTAGATTCATTTCGAGTACGCATCAACAACAATCAGGAAAACTTTTTCCATACACGGGCCCACGTAGTCTATGTGAATACGTGACCATGGCCTGGTGGGCCAGGGCTACAGGCTGAGTGGGGCCTCTCTGGGGGAATTTCCCAGCTGAGCACACGTCGTGCACCTGCGAACCCAGTGTTCCAGGTCTGAGTCAATTCCCGGCCACCATACATGTGACCGGGTCATGGCCTTCATTAGCACGATGCCTGGGTGCTCGCTGTGGAGTTCCCTGATGAATGCTTCCCTGCCCTTCTGGGGCATGACTATCTGGTTGCCCCATAGCAGGCAGTCAGCTTGAATGGAGAGCTCGTCCATCCGTCTGTGAAACGGACTGACCTCCTCGGGGCACGCCCTGTGTGCGGGCGTCCAATCCTCAGTCAGGACGCATTTCTTTATCAAGAATAGGAGGGGATCTCTGTTGGTCCAGATTTTGATCTGGTGGGCTGTGATAGGGGAGCCTGCACTGTCAAAAGCCTCAACGGCCATGACCATCTCAGCGCTTTGCTTCGACGCCCCCTCGGTGGTCGCCAGTGGAAGCCTGCTGAGCGCGTCAGCGCAATTTTCGGTGCCTGGCCAGTGCCGTATGGTGTAGTCATACGCAGTCAGCATGAGGGCCCATCGCTGTATGCGAGCTGACGCATTGGCATTGACGGCCTTGCTGTCGAACAACAGGGATGTTAACCGTTTGTGGTCCGTTTCTGCCCAAAAGGTACTGGTGCATCTTTTTCACCCTGTAGACACATGCGAGCGCTTCCTTTTCAACCATCCCATATCCCCTTTCTGCTTGGGAGAGCGACCTGGAGGCGTAAGCCACAGATTGGAGTTGGCCCTCATCATTACTCTGCTGCAACGCGCACCCAACCCCATAGGATGATGCATCGCATGTCAAAAACAATTTCTTACAGGGGTCGTACAGGGTCAATAACTTATTAGAACAAAGCAGGTTCCACGTCCGATTGAAAGCCCGTTTCTGACAGTCTCCCCAAAACCAGTCCCATCCCTTATGCAGGAGCACCTGAAGCGGCTCCAGCAATGTATTTAAGTTCGGCAGAAAGTTCCCGAAATAGTTCAATAGTCCCAGAAATGAACGCAACTCTGATGTGTTGCCGGGCCTGGGCATGCGACGGATCGCCTCAGTTTTGGAAACGGTAGGCCGGATCCCATCTGCGGCAACCCTCCTGCCCAAAAACTTGACCTCTGGGGCCAAAAACACACACTTGGACTTTTTTAGTCGCAAGCCTACCCGGTCCAGTCGGCGTAGCACCTCCTCCAGGTTGTGGAGGTGTTCCTCGGTGTCTCAACCCGTGATAAGGATGTCATCTTGGACTACGTGATAAGGATGTCATCCAGGGATGGATTTAAGCAAGCTTTCCATGTTCCTCTGAAAGATAGCGGCTGATGAACGAATGCCAAACGGACACCTGTTGTAAACGAATAGCCCCTTGTGCGTGGTGATGGTGGTCAGACGCTTGGATTCTTCAGCCAGTTCCTGAGTCATGTAGGCCGAAGTGAGGTCCAACTTGGTGAACAGCTTGCCACCTGCCAGTGTGGTAAAAAGATCCTCCGCTCTCGGAAGCGGGTATTGGTCCTGTAGTGACACTCGGTTGATGGTGGCCTTGTAGTCGCCACAAATCCTGACCGAGCCATCCGTTTTAAGGACAGGAACGATGGGGCTTGCCCAGTCACTGAATTCAACAGGCGAAATTATGTCCTCTCTTAGCAGCCTGTCCAACTCACTCTCAATTCTCTCACGCATCACATACGGTACGGCTCTGGCTTTGTGGTGCACTGGTCTGGCGTCCGGGGTGATGCGTATCACTACTTTGGTGCCCTTAAAAGTCCCGACACCTGGTTGAAAAAGTGGCTCGAATTTCTGTAGGACCTGTGAGCATGAACTTCGCTCCTCAGATGAGATGGTGTGCACATCCCCCCATTTCCAGTTCATCTCGGCCAGCCAGCTCCTCCCCAACAGCGCGGGACCATTCCCCGAGACAATCCAGAGTGGCAGCCGGTTCTCTGATCCGTTGTGTGTGACCACCAAGTTTGCACTGCCTAGTACTGGGATGATCTCTCTGGTGTACGCATGTAACTGCATGTCAATGCGTTCCAGTTTGGGCCTGTTAGCTTTGAGTGGCCATAGTTTTTCAAATTGTTGGGCACTCATAAGTGACTGGCTGGCTCCTGTGTCCAGCTCCATGCGTACCAGGATGCCATTTCATAGAGCTTTCATCATCATAGGTGGCGTTTTGGTATACGAGCTGTGGACGTCTGCCACATGAACCCGCTGAACTTCAGTGTCCATAGCTTTGCTCCAAGCATCACCCTGCCTTGCAGACCCCTCGTCTGGTTCCTCTGCCTCATAAACTAGCCTCGCTATGGGCTTTCTGCACATTGTGGTCAGATGTCCACTGAAGTTGCAGTTTCTGCAGATAAATTGCTGAAACCTACAGGTTCTCGCAACATGTTTGCCACCGCACTTCCAGCATGATCTGAGATTGTTGTGAACAAAGGAACTGTTAACTGGCATTCCTCTCTGATTGTCTCTTTGATTACTCCTGAGCACTCTGTTGGTGCGTGTCAATGGTCCCATCCCGGGACGCATTGTCCCTTGTGATGGCGTGAATTGCCAATCCCCCTGCCATTGTCTCTGTTGCTGGCCCACCCTAGAGTCTGTTGCTACCTGGGCGGTGTCGAATTGCCCTTGCCTGCCTGCAGGGTTCTGAATCTCATTTACAATGTTAACGCCCTGGTCCATCGCCACGTTGGAACCAGGGCTGCGCGCGTAAATTATCTTGGTCTCCTCTTCCCCTGCCATGAAGGTCTGAGCTATCAACGTTGCCCTTTCCAAAGTCAAGTCCTTGGTTTCAATAAGCTTCCTGAAAATCCCGGCATGGCCAATGCCCTCAATGAAGAAATCCCTTAACATCTTCCCCCTGCAGGCATCTGTGAACTTACAGAGGCTGACCAAATGCCGAAGGTCCGCAACGAAGTCCGTTATGCTTTGCCCCTCCCAACGCTGGTGTGTATAGAACCGGTGCCGGGCCATGTGTATACTGCTCGCCAGTTTGAGGTGCTCACCAATCAGAGTGCTGAGCTCTTCAAAAGCCTTGTCCGCCGGCTTCTCGGGTGCGAGCAGGTCTTTCATCAGCGCATACGTCTTGGATCCACAGCTGGTCAGTAGATACGCCCTCCATTTGCCAGCCGCTTCCTCTCCCAGCCAGTCCTTCGTGACAAAGCTCTGCTGGAGCCTCTCAACGAAATTGTCCCAGTCCTCATCAACACAGTACCGTTCATCTGTGTTACCGGTGGCCATCCTCGTGGGTCGTTGATTCCCGTTTCTTGTCGCCAAATGTGGTGTCCTTACACCTTACTATAGAATCACACGAGGCATGTACTGCAGACAAAGTCACTGCGTGACCTGAACCTTTATTCTCAGGACCAAGAAGTGATGAACCTCCGTGGGGCCTCCCTTTATATACCTGGATGACCAGGTGAGGAGTGTCTCCCACAAGTTCACCCCCTGTGGTCAAGGTGTGCATTATTCAGGTGTATACAGTGTACAGTGTTGTTACATAAAGGTTACAGTTGTGTGAAGGTTACAAACATGACAAGGAGTGTGATGGAATACTCTCCACTTGCCTGAATGAGTGCAGCTCCAACAACACTCAAGAAGCTCAACACCATCCAGGACAAAGCAGCCCGCTTGATTGGCTCCCATCCACCACCCTAAACATTCACTCCCTCTATCACCAGCATACCGTGGCTGCAGTGTGCACCGTCTACAAGATGCTCTGCAGCAACTCGACAATGAGAATGGACACAGATCCTGTTATGTATGCAATAAAGGTTCAAACTGAGTCCTGTTTAACTAAGCAGGGTACAAGCTTGCTTCTGCTTTATTTTGGCCCAAAGTGCCTGACTCACAAAAAGGCTGGCCTTTTATATCAAAGCAGCACCATGTGCGTGCTGCTCAGTGGCCTCCAACAATGACACCATCTGGTGGCTACAAACAGTATGTACATACATAACAGACCAGAAGTCTGCTAGCTCTGAGTTCTTGACACAGTGCAACAATTACCAGCTCTTTCTGTTGACCAATTTTACCGGAACGACTAGAACAGGCGGTTGAAGGAGGGTGGACAGAGTCAGCTTGTGGTCAACATACGAGAGACATTTCAATGGACAAGAACATCGGGTAAGTGGGAGGGACACAGAATGAGTTTGGATTATTTCAACATCACAGAACTGACATGTCAGATCTTAGAATCAGAGAATGTAACCGAAGAGAAACAGGCCAAATAGGAAAACTGAAAAAATTGCGAATCTGAAACATATCAAGCATCTCACGGAAGGATGAACAGGCTGGGTCTTTTTTCTCTTGAAAAGAGAAGGCTCAGGGATGACCTAATAGACGTCTTTAAAATTATGGAAGAGCAAAACTAGAGGCCATCAATATAAGATAGTCACCAAGAAATCCAATGGGGAATTCAGAAGAAACTTCTTTACCCAGAGAGTAGTGAGAATGTGGAACTCGCTACCACAGGGAGTGGTTGTAGCAAATAGTATAGATGCATTAAAGGGGAGGCTAGATAAGCATACAAGGGAGGGGATTATAGAGGGTTATGCTGACAGAACTCTGCCACCTCCTGCAACCAGACCTGCAGCCTGAGAGCAGGGCGACCACAGTGCTCCCAGTGGCCCTCAATTGTTTTGCCACTGGACCCTTGCAGTCTGGAGCAGGCGACATAGCTAAAATCTCCCAGTTCGCCGTCCATCGCTGCATCCGGGATGTCAATGGTGGCTCTGTACTCCAGGAAAAGGGACATCATTGTTTTCTCTCTGAACAGAGAGAAGCAGGAAGAGCGTGCATGTGGCTTTGCCGGGATATCGGGCTTCCCCACGGTGCAGGGCACCATCGACTGCACACGTGTGTCTCTGCGGGCATCGCATACCGATCCTGAGAAGTTCCGTGACCGCAAAGGTTACCACTAGCTTAATGTGCAGTTGGTGTGCGACCACACCCAGCACCTCATGATGGTGAATGCCCGGTATCCTGGCAACAGTCATGACGTCTTCACCCTGCACTAGTCCAGTGTACCAGCAATCTTCCAGCCACCTTGTCAAACCTGAGGGTGGCTGCTCCGAGACAAGGGCTATCCACTCTACACCTGACTGATGACTCTCCTCTGCAACCCTACCACTCGTGGCCAGCACTCATACAATGACAGCCATGCTGCCATGTGGAACCTCATTGAGCAGACCATCGGGTGCTCGAATAAAGGTTCTGCTGCCTTGACCCCAGTACTCACTGGAGCGGGTGCCCCATTTCGTGGTGGTCTGCTGCATGGTCCACAACTTGGCCATCATGACGGCACAACCCTTGCCACTATGGGTTCCAGGACCACCTCAGGAAGAGGGGGAGGAAGAGGAGGAGGCAGGTAGCAGATCCCCGTTCTGGACGGGCTGTCCATGAGCGCCTCATCAGACTCCTGCTCCAGTGAATGAAACCCCAGATCCCCGTTGCTCACCATTTCCCCACCTTACCCTCCCTCTGTCACCGAACATCACAGCGTCCCCCTGGGGCCCAACGCTGAAATGAGAGTCACCACAAAACAAACATTTCAAACATAATTTACAAATGATTCAATGCAATATAACCTAACAAAGTCAACTAACCACCCTTGTGCAATCCCTCAGTGCCTACCTTCCGTCTGCCTTTGCCTGCCCTAGTGCTCCTATACAGTGCTCCCCCTGTGTCTGCAGCAAGGCTGGGGGAAGACTGCTGACTCTCAGTGGGGGAGACTGCAGATGGCCTTGCAGGACGACCTCGAGGAGCTCTGGGTCTAGTAGCCCGGCTGTAGACTGCACCACCTCGGCACAGGCAGCAGTCTGGGCTGGCTGTCCAACAGGCAGCAGCAAGGGCACTGGTGTAGTGGCAGTGGTGGAGGAACAAATGCTGTCATTCTGAGAGAGAACAGCACGGAGCCACTGGCACTCCCCAGGGCAGTGCTTCGGCAATCCTCGCCATCTGTTGGAGGGCTGACTGCTGGGACACCCTGCAAACCGCTTTCCACACGCGTAAACCCAGCCACAATGGCAGCAGTCTGAGCTTGCGTGGCATCAAGCTGAGGCTGCATGAGAGCAGTCTAAGGTTCCAGTGCAACACTCAGATGTTGGGTCACTTCCGCCTGCGCTGCAATGGAAGCTGCGACATCGACCGTCACACACACCCTGCATCGTGGTTGGGTCCACAAGGTCTCTCCTGGAAGGAGCAGAGCGGCGAAGCTCTGATTCAAAACCAACAAGAACAAATCAAAGAGTGATGTCACAGGAGAGGAGTTAGGTGATTGGTTGGTGAGTATTACAGCTTTTCTGGCTCTCGAAGTTAGGGAAGGGGATTAAATTAAGAGCTGAGAGACTGTAACTTGCTAGTAATTATTAAATTAATAACTTAAAACATAAAATAATTAAACAAAACTAAAATATCAATTGAATCAAAGATTTAACTAATTAATTAATAAATAAATAAAACAAGAGGTGGCAGGGCAGGTGGTGTGCCATAACTGCAGCATGTGAGAGTTGACGGAGAGCATCGCGATCCTGAGCAATCACATCTGCAGTAAGTGTCTGCAGCTCAAGGAACTTCGGCTCAGGATTGTTGAGCTGGAGTCCGAGCTGCAGACATTGTGATGATCAGGAAGGGGAGAGTTACCTGGACACTTTGCTCCAGGAGGCAGTCACACCCTTAAGGTTCAATAGTACTTTAGAATTAATCAATAGTCAGGGACAGGATGGTGTGACTGCGAGTGAGGCCGGAATGAGGACCCAGGATGCAACGATGGAGGAGCCTCAGCCCTTGACCCTGTCCAACAGGGACGCGGTACCTGCTCTCTGTATGGATGAGGAGAAGGACTGCGGGGAGTATGGGCAAACTGACCATGGTACCATGGTACAGGGGGCCATCCAAGTGGGAGGAGAAGGAAGGACTGTGGTATTGGTAGGGGACAGCATAGTCAGGGGATAGATACTGTTCTCTGCAGCTGCGACAGGGAGTTCTGGAGGTTGTGTTGCCTGCCCGGTGCAAGGGTTAAGGATATCTTCTCGCGGCTGGAGAAGAACTTGGAGTGGGAGGGGGAGGATCCAGTTGTTGTGGTCTATGTAGGAACCAATGATATAGGTAGAACTAAGATGAGGTTCTGCTGAGAGAGTTTGAGGAATTCGGGTCTAAATTAATAAGCAGAACCTCAAAAGGTACTAATTTCTGGATTACCAGCTGAGCCACACGCCAATTGGCATAGGGTCAAGCAGATCAGAGAGTTAAATACGTGGCTCAAAGAGTGGTGTGGGGGGAAGGGGTTTCAATTCATGGGGCACCGACACCAGTACTGGAGAAAGTGGGAGCTGTTCCATCGGGACGGGCTTCACTTAAACCAAGCTGGGACCAGTGTCCTGGTGAATCGAATAACTAGGGCTGTAGGTTGGGCTTTAAACTAAAAAATGGGGAGGGAGGGGTCAGGTGAGGGTAAATTTAGAAATCTAAAGAGAAAGGTAAAGGCAATAGAGCAGTGTATCAATTTGGGTAACAATAAGCAGAGTGTGACAGGATGGAACAGAGAGTTTCATGGTAGCAGTGCAGCAGAGAATAAGTCAAAGTAGGGAATAATGGTAAAAAAATTAAATTAAAGGCTCTTTATCTGAATACACAGAGCATTCGTAATAAGATAGATGAGCCAGTGGCACAAATAGAGATAAATGGGTTTGATCTAATAGCCATTACAGAGACGTGGTTGCAAGGTGACCAAGGTTGGGAACTAACTGTTCCAAGGTACTTGACATTTCAAAAAGACAGGCAGAATGGTAAAGGAGCGGAGGGTAGCCCAGATAATAAAGGATGACATAAGGACAGTAGAGAGAAGGATCTTGGCTCGGAAGATCAGGAAGTAGAATCAGTCTGGGTGGCGATAAGGAATAACAAGGGGCAGAAAACATGACCCCCACTCTCATCCCCCCCAGTGTGTTGCTTCCTTGGGAGCTTCCCATAGAATCAGAGAATGGTTACAACACGGAAGGCCATTCGGCCCGTCGAGCCCGTGCCAACTCTCAGCGAGTCCCAGTCTCCCACCCTTTCCCGGTAGCACTGCAATTTTTTTTCCTTCAGGTACTTATCCAACTTCCTTTTGAAAGCAGTGATTAAGTCTGCCTCTACCACCCTTTCAGGCCGTGTATTCCAGATCCTAACCACTCACTGTGTAAAAAGGTTTTTTCTTATGTTGCCTTTGGTTCTTTTGCCAATCACCTTAAATCTGTGTCCTCTGGTTCTCGACCTTCCACCAATGAGAACAGTTTCTCTCGATCTACCCTGCCCAGACCCCCATGATTTTGAAAACCTCTATCAAATCTCCTCTCAACCTTCTCTGTTCCAAGGAGAACAATCCCAGCTTCTCCAGTCTATCCACGTAACTGAAGTCCCTTATCCCTGGAATCATTCTTGTCAATCTTTTCTGCACCTTCTCTAAGGCCTTCACATCCTTCCTAAAGTGCAGTGCCCAGAATTGGACACAATACTCCAGTTGGGGTCAAACCAGCATTTTATACAGGTCCATCATAATTTCCACACCTTTGTACTCTATACCTCTATGTATGAAGCCCAGGATCCTGTACGCCTCTTTCTCAACCTGTCCTGCCACCTTGAACAATTTGTGTACACATACCCAGGTCTCTCTGCTCGTGCACCCATTTTAGATTGTACCAATTAGTTTGTGTGTCCTGTCCACATTCTTTCTACCAAAATGCATCACTTCCCACTTTGCTGTGTTAAATTTCATCTGCCACGTGTTCGCCCATTCCACCAGCCTGTCTGTCTTCCTGAAGTCTATCACTATCCTTCTCACTGTTCACTATACTTCCAAGTTTTGTGTCATCTGCAAATTTTGAAATTGTGCCCTGTACACACAAGACATTAATATATATCGAGAAGCAGTGGTCCTAGTACCGGCCCCTGGGGAACACCACTGTATATCTTCCTCCAGTCCAAAAAACAACCCATTGGGCACCACTGAAGATTTCACCCACTTCCTTTATGCTTTCCCTCATTCGGTAAAGCTGCTGCTCTTAACGGTCCCTTGTAAAAGCTTGAGAGCTTGAGACCTCATCCTGCCAACCATGGTCAACAGGCTGATTCATGGGAAAGCATTCTACTTGTGATGCAGGAGAGAATTGTCTATAAGAGGGAGACAAGTCAGAGAGTGAGATCCCTCTGCTCCAAACTCCAGACGTTTGTCTATTCTGTAGAGCCAGTACTACACATCGTAGAGATATTGGGGCAGAAATTCCTCTTGAGGACTTCCCGCGGGCAAAGCACTAAATATTGACATAAAATGCACACCTACCTGAAGCTGCTGTGCCCGCTCGAAAGCCCGATCCACAGGCCTCCTCTCCCTGCGCGTCGCAGCGCGTTCAAGTTGGGACGTCCGCAGGAGTCACGTGGGCCTGGACACCCAATCACAGGTAAGTATTTTCTCATTCATAGTAATAGGAGATTTGTAAGTTACCAAACTCCTATTACAATGAATGAGAAAAACCCAAAACGCTCAAACACTACATAAAACATTTAACAAACACCTCACACAATACACTAATAGAAATTAAAGTGGTTATACATGTTTTTTAAAGAAAAAAAGTTGCCAATTTTTTTTAAAAAGTTAGGGCTAGGGTTTAAAATAACATTACCTGAGTGGGCAGGGTTTTAACATAAATATGTTTTTAAATTTTTATTTTAATCATGTTTTTTAAAGGTTTTTAAACTCTTATGCTTGGGAAGCTGGAAATGGATGACTTTGCCATTCCTTTTTTTCTCCATATGCGTAGTGTGTTCTTTGCTTAAGAATTAACAGCAACACATTTGCTGTAAAGAACTAATACAAAAATTAAATACTGCGGATGCTGGAATCTGGAATAAAAACAGAAAATGCTGGAAATCTCAGCGGGTCAGGCAGCGTCTGTGGAGAGGAAGCAGAGTTAACGTTTTGGGTCGATGACCCTTTGTCAGAGCTAGAGAGTGTTTGAAAAGAACAGATTCTTAACAAGCACTGAAAGGGGGAGGGGAAGAAATAACAAAAGGGAAGGTCTGTGATAGGGTGGAAGACAGGAGAGATTAGAGAGACAAAAGGGATGATGGGCCGAACTGAAATGGTAATGGTAGGAGTTAGAAAAACATGAGTCAAGATAGGGTGTGAATGGTGGGATAATGACCAACTGCAATTAGAGACAAGGAGAGAAAAAGAAACAGGCTCCGGGGAGGGGGGGGGGGGGCAAGGGAGGGGTGAGATAGCCAAAGGTTGGCAGCGGCTATGCCCTGAAATTGTTGAACTCGATGTTGAGTCCAGAAGGCTGTAAAGTGCCTAAACGACAGATGAGGTGCTGTTCCTCGAGCTTATGTTGAGCTTCATTGGAACAATGTAGGAGACCGAGGTCAGAGAGGTCAGAGTGGGAGTGGGGCGAGGAATTAAAGTGACAGGCGACCGGAAGCTGCATTTGGTCTCCCCAATGTAGAGGAGACCGCATCGTGAGCAGCGAATACAGTATACTAAATTGAAAGAAGTACAAGTAAGTCGCTGTTTCACCTGGAAGGAGTATTTGGGGCCCTGGAGAGTAACCGTTGCCAATCTTTGGCTCCCTCTCTCCCCGCCACCCCCCCGCCCCCGGAGCCTGTTTCTCTCCTTGTCTCTAATGGCAGCTGGTCATTATCCCACCATTCACACCCTATCTTGACTAATGTTTTTCTAACTTCGGCCATTACCATTTCAATTTGGCCCATCATCCCTTTTGTCTCTCTAATCTCTCCCGTCTTCCACCCTATCACAGTATAACATATAGTTCCATCTAGGGGACGACCGCTCCACCTCGTGGACTACTGTGGTAATGCAGCCTTTGCTGCATTACAACAAGAATAAAAGAAATGGAGCCATCTTGTAAAGTCTGAGTGTGTTTGTGATGTCGTAGAATATATCACATTGGTGATGAAGGATGGGATAATGGATTCCCTGGCTGAAATTTTTGTTGGTGGATGATTTCAGCCAAGCAACAGAGAGACTAGAGAGGTCCTTTGTTTGCAGAACAGCTAAAAATGCAAAGTAAATTACAAGCACACTTGGCTCAATTGCCATGGTCCAGATGGTTGCGCCTATGAGAATAATAGGCTGCTTGGGTGAATTCCATCATGGCCGTGAGACTTTCGGAGCATATGTGGAGCGGCTAGAAATGTTTTTCAGCGCAAATATTATCATAGAAGTCCCCTGTCATGTACTCAACCAGCATTGTAACCCATTATAATCTGACCTAAGTTGTACACTGTGAGAACAATGACCACTAGGTGGTGAACTTGTGGGAGACACTCCTAACCTGGACCTTCGGGTAGAAAAGGGGAAGCTCCGCCCACCTTCATCACTTGAGTGCTAAAGAATAAAGTACAGGTCACAGACTGACCTTCTCTCAAGCATGGGCCTCGTGTGCATTTATACTGTATAGTAAGGACGTATCAATGGCGACGAGAAACTGGGATTTAAACCACGCGAGCATGGCCACTAGCAGAACAGATGAGAGGTACTGTGTTAAGGAATGGTTGAGACAGGAGCTGGCGAGTGAGTCGAAGAAGCTGACTACCATCACGACACACAAGGGGTTGTTTGAGTACAACAGATGTCCGTTTGGGATTCGTTCGGCCGCCGCGATCTTCCAACGAAATAGGGAAAGCCTCCTCAAGTCGATTCCAGGGACGGTGGTTTTTCAGGACAACATCCTCATCACGGGTTACGATATGGAAGAACACCTCCACAACCTGGAGGAGGTGCTGCGTAGACTGGACCAGGTAGGGCTGCAACTGAAAAAGGCGAAGTGCGTCTTCCTAGCTCCAGAGGTAGAATTCCTGGGGATGAGGGTAGCAGCAGATGGGATCAGCCCTACTGCGTCCAAGATGCAAGCAATCCAGAGAGCACCCAGACCCCGTAACACGACGGAGCTGCGTTCGTTCCTGGGGCTCCTGAACTATTTTGGTAACTTTCTTCCCAAATTGAGCACGCTGCTAGAACCACTACTCGTGCTCCTACGCAAAGGTCGCGAATGGGTCTGGGGGGACAGCCAGGAAAGGGCTTTTAATAGAGCACGCAATTTGTTATGTTCCAACAATCTGTTAACGCTATATGACCCATGTAAGAAACTTGTGTTAACGTGCGATGCATCGTCCTATGGTCTCGGGTGTGTGTTGCAGCATGTCAATGCCAAGGGTCAGTTACTGCCGGTAGCTTATGCCTCCAGGAGTCTGTCCCAGGCAGAAAAGGGCTACGGGATGGTAGAAAAGGAGGCGCTCGCATGTGTATATGCGGTAAAAGAAATGCACCAGTACCTGTTTGGCAGGAAATTTGAGCTGGAGACAGATCACAAACCGCTAACGTCCCTTTTAGCCGACAAGGCCATAAATGCGAATGCATCGGCCCGCATACAGAGGTGGGCACTCACGTTAGCCGCCTATGACTATACAATTCGGCACAGACCGGACACTGAAAACTGCGCCGATGCACTCAGCAGGCTCCCACTAGCCACCACTGAGGGGGCTACCGAGCATGCTGCTGAGATGGTCATGGCTGTTGAAGCTTTCGGAAGCGAAGGCTCACCCATGACAGCCCGTCAGATTAAAGTCTGGACAAATAGAGACCCGCTATTGTCTCTAGTCAAGAAATGTGTCCTGAATGGGGACTGGGCAGCCACGTACAGGGCATGCCCTGAGAAATTTAAACCATTTCACAGGCGCAGGGATGAACTCTCGATTCAGGCCGATTGCCTACTGTGGGGAAACCGCGTAGTCATGCCCCAGATGGGCAGAGAGGTGTTCATCAGAGAACTCCACAATGAGCACCCGGGCATTGTCATGATGAAGGCAATTGCCAGGTCACACATTTGGTGGCCAGGGATAGACGCAGATCTGGAACTTTGTGTTCGCAGGTGCAACATGTGTGCCCAGCTGGGCAATGCACCCAGGGAAGTCCTCCTTAGCCCCTGGTCCTGGCCCGCCAAGCCTTGGTCATGCATCCATGTGGACTACGCAGGTCCTTTCATGGGAAAAATGTTTTTGTTTGTAGTAGACGCCTACTCCAAATGGATCGAGTGTGACATTTTAAATTCAAGCACATTCTCTGCCACGGTAGAAAGTCTACGGGCAATGTTCGCCACCCACGGTCTACCGGACGTCTTGGTCAGTGACAATGGCCTATGCTTTACAAGCATTGAATTCCAGGACTTCATGGCAGGCAATGGAATGAACCATGTCAGAACGGCACCGTTCAAGCCGGCCTCAAACAGCCAGGCAGAACGAGCAGTGCAGATAATCAAACAGGGGATGCTCAGAATCCAAGGGGGTTCCCTACAAAGGCGCTTATCATGCCTCTTGTTGGCCTACAGATCCTGACCACACTCGCTCACAAGGGTTCCACCCGTAGAGCTGCTAATGAAAAGGACGCTCAAAACCAGGTTATCCCTTATACACCCCACCATGAAAGAAATTGTCGAGAGCAGGCGCCAGTCACAATATGACTACCATGACAGGAATGCGAGGGCGCAATGTATTGATGTAAATGACCCTGTTTTTGTCCTCAACTATGCTGCAGGGCCCAAATGGCTCGCAGGCACTGTGATTGCCAAAGAGGGAAATAGGATTCTGGTAGTTAAACTTACCAATGGACAAATCTGCCATAAACATGTGGATCAAACAAAAAGGAGGTTCAGCAACCCCGTAGAAGCAGAGGAAGAACACAACAGAGAGTTCACTCCATCACAGGTGACCGAACACCGGAATCAAAGGGAGGAGAGCCCAGTCACTGTGGGCAGTCCGGATAGGCCTGAGGCATCGCAAACAGCAGATACTCAGGCCAGAGCCCCAACTCAGGCGCTCTACAAGAGAGTGTAAACCACCAGAGAGACTCAACCTGTGATCCCAATAAGACTTTGGGGGGGGGGGGGGGGGGGGGGGGGAAGGGGGTAGGTGATGTCATGTATTCAACCAGCATTGTAACCCATGTATAATCTGACCTAAGTTGTACACTGTGAGAACAATGACCACTAGGTGGTGAACTTGTGGGAGACACTCCTAACCTGGATCTTCGGGTAGAAAAGGGATAGCTCCGCCCACCTTCATCACTTGAGTGCTAAGGAATAAAGGATAGGTCACAGACTGACCTTCTCTCAAGGATGGGCCTCGTGTGCATTTATACTGTATAGTAAGGACGTATCATCCCTGATGATGAAAACCGTAACCGGATGGTGTTGAAAAGAAAATGGACTATATTCCTGACTGAAGCAGGCCCCAAGGTGTACGAAACTCTGAGAAACTTGCTTGTTCTCGTCAAGCCAAAGGACACATCACTTAGAGATTCTAAGCAAGTTAGAACAGCACCACAGTCGTGAGCTCCTGGAAATTGCTGAAAGTTATCGTTTTGGAATACAAGATCAGTTAATTAACGAAAGTATCAATGATTACATTGTAGCGTTAAAAAAGCTATCTATTCACTGTTGTTTCAGAAACTTTCAGGACCAAGTATTGTGTGACCGCTTTGTTTGTGGGATGAAAAATAAAGCGAAGAAAGTTGTTGACAACTCCTAACTTGACTTTTGATTTAACTTGTCAGACAGCTATGTCGATGGATCTGGCCGACCAATATTGCCAAGAATTTCATACTATTTCCAGTCGTCAGACAACCAAGGTGAATCGCCTGCAGGTTAAAAGTAAAATGAAGTTGGGCCCCAAGGTCTCAGAAACTGGCCAAGGTAACAGCACACTGAAGTCCTGCTATCGGTGCCTGGGACAACACATTGCTCAAAGTTGTCCATATCTAAAGGCAGAGTGTTTTTTCTATAGGAAAACTGGGCATCTTGCGAAGGCATGCCAACTGAAGGGTAAACTAGCTTTCAAGGCTATAAGTCGAAATCCTCAGAGACTACACAGCATGGAAGAAAAGCAACAGGGTGAAGAGATATACTTCATCAGGAGCACGAGAGTACCTAACAGCGATTCGAAAAATATCGTCATCCATGTAGCTGTTGCAGGAACCAAGATACCCATGAAAATCGACACGGGTACTACCGAAATCGCGATACCTTGACAAATTGCGTGATTTCTCATTGGAGATATCCAAGATAGAGTTGCGAGGCTACTCGGGAGAGAACATACTTTTGGTAGGTCGTATCACCGTACTGGTGAAATACAAGGATCAATTTCAGAGCTTGCCTCTCTTAGTGACAGGAGACAAGCCTGCCTTACTAGGAAGGAATTGGTTGGGATTACTGAAGCTGGATTGGAGTGAGATTTTTCAAGTTGTAATGAGATTTACATCAAAGAATTATGTCATTAAGAAGTATCTGAAGGTGTTCTGTGAAACTGGCAGGCCAATCCCAATCCAAGGCTTCAAGGCGACTGTCAGGATACAAAAGGACGCTAGATCGGTTTACTGCAAGCCACGTTCCGTACCATATGCACTCAAGGAGAAAGTTGAGCAAGAACTCAAAAGGTTAGAGACTGAGAATATTATCTCTAAAATAGATCTATGTAATTGGGCTGCACCCAGTGTTGTTGTACCAAAGTCCGATGGTAAGGTAAGGTTGTGTGGTGATTATAAAGTAACCGTAAAACAGGTTCTAGAGGGTAATCTCCCCAATACATTGCCAAATGTAGATTTGTTCACAACACTGACAGGTGGTCAGATCTTCTCAAAGTTGGATGTCACAAATGCTTACTTACAGCTTGAACTAGATGAGGGTTCCAAGTCATGTTTGATTATAAATACTCATCTAAGCCTATATCAATTTAATAGGCTACCGTTTGGAGTGTCTTCCGCCCCTGCCATATTTCAAGAGGTGATGAACCAGATTTTGAAAGGTATTGAAGGGGTAGTATGTTATTTAGATGACATACTAATTTCAGCACCAAATAGGCAAATTCATAATAACATATTGAATAAAGTCCTCAAACAGCTAGAGAAGCACAGAGTACGAGTGTCTGCTCGCAAGTGTGAGTTATTTCAAAACTCAGTAGAGTACTTACGGCACAGAGTAGACAATGATGGTTTACATCCAACCAAGGGAAAGCTGGTTGCAATTACAAATGCATCCACTCCCAGGAATGTCACTGAACTTTGATTATTTTTGGGTCTTTTGAACTATTATGGGAAGTTCCTACCAAATTTGGCTACAGTGTTACATCCATTGAATGAGCTGCTGAAACATAGAAACATAGAAAATAGGTGCAGGAGTAAGCCATTCGGCCCTTCGAGTCTACACCACCATTCAATAAGATCATGGCTGAACATTCACCTCAGTACTCCTTTCCCGCTTTCTCTCCATATCCCTTGATCTCTTTAGCCGTAAGGGCCATATCTAACTCCCTCTTGAATATATCCAATGAACTGGCATCAACAACTCTCTGCGGTGGGGCATTCTACAGGTTAACAACTCTCTGAGTGAAGAAGTTTCTCCTCATCTCATTCCTAAATGGCTTACCCTTTATCCTTAGATTATGTCCCCTGGTTCTGAACTTCCCCAACATCGGGAACATTCTTCCTGCATCTAATCTGTTCAGTCCCGTCAGAATTTTATATGTTTCTATGAGATCCCCTCTCATCCTTCTAAACTTCAGTGCATACAAGCCCAGTCTATCCAGTCTCTCCTCATATGTCAGTCCTGCCATCCCGGGAATCAGTCTGGTGAACCTTCGCTGCACTCCCTCAATAGCAAGAACGTCCTTCCTCAGATTAGGAGACCAAAACTGAACACAATATTCCAGGTGAGGCCTCATTAAGGCCCTGTACAACTGCAGTAAGACCTCTCTGCTCCTATACTCAAATCCCCTAGCTATGAAGGCCAACATACCATTTGCCTTCTTCACCGCCTGCTATACCTGCATGCCAACTTTCAATGACTGATGTACCATGACACCCAGGTCTCGTTGCACCTCCCCTTTTCCTAATCTGCTGCCATTCAGATAATATTCTGCCCGTGTTTTTGCCACCAAAGTGGATAACCTCACATTTATCCACATTATACTGCATGTGCCACACGTTTGCCCACTCACCTAACCTGTCCAAGTCACCTTGCAGCCTTTTAGCATCCTCCTCACAGCTCACACCGCCACCCAGCTTAGTGCCATCTGCAAACTTGGAGATATTACACTCAGTTCCATCACCCAAATCATTAATGTATATTGTAAATATCTGGGGTCCCAGCACTGAGCCCTGCGGCACCCGACTAGTCACTGCCTGTCATTCTGAAAAGGACCCGTTTATACTGACTCTCTGCTTCCTGTCTGCCAACCAGTTCTCTATCCACATCAGTACACTACCCACACCAAGCTCTTGTGTGAGACCTTGTTAAAAGCCTTTTGAAAGTCCAAATCCACCACATCCACTGGTTCTCCCTTATCCACTCTACCAGTTATATCCTCAAAAAATTCTAGAAGATTTGTCAAGCAGGATTTCCCTTTCATAAATCCATGCTGACTTGGACCGATCCTGTCACTGCTTTCCAAATGTGCTGCTATTGCATTTTTAATAATTGATACCAACATTTTCCCCACTACTGATGTCAGGCTAACCGGTCTATAATTACCCGTTTTCTCTCTCCCTCCTTTATTAAAAAGTGGTGTTACATTAGCTACCCTCCAGTCCATAGGAACTGATCCAAAGTTGATAGACTGTTGAAAAATGATCACCAATGCATCCACTATTTCTAGGGCCACTTCCTTATGTTCTCTGGGATGCAGACTATCAGGCCCCGGGGATTTAGCGGCCTTCAATCCCATCAATTTCCCTTACACAATTTCCCACCTAATAAGGATTTCCTTCAGTTCCTCCTTCTCACTAGCCCCTCGGTCCCCTAGTATTTCCGGAAGGTTATTTGTGTCTTCCTTCGTGAAGACAGAACCAAAGTATTTGTTTAACTGGTCCGCCATTTCTTTGTTCCCCATTATAAATTCACCTGAATCTGACTGCAAGGGACCTACGTTTGTTTTCACTAATCTTTTTTTCTTCACATATCTATAGGAGCTTTTGCAGTCAGTTTTTATGTTCCCAGCAAGCTTCCTCTCATACTCTATTTCCCCCCTCCTAATTAAACCCTTTGTCCTCCTCTGCTGTATTACAGGTCCATTGAAAGTAGTCAGAAGAATGCGACGCAGCATTCAAGGAGTGTAAAAGCCAATTGGTAGAGAGCCCTATGTTAGTTTACTATGACGTATCTAAGGAGAATCATGATAGAGGTAGAGTAAGAGAGAGAAGTGTGAAATTAACTCAGAAGGTGAGAGTGAAGAACCATCACCATAAATAGTTAAACTGGTTACCAGGAAAAATGGTGAAGATATGTGGCCCTCACACATATTTGGTCAAGATGTTTGATCATGGACAGGTTAGGTTTGTTCACATTGATCATATTTTACCTACAGATGTGGAAGGAATTGAAGGTTGAAATGATTCGATTATTTCTGACTCATCAGATAGTCTTGTTACAAGTAAAGTATCAGCAGCATATCCTACATCAGATGTACTATAAACAAGTCCAAGAGAAACTCCCTCGGGAGCCGGCGCCAATGAGGAATTCTGTCCGGACGGGGGTCAGTTTGGACGGGATCTCCCCATGTGCTTGAGCCTCCTTGACACACCTAACAGAGTCAGGTCCAATGCCGTTTTTAGCGACTCGATGGCATTGGCCACGTGCCGGACGTCGGCCCAGTTTAGGCGCCTTGCCAGCACGTCTGGCGCCATCCAGCCCGCTCCTCCGCCATCGAGCAGGTCCCTGACCCTGGTCACCTCGCCAGCCACAGCTCTCTCGTCCGCCTTCCACCTAAAACCTCGGTCGTGGAGGTACGGATTCCTGAGCAGCGGCTCCCGAAGGACAGCCGCTACTCCAGCCGGTGGAGAGCTGCGCTTGGTGGCGACTCTGTTCCAGACCCTGATGAGTTGCTGGTAAAAGACAGGCAGCCCCTGGACGGCGGTCCTGATGCCCCCCAGGCTCACAAACAGGAGCTGCGTGCCATAATTGAGGCTGTACTGCTGGCGGAAGAAATACGTCGCCAGCGCACGGCACCTAGGAGGGGGCTCGATGTACAGGTATCTCTGCAGGGTCTGAAGACGGAAAGTCGCGAGCTGGGCGCTGACGCACACCAACGCCTGGCCACCCTCCCTAAGCGGGAGACTCAAAACCGCAGCAGAGACCCAAGTGCTTCCTGAAGAAGTCCACCAGCTTCTTCTGTATCTTGGCGACAAATGCAGGGGGAGGGGTCAAAGTGACCAGCCGGTACCACAACCACCAGCTGGTTTATGACTCGCGCTCGACCCCTGTAGGACAGCACTCGGAGCAGTCCTGTCCAGTGCCCTAGGCGAGCGGCGACCTTAATCTCCAGCTCCTGCCAGTTCGCCGGCCAGGCTTCGTCATCTGAGCTCAGGTAGACTCCCAGAACGAGGAGATGGGTTGCAACAGCTCTACAAACCTGTGAATATTCTCACAGGTGCATATATTACACCATCCATTTCATTTTCCTCCAGAACTTCCACTCCCCATGAATTGGACTCGTCCAAAGAGGTAAATTGTGCTGTGGACTCCTCACCGCACCCGCGCACCCACCCCCCCCCGCCCCCTCCCCACCCACACCCCCAAACAAGGCCTCTGCTTGCTCTTTAATATCCTGTCTTCGATGAGCCCCAATTTCTTCCAGCTTATTAGGAAGACTAAAGCCGTCAATTTCATTCCAACTCCAGCCTCTGTACCCTTCCAAGTGACTCCTCCCCCTCCCCTGTCACTGGCTCAGACTGTTGGAAACCGATCCTTCTTATTCAACCCCCGCACAAAGCATCCAATCCCATAGTCTCTCCATTACAAAGCTCGCCTACCTCTACCATCACAGCATCACCCGCCTCTACCCTTACCATAACTTAGGAGTCAGCCGTGACTCAGTGGGCAGCACTCTCGCATCTGAGTCAGAAGGTGATGGGTGCTGCAGTACAGAGGGACCTGGGGGTCCTTGTGCATGAAACACAAAAAGTTAGTATGCAGGTACAGCAAGTAATCAGGAAGGCAAATGGAACGTTGGCCTTTATTGCAAGGGGTTATGTAGTATAAAAGCAGAGAAGTCCTGCTACAACTGTACAGGGTATTGGTGAGGCCACACCTGGAGTACTGCATGCAGTTTTGGTCTCCGTATTTAAGGAGCAATATACTTGCATTGGAGGCAGTTCAGAGAAGGTTCACTAGATTGATTCCAGAGTTGAGGGGGTTGACTTATGAGGATAGGTTGAGTAGGTTGGGTCTATACTCATTGGAGTTCAGAAGAATGAGGTGATCTTATTGAAACCTATAAGATAATGATGGGGCCCGACAAGGTGGATGCAAAGAGGATATTTCCACTCATAGAGGAAATTAAAACTAGGGGACATAGTCTTAGAATAAGGGGCCGCCCATTTAAAACTGAGATGAAGAATTTCTTCTCTCTGAGGGTTGTAAATCTATGGTATTCTCTGCCTCAGAGAGCTATGGAGGCTGGGTCATTGAATATATTTAAGGCGGAGATAGACAGATGTTTGAGCGATAAGGGGATAAGGGTTATGGAGAGCAGGTGGGGAAGTGGAGCTGAGTCCATGATCGGATCAGCCATGGTCTTATTGAATGGTGGAGCAGGTTCGCCGGGCCAAATGGCCGACTCCCACTCCTATTTCTTATGTTCTAATGTTAAAGTCCCACTCCAGAGACTTGAGCACATAATCTCAGCTGACACTCCAGTGCAGTGCTGAGGGAGTGCGGCACTGTTAAACCGAGGCCCCATCTTCCCCCTCAAGTGGACATCAACGATCCCACAGCACTATTCAAAGAAGAGCAGGGGAGTTAGCCCCGGTGTCCTGGCCTATATTTATGTATTAACCAAGATCACTAAAAAAACAGATAATCTAGTCATTATCACAATGTTGTTTGCAGGAGGCCGGGAGTTGGCTGTGCGTAATTTGGCTGTCATGTTTCATACAAAGTACTTCATTGGCTGTAATGTGCTTTGGGACATCCTGAGGTCTTGAAAGACTCTCTATAAATACAAGTTCTTTATTTTTATCTGCTGCTGAAACCTCATAATGCCTTTGTCATTTCCAGATTCAACTATTTCAATGATCTGACCGCCTCCCATCCTCCAACATGTACACAGTTGACCTGATCCAAACAGTTGTGTATGCAATAACTGTTATAGACTGAGTACTGTTTAACTCCAGGAGGTATGGCCTTGGCTCTTCATTATTAAGGCCCAAAGTGACTAATATACAAAGTGACTGGCCTTTTATACTTGGGCTGCACACACGTGCGTGCAGCCCAATGGCCTCCAACAATTATGCCATCTAGTGGCTAGTGATTCCAAAATTACATACATGACAATACCCCCTCTGAGATATTAACATAGAAAATAGGTGCAGGAGTAGGCCATTCGGTCCTTCGATCCTGCACCACCATTCAATAAGATCATGGCTGATCATTCACCTCAATACCCCTTTACCCCTTTCCTGCTTTCTCTCCATACCCCTTGATCCCTTTAGTCTTAAGGGCCATATCTAACTCCCGCTTGAATATATCCAATGAACTGGCATCAACACAGTCTTTCACAAATTGAGACGGTCCGGTGTTTTATGCTCCCGGGTTGACCGTCTCATTCAACTCCAGCCTTGGGTGAGTGTTCAGAGTCTGTTGTGGCTGGTGGCTGGGTGGCTGACCTGGTGGGAGTGGCAATGACCATGTCAGGGATTGAAAGTCCATTTTCATTGAACATGTCAGTGATTGAAAGTCCCGATTCACTGATGACCATTGAGTCCTCTGATGACTTGGATTAGGTTGGTTGGTTGTCGATTGTCTCTTCCTCCAACTATTCCGGTTCGTCTTTGTGCCGCAGCTTTGTCTGATCCATATGTTTCCTGCATGTTTGCCCATTTTGAGCTTGACAATGAATACTCTGTTGCCCTCCTTGGCCATGACAGTACCAGCGATCTACTTGGCCATAATTCAGAACATATACAGGATCATTTACAGACATAGCTGCGCGAACATGATACCCTTGCTGACTTTGTCTTCTATATTCAACATGATTATTCAAGTCAGGGTGTACAAGAGATAGCTTGGTCTTAAGACCTCTCTTCGTCATTAGTTCAGCAGGCGAGACCCCGGTAAGCGTGTGTGGTCTTGTCCTGTAACTAAGCAGTATGCATGACAGGCAGGTCTGCACCGACCCTTGGGTTACTCGCTTCATACTCTGCTTTATGATTTGGACAGCACATTCTGCTTGTCCATTGGATGCAGGTTTGAACGGTGCTGACCTTACATGTTTGATACCATTGAGTTTCATGAACTCTTGAAACTCCTGACTGGTGAAGCATGATTCGTTGTCATGAACAACGATGTCAGGCCGACCATGTGTCGCGAACATGACACTGAGATTTTCAATGGTAACTGTGGATGTGCTGGATGACATGATTATACACTCTATCCACTTCGAATATGCATCCACCACAACTAAAAACATCTTCCCCAGGAAAGGACCTGCAAAGTCTATGTGGATCCTGGACCATGGTTTGGACGGCCACGACCACAGACTCAGCGGCGATTCCGCTGGTACTTTGCTGAGCTGCATGCAAGTGTTGCACTGATGCACACATGATTCCAGCTCAGAGTCAATTCCCAGCCACCATACATGAGACCTGGCGATGGCTTTCATCATTACAATGCCAGGATGTGTGCTATGTAGCTCACGTACAAATTTCTCTCTCCCTTTCTTGGGCATAACAACACTTTGCCCCACAGTATACAATCCGACTGAATAGACAGTTCGTCTTTGCGACGAATGTAAGGTTTGGTCTCCTCACACATTTGCTTGGGTATGGCAGACCAATCACCTTTGAGGATGCAACTCTTCACCACTGATAAAATCGTGTCCTGGCTGGTCCAGGTCTTAACTTGTTGAGCCGTGACAGGGGTTCCTTCACTCTCAAAAGCATCCATAACTAACAATAGGTCCGCCGGTTGTGGCATTTCCACCTCCGTGTGGGCAACGGCAGATGGCTCAAAGCATCAGCACAATTCTCGGTGCCAGGTCTATGGCGATTGACATAATCATAAGCGGATAATGTCAGCGCCCACCTCTGGATGCGAAATGAAGCATTGGTATTGATACCTTTGTTTTCAGAGAGCAGTGAAATGAGCGGCTTGTGATCTGTCTCCAGTTCAAACCGAAGACCAAACAGGTACTGATGCATCTTTTTAACCCCCATACACACTGGCTAGTGCTTCTTTCTCAACCAAGCTGTAGGCTCTTTCCGCTTTAGACAAACTTTTTGAAGCATTGGCGACTGGTTGAAGTTTACCCGACTCATTAGCTTGTTGGAGTACGTAACCAATTCCATATGACAAAGCATCATAGGCCAATACTAAACATTTACATGGGTCATAATGTACCAGCAGCTCGTTAGAGCAAAACAGATTAGTGGCTTTCTCAAAACCTCTGTCTTGAAACGCACCCCACACCCAGTTGTCGCCTTTTCTTAGCAGCATGTGCAGTGGTTCCAATAAGGTGCTCAATTTAGATAGGAAGTTACTGAAGTAGTTAAGTAGACCCAGGAACAAACACAGCTTCGTCACATTCTGCGGCTTGGGTGCATTCTTGATGGCCTTGGTTTTCGCATCCGTGGGCCTGATGCCGTCAGCAGCAATTTTCCTCCCCAGGAATTCCACCTCTGGTGCCATGAAGACGCACTTCGAGCTTTTCAGTCTGAGTCCCACTTTGTCCAGATGATGTAGAACCTCTTCCAGGTTGTTCAGATGTTCCTCGGAGTTATGACCTGTGATCAGGATGTCATCTTGGAACACGACGGTTCTGGGAACGGACTTCAGTAGACTCTCCATATTCCTCTGAAATATTGCTGCAGCCAAGCGAATTCCAAAAGGGCAGCTGCGTTAAACAAACAGTCCTTTATGCGTGTTAATGCATGCAAGTCTCTTTGACGTCTCGACCAGCTCCTGTGTCATGTAGGCCAACGTCAAGTCCAGTTTGGTGAATGACTTTCCCCCGGCTAGTGTTGCAAACAAGTCATCAGCCTTCGGTAACGGGTATTGATCCTGTTTCGAAACCCTGTTGATCGTAGCCTTGTAGTCTCCACAGATTCTGACTGTGCCATCACTTTTCAGCACAGAAACAATGGGGCTGGCCCATTCATTAAATTCAACCGGTGATATGATCCCTTCACGCTGGAATCTGTCCAGTTCGATTTCGACCTTCTCCCTCATCATATACGGCACTGCCCGAGCTTTATGATGGACGGGTCTTGCATCCGAGTCCACGTGGATCTGCACCTTGGCTCCCGTGAAGTTGCTGATACCCGGTTCGAACAGCGAGGGGAACTTGCTCAGTACTTGGACACATGTATCTTTCTCCGACGACAATGCCTTGATGCCGAACCAATCGCATCTGATGTTTTTCAAGCCAGTTCCTGCCGAACAGCGTTGGGCCATTGCCTGGGACAATCGATAGCGGTAACTCGTGAACCACACCATCGTATGGCACTTTAATTGTGGCACTGCCAATCACTGTTTTGAGTTCTTTGGTGGAATTGCACAACTTGGCATTGACTGGACTCAGCTTGGGCCTCACAGCCTTAGTATCCCAGCTTGTCGAATACCCTCTGGCTCATTATCGATTGACTCGCCCCCGTGTCCAATTCCATCGATACCGGTGTAAAGTCCTGTCCACTCAGTACAGATTCACACAAGGCATGTAGTGAAGTCAAGGTCACTCTGGACCTGCACCTTTATTTCACAGCTCTGGAATGCTGCACTTACCTGAGACCTGTCCTTATATACCTGTCTCTTGCAAGTGCACCCCTGGTGGTAAGGTATGCTGGTGGTTACAGGTCATATCTTATCACAGTCATGTATAGCATGTAAGGATACAGTTATATATAATAATGTAAGATACATGACATCACCCTCCCCCAAGGTCTTATTGTCTTTATTGGTTCAGTCTCTCAGGTGGTCTACGCTCTCGCGTGGAGCGTCTGAGTTGTGGTTCAGTTGTTTGCCTTGGTGTCTGTTTTTCTTTGGGTGTGGTTGCTGGTATCTCGCCTGGGCTGTCTGTTTCAATTGGTGTGATTGTTGTTGACTCGCCTGGGCTGTCTGTTGGGATTGCCCTTTCCTTAGGTTGTTCCCTCTGTCTGTCCACCAAGTGTGGTGCGAGTTCCACATTGTAGTCTGCCTCTGGTTCCGCAGTGTTGTTGGTAAATCTGCTTTTGACTTGGTCCACATGCCTCCGGCAGGTTTTGCCATTGTCCATTTATACTACCAGTAGCCTGTTTCCTTCCTTGCCCGTTACTGTCCCTGCAAGCCATTTGGGACCCCTGCTATAGTTTAGTACAAACACTTAGTCCCCTATCTCATTCCATCTCCCCCTCGAATTTCTGTCATGGTACTCAGTCAGCTTACGGCGCTTTGCCTCAACAATTTTGTGCATGTCTGGGAGGATTAATGAGAGCCTTGTCTTTAAAGTCCTTTTCATCAACAGTTGCGCGGGGGGATCCCAGTCAATGAGTGCGGAAGAGATCTGTATGCCAGCAGCAGTCGCGACAGGCGACCCTGCAGCGTGGGACCTTGGATTTTAAGCATGCCTTAATGATTTGCACTGCCCTCTCCGCCTGGCTGTTGGAGGCTGGCTTGAACGGTGCCGTCTTGACGTGATTTATGCCGTGGTCAATTATAAAATCTTGGAATTCTGCGCTGGTGAAGCACGGACAATTGTCACTGACCAATATGTCAGGGATTCCGTGCATTACAAACATGGTTGCGAGGCTCTCCACAGTGGTGGAGGTTATGCTCGAGTTTAAAATGGTGCATTCGATCCACTTTGAAAATGCATCTACAACTACGAGGAACATTTTGCCCATGAATGGGCCCGCATAGTTTACGTGCACCCGCGACCACGGTTTGGTGGGCCAGGGCCAGGTGCTCAGGTGAGCCTCCCTGGGAGCATTGCTGAGTTGGGCACAAATGGTGCACCTTCGGACACAGAGCTCCAAGTCCACGTCAATACCAGGCCACCAGACGTGGGATCTGGCTATGGCCTTCATGAGAACGATCCCCGGGTGCTCGCGGTGGAGCTCCTGGACAAATGCCTCTCTGCCTCACAGAGGCATGACTACTCGGCTGCCCCACATCAGGCAGTCTGCTTGTAGTGATAGCTCATGCATGCGCCTATGTAAGGGTTTTAATTCCTCGGGGCAGGCATCCGAGCCTCTGCCCAGTCACCGGTTAGGACACATCTTTTTACTAAGGATAACGTGGGGTTGCTGGCCATCCAGGCTCTGATTTAGCGAGCCATCATGGACGAACCTGTGGACTCAAAGGCATTGATTGCCATGACTATCTCACAGTCCTGTTCGTCAGACCCTTCCGTGGTCGCCAGGGGTAGCCTGCTGAGCGCATTGGCACATAGGACGCCAGCATGAGTGCCCACCATTGAATTCGCGCTGAGGCGTTGGCGTTTATTGCCTTGCTCTTGGATAGGAGGGACGTGATGAGCTTGTGGTCGGTTTTTAATGTGAACTTGGCCCCGAAAAGGTATTGGTGCATCTTTTTGACACTGTACACGCACGCGAGCGCCTCCTTCTCTACCATTCCGTACCCGCGCTCCGCCCGCGAAAGTGACCTGGAGGCATAAGCTATGGGTTGTAATTTGCCCGCACTATTGACATGTTGCAAAACGCACCCGACCCCATACGCTGACGCATCGCATGTGAGAACTAGCTTTTTGCCTGGATCAAAGAAAGTCAAAACACTGTTGGAACACAGAAGGTTGCGTGCCTTATTGAAGGCGTGTTCCTAGGCGTCCCCCCAAAACCAATCGCACCCCTTCCTGAGTAGCACGTGGAGAGGCTCCAGCAGCGTGCTTAAGTTCTGCATAAAGTTCCCAAAGTAATTGAGTAGCCCGAGAAAGGCGCGCAGTTCTGAGACATTCCGGGGCCTGGGTGCCAGGCGAATTGCTTCTGTTTTGGACTCTGTTGGGCGGATTCCATCACCGGCAATCCTTCTGCCCAAAAATTCAACCTCGGGCGCAAGAAACAGGCACTTGGATTTCTTGACTCGTAGGCCTACCCCGACCCAACTGCTTTAGTACTTCCTCCAAATTACGGAGATGGGAGTCGGTGACCCTGCCCGTGATAAGTATGTCGTCTTGAAATACAACCGTCCCCAGGATGGACTTAAGCAGACTCTCCATGTTGCGCTGGAATATGGCAGCTGTCGACGTGATACCGAATGGGCATCGTTTGTACATGAAAAGGCCTCGATGTGTGTTGATGGTGGTGAGTAGCTTGGATTCCTCGGGCAATTCTTGCGTCATATACGCAGATGTGAGGTCTAGTTTTGAGAAAAGTTTACCTCCAGCCAATGTGGCAAATAAGTCCTCCGCTCTGGGCAGCGGGTACTGGTCCTGTAGGGAGACTCTGTTTATGGTAGATTTGTAGTCCCCACAGATTCGTACGGATCTATCAAGCTTCATGACTGGGACGATGTGATTTGCCCAGTCGCTAAATTCCACAGGTGATATAATGCCTTCCCGCAGAAGCCTGTCTAGTTCCTGTTCAATCTTGTTCCTCATCACAGCTCTGGCCTTGTGATGGACCGGTCTAGCATCCTGTGTGATGTAGATTTTGACTTTGGCCCCTTTGAAAGTGCCCACACCTGGCTGAAAGAGATGTTCAAATCGCTTTATAACTGTTGAGCAGGAGGTCCGTTCCTCTAATGACATGGCATGGACATCATCCCATTTCCAGTTTAGTTTTGCCAGCCAGCTTTTCCCCAGCAGTGCTGGGAGTTCTCCGGGGACAATCCACAGGGGAAGTCGGTTCACTGTCCCTTTGTGTGTGGCAGAGAGCATGGCGATGCCGAGGACAGGTACGATTTCTTTGGTATAGGTCCTTAGTTTGGTGTCGACCCTTGTGAGTTTTGGTCTGTCTCTTTTATGCGGCCACAGTTGTTCAAATTGTTGAGCGCCCGTGAGAGATTGACTCGCTCCCGTATCCAGCTCCATGTTGACAGATATCCCATGAGTAGGACCCTCATCATTATAGGAGGCGTCCTGTTGTAGGAGCAGCGGCCATTGATCGTGTTGACCCGCTGTACATCGGTGTCCCGGGTACTGTCCCCGTCTTCTGGTCCGCTTTCCGACCCATCCGATTCGTATACCAGCCGAGCTGCCGTTTTTTTGCACATGCGGGCCAAATGCCCTGTATATTCATAGTTCCTGCAAACAGCCTGCTGAAATCGACATTCTCTTGACGAGTGCTCACCTCCACACCTCCAGCACAGACTGCTTGCAAAGAATGAGAAGCGTCTGGCTGATCTCTCTTGAGATTCTCTCAGTTTGTAGTTGATTGCTTGCATTGTGAGTTGATGAGGTGTGAACGGCCGTTCCTGTGGCCCTTGATGGCTTCTGGCGCCACTGCCTGCTGTCGAGAGCCTGTTCTCCTGGTTTTGTCTGTGTGTGGGGGTAGCAGCTTGTTTAATGCTGCGAACTTCTTGTTCCGATATTTCGTTAGTTGTCATACCTGCATTGTAAATCAACCTCGTTTCTTCTTCCCCTACCAAGAATGTCTGTGCAACCAGTGCTGCTGCCTCTAAGGTCAGGTTCTTGGTCTCTATGAGCTTTCGGAATATGCCTGCATGGCCTATTCCTTCAATGAAAAAGTCTCTCAGCATTTCTCTCCTCAGTTCATCGGAGAACTCACATAAACTAGCCAACCTCCGAAGTTCCGCCACGAAGTTGGGTATGCTCTGGCCTACACAGCATCTGTGATTGTAGAACCTGTGTCTGGCCATGTGTAGGCTGCTCGCTGGCTTCAGGTGGTCTCTTACCAGTGTGCTCAATTCTTCAAACGTCTTGCTTGCTGGTTTCTCGGGTGCCAGCAGATCCTTCATTAAAGCGTATGTTTTCGAGCCACAGCTGGTCAAGAGATGGGCTCTTCTCTTGTCTGCTTTGTCGTCTCCTAACCAGTCTTTGGTTACAAAGCTTTGCTGGAGCCTTTCTATAAAGTCCTCCCAATTGTCTCCCGCATTGTACTTTTCATCTGATCCGTTGTTCGCCATTCTGTGGATTCTGTAATCCCGTAACTCGTCGCCACTGTAAAGTCCTGTCCCCTCAGTACAGATTCACACGAGGCATGTAGTGAAGTCAAGGTCACTCTGGATCTGCACCTTTATTTCACAGCTCTGGAATGCTGCAGTTGCCTGAGACCTGTCCTTATATACCTGTCCCTTGCAAGTGCACCCCTGGTGGTAAGGTATGCTGGTGGTTACAGGTCATATCTTTTTCCAGTCATGTATAGCATGTTAGGATACAGTTATATATAATAATGTAAGATACATGACAACCGGCACCCCATTAAATTTCACATTGATCATTATCGGTTTGCTTTTAGTTAGAAATGAATACAGTCCATAGACTTCCTCCTCTGGTATCTTGGATTATGTATCCGGATCCGCGCTAGTCTGACCATCATCCTTCACGTGGTGTGTCGCAGCACGCTTGCTCATCTGCGGACACTTGCGCTGGAGATGCCCCACTCTCAGACAGCCTTTGCAACAATATTACTTAAATCGGCACTGCTGGTGCCGGTAATTTCCTCCACAGCGCCAACACAGAGAAATCGGATGCATTCCCGCTGGCAGACTTTGGGCAGCCACAGGTTTCGCAAACACAGTCGGGTAGGCCCTACCATGTGACGCTCTGCCAAACCAATCATATTTACAGTACTTGCCGAGTTTCGATTTTTCACTGATATCTGCTTTAGATTTCGATCCATCGTCATGCATGGCTGAGCGATCGTGATGGCCCTGTTCAAGTCCAATGTCTCCACCGTCAGTAGTTTATGCAGGATCACCTCGTGGTTGATGCCGATTACAAAGAAGTCCCGCAGCATGTCTGCCAACACAGCCCTGAACTTGCATGGTCACACTAGACATCTCAGGTCAGCAACGAATTCTGACGCATTCTGGCCCTCTGAGCGAACGTGCGTGTAAAATCTGTATCTCGAGATGATGATGCCTTCGTCTGGCTTAAGGTGGTCCTGTACCAGTGTACACAATTCTACATACATCTTCTCTGTTGGACTCACAAGCAGGAGTAGATACTTTATCAGACCATATATTTTTGGACCGCAAACCGTGAGGAACACCGCCCGGCGCCGGTCTGCGTCGCCGACCTCCTCCATTTTGTTGGCCATGAAGAACTGGCTCAAACGGCTCACAAAGTCTGCCCAATCTTCTCCTTCCACAAATCACTCCAACAATTGTGCTCATTTTTGCATGCAAAGGTTCTTGTTGCCTTGTCGCCAAATGTTGTGTATGCAATAACCGTTAGACTGAGTACTGTTTAACTCCAAGAGGTACGACCTTGGCTCTGCTTTATTAAGGCCCAAAGTGACTAATATACAAAATGGCTGGCCTTTTATACTTGGGCTGCACACACGTGCGTGCAGCACAATGGCCTCCAACAGTGACGCCATCTAGTGGCTCGTGATCCCAAAATTACATACATGACACAAACACTGCTGCCCCATCCTATCCCGCATACCCCACTCACCCATCGCCTTGTCCTTGACGACCTACATTATTTCCCAGTCTTCCAATGGCGCAAATTTTAAATTCTCATACCAGTGTTTAAATCCCCTCCATGGTCATGCTCCTCCCTACCTCTGTAACCTCCTCAAACTCTACAACCCCCATCAACTCTCTGTTTCTGTGACTCTAGCCTCTTATGCATTCCCACATCCCCTTTTTTCCCCACCATGGCCAGTTATGCCTTCAATATTGTGGAATTCTCCCCCTAAACCCTCACCGTATCTCTCTCCTCCTTCAACCCTCCTAATAACCCGCTTCTTTGACCAAGCTTTTGGTCACCCCTACGAATAGCACCTTCTTTAGCTTAGTGTCCAGTTTTTATTTTTGATTGCACCTCTGAAGCAGCTCGAGATGTTTTTCTACAATACAGGTGCTGTATAATCAGAGTATCTGGTCATTATCACATTGCTGTTTGTGGGAGCTTGCTGTGCGCAAATTGGCTGCCGCCTTTCCCACATTACAACAGTGACTACACTCCAACAGTACTTTATTGGCTGTAAAGCTCTTCGGGATCTCCCACGGATGTGAAAGGTGCTATATAAATGCAAATGCTTCCTTTTTTATATCAATGAAAGTTGTTGTTATCTGGGATGATCTGAAGCATTTTTGATCAGGGATAAAGGTGAGCAGTGGTGTTTAACCTGGGAGTCCCACCCATCTCGCCAAGGCTGCTTAGATGGCGACAATCCAATCAGCACTTCATTGTCGGGACAAATATCTACAAGATGTCAGCTTCTTCCCCAGAAGGAGGCCCGCGCAGGTCTCGGGTGAAAATGGTCCAATACTTACTATGGCCTGGATTTTCGGCTTTGCTGATTTTGGGGCGGTAAAGTTTGCGCCCCGGAACAGTTTGTGCCTCGGTCATCAAAATTGGGCATCTGGATTCTGAGTGTGGGGCGCAGCAGTAAGGGAGGCGTTGTACACCTCTCTGTAAGGGTGTTAGGATGGGACACTCCCGAGCTAAAGAGCTGGGCCGGGAACGCTCCGAGATACGCCTAGGGAGAGAAAAAACCCTAAAAAAAAAAACCACAAAAACATTGCCTTCCCCACCACATCGTAAATCGCAAAAAAAAATTAAAAGAAAAAACGATCGCACTGACCTTAGGAGTCCATTATTTACCTCTCTGCTGTTGGTAGCGTTGGACCGCCTGATTTCCCAGGCGGTCAGTGCGGGGCACACTGCGGGGCGGATGGGAGTTAAAACTCGCGCCGGTGTCACAACCAGAGGCGTTGCACACCGACACAGCTCTTCCGGGCGGTGCTGCTCCGCGCCCCTGTTAAACCGGACCCGAGGATTGCCGCGGGGCGCTGGGGGCTGACCGCCCGCCCAGAACATCTCACCGCTGCCATTGCCGCCGCTCCGGGGCCAAAATCAGAGTGCAGTCGAGCAGAAAACCTGCCCCAGTTGTGTCTAGACTAGACAGTGTTTGCTTTGTTTTTTTACATCAGCCGTTTTGCTAATTCTTGGCTGCCGTGTCTGACTGGAGAAGCCCATGCAACAATTGGATGGGTTGAATTGGAGATGGGCCAGTTGAACAATTGCCAGGTCCATGTGCAACAGAAAGTAGCTGATGACATTGTTCCACTATTTGTCACCTTTTGAATACACTCGGGGAAGCCATGTCTCCTTACCTCAAAATAGGTCTGGGCACTGCTTGGAATAACTCAGAGTAGCAATTGATCCCAGAATACCACTGATTCCAGCTATCGTTCAGTATTAACAATTCTTAGCACTCTCACTCAATATTTCCTTTTTATTTCAATGTAGCTTATTTGACCTAGCTGGCAAGCAGATTAAAGGTGAGTGAAAGATCTTGCACATTCTCTGCAACTTGGCATTAACAGTGTGAGAGTCCCACAGCAGAGAGCTGAGCACAAGATCCAGGCTGACACTCCAGTACAATACTGAGGGAGCGCTACACTGTCACAGGTGCCGACTTTCGCATGAGACATCTGCGCTCTCAGGTGGACGTAAAGGATCTCACAGCACTGTTCGAAGAAGAGCAGGGGAATTCTTCCAAGTGTCCGGGCCAATATTTATCCCTCAACCACCATGACAAAAACAGATTATCTGGTCATTATCACGTTGCTGTTTGTGGGAGCTTGCTGTGCGCAAGTTGGCTGCCGCGTTTCCCACATTACAACAGTGACTACACTCCAAAAGTACTTCATTGGCTGTGAGATGTCCCGAGGATGTGAAAGATGCTATATAAATGTCCTCTATTTTTTTCATTCCTTATCAGTTTTTAGAATAGGTTACGACATTGTGTCTGTAAATTGGTCTTTGTCATCTAGAAGCAATAACGGTTGCATTTATATAGCTCATTTATCGCAGAACAATATCCAGAGGCACTTCACAAAGGTGGAAGGAGAAATGGATGCCGAGCCAAAGAAGGAAAGACCAAATGTTTGGTCAAAAGTGGGTTTTAAGTAGGGGGAGGGGGAAGGGGAGGGAGAGGGAGAGCGAGGTGGACAGAAGTGTGAAGGGGGAGGGGGAGGTGTGAAAGGGGAGGGGGCGGGGTAGCGAATTAGAGAGAGAGGGAGAGGGAGAGGGGGAGAGAGGGAGAGGGTGAGAGAGGGAGAGGGTGAGAGAGGGAGAGGGTGAGGTGGAGAGGGAGAGGGTGAGGTGGAGAGGGAGAGGGTGAGGTGGAGAGGGAGAGGGAGGTGGAGAGGGAGAGGGTGAGGTGGAGAGGGAGGTGGAGAGGGAGAGGGTGAGGTGGAGAGGGAGGTGGAGAGGGAGGTGGAGAGGGAGGTGGAGAGGGAGGTGGAGAGGGAGGTGGAGAGGGAGGTGGAGAGGGAGGTGGAGAGGGAGGTGGAGAGGGAGGTGGAGAGGGAGGTGGAGAGGGAGGTGGAGAGGGAGGTGGAGAGGGAGGTGGAGAGGGAGGTGGAGAGGGAGGTGGAGAGGGAGGTGGAGAGGGAGGTGGAAAGGGAGGTGGAGAGGGAGGTGGAGAGGGAGAGGGAGGGGGTTAGGGAGAGGGAGGGGGTTAGGGAGAGGGAGGGGGTTAGGGAGAGGGAGGGGGTTAGGGAGAGGGAGGGGGTTAGGGAGAGGGAGGGGGTTAGGGAGAGGGAGGGGGTTAGGGAGAGGGAGGGGGTTAGGGAGAGGGAGGGGGTTAGGGAGAGGGAGGGGGTTAGGGAGAGGGAGGGGGTTAGGGAGAGGGAGGGGGTTAGGGAGAGGGAGGGGGTTAGGGAGAGGGAGGGGGTTAGGGAGAGGGAGGGGGTTAGGGAGAGGGAGGGGGTTAGGGAGAGGGAGGGGGTTAGGGAGAGGGAGGGGGTTAGGGAGAGGGAGGGGGTTAGGGAGAGGGAGGGGGTTAGGGAGAGGGAGGGGGTTAGGGAGAGGGAGGGGGTTAGGGAGAGGGAGGGGAAGGAGGGGGAGGTAGTGAGGTGGAGGGGAGGGAGGTGGAGGGGGTTAGGGAGAGGCAGGTGGAGGGGGTTAGGGAGAGGCAGGTGGAGGGGGTTAGGGAGAGGCAGGTGGAGGGGGTTAGGGAGAGGCAGGTGGAGGGGGTTAGGGAGAGGCAGGTGGAGGGGGTTAGGGAGAGGCAGGTGGAGTGGGTTAGGGAGATGGAGGTGGAGGGAGTTAGGGAGAGGGAGGTGGAGGGGGTTAGGGAGAGGGAGGTGGAGGGGGTTAGGGAGGTGGAGGTGGAGGGGGTTAGGGAGGTGGAGGTGGAGGGGGTTAGGGAGGTGGAGGGGGTTAGGGAGGTGGAGGGGGTTGGGGAGGTGGAGGGGGTTGGGGAGGTGGAGGGTGGGGGAGGGAGAGTGGGGTTTCGGGAGAGGGAGGTGGAAGGAGAGGGAGGTGGTTAAGGATAGGGAGATGGTTAAGGATAGGGAGGTGGAGGGGTTTCGGGAGAGGGAAGTGGAGGGGAGGGGCAGGGAGAGAGAGGTGGAGGGGTTTAGAGGGAGGTGGCAAGGTGGAGGGGGAATGAGAGGGAAGTGGAGATGGAGGGAGGTGGAGGGAGAGGGAGGTGGAGGGGTAAAGGATAGGGAGGGGAGGGGCAGGGTGGGAGAGGTGGAGGGGTTTAGAGGGAGGTGGCGAGATGGAGGGGGAATGAGAGGGAGGGAGAGGGAGAGGGAGAGGAAGAGGGAGAGGGACGGAGGTGTAGGTGGAGGGGATTACAGAGGGAGGTTAAGGGGATTACGGAGAGGAAGGTGGAGGGGATTATGGAGGGAGGTGGAGGGGTTTACTGAGAGGGAGGTGGAGGGGATTACGGAGGGAGGTGGAGGGGATTACTGAAAGGGAGGTGGAGGGGATTACGGAGGGAGGTGGAGGGGATTACGGAGGGAGGTGGAGGGGATTACGGAGAGGGAGGTGGAGGGGATTACGGAGCGCGAGGTGGAGGGGTTTACGGAGCGGGAGGTGGAGGGTTTTACGGAGCGGGAGGTGGAGGGGTTAGGGAGTTGGGCCAAGAAGACTGAAGACACGACTGATCAATCAATGGATAGGTTGAGTTACAAACATTCTGATAGAAATCTAGATAAATACTATATTGATTTTTGGTACCAATATTAACTCCTACTTTATGCAGTTTTTTTTCTATCATTGTTTATGTATTTCTAGTGGCAAGAGAAACTGTGCACAAGTTCACAAGTGATCCAAACAAGAGAGTGTTTTCTGCACAGTCATGCACAGTGAAGTGCAAAAGTTCAAACATCCCGTGGGTCAGGAGGAAAAAGCAGAAGTGAAAGCTAGCCTTGTGTCGGTGCACTACTTTGTTTAACTCTTGAACCAACACCACCAAAAAAACAGGGTAACTGGTCCTTCATCCCAGTGGCAGTGTGTGGGGTCTTTCTGTGTGAGAATTGGTTGCAATGTTTCTGTACAAAACAACAGTCACCACACTTGAGAGGAAGTTCCTTGGCTGCAAAGTATTTTGGGACATCCTGAGGATGTGAAAGGCACCATATAAATGCAAGTTCTCTCTTCACAGGGTTACAGAAGTGAAGCCCCATGACAAAACCTGAGCTTTCATTTCATGTAACGTTGAGTACTACGTACTACGTATTAAAATACAGTGGCCTAGAAATCGGATGGTTCATCGCTACCCGTTACCGCCATAATCGGGCGACAAAATGGCGGCCGCCGCTCTTCCACCAGCCGCCGTTTTGGGATGTCCGTCTGCGCTGCCGATAGCAGCGATCGCGAACATCATTGCAATGAAGCAGTGAGTGTACAGCTCTCACCTGACACCTGACAGCAAGTTAGGACTTCGGCGCTCCACTTACCGTGCGCTGTATAACGATGCTGAGATATTCCATAAGCACAAAGGTGACCACTCACTTAAAATGTGGTTGGCATGTGACCTCGCCCACGCTTCCTGATGGTCAATGCCCGCTATCCTAGCAGCAGCCACGATGCCTTTATCCTGCGTCAGTCTGCTATGCCAGCTCTCTTCCAGCCACCACAGCAAACTGGAGGGTGACTGCTCGGAGACCAAGGGCTATCCACTCTGCACCTGGCTCATGACTCCCCTCCACAACACCAACACCCATGCCCAGCACTCATATAATGAGAGCCATGCTTGTACCAGGAACATCATCGAGCAGACTATCGGGCTACTGAAACAACGGTCCCGCTGCCTTGACCGCTCGGGAGGAGCCCTCAAGTACTCAGCGGAGCGGGTGTCCCATTTTATGGTGGTCCGCTACATGCTTCACAACTTGACCATCATGAGGGCGCAGTCTTTGCCACCAGGGATTGTGGGACCACCTCAGGAGGAGGACGAGGGAGAGGCAGAGGAGGAGGAGGAGGATGATAATAAAGAACAAGAGGAAGAGGACGAGGAGGGAGGGAGGAGGCAGGCAGCCGTCTGTGACTCTGATTCTGATGAATGAAAACCTCAGATCCCCATTGCTCAGCACTTCCCCATCTTACCCTCGCTCTGTCACGGAATATCACAGCATCCCCCTGGGCACAAAGTTGAAATGAGAGACAACACAAAAAATTCCAAAAATCAATAAATTTATAAAAAATCACTTCACACATATTTACAGTAACAATGTGAACTAACCACCCTTGTGCATTCCCTTGGTGTCTGCCTTTGCCTGCCCTAGTGCTCCTACACAGTGCTCCCCCAGTGACTGCAGCATGGCTGGGGGAAGGCTGCTGACTCTCAGTGGGGGACACTGCGGATGGCCTTACAGGACGACCTCGAGCAGCTCTGGGACTAGAAGGCCCGGCTGTAGACTGCACCACCTCGGCCTGTGCGGCAGCAGTCTGGGCTGGCTGGCTGACAGGCAACAGCAAGGGCACTGGTGGAGTGGCAGTGGTGGGATCAGGAAGCTGTCACCCTGAGAGAGGACAGCAAGTTGCTGCTCCACTGACCCAGTGCCACTCTCCCCCCACCCCGGGGCAGTACCTCAGCATCCCCACCAATCTGCTGGAGCACCGATTGCTGGGATGCTGGGACACCCTGTGATCCCTGGCCGACATTGTTAGACCCAACCGCGATGGCAGCTGTCTGAGCTTTCGCATCATCAAGCTGCGATCGTGGGACAGTCTGAGCTTCCGCTGCAGCACGAAGACGTTGAGTCGCTTCCGCCCGTGCTGCAATGGCAGTCGTGACATCGCCCATACCATCCGCCTGGGTTGACATGGTCGCTTCGAGAGTCTTCCATCATTCCTCAGCTGCTAGAGGAGAGAGAGAGAGGCGCGCTCTAGATCCATGCTGACTTGCTGTATGCTCCACAATCAGGTGATTATGAGTGACCAGCCGTTGCCACCAGCAATTGTGCCTGAGGGTCAGGAGAAGGAGAAGGAGGGGGGGGAGGAGGAAGAGGGGGGGGACGGGGGGGGGGAGTACCAGAGGGCTCCGGGTTGATGACCCACACCTGGGAGGGACACTCGCTGACATCTAATTGAAGAACAATGTTGAGAGAACTCCTCCAACTTCATCCTGTGGATCACCGTGGTCACATGCCCTACCTTCCCCGACTGAGGATCCATCAGGAAGTCTATTGCCCACGCGCAATCCTTTCATCCCCGTCCCCATGAAGAACACAATAAAAAGCCCAACGATTCCACCACTACACAATAACCATCACTCGTTATCCAGAACTAAAACAGGCAAAGTAAACCGGCGAGCACCAAACAGCACCTACAAATATGAAACTACTGCCCCGGTACACACCCTCAGTGTGTATCAGTGCCCTCACCCACTCCCTGTACACACCCTCAGTGTGTGTATCAGTGATCTCACCCACTCCCTGTACACACCCTCAGTGTGTGTATCAGTGATCTCACCCACTCCCTGTACACCCTCAGTGTGTGTATCAGTGCCCTCACACACTCCTTGTACACCCTCAGTGTGTGTATCAGTGATCTCACCCACTCCCTGTACACCCTCAGTGTGTGTATCAGTGCCCTCACACACTCCCTGTACACCCTCAGTGTGTGTATCAGTGATCTCACCCATTCCCTGTACACCCTCAGTGTGTGTATCAGTGATCTCACCCACTCCCTGTACACACCCTCAGTGTGTGTATCAGTGCCCTCACCCACTCCCTGTACACCCTCAGTGTGTGCATCAGTGCTCTCATCCACTCCCTGTACACCCACAGTGTGTGTATCAGTGATCTCACCCACTCCGGTGTGACCCGAGGGGCAGCCGCATGCCAGGTTGATGCTGCTGAGAATCTGAAGCGGGCAGTTCCGATGTCCGCCTGGTGCCCCCTCGAGAGTCTGTGGGCCGTGAGGGACCCCCCCTCACACTGCACCATCTGAGCACGGGCTGGAGCAGTCTGGGCCTCCTGACTGACAGGCAACCTCAAGGGCAATGGTGGCGTGGCTGGGGAGGGAGCAGCTATGCTGGCATCCCGAGAGAGGGCAGAGGGTTCCTGCTCCATGATTCCCAGGCCATTGCCCCGGGTCTGTTCAGTCTGCCCTGTGACCTGCTGGAGGGCAGAGTCTGGGCAGCTGAGACACTCTACACGCCCCTTTCAAACATGGAGCCCAGAGCCCTCTTAGCAGCTGTCTGAGCTTCCATTGCAGCACCTTGCCGTTGCGGGGAAGATGCTTGGAGTGTAATGGAAGCTGTTGGGCTGCCATTGCAGAACTTTGTCTTTCCAGGCAAGTTGTTTGCCATTCCATGGAAGCTGCAATGGGTGCAGTGGAAGCTGTGACCTCAGTCATCAGACATTCCATGATGTTGGACCCCACAAGTGGCTGGATGGAATTGGCCAGCCTCTCCACGCTGGACAGGATGGGTTCCAGGCTCTGGACCAAGCTGGAGGTGGACTCCTCCATCCCCCGAGCCACGACCCATGCTATGAGGCAGGCTGCCCATTGCACCAAGCATTGGGTGTGCCTGACCCATCAGCCTTCTTCTGAAGCTTGGCCCTGGGAGGTCGTCATCTGACCTCTCTACACCAGAACTAGTCTGCGACCTTTCCCCTTGGCAAGGTGGCACCTGTGGTGTCCCTTCCACCCGGCGTGGCAGCTGCCCACTGGTGCCCGGTGCGTAGGACCGTGTCCTACCCCAGCCTCTAAGTGACACGTGGTGCCGTCTCTGAGCTGGTGCCTGCGACAGTGGCAGCCATTGAATGAGTGTATTGGCAGGTGTGTGCTTGTGTGTGTGAGGTCTCACATGATTGAAGAGCTGTGAGATGTGTCTGAGGTGTGAGTCGTGCCTGTGAAGGATGCAATATTGTGGGTTGTGGGTTGTGTGGTTAGCTGGTTGGCGCAGTGTTTTGAGGTTGTGATGGTGGTGATGCAGTTATTGAGACGTGAGTTTGTGAGACGGGTTCTTACCTTGACCACTCGTGTCAAATCATTGAATGTTTTACAGCACTGGAGCCATGACCTGGGGGCTGGGCTCCTGGCTGTGACCTCCCGGGCGATCTCCTCCCACATCCACTATAGCGTCCTACCCTTTTTAATAAATTAAATCCCAGGATGTGAACATTTATTGTCCATCCCTAATTGCTCTTGAGAAGGTGGCGGGGAGCAGCCTTCTTGAAGGCAACAGAGTGCCATTTCAGAGGGCAGCTAAGAGTCAACCACATTGCTGTAAGTCTGGAGTCACATATAGGCCAGACCAGGTAAAGACAACAGATTTCCTTCCCTAAAAGGATTTTAGTGAACCAGATGGGTTTTTACAACAATCCGGTAGTTTTATGGTCACCATTACTGATATTAGTTTTTTATTCCAGATTTATTTAATCAACTGAATTTAAATTCCCCAGCTGCTGTGGTGGGATTTGAACTCATGTCACTGGATCATTAGCCAAGGCCTCTGGATTACTAGTTCATCATCAATCATCATCATCATCATAGGCAGTGCCTCAAAATCGAGGAAGACTTGCCTCCACTCCAAAATTGAGTCCTTGGGTAGCTGTGCAGTCCAATACAAGGACAGACTCTGTCACAGGTGGGACAGACAGTGGTTGAGGGAAAGGGTGGGTGGGACTGGTTTGCCGCACGCTCTTACCGCTGCCTGCGCTTGGTTTCTGCATGCTCTCGGCAACGAGACTCGAGGTGCTCAGCGCCCTCCTGGATGCTCTTCCTCCACTTAGGGCGGTCTTTGGCCAGGGACTCCCAGGTGTTGGTGGGGATGTTGCATTTTATCAAGGAGGCTTTGAGAGTGGCCTTGAAACATTTCCTCTGGCCACCTGGGGCTCGCTTGCCGTGTAGGAGTTCCCAGTAGAGCTCTTGCTTTGGGAGTCTCGTGTCGGGCATGCGAACAATATCGCCCGCTCAACGGAGCTGGTCGAGTGTGGTCAGTGCTTCAATGCTGGGGATGTTGGCCTGGCCGAGTACACTGACGTTGGTGCGCCTGTCCTCCCAGGGGATTTGTAGCAATTAGCCACAAAATGACAGCCTGAAATCAGACTTCTAAACAGGCGTGTTTTATTAGCACGCCACCCACTGAGCGTGCTTTCCCCAGAATAACCACCGAGATATTTTCCATTTACCGATTTACCCAGTGGGAAGCCAAGAGTTTAGATGTAGGAGGCATGTCATATTTACCTCATCTATTCAGAATACGACCTACATTCCCCTCTTCCCCCCCCAAAAACACCATCTGACACTCGAATAACTGAGATTTTTTTTCCCCAAACCCGACCCAGAAGGCCATTGCTGACGTTCATCACTCTTCCTGGCTTCTGCCCTAAACGTTCCCATTACCGATTTGAAGCTATTTTCCTTCGTTCTAGTTTATGGTCATGTAGGGGGGGGGGAGGGAGGGGGGAAGGGTTCGAGTACAAGAGTAAGGGGGGCTGAAATTCACCCCTGCCGGAAATGGGGCTCACTTACCATGTTTCAGCTGTTTTCACCGTCACAAGAAATGCGATGGCCTCTTGCGCGATATTCAGCTCTTTGGGCTAGACTTTCCTGAGAGCACCTCAACGCCCTATTGCCCATCAGAAAAACCGCCATCGCTCGGTGAGTAATGCTGGTGAGAATTTACACTTTTGTGTTAAAACTAATCGCCCGGCGAGAAAATGGGCCTTGTACCATTATTCTCGGTGGTTTTCTTGGTGGTTAAGGGGAAACTAAAGTAAAACGAGCGTTTCTTTTTAAAATTTAGTCCGAGGCTGCGGTTGGGGGCCTAGGGACGGGGGGAAACTTTAAAAAAAAAAGTCATTAAAAAAAGTTTAAAAACATTCCCAAGACACGTTTACACCTAATTGCCATTTTACAATTAAAAACAAATAAATAAAGAACCTTTAACTTACCTTTCTTTGCAGAGTGCTCACCTACGCAGCTTTCACAGGGCGGATCCCTCGGCGATCTGGGCGGGCTTCCGTTGAGGCCAAACTTACGCCCTGGCAATTTTTTTAGGCGGTGCACGTCGGCAGTTTGGTTCTGACGGGCGTTTTCAGATTCGGGCGGTACCATTGAAAAACTAAGCGGGAAACTCTCGCCGGATGGAAAAACAGTTGTACTGCCGAGAAAATGGCCGAGAACCCGCCGAAAATGATAGGAAAGTGCGCCCCTTTGTCTTTTTTTAATCCAGCAGGGTGGAAGTTGGTCATAATGGGGGGAGGGGCGGGCGGACTGTCCGCCATCAGCGTAGCGCTGATGGTATCATCACGCTGGCATGTCACCACGTCCCTCCCCTTCAGTTAAAGGGGCCGCTGCGAGCTCTGCCATTATTTAAGTTCGGCCCACTGGGCCACCAGGGAGGGTTTCGGCCGGGCCAGTGGCCTGGCACCCAAGAGGGGGTGCCAGGCTGCCTGTTGGTGGCCCGGCCGGACCTGGGGACATAATTGTCGGCCAGACCTGGCAGTCGTCAGAACAAAAACAAAGATGGCGGCTGCGGCAGTGCGCCCTCCCCTTTAATGGAAGCCGCACCACCATTTTGCAGACACTGCAAGCCCAGTGCACAGATAGACAAAGCTGTCGGTGGCACCGAGCGGCGGGTTGAAGATTTTTACAGATAAATTTTGCTTCGGGGCGGGAGGTCGCGCTTTGATGACACACTTAGGAGGGGTTGGCAGCAGCGGGGCGGGAGGTCGCGCTTTGATGACACACTTAGGAGGGGTTGGCAGCAGCGGGGCGGGAGGTCGCGCTTTGATGACACACTTAGGAGGGGTTGGCAGCAGCGGGGCGGGAGGTCGCGCTTTGATGACACACTTAGGAGGGGTTAGCAGCAGCGGGGCCGAAGTGGGGACCGCCGGAAAAACCACTGAGGAGAATTTCGCGAGCGGCAGCCAGTCAGTTGACAAAAAATCGGCGGCCATTTAACACCACCGCAGCCTTATTGGAAGCCTGAATTTCGGCCCCAGGAAGTCTTGCTACAACTGTGCCGGGCGTTGGTGAGACACCTGGAATACTGCGCACAGTTTTGGTTTCCTTATCTGAGGAAGAATATATTTGCCTTAGAGACGGTGCAGCGAAGGTTCACTAGATTGATTCCTGGGAATAGAGCGTTGTCCTATGAGGAGAAATAGAGTAGATTGGGCCTATACTCTGCAGTTTCCAGCACATGCCTGAGCGCAAGGTCGGAGGCTGGCCTAGGATTGGGCCGCAGAACTCATTCTGAGGACTATGGTGAGCTGCCGACCTGAAATAGGCTACACTATCCTCCACCTGGAACAGTGACAGAGCTCTCCCAGGAATGGAACCTGGGACAAAATACTGGCAGCTCCCAATCGTATTCCACCGCAGCGGCAACTAACTTTGTTCCAACATCTTTTTGTCCGTGGTTCCAGAAGTCCTCTCACTTAGAGACACTGCCGAGTGTCATCTGGTTCTCAATTTAAAGTTAATGGGCCTGAAATTCAGCTCCCCGAAAAGGCCCGTTACCGCCAGATTGTGGCGGTCAGGCAGCGGAATCGAACGGCCGTCGCCAGCCAAAGGGGGGTGGGGGGGTTTCTGGCAGTCCCCACTTCCGCTGCCGAGCGGCCGTGAGTGCGTCATCAGTGTGCGCACCACCGGGACCGCCCCCCACCCCACCACTTCCCTCGAAATTCAGCACGAAGAATCTAATGCCCACCGAGCGGTGCCCCCCCTCCCCGGACAGCTTTTTCTGTTGGTGCACCTTGCATTCCCCATCAGCCCATGCGGTGCGGCGGCCATTAAAGACGAGGGGTCACTGCCGCGGTCGCCATTTTTTTTTGCCGGCCGCACTATTGTGCCACCGGGTTCGGCCGGGCCAACAGGCAGCTTGGCACCCCTCCTCTCTTGGATCCCAGTGGCCGATCGCGACTGATGGCCGATTCTCTCCCCTTTAAAAGGAGAGAAGTGGTAACGCAGACCCGCAATGACGTCACCACCACTCCGCTGCCGAGTGGGAATCCGTCCCGCCTCCACTTCCGTCCCTCACCAGTACTTACTGCCGCACATCCGTCCCCATTGTGACCGACTTCCTGGCCACTTAAAAAAAAACAAAGAGCTGAATATCGATCAAGAGTCGACCTCATTCTACCCGGCGGTGAAAACACTTAAAAGTAACGGTAAGTGCACTAGGTTTCTGGCAGGCCTGAATTTCGGCCCCAGTACTTCTAATGAAGTATGTTAGTGAAATAACCTACCATTTTTCAATTGGTTAAATAAATAGATCAAAAAGGGTGGTGAATCTTTGGAATTTTCTACCCCAGAGAGCTGTGAAGGCTGGGTCATTGAAAATATTCAAGAGAGAGATGGATAGATTTTTGGATATTAAGGGAAGCAAGGGATATGGGGATTGTGCAGGGAAGTGGAACGGAGTCCATGATCGGATCAGCCATGATCTTATTGAATGGCGGAGCAGGCTCGAGGGGCCGAATGGCCTACTCCTGCTCCTATTTCTAATGTTGTTATGATGTTCTCAATGCGGTTAGAATCGGAGTGTGGAACAGTCGCTCAGTTTAAGCTAAAAGCTGGGTGGTGGAAGATGTCAATATTTACTTCAGCCAGTAAGAGTTGTGTGCAGGGTCAAGCTCCAGGAGGGACCGTAGGCTTCAGTGAGAGTTTGGAATAATCAGAGTCAATATGATCTTTGAAAATTGGCAAATAAAATTGAGCGCAAAATTGAAGGAAACATTTTGATTGGAGGCTGCAAATTTTGGCAGTACATTCACATGGAAAGAAAGGTTTGGAAACAAGTACCACAAACCTCTTCCAGGAAGATAGTGTCATTGTCGGGCAGTGGTATGGCAAGAATTTTAATTTCAATTCATACCACTCCCTTCCAAATTCTTTCCAAGTGTTTACTGAGACGTAGACACTTCCAGCAGTGTAAGAAATTCCATTACGAAGTTTAATGCCCTTAACCTTTCGCATTATTGATTGAGAAAGCAGAATATTTATGGTAAGAAAGCATTTTCATACTAAGAAGCATTCTCTCCATTCGCGCAGGCATTAATACAATTAAGAAATCAAAGATCAGGCTAGGTATGACCCTTCAGGACACCTGTATGCAGTGATGTCTAGGCCTTTCTGTGGCCTGGTGAACACTTGAACATACTGGTTGAATCTCTTTAAAATGCTGCGGCTTGTACTAGTTCCACTAACAATTGTTTTAGGCTATAGCAGCTCAGTGGGTGCATTTAGTTCAATACGTAACCAAGGGAACCTCCAACAGTCCATACTGTGTCAGCTGTGGCTCAGTGGGTAGCACACTCGCCTGAGTCAGAAGGTTGCGGGTTAAAGTTGAGCACACAAATCCAGGCTGACACTCCAGTGCAGTGCTTAGCACGTGCTGCACTGTCAGAGGTGCTGTCTTTCAGATGAGACATTCAACCGAGGCCCCGTCTGCTCTCTCCGGTGGACACAACAGAGTATAGACAGAAGCTCATTGGAGTGGTCTGAGCAGACTTTGGCTGTACTGTAACTCCAGGCATTTGCACACAGAGATCACCTACTTTGTGTTAAACTGGAGCAATGTAAACTTGTGCTAACAATATCGATTCTGGTAGGATGGCTGCAACAGTAAGAAAGCATTATTTCCAAGAGGAAGGAAGCTATCCCCAGTGTCCTGGCCAATATTTATCCCTCAATCCACATCACAAAAACAGATTATCTGGTCATTATCACATTGCTGTTTGTGGGAGCATGCTGTGTGCAAGTTGGCTGTCACCTTTCCCACATTACAACAGTGACTACACTCCAAAAGTACCTTCATTGGCTGTAAAGTGCTTTGAGACATCCGGGGGTCATGAAAGACGCTATATAAATCCAAGTGTTTCGTACTTTAAACAATTCTTGTTCTGTGGGTTCCAGCAGTAATACCATCTCTCACTTTGGCCACTAGAGAAACAATGGGAGCTTCTTTATTGTTATGCAATCCAGAGGTACTTGGGTCATTGTTTACATCAGACACTTTCTTACTGTTGCAGCCATCCTACCAGAATCGATATTGTTAGCACAAGTTTACACTGCTCCAGTTTAACACAAAGTAGGTGATCTCTGTGTGCAAATGCCTGGAGTTACAGTACAGCCAAAGTCTGCTCAGACCACTCCAATGAGCTTCTGTCTATACTCTGTTGTGCATTTGTAAATCCAAATCCAGTGCAAACAAGGTCACAGACCAGCCACATTCTTCATGTGCATCGAAAAGACTGGGTTTTGTTAGCATATTGTCTACACACCAATCTCTGACTGGCTCGATCACATTATAAAATACACAGCTTTTGCTTAACTCAGTCTTCCAGAGCATTAGATCTCAAGCCCAATCCAAAATCCTGCTATAACTGTACTCATCTCATAAGCAGTCCCTCGACTCGAGGATGACTTGCTTCCACGCCAAAAAAGGATGAGTTCACAGGTGTTTCAATGAAGGACCCGAACTACATCCTCAAGGGTGGAAGATGCCTGTGTGTGGATTTTATTAACGTGGGGTGGCCGTTGCACACCAGCCACCACACGGGCCTGACAGAGCTCGGTCTTGGTCCAGTGGCAAGGATTACCCAAGACGACTGGAGACCTGCTCTGCTGCACGGACCTAGTGCGCACAGTGTGGGCTGGGCCCGTGCTGCCCCTTGGCTCCCTGGCCCCGAACTCACGCCTCTCCTGGGCCACGATCACATCCCTCCTCAGTCTCTCGTCGCTCCTGCTGTATCGGTCCACGCTCCAATCACCGACCAGGACCTTGATGACATCACTCTTCGCTGCCGTCGCCCTCCTGCACCAGCTCGTGCTGCTCCCCCTGGGGTAAGTACGCCTCCATGCTGCTCCTTTTATGGCCCCGACCTGCCGCTGGTGTACAGGGTACTGGTGAGACCACACTGCAGTACTGCGTACAGTTTTGGTCTCCGTATTTAAGGAGGGATATACTTGCATTGGAGGCAGTTCAGAGAAGGTTCACTAGGTTGATTCTGGAGATGAAGGGGTTGTGTAATGAAGAAAAGTTGAGCAGGTTGGGCCTATACTCATTGGAGTTTAGAAGAATGAGAGATGATCTTATTGAAACATAAGATTGTGAGGGGGCTTGACAATGTAGATGCAGAGAGGATGTTTCCCCTCGTGGGGGAATCTAGAACTTGGGGCCATAGTTTCAGAATAAGGGGTCGCCCATTTAAACCAAAAATGAGAAAGAATTTCTTCTCACGGAGGGTCGTGAATCTATGGAATTCTCTGCCCCAGAGAGCTGTGGAGGCTGGGTCACTGAATATATTTAAGGTGTAGACAGATTTTTGAGCGATAAGGGAGTTAAGGGTTATGGGGAGCGAGCGGGGGAGTTGAGGCCAAGATCTTATTGAATGGCGGAGCTGGCTCGAGGGGCTGACTTCTGCTCCTATTTCTTATGTTATGTACAGATAAAGTCACTGGATGATCTGGAAATCCACATACAATGATGCAATATCCTTTATTGGTGTAGTGTCTTGCAGCACACACATGTTCAGAAATGAAATCAGCATTTTCATTAAAATAAAATTGATGTTCACATTCACAACACGAGTTTCACTAAAAACATTCAGTATTCCGTACACAATAATTAAATGTTTCGGCGGTATACACACAGCATGGCTCTATTGCACTCCTGCTCCTAATATCGAGGCTCTCACTTAGAGAAATGGGGATCAGTATCCTTCACTTCCACGTGGATACAGATGCAACCTCTTTCTGCACCTGTAATATACAGAACAAGACCATTTAGAAAAACACAAAACCACACACCACTGGACACTGAATTGTCATCTCAGAGATCGATCAGTCATTGCCATGGAAATCTGTGGTACTTTTCTGAGGCACACTAAGCACCAACATTTCAGGAAATATCCTTCCTCCTTTGGGGACGAGCCCACTCCACATTTATCAACTTCTTTCAGATCACAAGCCCTCTCAACACAACCTCCATTCCACTCAGTGCAATAGCTGAATTATTCCATTTTGATAGTCTCCATGACCTTCGATCGACCAATCAGAATCCCACTTTCAATTCTCCAAAGGCATTTTTTGTTGGTCTCTCCTGAAATTCTAACCAACAGTTACCACCTCTTATATTTGATGACTCCATCCTTGGTCACAAAGAGAAGGATGAGGGAGGCCATTCAGCTCAACCTTCCTTACAACCTATTGACCTCCCAACACAGTACAAGAGTAGGCCATATGGTCATAAAAACATAATAGGAGCAGGAGTAGGCCATTTGGCCCTCAAGCCTGCTCCGCCATTCAGTAAAATCATGGCTGATCTGATCCTGGATTCAGCTCCACTTCCCTGCCTGCTCCCCATATCCCTTTATTCCCTTATTGCTCAAAAATCTGTCTATCTCCACCTTAAATATATTCAATGACCCAGCCTCCACAGCTCTCTGGGGCAGAGAATTCCACAGACTTACAACCCTCAGAAGAAATTCCTCCTCATCTCAGTTTTAAATGGGCAGCCCCTACTTCTGAGACTATGCCCCCTAGTTTTAGTTTCCCCCATAAGTGGAAATATCTTCTGCATCCACCCTGTCGCGCCTCCTCGTTATCTTATATGTTTCAATAAGATCACCTCTCATTCTTCTGAACTCCAATGTGTATAGGCCCAATCTACTCAACCTATCTTCATAGGTCAACTCCCTTCAGTACTGGAATCAATCTAGTCAACCTTCTCTGAACAGCCTCCAATGCAAGTACATCCTTCCTTAAATACAGAGACCAAAACTGTACGCAGTACTCCAGGTGTGGCCTCACCAATACCCTGGACAGTTGTAGCAGGACTTCTCTGCTTTTATACTCTATCCCCCTTGCAATAAAGCCCAACATTCCATTTGCCTTCCTGATTACTTGCTGTACCTATATACTAACCTTTTGTGTTTCATGTACAAGGACCCCCAGGTCCCTCTGTACTGCAGCACTTTGCAATTTTTCTCCATTTAAATTATAATTTGCTTTTCTATTATTTCTGCCAAAGTGGATAACCTCACATTTTCCCACATTGTACTCCATCTGCCAAATTTTTGCCCACTCACTTATCCCTTTGCAGATTTTTTGTGTCCTCCTCACAATTTGCTTTCCCACCCATCTTTGTATCATCAGCAAACTTGGCTACATTACACTTGGTCCCTTCATCCAAGTCATTAATATAGATTGTAAATAGTTGAGAACCCAGCACCGATCCATGCAGCACCCCACTAGTTACTGTTTGCCAACCGGAAAATGACCCATTTATCCCGACTCTCTGTTCTGTTAGTTAGCCAATCCTCTATCCATGCTACAAGCCGGACGGCCAACCCTGTGAACTTTTATCTTGTGCAGTAACCTCTTATGTGGCACCTTATCGAATGCTTTCTGGAAATCCAAATACACCACATCCACTGGTTCCCCCAAATCCACCCTGTTCGTTACATCCTCAAAGAATTCCAGCAAATTTGTCAAACATGACTTCCCCTTATAATCCATGCTGACTCTGCCTGAGTGAATTATGTTTTTCCAAATGTCCTGCCACTGCTTATTTAATAATGGATTCCAACATTTTCCCAATCACAGATGTTAGGCTAACTGGTCTATAGTTTCCTCTTTTTGTCTGCCTCCTTTTTTAAATAGGGGCATTACATTTGCAGTTTTCCAATCTGCTGGGACCTACGCATAATCCAGGGAATTTTAGTAAATTATAACCAATGCAGCCACTATCCCTGCTCTTCTCTTAAGACCCTAGGATACAAGCCATCAGATCCAGGGGATTTATCCGCCTTTAGTCCCATTATCTTACTATAGACTACGCCCACCAGCGACTTTTTCCCTTTATTATTCCTTATCTCCACCCAAACTGAACCAACATCTTGATCCTCAGCCAATATTATTTCTCACTAACACACTGATCTCATCCTTTGTTAACAATGCTACCCCACCTCCTCCTTTTCCTTTGTGTCTGTCCTTTCGAATTGTCAAATACCCCTGAATATTTAGTTCCCAGTCCTGGTCACCTTGCAACCATATCTCTGGAATGGCTATTAGATCATACTCATTTGTATCTATTTGTGCCGTCAACTCATCTATTTTGTTACGAATGCTACGTGCATTTAGACAAAGAGCTTTTAAATGTGTTTTTTCACCATTTTTTCCTGCTCGTTTCCTCTGTCCTTCAAACTCACTTTCTTTATTTTTGTTTTCCAATTCCAGCTTTACTTTTACTCCTCTTCCTACTGAATCTATTTTCAGGTTCCCATCTTCCTGCCAAGCTAGTTTAAACCCTCCCCAACAGCAATAGCAACCCCCCACCCCCACCCCCACACGAGGATATTGGTCCCGGCTCTGTTGAGGTGCAACCCGTCCGGCTTGTACAGGTCCCACCTCCCCCAGAAGTGGTCCCAATGCCTCAGGATACTAAAGCCCTCCCGCCTGCACCATCTCTCCAGCCACGTATTCATCTGCTCTATCCTCCTATTTCTGGACTCCTTCGAAGCTGTTTCACCATTCAATAAGATCATGGCTGAGCTTCCACCTCAGTTCCATCTTCCTACCCGATCTTCATATCCAGGGATTCCTTTAGAGTTCAAAAATCTATTGGTTTCAGCCTCGAATATACTCAACAACTCATTATCCACAGCACTTACGGGCAGAGAATTCCAAAGATTCACAGCCCATATGAAGAAATTTCTCCTCATCTTGGTCTTAAATGGCCAACCCCTTATCCTGAGACTGTGACCCCCAGTTCAAGACTCTGCAGCCAGGGGAAACAACCGCTCAGCATCTACCCAGTCAATCCCCTTCAGAATCTTATATGTTTCATTGAGGTCTCCTCTCATTCTTCTAAACTCCTGAGCAGAGGCCCATTCTACACAATCTCTCATCATAAGACAGTCCTCTCATCCCAGGAATTAATCTAGTGAACATTTGTTGAACCCAATGTTCCCTCTAATTTTGTTTTGTGCGTGGTCCTCTTAACTGGCTGCGTGCCCGTTCGAATTTCCACACGTTCCATATAAAAACTGGCTGTGCAGCTTAGTGGGAACGTTGGTTGTACATATATCTTAAGGCACGTATATCCTTCCTCAGGTACTGAGACCAAAACTGTGCACAGTACTCCAGGTACGGTCTCACCAAAGCCCTGTACAATTATTTCCTTACTCATACTCCAACCCACTTGAAATAAAGGCCAACATTCCATTTGCCTTCCTAATTGTTGTATATGCATGTTAGCTTTGTGTTTAATATACAAGAGCCCCCAAATCTCTCTGAACACCAACATTCGATAGTTTCTCACCATTTAAAAAAAATTATCGTTTCCCATTCTTCCTTACCAAAGTGAATAACCTCACATTTTCCCACATTATACTCCATCTGTCATCGTATTGCCCACTCATTTAATTTGTCTATATCCCCTTTGCAGATTCTTTGTGTTCTCCTCACAGCTTACTTTCCCACCTACCGTCAGCAAACTTGGATACATTAGTCGGTCCCTTCATCCAAGTCATTAAAATAGATTGTAAATAGCTGAGGCCCCAGCACTGATCCTTGCGGCACCCCATTAGAAACAGCCGGACAACCAGAAAATGACCCGTTTAGACCTACTCGCTGCTTTCTGTGCCTTAACCAAACTCTATCCATGCTAATACATTACCACTAATCCTATGAGCCCTTATCTTGTGTAACAAACTTCTGTGTGGCACCTTATCAAATACCTTTTGAAAATCCAAATATACTATATCCACTGGTGCTAGTTACATCCTCAAAAAACTCAAATAGATTTGTCAAACACTATTTGCCTTTCAGAAAATCTAGCTGGCTCTTGAATGGTTCCAGTTTTGCCTCCACCATTCTACCTGCAACACTTCCAAGTATTGATCGCTTCAAGACCACTCTCGTGTGCCACTTTCCAAGTCTGAAAAGCCCGGGTTCTGCTGACCTTTCCTCATAACTGGCTCATGGGGCGGTGGTGGGGGGTCACCTTTGTCGCCGTTCTCTGCACCAACTCTGGGGCTTGGAAGCTTCCTTTGTGCCACAGTGATCAGAACTGAACGCAACATCAACACGTGGCCTGACAATGGCCACGATGCAGCTTTCGATTATGACCTTAGCCCCATACTCCACTGATCTGATAAGCATCTGACAGCATTGTTTGCTTTGTTGAACATCGCTCTGCAATGATTGGACATGGCTCTCCCCAGCTAGCTAACACCATTCATCAAGTATTTTTTTTTCTCTTCCAGGGTCTAACAGCTTAACTATGTCAAATGGAATTCAATACAGGTATGTGTCTGTGCAAATTCTGACCCGATCCATCATCAGTGACTCGACCACCACTCACCTCACCTCTCTCCCCCCCCCCACCCCCCCGACCCCCTCCGCTCCCCTCCCCCTGCCCCCCAGCATCTGGAAATTTGAGCACTGTGCATTGCTTTTCTGAATCAAATCTGTTGATTTAAATTAGAAACGGTAGAGTTCCCAGCACGAATCCCTGGGGTACTGCACTCAACCGGATATCACTCCCCAAGCTACTGCCCTTTACTCCATCTCTTTCAAAGAATTCCTCATCTAGCTTCAAATTTTACTTTGAACTCGAACAGCCTTTAATAAGAACATAATAAATGGGAACAGGAGTAGGCCATATGGCTCCCCGAGCCTGCTCTGCCATTCAATAAGATCATGGCTGATCTGATCATGGACTCAGCTCCACTTCCCTGCCCGCTCCCTATAACCCCTTATCCCTTTATCGTTTAAGAATCTGTCTATTTATGTCTTAAATTTATTCAATGTCCCAGCTTCCACAGCTCTCTCAGGCAGCGAATTCCACAGATTTACAACCCTGAGAAAATAAATTTCTCGTCTTCTCAGTTTTAAATGGGCGGCTCCTTATCCTAAGATTATGCCCTCTAGTTCTAGTCTCCCCCCATCAGTGGGAACATCTTCTCTGCATCCACCTTGTCAAGCTCCCTCATAATCTTATATGTTTCGATAAGATCACCTGTCCTTCTTCTGAATTCCAATGAGTAGAGGCCCAACCTACTCAACCTTTCCTCATAAGTCAACCTCCTCATCCCCGGAATCAACCTAGTGAACCTTCTCTGAACTGCCTCCACAGCAAATATATCCTTTCGTAAATATGGAAACCAAAACTGCACGCAGTATTCCAGGTTGGCCTCACCAATACCTTATATAGCTGTAGCAAGACTTCCCTGCTTTTATACTCCATCCCCATTGCAGTAAAGGCCAAGATTCTATTGGTCTTCCTGATCACTTGCTGTACCTGCATACTATCCTTTTGTGTTTCATGCACAAGTACCCCCAGGTCCCGCTGTACTGCAGCACTTTGCAATCTTTCTCCATTTAAATAATAACTTGCTCTTTGATTTTTCTGCCAAAGTGCATGACCTCACACTTTCCAACATTATATCCCATCTGCCAAATTTTTGCTTACTCACTTAGCCTGTCTATGTCCTTTTGCAGCTTTTTTATGTCCTCCTCACACATTACTTTTCCTCCCATCTTTGTATTGTCAGCAAACTTGGCTACATTACACTCGATCCTTTCTTCCAAATCGTTAATATAGATTATAAATAGTTGGGGTCCCAGCACTGATCCCTGCGGCACCCCACTAGTTACTGGTTGCCAACCAGAAAATGCACCATTTATCCCGACTCTCTTTTTTTTGTTAGTTAGCCAATCCTCTATCCATGCTAATCTATTACCCCCAACCCCGTGAACTTTTATCTTGTGCATTGACCTTTTATGTGGCACCTTGTCAAATGCCTTCTGCAAGTCCAAATACACCACATCCACTGGTTCCCCCAAATCCATCCTATTTGTTACATCCTCAAAGAATTCCAGCAAATTTGTCAAACATGACTTGCCCTTCATAAATCCATGCTGACTTTGCCTGACTGAATTTTGCTTTTCCAAATGTCCTGCTACTGCTTCTTTAATAATGGACTCCCCAACCACAGATGTTAGGTTAACTGGTCTATAGTTTCCTGCTTTTTGTCTGCCTCCTTTTTTAAATAGGGGCATCACATTTGCAGTTTTCCAATCTGCTGGGACCTCCCCAGAATCCAGGGAATTTTGGTAAATTACAACCAATCCCTGCCGCTACTTCTCTTAAGACCCTCGGATGCAAGCCATCAGGTCCAGGGGATTTATCTGCTTTTTGTCCCATTATCTTACTGAGTACCACCTCCTTAGTGATTGTGATTGTGTTAAGTTCCTCCCCACTATAGTCCCTTGACACTCCACTGTTGGAATATTGTTAGTGTCCTCCACCGTAAAGACTGATACAAAATATTTGTTTAGAGTTTCTGAATCTCCATGTTTCCCATTACTAATTCCCCGGTCTTCTCCTCTAAGGGACCAACAGATACTTTAGCCACTCTTTTCCTTTTTATATACCTATAGAAACTCTTGCTATCTGTTTTTATATTTTGTGCTTGTTTACTTTCATAGTCTATCTTCCCTTTTCTAATCATTTTTTTTTAGTCATTCTTTGCTGGCTTTTAAAAGCTTCCCAATCTTCTGTCCTCCCACTAGTTTTGGCCACTTTGTATGCCCTTGTTTTTAATTGGATACCGTCCTTTATTTCTTTTCTCTTACACCCTTTCCTCCTCACTGGAATATATTTTTCTTGAGAGTTGTGAAATATCTCCTTGAATGTACACCACTGTTCATCAACCGTTCTACACTTTAATCTATTTTCCCAGTCCACTTTAGCCAACTCTGCCCTCATATCTTCATAGTCTCCTTTATTTAGGCGTAGTACGCTGGTTAGAGATCCAACTTTCTCAGCCACTTATCAGCCTGAGCCTGAATGTTGTCCAGGTCTTGCTGGATGCAGGTGTGAATGTTTAAATGTATAGAGACATTGAAGTTGAGAACGTGGGAATTGTATAGGGACAGTATAAGCTAACAAAGAATTCATGGAGGAATAGCCATGACATCTCGGACTCGAGACTGCGAAATGTTACAACACTAACACATATTGAAACAAAACCCACAGCTTGCAGAAAAACCTCAGGGTCTTATTAAATCATGTTATTAACCTGAAACATTAACAGAAGGTCTTTGTTTAAAATCAGACCATACTTAGGTCGGCTTATGAGTGGACAAAGGGAAAGAGGGACCAAAAGAGATAGGTTGAACTAGGATGTCACTCTAGCCCTATCTTGTTATCTTTTGCCGAGAATGTATAACTGTTGTCGCTTTACGATGTAACTTCACTTATCCGTAGGGAGTGTGTACGCTCTATCGAGAGAGTATATCTTCTGTCTGATAGGTCTTACCGGCCGGTAAAATAAAGACTGCTTTGTTCAAAGCACAAGAGGTATTCGACTCAGTAATTTTACTGAACCAGATTGAGGTAAAAGAATCCAGGAATCAACACGGGCACGGACTGCTTCATTATCTGAGGAGTTGTGGATGGCACTGAACACTGCAATCATCAGCGAACATCCTCACTTCTGACCTTATGATGGAGGGAAATCATTGATGAAGCAGCTGAAGATGGTTGGACCTAGGACATTGCCCTGAGGAACTCCTGCAGCGATGTCCTGGGGCTGTGATGATTGACCTCCAACCACCAAAACCATCTTCCATTGTGCTAGGTCTGACTTCAACCAACGGAGAGTTTCCCCCCTGATTCCCATTGACATCAGTTTCAAAGTCTGTTCAAATGATGTTACTCCAACAAAATGAGGTGTGCCCACCCCTGCTCTTACCTTACTGAGTTCAGGGAACAGTTCCTGTAGTACTATGTCCAGCAGTACATATGTCAGCTGAAATAAAAGTAAAAGTAGTAAGTGCTCTGTCCATATCGAATCGCAACGATTGATTAATTTAGTAACACACAAAGATTTGTTTAAACTATCACTGTGCTTTGCTGGGAACCAGTTGCAACATTCAGCGAGTGTCACCTATCTGTAGCTTCAGGCTATTTATGCTTGTCCCACGTGTGTTCTCCCAGCAATGGCTCTGCTCAGTGCAGAGAAAGTGAACTCATGGAATCATAGAAATTTGCAGCACGGAAGGAGACCATTTCGGCCCATCGTGTCCGCGCCGGCCAACAAAGAGCTATCCAGCCTAATCCCACTTTCCAGCTCTTGGTCCGTAGCCCTGTAGGTTACGGCACTTCAAGTGCACATCCAAGTACTTTTTAAATGTGGTGAGGGTTTCTGCCTCTACCACCCTTTCAGGCAGTGAGTTCCAGACCCCCACCACCCTCTGGGTGAAGACATTTCCCCTCAAATCCCCTCTAAACTTCCTACCAATTACTTTAAATCTATGCCCCCTGGTTTTTGACCCCTCTGCTAAGGGAACTAGGTCTTTCCTATCCACTCTATCCAGGCCCCTCATAATTTTATACATCTCAATAAAGTCTCCACTCAGCCTCCTCTGTTCCAAAGAAAACAACCCCAGCCTATCCAATCTTTCCTCATAGCTAAAATTCTCCAGTCCAGGCAACATCCTCGTAAATCTCCTCTGTACTCTCTCTAGTGCAATCACATCTTTCCTGTAATGTGGTAACCAGACCTGCACACAGTACTCCAGCTCTGACCTAACTGGTGTAGGCCTAACAGTATCGTGCCCATTTCTAACAGTGGTTCAATGCATCTCCATACACCATCTCCAGGGATTTATCAGTCACTTGGACTTTCACTTCAGAAGTGCGCTCAGCCTGCAATGAACATCATGTAGGGTGAATTTCTCAACTTACTTAGTGAGGTCATGAATCAGCCTCACTCTGAACCTTCACATCTGCAGCCCTGTGCAGTGAAATTCATCTCACCCAGAAAGGGAGTGCCTTTTTCTCTGTAGTTAACCACCCCCTCATTCTCTAAAATTGCACGTTTGAAAGCTACCTGCTTCCATAATTTTGTTAATTAAAAAGGATTTTCCCAATTTTACTTCAAATAGGAACTTTTCCTAGAGCATGGCAAACATATATGAAGAAGTGAGCTTCGACATGTATGCTGACGACACCCAGCTCTGCCTCTCCACCACCTATCTCAACCCTCCCATGCCGCGTGGTGTCAGTCTGCTTGTGCGCCATCCAGTCTTGGATAAACCTCAATCTTCTCCAGTTAAACATTGGGAAGATCAACGTATTTTCTTTGGCTCCAGCCAAGACTTCACATCCTTGCCACAGATTCCAACGCTCACCCTGGCCACTGTCTCAGGCTGACCTTTGACTGTTGCAGCCTTGGTGACCTATTTAACCCCGAGCTAAGCTGGCAATCCCGTATCTTCTCCATGACAAAGAGAGGTGACAAAACCTCAATCTGCTTTTGGACCAACAAGCCAACCAACAATATGAGAGACAGTTCTCTCTTCCCATGTTAGAAAGAGAATACATGATAGACAGCAGGGAGATAGGATAAAGAGCTTCACAGCAAGACTGATTTGAAATGACCAAACATTAGAGTGGAGATATCGTTCGCCATTTGTATCACACATGGTTTAGATACGTGAAAACTCGAGAACTTACAAAAGTAGACAGTTTGAAAAGGAGGCCTGGGTTTATCAAACACCAGCCAATACCTGTTTAATCTACATTCTTGGTCCAAGGGTCACTATAACACTCTTCTAAATAAAAAATTATTTTCTGCCCCACCCACCAAAGGCAAAAAATCCAGTAAATATTATACAAGGTCAACCTGCAGAAGTGGTATGAGGCCAATCTATACTGGTCCATGCCAATACAGTTCACCATTATTGGTGCAGACAAGAATCCTTCGGGGAGCAATATGTAACTGCATTTATAAATGATAAAGTAATTGTTGGAAATGATTTCCATAATGCATCTGAATGTGGCCGCCCACATTCTACCCTACATAAACTCGAGGTGATCCAAAACTCGCCTGCCTGTGTCCTAACTCGCATCAAGTCCCGCTCCCCCATCACCCCTGTGCTCACTCACCTACATTGCCTCCCGATTAAGCAACGCCTTGATTTCAGAATCCTTATCCTCGTTTTCAAATCCCTCCATGGCCTCGCTCCTCCCTATCTCTGTAATCTCCTCCCCCGCCCCCCCTCCCCCCCGAGATATCTACGCTCCTCTAATTCTGCCCTCTTGAGCATCCCTGATTATAATCGCTCAACCATTTGTGGCCATGCCTTCTGTTGCCTAGGCCCCAATCTCGAACTCCCTGCCAAAACTTCTCCGCCTCTCTTTCCTCTTTCAAGATGCTCCTTAAAACCTACCTCTTTGACCAAGCTTTTGGTCACCTGCCCTAATTTCTATTTAAGTGGCTTGGTTTAAAAAAACTTGTCTCATAACACTCCTGCGAAGTGCCTTAGGACATTTCATTTCATTAAAGGCACCATATAAATATAAGTTGTTAATGCTGATAAACATCATTGCCCATGTCGATACTTGTGGCCATGTACATTAACATTTCTTTTACAGTAATGAAAACTTTGCAATAAGCTTCTAGGCTCCTGGAGTACGGTGAAAGTCTAATAAAATAGCACTGCAGTGTGGAGCTGACATTTTGACAAAGTAACAAGCAGTTAGTCCCCACTTTGTACCAATGTAGTTGGGTTACAATGGAGTAAAGCTCTAGGATTCACTGTGGGGGTAGCACTTGAACCCAACAAGTGAGCAACACTACAAAGCTCACATATGTAAACCAACTTGTTCAGAAACATGGTTAAAAAATTATTAAAAGCTAATTGATCACGGTGGCACTGCAGACAGGAAGTCGAGAACAAGTGTAGCATTCAGGTGAAACGAGGGAATAACTAAATCAAAGAAAGACTTGTATTTATATAGCGCCTTTCATGACCACTGGACATCTCAAAGCGCTTTACAGCCAATGAAGTACTTTTGGAGTGTAGTCACTGTTGTAATGCGGCAGCCAATTTGCGCAGAGCAAGCTCCCACAAACAGCAATGTGACAATGACCAGATAATCTGTTTTTTTGTTATGTTGGAAAGCTGAAAAGTACAGTTGGTTGCAACATAGGAGTTCCTCTGCAGTATAGGCCGAGGAGCAGGGAGATACAAGGCGGAGGTGCCAGTGTCAACAAATGGTGAAAAGGATGACACAGTCACATGACCAATTTCTATTAGAAATGTAGACATAGGAATTTGAGAAAAAGTTGACACAAAGGTATGACAAAAACATGACAACAGGAAGTACGGTTTTGTAGACAGAACATGTTCACAGGTGCAAGATTTTTAATATAAATGTATTGTGAAGTTCTTTGGACTCATTTACTGGGGAATATTTTATACCCATCAGGTATTTTAGTACTTCACAAAAAAAAAAGTCACTTTTATTCGGAAGCACGTGTCCACCACATATATGAGCAACATCAGAGAGAAAAAAGTGTTTTATTGCTCGTCACAGAGCTACTGAAATTGTTTAGGCTCGGATAAGACTGACGGACGGATGTGCATTGATGCAGCGTTTTTATCAAAAATCTCTGCACACAATGATGTTTGTAATGCAGTTATTGCTGTGTAGTCAAATGCTCCAGGGATCCCCAATAGCAGCAAAATAAATGACCGGGTAATCTGATTTGGTGATGTTGGAATTTTGATCAGGACATCAGAAAAATTCCCTGCACCTCTTCAAATAGAATGATAGAAAAATTATGACACATAAGAGGCGGCCATTCAGTCCATCGTGTCCGTACTGCCATGGGATACGTAACATGCATTGGAAAAGGCAGGAAGATCTCGGTTTTATTACCTCACTGCAGGACAACGCAACTCTTCCTCAAACATTTTTTTTTAAATGTTGCATTCCTGAAAATTCCCTTCGTGGGAATGAAGAATGAAACTCAGAGTCAGCCTTGGTCCACAGTTCAGCATAAAGTTTCCCTCACCTCACCCGTGAACTGCAATCTACAGGCTCGATCTAATCACAACTATGCAATGTCATGCACTGCATAAGACCATAATAGGAGCAGGAGTAGGCCATTCGGCCTCTCGAGCCTGCTCCGCCATTCAATAAGATCATGGCTGATCTGATCACGGACTCAGCTCCACTTCCCTGCCTGCTCCCCAGAAACCTTCACCCTCTTATCATTCAAAAATCTGTCCATCTCCACCTTGAATATATTCAATGACCCAGCCTCCACAGCTCTCTGGGGCAGAGAATTCCACTGATTTACAACACTCAGAAGAAATTCCTCCTCACCTCAGTTTTAAATGGGCGACCCCTTATTCTGAAACTATGCCCCCTAGTTCTAGATTCCCTCACGAAGGGAAACATCCTCTTAGCATCTACCCTGTCAAGCCCCTTCAGAATCTTATACGTTTCAATAAGATCACCTCTCAGTCTTCTAAACTCCAATGTGTATGGGCCCAACCTGCTCAACCTTTCTTCATAAGACAACCCCTTCATCTCAGGAATCAACCTCGTGAACCTTCTCTGAACTGCCTCCAATGGTAGTGAAAGTCGTGTCGTCTCACTGCAACATTTGGCAAGTAAGGTGTGTACGTCATGCAAATGCATCTTTAATGAAAGCAGTGCCTGTTTAGCAGGGTGGTAGAACAGCATGATGGAGTGCCAAGATGTAGCGCTACGTGAAGTGGTAGAGCACAGGTTCGCCTGTCTGAGTTCTTGATTTCAGCTATTGGAGGGAACTGGACAAGTTGGGGGCAGATTGGACGGGAAATCATCACCAGAACATCTTTACACATCGCCTAACTGCTGGATAAAAGGCACATGATTCAGGGAGAGCCAAAAAGGACCAAAGCTCGAGGATATAGGGAGAGAACTCATCTAACGGATGGTGTCTTTTTAGATCTGTAATATTATTAAGTTTTGGCATATTCTCTGGCTTTTTGTAAGTTAATTGCCATCGGGCAAATATCTGAAGAAACTGGATTTCTGGGGGAACTGGAAGTGAAACGAAAACCACCCGATTCAGCTCCAGCTTATGGAGTGATCCCCATCGTCTGTATGGATCTAAAGTGATCGCAAAGTTTCTGTTTAAAGAATGGACTCAGTCGAATATTTTGTGGATTTTATGGGGTGACCCTGCGCAGATGTGAAAAAGCTGGTTTTGTTAAAACTCCAGAGACCACATGGCAGTTAGCTGTGACAAAAGAACTGTCAGTCATCCTTAACGGGTTTGCCCACCAGTCACAGCTAAAGGAAGGGGGCCACGAATATTAACAAAAGAGCTGTCGGCCAGAAAGGGGGGGGGCCATTGACAAAGCCACTCTAATATGCAAAAAGCACTTCTCACACCTCCATCCCAGAAGGAAGAGCAGCCAAGGAGGAGCCGGGTGTTTCCCAACACAAAGACTCAAAGAGATGCCCAGATTAAGGGCCATCAGCCCAATGCATATGGGTTGGAAAGCCCATCACTGACTAAGTACCCGTTGCTTAGAAACAAAGGGGTTTTAAAGATTGGTGGGAAAGATAGGGGTAGCAAGGCTCCCATAAAGACAGGGTCTTTCCACTTTTAGCTTGGAAAGTGAAGCTTGTAGCTTGGAGCTCACAGCTGAAGAGAGCTCTCTCCCGCTCGCTCTCGCTCCACCAAGATCGATGTACCAGAGGACAAGGCCACAGAAGAAGCCACCGAGACTGAAAACCAAAAGGCAGTGACTTCCCACAGCTGAGCAAGGAAACCGGCTACGTGTGGTGGTGAGCATGGTCGTGAGTGTCCCAAGCCAGTAACCAGATATCCCAGGCAAGCTGGGTAAGGGCTCAGGGTTTACTCAGAAGTGAAGCTTTTCAGGGCTATTCTGGGGAGGGTAATTCATTGGTAGGGGTAGAGTTAGAATCCGCCAGGGAATTACTGCATGTTACTAGGTCTCATTTCTGTACTTACGTTTGTTGTTTGTAACCTGGATTTTATTCTCCACAGAGACAGTAATTTCATTTAGTAGTGCATGTTTTAGCCAGTGTATGTTAGACCAAATAAATATAAGTACGATTTTTCACCGAAGCATTCCTGTCTGTGACTCATTTCATTTACATTCTGAATAATAATTCCCTGGTCTAGAACTTTCGTAAGGCGGGGTGATTCGAACCGTCTAACAATTGGGCTAGGATTAAAACCACTGACAGATCCTTAGTAAAACAGGTTTGGACACTATCTCTCCACCCCTCCACGGTCTCTAAATTGTCAGACTGCTTGTCAGACATCCAGTCCTGAATGAGCAGAAATTTTCTCCGATTTGGGAGAATTTCTAAATATTGGGAAGGCCAAAGCCATTGTTTTCGCCACAAACTGCGTACCGTAGCCACTGACTCCATCCCTCTCCCCAAATCCTGTCTGAGGCTGAACCACACTGTTCGCAACCCAGGTGGCATATTTGACTCTGAAATTACCTTCCAGCCACATATCCACGGCGTAACTAAAACCGCTAATTTCGGCCTCTAACAGTGCCCGCCTCTGCCCCTACCTCAGATCATCTGCAGCTAAACCCTTATCCTGAGAGCCTTTGTTACCTCTAGACTTGACGACTCCAATGCACTCCTGGCTGGCCTCCCACATTCTACCCTATGTAAACTTGAGTTCATCTGAAACTCGGCAGCCCGTGTCCTAACTCGCACCAAGTCCCGCTCACCCATCACCTCCTGTGCTCGCCGACCTACATTGGCTCCTGGTTAAGCAACGCCTCAATTTCAAAGTCCTCATCCTGATTTACAAATCCCTCCATGGCCTCACCCCTCCCTACCTCTGTAATCTCTTTCAGCCTCACAACCACCGCACCCCCCCCCCCCCACCCCCCGAGATGTCTGTGCTTCTCTAATTCTGCCCTCTTGAGCATCCCTGATTATAATCGCTCAACCATTGGTGGCCGCGCCTTCTGTTGCCTAGGCCCTAAGCTCTGGAACTCCCTGCCTAAACCTCTCCACCTCTCTTTCCTCCTTTAAGACGCTCCTTAAAACCTACCTCTTTGACCGAGCTTTCGATCATCTGCCCTAATTTCTTATGTGGCTCGGTGTCAAATTTATTTGCTTTGTCTTGTAACACTGCTGTGAAGCGCCTTGGGATTTTTTACGACATTAAAGGTGCTATATGTTGTTGTTTTAACTCAAGATTCTACTGAAGGCTGGTCCACAGTACAAAACTGCCCGGTATCAGTACAAACCAGCCTTAAATTGCCAGGCTTGCTCAGAAGAGACCCAAGGATAAATGATTAGGAAATGGATACACTGATTCAGCTGGGTGCGAGTATAAACATTACCCGCCCTCCTGGAGGGCTCAGAGACATGCACCATGTACAATGGACACCTCAAGTCGCTGGAGAAATACCACCAACGATGTCTCCGCAAGATCTACAAATCCCCTGGGAGGACAGATGCACCAACGTTAGCGTCCTCGACCAGGCCAGCATCGAAGCACTGACCACACTCGATCAGCAGGCTACATTGATCGTATGCCAGACACAAGACTCCCAAAGCAAGCGCTCTACTCGGAACTCCTTCACGGCAATCGAGCCAAAGGTGGGTAGAAGAAACGTTTCAAGGACACCCTTGAAGCCTCCCTGATGAAGTGCAACATCCCCACTGACACCTGGGAGTCCCTGGCCAAAGACCGCCCTAAGTGGAGGAAGTACATCCGGGAGGGCACTGAGCACCTCGAGTCTCATCACCGAGAGCATGCAGAATTCAAGCGCAGGCAGCGGAAAGAGCGTGCGGCAAACCTGTCCCACCCACCCTTACCCTCAACGACTATCTGTCCCACCTTTAACAGGGACTGTGGTTCTCATATTGGACTGTTCAGCCACCTAAGAACTCATTTTTAGAGTGGAAGCAAGTCTTCCTCGATTCAGAGATGTCAAAGCAGAGTGGAGGGAACCTTACTCTGCCATTGACCATGCTACACTCGGTAAGGGAGATAGTTTGATGCCGGCATTAGGTATCCAAAATGCAGAATTAGCGTCGATAATCTCTCACCAATCAGCACAAAACATACATAGTGAATAAATATTCCACGCGTTTAGCCTGAGTGCTCTCCTTAGTGTCAGCTGTGGCTCAGTGGGTAGCACACTCGCCTCTGAGTCAGAAGGTTGTGGGTTCAAGTCCCACCCCAGGAACTTGAGCACATAAATCTAGGCTGACACTCCAGTGCTGAGGGAGTGCTGCACTGTCGGAGGTGCCGTCTTTCGGATAGGACGTTAAAACTGAGGCCCCGTCTGCCCCCTCAGGTGGACGTAAAAGATCCCATGGCACTACTTCAAAGAAGAGCAGGGAAGTTATCCCCGGAGCCCTGGGCCAATATTTATCCCTCAGTCAACATCACCAAAACAGATTATCTGGTCATTATCACATTGCTGTTTCTGGGAGCTTGCTTGTGCACAAAATGGCTGCTGCATTTCCCACATTACAACAGTGACTATACTTAAAAAAAAACCCTTAATTGGCTGTAAAGCACTTTGAGACATCGGGTGATTGTGATAGGTGCTATATAAAAGGAAGTCTTTCATGTTGTTTGACAGGCAGAATCAGCCGTTCAATGCGTGAAGTAACTTGAGACAACACCCTGAACCCGTGTATACAGACCTGTTTGTTCAACACAGGCTGTTGCAGCCCTTCGAATAGCAGTCTAATCCCCTCGTACTTCGCCTCTTCCCCAATGCACTTCACAAAAAAATCTGCCAAGTAAAGAAACAGGTCATTACTACTTTGGACACCGGATTAAATAACTAGCAATATTAAGATACATTCAACATATTTATTACCACCAGAATATATATTCCGCATGGAATATAATCGAATATCAGGTCCGATATAAATATCAGCAATCAGTAGTTGATGTGGTTTTCTGAAATGAGATGAATTAAATAATCCCCATATCTGATCTTGAGCTATTTGGGTGCACGCCAGTATATCGTGCTGTGGAATGGGTTTGTTCATGCTCAGCGTTCTCCACACGCTGAGTAGGTATTTCTCAGCTGTGCCAAAGGGAGGCACATAGCAGGAGTCAGGCCATGTCTGGAGAGGGAGGCTCATTCTCAGCCACTGCAGGACTTGCCCAGCAGTCAGACATGGGCCGGGTCTCGGGAGCCCTGCAAACCCCAGATTCAGGCGATGCATGGGAAAGACTGGGCTATTATTTTACGGAACAGTATGTTCAGAATTGAAATACATGCTACACCTGATAAATCAGTCATTTGTGTGTTATTTGGAAACATACAAAATTCCTAAAGGGCTTGGCAGGGTAGATGCAGGGAGGATGTTTCCCCTGGCTGTGGAGTGTAGAACCAAGGGTCACAGTCTCAGAATAAGGGGTTGGCCATTTAGGACTGAGATGAGGAGAAACCTCTTCACTCAGAGGGTGGTGAATCTTTGGAATTCTCTACCCCAGAGGGCTGTGGAGGCTCAGTCTGAGTATATTCAAGACAGAGATCGATAAGATTTTTGAATATTAAGGGAATCGAGGGATATGGGGATCGAGCAGGAAAGTGGAGTTGAGGTAGAAGATCAGCCGTGATCTCATTGCATGGCGGAGCAGACTCGAGGGGCCGAATGGCCTACTCCTGCTCCTTGTTCTTATGTTCTTATTTATAAGAAAGTAGCGCTGACTGTTCCAGCTCCAGGTCTTGCTCGCAATGTTCCAATCAAGAGGTAGTTATTTGAATAATGCAGATTTTTCCTGCCTCCTTTTGCCAGGCGACGGCTTTGGGTCCCTGAAAGCAGAACTCCTGCTACACTTCGCAATGTGGGTGTTGGACAAATACTCAGAACTGTTTTCACTCATTCAATCCTTCATTTTCTCGAATCTTCTCCGACCCTAGCAACATCCCGCAGCACGGCCCTCTGTCCTTCTCAGCAAAACAACGCCTGGCATTTTTCCATTGTTGGTTTCCTGGTACAGGGCTCCTTCACGGCAAACGAGCCCAAGGTGGGCAGAGGAAACGTTACAAGAACACCCTCAAAGCCGCTCTGATAAAGTGCAACATCCCCACCGACACCTGGGAGTCCCTGGCCAAAGACCGCCCTAAGTGGAGGAAGTGCATCCGGGAGGGCGCTGAGCACCTCGAGTCTCGTCGCCGAGAGCATGCAGAAATCAAGCGCAGACAGCGGAAAGAGCGTGCGGCAAACTAGACTCCCCGCCCACCCTTTCCTTCAACCACTGTCTGTTCCACCTGTGACAGGGACTGTGGTTCCCGTATTGGACTGTTCAGCCATCTCAGGACTCATATTTAGAGTGGAAGCAAGTCTTCCTCGATTCTGAGGGACTGCCTATGATGATGATGATGACAGGACTGCTCTAACCTCTTACCTGGAATGTAGTTCATCATTTCATCGAAAGTTTGCTTTGCTCTCCTTTGTTTCCCTTCAGTGGAGCGAGGATCGGTATTCTCACAGAAGACTGCATCTGTAACAAGATCACATTTCAAGGATGGGCCTTACTTCCGTAAGCAATGCAGTGCCAGCAAAAGGCAATCGTTATTAATACAAATGTTTCAAAGCCCGTATGACTCAGGGACTGATTAATAGTCGGGTGCCATGAGGAACTGTAGCTTCATGTGGCCATCGGGTCCATTGCCAGCTCATTCTGACACTGGATGGGTAACATGATCCTTGCCAAGTTCATATGCCAAGGTTGCAGATGAGCGTGACGCAGTTCAAATCTGAGAGGGGTGTCGTCCGTGTTAATCACTTACTGTCCAGCATCTCTCAGACTCTCTGCAACTACCTCCATCCCTACAACCCAACGGGATCTCTGCGCTCTTCCAATTCTGGCCTCTTCTTGTTTCCTTCGCTCCACCATTGCCGGCCGTGCCTTCAGCTGCCTAGGCTCTAAATTTCTAGAATTCCCTCCCAAAACCTCGCCGCCTCTCTTTCCTCCTTTAAATCACTCCTTAAAATCTACCTCTTTGACCAAGCTTTTGGCCACCTGTCCTAATATCTCTGTGCCTTGGTGTCAAATTTTGTTTGATCACGCTCCTGTGTAGCATCTTGGGATGTTTTACTTCGTTAAAGGTGCTGTTCTGATGAATACATTTCAGACCGAGACAGACACGGGGTTATGGGGAGCGGGCAGGGAAGTGGACATGAGTCGTAGACTCGACTCGGAACTCCTTCACAGCAAACGAGCCAAAGGAAAGACTGAACAGTCTGATACGAGAACCACAGTCCCGGTCACAGGTGGGACAGATAGTCGTCGAGGGAAGGGGAGGGTGGGACAGGTTTGCCGCACGCTCCTTCCGCTGCCTGCGCTTGATTTCTGCATGCTCTCGGCGATGAGACTCGAGGTGCTCAGTGCCTTCCCGGATGCACTTCCTCCATTTAGGGCGGTCTTTGGGCAGGGACTCCCAGGTGTCAGTGGGGATGTTGCACTTTATCAGGGAGGCTTTGAGGGTGTCCTTGTAACGGTTCCTCTGCCCACCTTTGGCTCGTTTGCCGTGAAGGAGTTCCGAGTAGAGTGCCTTTCATGACCTCAGGACATCCCAAAGCGCTTTACAGCCAATGAAATGTGGTCACTGTTGTAATGTGGGAAACGCTCCAGTCAATTTGCGCACAGCAAGATCCCACAAACAACAATGAGAAAATGACCAGATAAAATGTTTTTTTTGGTGATGTTGGTGGAGGGATAAATATTGGGCAGGACACCAGCGAGAACTCCCCTGCTGTTCTTTGAATAGTGCATCCACCTGAGAGGGCATATGGGGTCTCAGTTCATCCGAAAGACGGCAAATGCAACAGTGCAGCACTCCCTCACAGGATAGCTGGTAACTGATTGGTTGGTAAAGGTCACAACGTTTGTGTTTTCTCTTCAAGTTAGGGACCGGGGTTAAATAGCTGGTTAGTAATAAAGCAGAAGCTTCGAGATTAGTAACTGTTCATGCTATATTAAATTAGCAACTGTAATACTATATTATATTAATAAATTGAATTAGATGCATCACAGTCTTACATTTCTGCAAAGTTAATTAATAGTCGAATAAATAAAGGCATGGCAGCTCGGTCCCATGGAATGCACATCCTGTGCCATGTGGAAAATCCAGGACACTTCCCGTGTCCTGGACAATCACATGTGCAGGAAGTGTCGTCAGCTGGAGGAGCTCGATCTCCGGGTTTCGGAGTTTGAGCAGCTGCTGACGTCACTGCAGTGCGTCCGCGAGGCTGAGAGCCTTCGTGGATAGCGCGTTTCAAGAAGCGGTCACCCCACAGATAAGGAGTGCCAGGAGAACATTTTGAGGGGGGAGGGTGAACAGCCAGAGGTCGTGTTCCATATCGGTACCAACAACATAGGTACAAAGAGGGATGAAGTCCTGCAGGCAGATTTTAGGGAGCTAGGAAAAAGATTAAAAAGCAGGACCTCAAAAGGTCGTAATCTCCGGATTACTCCCGGTGCCACGTGCTAGTGAGTATAGAAATAGGAGGATAGAGAGATGGTGCAGGAGGGAGGGCTTCAGATTCCAGGGGCACTGGGACCTGTACAGGCCGGACGGGTTTCAACTCAACAGGGCCAGAACCCATACCCTCATGGGGAGGTTTGCTGGCGCTGTTGGGGAGGGTTTAAACTAATTTGGCAGGGGGGTGGGCACCAGGATGTAACATTAGAAAGGGGAAATAAAGCGCTCAAGGATTGGAAGAGGCAGAGAGCACTAAAGTTAAGAAATAGTAAGGTGCAGGGGCAGCGTCAAGAATCCTGAATGTTCCAGAATCTGGACTCCAGACCGATCAGTGGCAGGGTCAACCGAAATCCAGAAAATGTTCCGGAATGTAGACCTGACGGCCCTGCCGACCTCGGGCCTTGCCCCACTGCCGCTGCCCTTACCTGTGGGCCTCCTCGGCGGGGTCTCACCCAAACACCTCCTCGGCGGGGTCTCACCCAAACACCTCCTCGGCAGGGTCTCACCCAAACACCTCCTCGGCGGGGTCTCACCCAAACACCTCCTCGGCGGGGTCTCACCCAAACACCTCCTCGACGGGGTCTCACCCAAACACCTCCTCGGCAGGGTCTCACCCAAACACCTCCTCGGCGGGGTCTCACCCAAACACCTCCTCGATGGGGTCTCACCCAAACACCTCCTCGGCGGGGTCTCACCCAAACACCTCCTCGACGGGGTCTCACCCAAACACCTCCTCGGCGGGGTCCCAAACACCTCCTCGACGGGGTCTCACCCAAACACCTCCTCGGCGGGGTCCCAAACACCTCCTCGACGGGGTCTCACCCAAACACCTCCTCGGCGGGGTCTCACCCAAACACCTCCTCGACGGGGTCTCACCCAAACACCTCCTCAACGGGGTCCCAAACACCTCCTCGACGGGGTCTCACCCAAACACCTCCTCGGCGGGGTCTCACCCAAACACCTCCTCGGCGGGGTCTCACCCAAACACCTCCTCGGCGGGGTCTCACCCAAACACCTCCTCGGCGGGGTCTCACCCAAACACCTCCTCGACGGGGTCTCACCCAAACACCTCCTCGGCGGGGTCTCACCCAAACACCTCCTCGACGGGGTCTCACCCAAACACCTCCTCGGCGGGGTCCCAAACACCTCCTCGACGGGGTCTCACCCAAACACCTCCTCGGCGGGGTCTCACCCAAACACCTCCTCGACGGGGTCTCACCCAAACACCTCCTCGGCGGGGTCTCACCCAAACACCTCCTCGGCGGGGTCTCACCCAAATACCTCCTCGGCGGGGTCCCGCCCAAACACCTCCTCGGCGGGGTCCCGCCCAAACACCTCCTCGGCGGGGTCCCAAACACCTCCTCGGCGGGGTTCCAACCACCCAAACACCTCCTCGGCGGGGTCCCGCCCAAACACCTCCTCGGCGGGGTCCCAAACACCTCCTCGGCGGGGTCCCAACCACCCAAATACCTCCTCGGTGAGGTCTCACCCAAACACATCCTCGGCGGGGTCCCGCCTACCCGAACACCTGACGACATCCTCCTCAGCGGGGCAGACGACCTGAACAGCTCTTCGGCAGGAAACCCCCTCTCCCCTTTCTGACGTTCCGAAATCTGGAAATACTCGAACCTGGGCTCGGGTGTTTCCGGGGTCGTGACATCAAAAAACAAATCAAAAGTCCAGAAAAGCCCAGAATCCGAAACAGCCCCGGTCCCGAAGTTTATGCGCTGCACCTGTATTAGGTAGATTCGAATAAGAGAGAATACAGGCTGGTCTAAGATGGGTTTACTGTGTATGTATGTGAACGCACGATGCGTAGTAAACAAGGTAAGTGAGCTGCAGGCACAAATAGCCACATGGGAATATGATGTTGTGGCACTAACTGCGACCTGGCTCAAAAAAGGACAGGATTGGGTATTAAATATTCTTGGTTATAAGATATTCAGGAAAAGATAGGGAAGGCAAGATAGGAGGTGATGTGGCAGTATTGGTTAGGGAGAATATTACAGTGCTGGAGGGGGAGGATGTCCTGGAAGGGTCAAGGACAGAATCAATGGGCTCAAGTTTCGGCCTGAGTTGCTCCTATTCTTTTGGAGCAACTGGTTTAGAATGGAGTATCTTAGAAATTGCAATTCTCGGCATTTAGTTTGTTCCAGTTCTAGTGAGTTAGGACAGTTTTATTTTGGAACAGATTTTTTTTTCGAAAGGGAGCTTGTCCAGCCACTTACGCCTGTTTTACAAGTTTAGGCAGCGAAAACTTACTCCAAACTAACTTAGAATGAAGTGTAGATTTCTGTACGCTCAGAAAAATCTTGCCTACACTTAGAAAATGAGGTGTAGGGAACAAGAGATGGGGGGGGCGGGAAGGGAAGTTTACAAACATGAAACACATCACTTTACAAATAAAGAACCATCATCAATAATAAATGATAAATAAATCAATAAATCAATCAAAAACATTTTTTTTTTAATTTAAATTTTTTTTTTTAAATCAATAAATAAAAAATTATGTTTCTACTCACCGACTGCAGCACCGGGAGCCCTCCAACAGTGTGCTGGAACAGGGCCCCCCAGTGTGTCTCTCTCTGTCTCTGTCTGTCAGTGTCTATGTGTTTCTGACAGCGAGGGGAGGGGGAAGAGAGAGGGGGAGTGGGGGGGAGAAGAGAGAGGGGGAGTGGGGGGGAGAAGAGAGAGGGGGAGTGGGGGGGAGAAGAGAGAGGGGGAGTGGGGGGGAGAAGAGAGAGGGAGAGTGGGGGGGAGAAGAGAGAGGGGGAGTGGGGGGAGAAGAGAGAGGGGGAGTGGGGGGAGAAGAGAGAGGGGGAATGGGGGGGAGAAGAGAGAGGGGGAGTGGGGGGGAGAAGAGAGAGGGGGAGTGGGGGGGGAGGGGGAGTGGGGGGGAGAAGAGAGAGGGGGAGTGGGGGGGGAGGGGGAGTGGGGGGGAGAAGAGAGAGGGGGAGTGGGGGGAGGAGAGAGGGGGAGTGGGGGGGAGAAGAGAGAGGGGGAGTGGGGGGAGAAGAGAGAGGGGGAGTGGGGGGAGAAGAGAGAGGGGGAGAAGAGAGAGGGGGAGTGGGGGGAGAAGACAGAGGGGGAGTGGGGGGAGGAGAGAGGGGGAGTGGGGGAGAAGAGAGAGGGGGAATGGGGGGAGAAGAGAGAGGGGGAGTGGGGGGAGAAGAGAGATGGGGAGTGGGGGGAGAAGAGAGAGGGGGAGTGGGGGGAGAAGAGAGAGGGGGAGTGGGGGGAGAAGAGAGAGGGGGAGTGGGGGGAGAAGAGAGAGGGGGAGTGGGGGGAGAAGAGAGGGGGGAGTGGGGGGAGAAGAGAGGGGGGGAGTGGGGGGAGGAGAAGAGAGAGGGGGGGGAGAAGAGAGGGGGAGGGGAGAAGAGAGAGGGGGGGAGAAGAGAGAGGGGGGGGGAGAAGAGAGAGGGGGGGAGAAGAGAGAGGGGGGGAGAAGAGAGAGGGGGGGAGAAGAGAGAGGGGGGGGAGAAGAGAGAGGGGGGGGGAGAGAGGGGGGGGGGGAGAAGAGAGAGGGGGGGAGAAGAGAGAGGGGGGGAGAAGAGAGAGGGGGGGAGAAGAGAGAGGGGGGGGAGAAGAGAGAGGGGGGGGAGAAGAGAGAGGGGGGGGAGAAGAGAGAGGGGGGGGAGAAGAGAGAGGGGGGGGGAGAAGAGAGAGGGGGGGAGAAGAGAGAGGGGGGGGAGAAGAGAGGGGGGGGGGGAGAAGAGAGAGGGGGGAGAAGAGGAGAAGAGAGAGGGGGGGGGAGAAGAGAGGGGGGGGGGAGAAGAGAGAGGGGGGGGAGAGAGAGAGGGGGGGGAGAAGAGAGAGGGGGGGAGAAGAGAGAGGGGGGGGGAGAAGAGAGAGGGGGGGAGAAGAGAGAGGGGGGAGGGGAGGGGGGAGAAGAGAGAGGGGGGGAGGGGGGGAGAAGAGAGAGGGGGGGGAGAAGAGAGAGGGGGGGGAGAAGAGAGAGGGGGGGAGAAGAGAGAGGGGGGGGAGAAGAGAGAGGGGGGGGAGAAGGAGAGAGGGGGGGGAGAAGAGAGAGGGGGGGGGAGAAGAGAGAGGGGGGGAGAAGAGAGAGGGGGGGAGAAGAGAGAGGGGGGGGAGAAGAGAGAGGGGGGGAGAAGAGAGAGGGGGGGAGAAGAGAGAGGGGGGGGAGAAGAGGGGGGGGGGAGAAGAGAGAGGGGGGGAGAAGAGAGAGGGGGGGGAGAAGAGAGAGGGGGGGAGAAGAGAGAGGGGGGGAGAAGAGAGAGGGGGGGAGAAGAGAGAGGGGGGGGAGAAGAGAGAGGGGGGGGGAGAAGAGAGAGGGGGGGAGAGAAGAGAGAGGGGGGGAGAGAAGAGAGAGGGGGGTGGAGAAGAGAGGGGGGTGGTGGAGAAGAGAGGGGGGGGTGGAGAAGAGAGGGGGGGTAGAAGAGAGGGGGGGTAGAAGAGAGGGGGGGTAGAAGAGAGAGGGGGGTAGAAGAGAGGGGGGGGGAGAAGAGAGGGGGGGGAGAAGAGAGGGGGGGGAGAAGAGAGGGGGGGGAGAAGAGAGGGGGGGGAGAAGAGAGGGGGGGGAGAAGAGAGGGGGGGGAGAAGAGAGGGGGGGGAGAAGAGAGGGGGGGTGAGAAGAGAGAGGGGGGGGAGAAGAGAGAGCGGGGGGGGAGAAGAGAGAGCGGGGGGGAGAAGAGAGAGCGGGGGGGAGAAGAGAGAGCGGGGGGGAGAAGAGAGAGCGGGGGGGAGAAGAGAGAGCGGGGGAGAAAAGAGAGGGGGGGGAAAGAGAGAGAAGGGGGAGAGCGAGGGGGGAAAGAGAGAGAGGGGGGAAAGAGAGAGAGGGGGGAAGAGAGAGAGGGGGAAGAGAGAGAGGGGGGAAGAGAGAGAGAGAGGGGGGAAAGAGAGAGAGGGGGGAAAGAGAGAGAGAGAGGGGGGAAAGAGAGAGAGAGGGGGGAAAGAAGAGAGAGAGGGGGAGAAGAGAGAGTGGGGGGGGAGAAGAGAGAGTGGGGGGGGAGAAGAGGGAGGGAGGGGAGAGGAGAGGGAGGGAGGGAGTGGGGGGAGAGGAGAGTGAGGGGGGGGAGAGGGAGAGGGGAGGGGGGGGTGAGAGGAGGAGGGGGAGAGGGAAGAGAGGGGGGGAGAGGGAAGAGAGGGCGGGAGAGGGAAGAGAGGGAAGAGAGGGAGAGGGAGAAGGAGAAGGAGGGGGGAGGCTGAACAGGCCTGGCCGACGAGAAACAGCTGGGCCGAAGACCGGGCGGGGCCCGCCCCCAGCAAGATGCCGGGTAGGCAGGCCCCACTGAAGATGTGAAGAGGGAGCGGACCGGACCTGAAGCGGGGGGGGGGGGAACTGGAGCGGAGTGGGAGCTTGGGGGCAGGGGGGGGAAGAGAGCCAGAGAGAGCGTGAGCTGAACAGGGGGCGAGCCGGAACCACAGCCAGAGCAGGAGCTGGAGGAGGGAGGTGCAATCCGATCTTTGCTGCCCCAGTGAGCCCATTCGGCCAGGGCTAGGGGCTGCGTGCTTCGGGCCCCTCCCACACAATTTCGGGAGCCTGGAGCTACTGCACATGCGCGCCCACCGTAGCGCGCATGTGCAGAAGTCCCGGCACATTTTTCAGCGGCGGGATCTGGCTCCTCCCCCCACAGCTTGTGCTGCACGTGCCGAGGGCCTGGATCGACCTGAGGGAGTGGAGAATACCGAGGTAAGTTTTCGGCGCAGAAATCAGGCGTGGCTCGCGGGACTGCGCCGTTCTACGCGCGGCCCGAAACTTGACCCCTATATGGCTAGAATTAAGAAATAATAGCGGTGCAATCAGCGACCTGGGTGTAGTTAGGTCGCTGCTTGCAGTGCGGGCAGGCACAGCAGGAGGGGCGAAGGAGCGGTGAGAGATTGTAGAGGGATGTGATCGGGGCCAAGGAGAGGCGAGGGCCCAGGGGCAGTACGGGCCAGCCCACACTGCGATATGTGTGCGCACTAGGTCTGTGCAGCAGAGCAGGTCTCCAGTCGTCTTGGGTAATCCTTGCCACTGGACCAAGACCTAGCTCGGTCAAACCCGTGTGGTGGCAAGTGTGCAACGGTCACCACACATTAAAAAAAATCCACGCACAAACATCTTCCGCCCTTCAATATGTAGTTCGGGATCTGGAATATTAGGTCCTTAATTGACACAACTGTGAACTCATCCTTTTTTGGGGTGGAAGCAAGTCATCCTCGCTTCGAGGGACGGCCTAAGTTGATGAGGTGTATTCTATAGATCATCAAATAGTGGGAAAGATATGGAGAAGCAAATTTGCAGAGAAATTACAGAGAGGTGCAAGACCTCTTGCAAGTCCATTATTAAGGAAGCAGTAGCGGGACATTTGGAAATGCATAATTCAATCAAGCAGAGTCAGCATGGTTTTATGAAAGCATAATCATGTTTGACAAATTTGCAGGAGTTCTTTGAGGATGTAACGAGCAGGTGGATAAGGGGGAACCAGTGGATGTGCTGTATTTGGATTTCCAGAAGGCATTTGATAAGGTGCCACATAAAAGATTACTGCACAAGATAAAAGTTCACGGGGTTGGGGGTAATACATTAGCATGGATAGAGGATTGGCTAACGAACAGAAAACAGAGCGTCAGTTGGCAAACAGTAACTAGTAGGGTGCTGCAGGGATCAGTGCTGGGGCGTCAACTATTTACAATCTATATTAATGACATGAATAAAGGGACTGAGTGTAATGTAGCCAAGTTTGCTGATGATACAAAGATGGTTGGGAAAGCAAATTGTGAGGACACAAAAAATCTGCAAAGGGATATAGACAGGCTAAGTGAGTGGGCAAAAATTTGGCAGATGGAGTATAATGTGGGAAAATGTGAGGTTATCCACTCTGGCAGAAAAAATAGAAAAGCAAATTATAATTTAAATGGAGAAAAATTGCAAAGTGCTGCAGTGCAGAGGGACCTGGGGGGGTCCTTGTGCATGAAACACAAAAAGTTAGTATGCAGGTACAGCAAGTAATCAGGAAGGCAAATGGAATGTTGGCCTTTATCACAAGGGGGATAGAGTATAAAAGCAGAGAAGTCCTGCTACAACTGTACAGGGTATTGGTGAGACCACATCTAGAGTACTGCGTACAGTTTTGGTCTCCGTATTTCAGGAAGGATATACTTGCATTGGAGGCTATTCAGAGAAGGCTCACTCAGTTGATTCCAGAGATGAGGGGGTTGTCTTATGAAGATAGGTTGAGCCTATACTCATTGAAGTTCAGAAGAATGAGGTGTGATCTTATTGAAACATATAAGATAATGAGGGGGCTTGAAAAGGTAGAGGCAGAGAGGATATTTCCACTCATAGGGGAAACTAAAACTAGGGGACATAGTCTCAGAATAATGGGCCGCCCATTTAAAACTGAGATGAGGAGGAATTTCTTCTCTCTGAGGGGTGTAAATCTTTGGAATTCTCTGCCCCAGCGAGCTGTGGAGGTCGGGTCATTGAATATATTTAAGGCGGAGATAGACAGATTTTTGAATTATAAGAGAATAAAGGGTTATGGGGGCAGGGAAGTGGAGCTGAGCCCATGATCGGAGCAGCCATGATATTAAATGGCAGAGCAGTCTCGAGGGGTCAGGTGGCCTATTGCTGCTCCTATTTATAATATTCTTATGTTCTAACTATGGAGTACTAATAATGAGGGGCTTCAACTATCCTAATATAGACTGGGATCGTAATAGTGTAAAGGGCAGAGATGGGGAAGAATTTTGAAGTGTGTTCAGGAAGACTTTCTTGATCAGTATGTTTCTGGCCTGACGAGGGAGGAGGCATTGCTGGATCTGGTTCTGGGGAATGAGCAAGTGACATTGGTGAACATTTAGGGAACAGTGATCATAGTATCATACGGTTTAGATTAGCTATGGAACGGGACAAGGAGCAATCTAGAATAAAAATGTTTAACTGGGGGAAGGCCAATTTCAGTAGGACGAGATCAGATCTGGCCCGGGTTAAACCGGAATCAAAGATTGTCAGGCAAAACTGTAATCGAACAATGGGCGGCCTTTAAAGAGGAAATCGTTCAGGTACAGTCAAGGTACATTCCCACGAGAGGGAAAGATAGGGCAACTAAAGTCAGAACTCCCTGGATGACGAAAGAGATAGAGAATATGAAGCAGAAAAAGAGCACGTACGACAGATGTCAGGTTGCAAATACACGTGAGAATCAGGCTATATATATAGAAAGGTCAGAGGAGAAGTCAAAAAGAAAATAAGAGGGCAGAGAGGGTATAAGAATAGAATGGCAATCAACATAAAAAGTAATCCAAAAGTCTTCTATAGGTATATAAATAGTAAATGGGTAGTAAGAGGGGGGGTGGGGCGATTAGAGACCAAAATGGAGATCTATGTATGGAGGCAGAGGGTATGGCTGAGGTACTAAACGAGTACTTTGCATCTGTCTTCACCAAGGAAGAAGATGCTGCCATGGACATAGTGAAGGAGGAGGTAGAGGAGATACTGGATGGGGTAAAAATTGATAAAGATGAGGTACTAGAAAAGCTGGCTGTACTTAAAGTGGATAAATCACCATGAGCGGATGGGATGCAGCCTAGGGTGCTGAGGGAATAGAGGGGAAATCGCAGAGATACTGACCATAATGTTCCAATCCTCCATAGATATAGGAGTGGTGCCAGAGGACTGGAGAATTGTAAATGTTACTCCCTTTTTTGAACAAGAGTGTAACGATAAACACAGCAACTACGGGCCGATCAGTTTAACCTCGGTAGAGGGGAAGCTTTCAGAAACAGTAATCAGGGACAAAATTAACAGTCACTTGGAAACAGTTGGATTAATTAAGGAAAGTCAGCACGGATTCGTTAAAGGCAAAGCGTGTCTAACCAACTTGATTTAGTTTTTTGATAAGGTAACAAAGATGGTTGATGAGGACAATGCAGTTAACGTGATGTACCTGGATTTCCAAAAGGCGTTTGATAAAGTGCCATATAATCGGCTTGCCAGCAAAGTTGAAGCCCATGGAATAAAAGGGACAGTGGCAGCATGGATACAAAATTGGCTCAGTGACAGGAAACAGAGTAGTGGTGAATGGTTGTTTTTCGGACTGGAGAAAGGTATACAGGGGTGTTCCCGGGGGTCGATACTGGGACCACTGCTTTTCTTGACATATATTAATGACTTGGACATGTGTGTACAGGGCACAATTTCAAAATTTGCAGATGACCCAAAACTTGGAAGTATAGTGAGCAGTGAGGAGGATAGTGATAGACTTCAGGAAGACATAGACAGGCTGGTGAAATGGGCGAACAAATGGCAGATGAAGTTTAACACAGAAAAGTGTGAAATGATACATTTTGGTAGAAAGAATGAGGAGAGGACACATATATTAAATGGTATAATCCTAAAGGGGGTGCATGAACAGAGAGACCTAGGGGTCTGTGTGTATAAATCGTTGAAGGTGGCAGGGAAGGTTGAGAAAGTGTTTAAAAAGGCTTTTGGGATCCTGTGCTTCATAAATAGAGGTATATAGTACAAAAGTGTGACCATTTCGATGAACCTGTATAAAACGCTGGTTTGGCCCCAACTGGAGTAATGTGTCTAACTCTGGGCACCACACTTTAGGAAGGATGTGAAGGCCTTAGAGAGGGTGCAGAAAAGATTTACGAGAATGATTCCAAGAACGAGGGACTTCAGTTACGTTGATATACTGGAGAAGCTGGGGTTGCTCTCATTGGAGCAGAGAAGGAGATTTGATCGAGGTGTTCAAAATCATGAGGGGTCTGGACAGGGTAGATAGAGAGAAACTGTTCCCATTGGCGGAAGAGTCGAGAACCAGAGGACACAGATTTAAGGTGATGGGCAGAAGACTCAAAGGCGACATACGAAAAAACCTTCTTACACAGCAAATGGTTAAGATCTGGAATGCACGGCCTGAAAGGGTGGTGGAGGCAGACTCAATCACTGCTTTCAAAAGGGAGTTGGATAAGTACCTAAAAATTTGCAGGGCTACGGGGAAAGGGCAGTGGGACTAGCTGAGAGTCGGCACGGGATCGACGGGCTGAATGGCCTTCCGTGCTGTAACCATTCTATGATTCCCTCAGTATCAGCCTGGATCATGGGCTCAAGTCTGTGGAGTGGGACTTGAACCCACAACCGAATGACTCCGCGGCGAGTGTGCTACCCACTGAGCCATAACTCTCACGCAAATGGCAATATTTTTTAATGGAGTGAGCAGAGAGGTTCACACCCTCGGAGGGAGGGGAAGAGGGACTGAATCAGAGAAATCGGGAAGAATGTTTGGGTGCACTCAGATCTGGGAACACCGGGATCATGTTCTCTCTCCTTTGTTGATTTTTTTCTGTCATTCACACGAGTATGCATGTATTCCTCTCCTCCTCCATTTCTTACCCCATTTGTCTTTCCTTTCTTTAAAATCTCTTGGTCTCTTTCGCTCTCCTCCGCCATTTCGTCTGCTCTTTCATATCTCGATAGACCAGGGAGGCAGAAAGGACAAGTCGTGGGTTGAAAGACATACCTGGGACAGGTGGGCAGAAAAGCACTCTGGCTGCATAACTGAGTGAACCGATGGGGCTGGGGGAGGCACTCTGGACAGGTGAGCAGCACTCGGACTGAGGAGACAAACAGAGAATCAGGTGGACCGGGCGAGAGTGCCGGCGAGGTACTGGGTCAGGGCGGTTAGCGAGGAAGGAGTCAGGGGAAAAGGGAGGAGAGGACGGGCCAAACAGCACATGGAGCAGGCAGATGCACATGGTTGGAGATGCTTCGGGTGGGTCGGCGGCCGTTTAAGCATTCTGGGTCAGTGACCAAACGAGTGGCTGTGGTCGGATGAGCTTGGAAACATTTGCCTGGGCGAGCATGCACTGAGTAAAGGAGCAAGGGCCAAGAAACATTTGCCTGGGCGAGCATGCACTGAGTAAAGGAGCAAGGGCCAAGAAACATTTGCCTGGGCGAGCATGCACTGAGTAAAGGAGCAAGGGCCAAGAAGCACAGGGGGACAGGACAGCTTCTCGGCCTGGCCAAGTCCACCAGTGGTCCTTTCACAAAGTGTCGTTTTCTCCCCCGACATCGCTACATTCAGCTCTCCCACTGTAACTTTGAATAGGAACCTACCTCTGTATTGGGCTCAGTCATCATAGACGGTCCCTCGAAACAAGGATGACTTGCTTCCACGTCAAAAAAGGATGCGTTCACAGGTGTTTCGAATGAAGAATCCAAACTACATCCTGAAGGGTGGAAGATGCCTGTGCGTGGATTTTTTTAACGTGTGGTGGTCGTTGCACACCAGCCACTACATAGGCTTGACAGAGCTAGGCCTTGGTCCAGTGGCAAGGGTTAACCAAGACGGTTGGAGACCAGCTCTGCTATCAGTACTGGGCTCAGTATTCCAACACACACACACACACACACACATAGACCGTCGTCATTTACCCACCTCGCAGCAGAGTTATAAGGGAGACCACTCGGTGCTCCTGGAACAACTGGCCCAGCTTATGCTCAATGTAATTGTCTGAATATACTTCAAGCGTGTTCTTGAAGAGAATCCGTCCGCCCATTAACAAGTGATGCAGCCAGTCTGGTATGTGAAACACAACGCGGCCTGCAAAGTTAAAAACAAAATCAAACTGTTAGCAAAATAAATTTGCTTGCTATCCAGAGTGTAGTGTATGTAGGCACCTTTAGTAATGACTCCACGAGGCAGGGAATGGTACTTAAACTGTGCAGACCTGCAGTCCTTTATTTGCAGCTCCTGAGTGATGACAACAAGCTGTGAGTTCCCTTTTATACTGTGTTACCTGCCGTGTGCAGGCAACCCCTCGGTCTCCAGCAGCAGCACCCTCTAGTTTACTGGTAAGGTGTGTGTCGTATGAGGGTACATTCAATGTGGCATAACAGTGTTACAGACATCACACAGTAAACAGGCATGCATACACAACAATACTCCCCCCTAAGCATTTTTCATATCCTAGTTGTCATGACCAGGAGAGGTGATCAGTGGTGGGCTATGGGAGGTTGTGGTGAGGGTTGTGTGGTTGCCAGGTGTGACCCCTGTGCTTGAGGCTGGCCTCGTACGTTTCCCCTCCCTCACACACAAACCAAGTGGGTGTCACTGTTGTGGGATCCCTCGGGGAGGTAGCCACGGCAGCAGTGGGTTGTGTGTATACACTGTGATGTGGGTAGTTGTGGGGTGGTGGGCAGGGCCACAAGACTGGGTGGGCTCCTTGTCCACCAATGGGGATGAGGGTCAGGTCATCCCAGGGTTTGCCAGAGAAGCTCCTGGTGTTGGCCCTGGTGGCCAGGGGCTGTAGGGCTGGTCTGGTGCAGGTTGCCATTGGTGGTGGCTGGGTTGCCCATTGACCACTGTCCCTGTAATGAGTCTGTACATGGTCAGGTAGCCTGCTGGACCTGGGGGGGGTCTCCCACAGGGGGATTCCACTGGCATCATCATGGTCCCTGTAGGACCCAATGTCCTTTGGCAGTGTCCTACCGGTATACATGACACCTTGGCTCTGATCACACATAGTTGAGCCTGCATTATACATTCTAGCATTTGCATCACTTTTGGGTGTCCTGGTTTCAACAGACATGGTTACATTAGGCATTTCACAATCTCTATCATTACCGTTAAGCATAATAAACTTGTTCTTAACCTTACTAACACCTGCATTCATATGATTAGTCACATTAGTTAAACCAGCATCACAATTCATTGTTACATTGCATACATTTTCATACTTGCACCCTTTAATCGCATCTTTAGCTTTAAAGTCCGTGTACTCAAATAGTTGAAACTGCTCCTTTAAATTTCTTTGGTTACCGGTCTCCTTTAAGGAAGCCTTCAAATCCGATTGGTCGCTCGGTGTCATGTGATGCTCCTCCATGCTCACTGGTGGCATGGCGGTGGCCATTTTGATTACAAGTGTTTCTCCTTGTGCTGCAGCCATTTCCTGGCTTTCCTGCAGGAAGGCTGTGATGGTCTTTTCTTCCACAGGGCCACTTCGCCTGATGTGGATCCAATTCATCCAATTCCTGCCCAACAGCGTGGGACCGTCGCCGGCTACAATCCACAGGGAGAGTTTGTTCAACACGCCGCCCTGAGAGGCCTGGATGTCTACACTGCCAACGATTTGGATTTTACCTTTGGTATAGGTGAGCAGCTTTGCCTGGACAGGAGACAGTTTTGGTCGAGTGGTAGGATTCATCCAAATTTTTTCTAAAGGTCATTTGGCTCTTCACAGACTGGCTCGTCCCTGTGTCGATCTCCATGGAGACTGGGACCCCGTCGATGTCCACTTCCATCGTCTACGGAGAACTTCCGGTGGAGCAGGTAAAGATTCCATACTCTTCTTCCAGGGTTTGAGCAACTTCCTCTTCATCTGTGTCAGAACCCGGTTGATCAGCCAACTCATCGGAGACGCAGTGAGTACAGCTTTTTCTGCACATTCTCTGAAGGTGCCCTTTCTCTTTGCATGCATAGTCTTTGTAGCGGCACTGGTGGGCCCTGTGGTTTCCCCCACAGCGCCAGCATGGGGCCATCCGGTTTGTCCATGCGGCAGACTTAGGGTTGCGGGACTCAGGGCAGCATTTCTGTCTTTAGAAGTATCCATGCTCGCCGGTGTAGAGTCCTGGGTCAGTATTCGCCGACCGAAACCATGTAGGCCTGGCTCACTTGGATTGCTTTCTGCAGGGTGACCGTGATGTCAGCCGAGAGCAATTTGTGTAGGAGGCCTTCGTGGCCGATTCCGATGACAAATATGTCCCTTAGTGCTTCATTAAGGTGGTCGCCAAACTCACATGGTGCAGCTAGTCTTCTTAAGTGTGCAGCATACCAGCAACCTGAGGGCCAAGAAATTGCCAAGTAAGTGTAGAACCGGTGCCTGGCTGTGAGGATGCTTTCTTTCGGTTTTAGTTGTTCCTGTATGATTGTTACAAGTTGCTCATAGCTCTTGGTGGTTGTCTTCTCTGGGGCTAGTAAGTCCCTGACGAGACCGTAGATGGTGGGCCTACAACTGCTAAGCAGGATGGCCCTGCGTTTGTTCGGTAGTGTGGCCGGTGTGTCCCCGTCCAGGTCGTTGGCTATAAAGAAGTGTTCCAATCTTTCCACGAAAGCATCCCAATCTTCCCCCTCTGTAAATTGCTGAAATTTGCTGAGGTTAGACATGTTGAGCATGTAGTTCGTGATCCCGTATTCCCGTCGCCAGCTGTGGTGTATGTAGGCACCTTTAGTAATGACTCCACGAGGCAGGGTATGATACTTAAACTGTGCAGACCTTTATTTGCAGCTCCTGAGTGACGACAACAAGCTGCGAGTTCCCTTTTATACTGGGTTACCTGCCGTGTGCAGGCAACCCTTAGGTCTCCAGCAGCAGCACCCTCTGGTGTACCGGTAAGGTGTGTGCAGTATGAGGGTACATTCAATGTGGCATAACAGTGTTACAGACAACACACAGTAAACAGGCATGCCTACACAACACAGAGCATACAGCCTTGAGAAGTATGGCTCCCACCCACCCCTTGGTCTGTGAATATTTGTTGCTTTTTTGGTGAAAATGGCAGTATTCAAGGAAAGTGGCAATTTGTGCATTCGTGTTCCCTGGTCAGCATTGTCCTCTAAGAGAACGAGCAATGCTCACGCCACCACAGGGCTCTAATGAGATGTCATATGTCTGCATGCCTGACACGAGACTCCTAAAGCAAGCGCTCTACTCGGAATTCCTACACGTTAAGCGAGTCCCAGGTGAGTAGAGGAAACATTTCAAGGACACCCTCAAAGCCTCCTTGATAAAATGCAACATCCCCACCAACACCTGGGAGTCCCTGGCCAAAGACCACCCTAAGTGGAGGAAAAGCATCCGGGAGGGCGCTGAGCACCTCGAGTCTCATCGCCGAGAGCATGCAGAAATCAAGCGCAGGCAGTGGAAAGAGCGTGCGGCAAACCTGTCCCACCCACCCCTTCCCTCAACCATTGTTTGTCCCACCTGTAACAGAGACTGTAATTCCCATATTGAACTGTTCAGTTACCCAAGAACTCACTTTTAGAGTGGAAGCAAGTCTTCCTCGATTTTGAGGTACTGACTATGATGATGATATGTAGTCTCGAATAGAGTATTCCATATATAAGATTCAAAAGCACAAGCGCCTCCCGAATCCCCTCCCCAAACAAAATCCCATGACCCCAATCCATGTAAAAGATGAGGTCAACATGATGAAACTTGTGTTCAACAAAACTCTCATCCTTATGTTGGCTGGTGTCCAAAGATACATTTTCTCTCCGTTCTCATTCATTCCGACCAGATGTTCCTCATTCCTCCTTTGCACTAACATTTAAATATAGGTAAACATCCTAAGGTCCTTAATGGGAGCATAACAAAATTTGACATCGATGTGATTGTACTCGAGAGAGTACAGAGGAGATTTACGAGGATGTTGCCAGGACTGGAGAATTTTGGCTATGAGGAAAGATTGGATAGGCTGGGGTTTGTTTTCTTTGGAACAGAAGAGGCTGAGGGGAGACCTCATTGAGGTGTATAAAATTATGAGGGGCCTGGATAGAGTAGATAGGAAGGACCTGTTTCCCTTAGCAAAGGGATCAACAACCAGGGGGCATAGATTTAAAGTAATTAGGGGGAGGTTTAGAGGGGATTTGAGGAGAATGTTTTTCACCCAGAGGGTGGTGAGGTTCTGGAACTCACTGCCTGAAGGGCTGGTAGAAGCAGAAACCCTCACCACATTTAAAAAGTACTTGGATGTGCACTTGAAGTGCCGTAACCTACAGGGCTACGGACCAAGAGCTGGAAAGTGGGATTAGGCTGGATAGCTCTTTGTTGGCTGGCACGGACACGATGGGCCGAAATGGCCTCCTTCTGTGCTGTAAACGTCTATGATTCGATGAGACACATAAGGAGATATTAGAACAGGTTTGGTCAGAGAGGAAGCGCCTTAAAGGAGGAGAGCGAGGTAAGAGAGGCGGACGGGTTTATGGAGGAATTTCCAGAGCTTGGGGCCCAGGCAGCTGAAGGCATGGCCACCAACGGTGGAACAATTAAAATCGGGAATGTGCAAGAGGCCAGAGTGGGAGGGGCGCAGAGATCATGGAGAGTTGTGGAGTTAGAGGAGGTTAGAGAGATAGAGGGAGACGAGGCCATGGAGGGATTTGAAAACGAGGATGAAAATTTTTAAAAGAGGCGTTATTTCCGGACCCCATGTAGGTCAGTGAGCACGTCATGCCGCTGAATTCAGTCCAGTCTCCTGCGTACATCATGATTTCCGTACATATGAACAGGCTTTCAAGTCACTTCATAACCTAATAGACGTTTTGTTGTGTAAGTTCTCCAGTCCTGGTAACATAAATTTCCTCTGTATGCTCTCTAATGCAATGTAGTGTATGGCTCAGGTGATCAAGATGTAGAATCAGTTTGGGTGGAGATAAGGAATAATAAGGGGAAAAAGTTGCTGGTGGGTGTAGTCTAAGGGCCCCCTAACAGTAGCTGTAACAGTAGCAGAGCTAGTCTCCAGTCGTCTTGGTTAATCCTTGCCACTGGACCAAGACCTAGCTCTGTCAAGCCCGTGTGGTGGCTGGTGTGCAACGGCCACCACACGTTAAAAAAATCCACGCACAGACATCTTCCACCCTTCAGGATGTAGTTCAGGACCTGGAATATTAGGTCCTTCATTGAAACACCTCTGAACTTTTTGGCGTGGAAGCAAGTCATCCTCGATTCAAGGGACTGCCTACGATGCAAACAGTAGCTACACTGTTGGACATGGAGTATAGATCAAGAAATAATGGGGGCTTTTAAAAAAGGAACGGCAATAATCATGGGCCATTTTAACCTTCATATTGATTGGACAAAGCAAATCGGCCAGGGTAGCCTTGAGGAAGAGTTCATAGTGTATCCGGGATAGTTTCCTTGAACAGTACATTGTGGAACCAACCGAGGAGCAGACTCTCTTAGATCTGGTACTGTGTAATGATACAGGATTAATAAATGATCTCCTAGTAAATGATCCTCCAGGAGAGTGACCATAACATGGTTGAATTTCAAATTCAGTTGGAGGGTGAGAAAGTTGCATCTCTAACCAGTGTCCTAAGCTTAAATAAAGGAGACTACAAAGGTATGAAGGCAGAGTTGGCTAAAGTGGACTGGGGACATAGATTAAAGTGTGGGATGGTTGCTGGGCAGTGGCAGATATTTAAGGAGATATTTCATAACTCGCGACAAAAATATATCCCAATGAGAAGGAAAGACCGTAAGAGAAGGGATAGCCACCCGTGTCTAGCTAAGGAAATAAGGGATTGTATCAAATTGAAAACAAGGGCATACACAATGTGGCTAAGACTAGTGGGAGGCCAGAGGATTGGGAAACATTTAAAAGCCAGCAGAGAATGACAAAAAACATGATAGAAATGGGGAAGATAGATGATGAAAGTAAACGAGCACGAAATATAAAAACAGATAGTAAGAGTTTCTACAGGTATATAAAAAGGAAAAGAGTGGCCAACTCAGGAAGTTCGAATAAAGGAGAAAGTCCTGTCTAAAACTGACATTGACCTAACTGACTGATGTTACGATATGGAATAGTCTGGCTAAATAGCAGCACTGATGAAACTTTGATTTTAAAACAAATGCAGAAAAACGTGTTTTTAAAAAAAATAGATCGACAAAGCCAATGTTTCTTCCCCTTTTGTACATTTATGGTTGTATCAGTACTGTACAGTTAAGCAAAGTCCTTAATACATTATGATACAGGGCACCTGTTTAAGAAAGGCAAGATTCTTAGAGGATGAAACCGGGGAATTAGCGATGGGGAACATGGAGATGGCAGAAACTCTAAACAAATATTTTGTATTGGTCTTCACGGTAGAATACAATAAAAACATCCCAATAGTGGACAATCAAGGGGCTATAGGGAGGGAGGAACTTAATACAATCACTATCACTAAAGAAGTAGTACTCGGTAAAATAATGGGACCAAAGGCGGACAAGTCCTCTGGACCTGATGACTGACATCCTCGGGTCGTAAAAGAAGTGGCTGCAGAGATAGTGGATGCATTGGTTGTAATCTACCAAAATTCCCTGGATTCTGGGGCGGTCCCAGCGGATTGGAAAACCACAAATGTAACGCTGCTATTTAAAAAAGGAGGCAGACAAAAAGAAGGAAACTATAGACCAGTTAGCCTAACATCTGTCGCTGGGAAAATGCTGGAGTCCATTATTAAGGAAGCAGTAGTGGAACATTTGGAAAAGCATCATTCAATCAAGCAGGTTTTATGAAAGGGAAATCATGTTTGACAAATTTGCTGGAGTTCTTTGAGGATGTAACGAGCAGGGTGGATAAGGGGAAACCAGTGGATGTGGTGTATTTGGACTTCCAGAAGGCATTCGATAAGGTGCCACATAAAAGGTTACTGCACAAGATAAAAGTTCACGGGGTTGGGGGTAATATATTAGCATGGATAGAGGATTGGCTAACTAACAGAAAATAGAGAGTCGGGCTAAATGGGTCATTTTCCATTGGCAAATACTAACTAGTGGGGTGCCACAGGGATCGATACAGGGGCCTCAACTATTTACAATCTATATTAGTGACTTGGATGAAGGGACCGAGTATAATGTTGCCAAGTTTGTTGATGATACAAAGATGGGTAGGAAAGCAAACTGTGAGGACACATAAAATCTGCAAAGGGATATAGACAGGCTAAGTGAGTGGGCAAAAATTTGGCAGATGGAATAAAATGTGCGAAAATGTGAGGGTATCCACTTCGGCAGAAAGAATAGAAAAGCAAATTATAATTTAAATGGAGAAAAATTGCAAAGTGCTGCAGAGCAGAGGGACCTGGGGGTACTTGTGCATGAAACACAAAAAGTGAGTATGCAGGTACAGCAAGTGATCAGGAAGGCAAATGGAATGTTGGCCTTTATTGGGGATAGATTATAAAAACAGAGAAGTCCTGCTACAACTACACAGGGTATTGGTGAGGCCACATCTGGAGTACTGCGTACAGTTTTGGTCTCCATATTTAAGGAAGGATATACTTGCATTGGAGGCTGTTCAGAGAAGGTTCACTAGGTTGATTCTGGAGATGAGGGGATTGACTTATGAAGATAGGTTGAGTAGGTTGGGCCTATACTCATTGTTCAGAAGAATGAGAGGTAATCTTATCAAAACATACAAGATAATGAGGGGGCTAGACAAGGTGGATGCAGGGAGGATATTTCCACTCATAGGGGAACCTAAAACTAGGGGACATAGTCTCAGAATAAGGGGCCGCCCATTTAAAACTGAGATGAGGAGGAATTTCTTCTCTCAGATGTAAATCTATGGAATTCTCTGCCCCAGAGAGCTGTGGAGGCTGGGTCATTGAATATATTTAAGGTGGAGATAGATAGTTTCTTAAACGATAAGGGAATAAAGGGTTATGGGGAGCAGGCAGGGAAGTGGAGTTGAGTCCATGATCGGATCAGCCATGATCTTGTTGAATGGCGGAGCAGGCTCGAGGGGCCAAATGGCCAACTCCTGTTCCTAATTCTTATGTTCTTAAAAAGTGACTGAGAGATTCATCTCTACGTAGTTTCATGTATTGTGTGAAAACAGTTGTTTGCCGATACTCTCACTGCTGTTGACACACCCACTGCTCAATCATGATCAGACCCAACCAAATTATTCAAAAACAGATTCAAGTGATTAAAGTCAGAGGGCTGGATTTTCGGCTGCCGGACGCCTCGGCTAGCGGCCAGAGAGGGCGTTAATGGGAGCGCAAGTGCTTATCGACCGGGAGTGCAGCATTTAGTGCCCCGACGGAAAATTCATTCGAGGCACACCGGGGGCACAAACCGCTCGTGCCTGGCTGCTGACGATCGCTCCGATCCTGACGGATTCCTGGTGTAACGCCCACGCTTGTGCCCCGGTCGGTAAATTCGATGCAGCTGCCTCATTGAGCGCCCATCAATAACAACGTCTGGAAAATCAGTGGGTCCAGGCTTGCAGAGTCGTTAACTGGTGGCTACTTAAAGGGATGAGGAAGCACATCCCTCGGAGGTCACAGTCAGTGCAACGATCACACACAGCACGGTGCGGGAGCTCCGTGTTTGCAGCGGCAGACAGACATAACAGTACAGGTTGAAAACAAATAGTTTTGAAAACTGTAATGGATGCATTACTATACCGCGCCTTTAAGACTCGGCTTTTCCCGGGGTATGACTTGAAGTTCGTGAATGCGCAATGGGCCCGCAAAGTGTACCGACCAAACTTTCCAAACCACCCCCCCACCCCCACCCCCCAAACTCTGGTGTGCAACGGCTAATATAGAGCTCCTGTCAGCTCTTCAACTGATTCTGATGAATTTCTGGGTGAGAGGCGCAAACCTTTTCAAGGCGCTAAAAGAACCGCTCTGCCTGGGTTAACGCCCCAAATGAGGTGCGACCGAATCTCTTCCCCAGATTCTTTGGGTCCAAACTCTCTCCAAATAGACTCTGCCCTACAAGGACGTCATCAGTCCGTCATTAAAGCTCATGGGAGTTGCAGAAGCTACAATCCCAACCCTAGGTAAGATGTTCTGTGATCACCACTGCAGGGCGTTGAGATAAAGCAATGTTTAGAATGGCAGTGAATGTGCAGTGACCAACATCCAACACTGAATCATAAACTGTTAACACAAGTGTGTTCCACATTTGATTGAAGTGATTTAAATTGTCGGTACTGCTTTCCTACTTTCTGTGGTAAGATATCACAGCCTCGTTCATAAGCTTCAAGTTTTGGTTTGCTCTAAGGGCCTTTATGTTGAGCATTTCTGCAGCATGCCCATGAACAAAGGTTCTTTTAAAACTGATAACCATCTTCCCTTTAATTTTTTGGGGGGTGTGCGCTGTCCCTTTAACGGGCTGTGCGACCCATTCAAAGGTTCGCACAGGTGCGGAATGTCACAGTTGAAAAGCTGGACCTGCGCGACACGGCCGTGCAGGTTAGAGGGAACATTGCTCGATAACCCTCTGTATTGCTCACTTTTGCAGGATCAATTCCTTATTTTTGGTGGACTAATTTTGCCTAATAGGTCGAAGGGGCTTAAAAGGTGACATCCTGAGAGCGGATTGGATTCGATAAGGTAGATGCAGAGAAGCGATTTCCTCCGGCGGGGGAATCCAGAACAAGGGGGTACAACCTTAAAATGAGAACCAGGCCATTTCGGAGTGAAATCAGGAAGCACTTTTATTACACAGACGATAGTGGAAGTCTTTCCCTCAAAAGGCTGTGGGTGCATCAGTAGAAATCTTCAAGACGGAGACTGATAGATTTGTTAGGTAAGAGTATCAAGAGATTGGAGCAAAGGCAGGTAAATGGAGTTGAGTGACAGATCAGCCATGATCTGATTGAATGACAGAACAGGCAGGAGGGGCTGAATGGCCGACTTCTGCTTCTATGTTCCTGTAATAACCACCAGCAGATATCCTTCAAGTGGCAGTACAACAGGGTCCCCAATGTCAGAATAAAATGGAAGGTGGCATTCAGTTTTGTAAGAGAGCACAATCATAATGAGCAGGATTTTAACCACTTGTTTATCCCCAAGGTATTATATCACATTAAAAAAGCATCTCACCAGCATGCATGACCCATTTGAATCTGCTGTGTCTGCATCCACTACAAACATGGAAGTCAGACACAGCTGGGACAACTATACCACTTTAAAGGAGCCACAATTCTGGAGGATGCCGTCTTTCACGGAGACACTTACTCGCTTGAATTCTCCAGCCAAGTCTAAATGCTCACTTACCCACGTACATCAGATAATCATAAGTGCCATCCAATGTCATCATTTCCATGAAGTAGTTCTGGTTGTACTTCTTCTCTGTGGTTTCGGACCGGTTGGCATTGTTTTTGTACAAGTCATTAAAGAGCTGGAAGAAAGGGAACCATTAGACCTACTAATGAACCTGCCTTTTCTTCAACGACTTTGAAACATGGTGCTTCACATACATTCATTTACACACGCTATCATTCATTATCCAAACCAAATACTAAAAATATAAGAAATAGGCCCCTCGACCCTACTCCGCCATTTAATAAGATCATGGCTGATCTGATCATGGACTCAGGTCCACTTCCCCGCCCGCTCCCCATAACCCCTTATCGTTTAAGAAACTGTCTATTTCGGTCTTAAATTTATTCAATGACCCAGCTTCCACAGCTCTCTGAGGCAGCGAATTCCACAGATTTACAACCCTCAAAGAAATTTCTCCTCATCTCAGTTTTAAATACCCACGGTGCTTCATACGTTCATTTACACACGCAGTCATTCACTATCCAAACCAAATACATGGTGCTAAACATGAATACAGAGAACTGATTTCTGATCATGTCGCTCTCAGTGAGCCTGGGACCGTCAGATGTCTGAAATGTGACACGAAGTACGTGCAACGCTTACAGAAAGTATGCACTGCATGCAAGACTTTGATCATATCACTCGTCAACCTCCCCTGATGTTGGGCACAGCTTGTTGGAGGAAATGGTTTGTCCTTTACCTGTCTTTGTTGGGCAGACACAAGAACATAAGTAATAGGAGCAGTAGGAGGCCATTTAGTCCCTCGAGCCTGCTCCACCATTCAGTAAGACCATGGCTGATCTGATCTTGGCCTCAACTCCACGTCCCCACCCGCTCCCCATAACCCTTCATTCCCTTATTATTCAAACATCTGTATCTCCATATTAAATATATATAAAAAAAGACTTGCATTTCTATAGCGCCTTTCATGACCACGGGACATCTCAAAGTGCTTTAAATCCAATTAAATACTTTTGGAGTGTAGTCACTGTTGTAATGTGGGAAACATGGCAGCCAATTTGCACACAGCATACTCTCTCAAATAGCAATGTGATAATGATCAGATAAAGGGTACACAGCCAGATAGGGGATGGGTGACCAACAGGAAGAGCAGTACAAGCAAGGTACTGCAGGGGTCCCCTGCGGTTATCCCTCTGCAAAACAGATACACCGCTTTGGGTACTGTTGGGGGGGGGGGGGGGGGGGGTGACTCATCAGTGGAGGGCAGCAGCAGCCAAGTTCATGACACCATGGGTGGCTCTGCTGCACAGGAGGGCAGAAAAAAGAGTGGGAGAGCGATAGTGATAGGGGACTCAATTGTAAGGGGAATAGATAAGACGTTTCTGCGGCCACAACCGAGACTCCAGGATGGTATGTTGCCTCCCTGGTGCAAGGGTCAAGGATGTCTCGGAGCAGGTGCAGGGCATTCTGAAAAGGGAGAGTGAACAGCCAGTTGTCGTGGTGCATATAGATACCAACGATATAGGTAAAAAACGGGATGAGGTCCTACAAGACGAACGTAGGGAGCTAGGAGATAAATTAAAAAGTAGGACCTCAAAAGGTAGTGACCTCAAAAGGATTGCTACCAGTGCCACGTGCTAGTCAGAGTAGGAATCGCAGGATAGTTCAGATGAATACGTGGCTTGAGGAGTGGTGCAGAGGGGAGGGATTCAAATTCCTGGGACATTGGAACCGGTTCTGGGGGAGGTGGGACCAGTACAAACCGGACGGTCTGCACCTGGGCAGGACTGGAACCAATGTCCGAGGGGGAGTGTTTACTAGTGCTGTTGGGGAGGAGTTAAACTAATATAGCAGGGGGATGGGAACCTATGCAGGGACACAGAGGGAAGTAGAATGGAGGCAGAAGCAAAAGATAGAAACAAGAAAAGTAAAAGTGGAGGGCAGAGAAACCCAAGGCAAGAAGCAAAAAGGGCCACATTACAGCAAAATTCTAAAGGGGCAAAGTGTGTTAGAAAGACAAGTCTGAAGGCTCTGTGCCTCAATGCGAGGAGTATTTGGAATAAGGTGGACGAATTAACTGCGCAGATAGCAGTTAACGGGTATGATGTAATTGGCATCACGAAGACATGGTTCCAGGGTGACCAAGGCTGGGAACTCAACATACAGGGGTATTCAACATTTAGGAAGCATAGACAGAAATGAAAAGGAGGCAGGTTGGCATTGCTGGTTAAAGAGGAAATTAATGCAATAGTAAGAAAGGACATTAGCTTGGATGATGTAGAATCGGTAAGGGTGGAGCTACGGAATACCAAGGGGCAGAAAACGCTAGTGGGAGTTGTGTACAGACCACCAAATAGCAGTGGTAAGGTTGGGGACAGCATCAAACAAGAAATTAGGGATGCATGCAATAAAGGTACAGCAGTTATCATGGGTGACTTTAATCTACATATTGATTGGGCTAACCAAACTGGTAGCAATGCGGTGGAGGAGGATTTCCTGGAGTGTATTAGGATGGTTTTCTTGACCAAAATGTCGAGGAACCAACTAGGGAGCTGGCCATCCTAGACTGGGTGATGTGAAATGAGAAAGGACTAATTTGCAATCTTGTTGTGCGAGACCCTTGGGGAAGAGTGACCATAACATGGTAGAATTCTTTATTAAGATGGACAGTGACACAGTTAATTCAGAAACTGGGGTCCTGAACTTAAGGAAAGGTAACTTCGATGGTTTGAGGCGCGAATTGGCTAGAATAGACTGGCAAATGATACTTAAAGGGTTGACAGTAGATAGGCAATGGCAAACATTTAAAGATCACATGGATGAACTTCAGCAATTGTACATCCCTGTCTGGAGTAAAAATAAAACTGGGAAGGGGCTCAACCGTGGCTAACAAGGGAAATTAAGGATAGTGTTAAATCCAAGGAAGAGGCATATAAATTGGCCAAAAAAAGCAGCAAACGTGAGGGCTGGGAAAAATTTAGAATTCAGCAGAGGAGGACAAAGGGTTTAATTAAAAGGGGGAAAATAGAGTACGAGAAGAAGCTTGCTGGGAACATAAAAACTGACTGCAAAAGCTTCTATAGATATGTGAAGAGAAAAAGATTAGTGAAGACAAACGTGGGTCCCTTGCAGTCAGATTCAGGTGAATTTAAAATGGGGAACAAAGAAATGGCAGGTCAATTGAAGAAATACTTTGGTTCTGTCTTCACGAAGGAAGACACAAATAACCTTCCGGAAATACTAGGGGACTGAGGGTCTAGTGAGGAGGAGGAACCGAAGGATATCCTTATTAGGCGGGAAATTGTTTTAGGGAAATTGATGGCATTGAAGGCCGATAAATCCCCGGGGCCTGATAGTCTGCATCCCAGAGTACTTAAGGAAGTGGCCCTAGAAATAGTGGATGTATGGGATCATTTTCCAGCAGTCTATCGACTCTGGATCAGTTCCTATGGACTGGAGGGTAGCTAATGTAACACCACTTTTTAAAAAGGGAGGGAGAGAGAAAGCGGGTAATTATAGATCGGTTAGCCTGACATCAGTAGTGGGAAAAATGTTGGAATCAATTATAAAGGATGAAATAGCAGCGTATTTGAAAAGCAGTGACAGGATCGGTCCAAGTCAGCATGGATTTATGAAGGGGAAATCATGCTTGACAAATCTTCTGGAATTTTTTGAGGATGTAACTAGTAGAGTGGTCAAGGAAGAACCAGTGGATGTGGTGTATTTGGACTTTCAAAAGGCTTTTGACAAGGTCCCACACAAGAGATTGGTGTGCAAAATTAAAGCACATGGTATTGGGAGTAATATACTGACATGGGTAGAGAACTGGTTGCCAGACAGGAAGCAGAGAGTCGGGATAAACGGGTCCTTTTCAGAATGGCAGGCAGTGACTAGTGGAGTGCCGCAGGGCTCAGTGCTGGGACCCCAGCTCTTTACAATATACATCAATGATTTAGATGAAGGAATTGAGAGTAAGATCTCCAAGTTTGCAGATGACACTAAGCTGGGTGGCGGTGTGAGCTGTAAGGAGGATGCTAAGAGGCTGCAGAGTGACTTGGACAGGTTAGGTGAGTGGGCAAATGCATGGCAGATGCAGTATAATGTGGATAAATGTGAGGTTATCCACTTTGGTGGCAAAAACACGAAGGCAGAATATTATCTGAATGGCGGCAGATTAGGAAAGGGGGAGGTGCAACGAGACCTGGGTGTCATGGTTCATCAGTCATTGAATGCTGGCATACAGGTACAGCAGGCAGTGAAGACGGCAAATGGTATGTTGGCCTTCATAGCAAGGGGATTTGAGTATAGGAGCAGGGAAGTCTTACTACAGTTGTACAGGGCCTTGGAATATTGTGTCCAGTTTTGGTCTCCTAATCTGAGGAAGGACGTACTTGCAATTGAGGGAGTGCAGTGAAGGTTCACCAGACTGATTCCCGGGATGACATATGAGGAGGGACTGGATCAACTGGGCCTTTATACAGTGGAGTTTAGAAAGATGAGAGGGGATCTCATAGAAACATACAAGATTCTGACGGGACGGGACAGGTTAGATGCAGGTAGAATGTTTCCGATGTTGGGGAAGTCCAGAACCAGGGGACACAGTTTTAGGATAAGGGGTAGGCCATTTAGGACTGAGATGAGGAGAAACTTCTTCACTTAGAGTTGTTACCCTGTGGAATTCTCTGCCGCAGTGGGTTGTTGATGCCAGTTCATTGGATATATTCAAGAGGGAGTTAGATATGGCCCTTACAGCTAAGGGGATCAAGGGGTATGGAGAGAAAGCAGGAAAGGGGTACTGAAGGAATGATTAGCCATAATCTTATTGAATGGTGGTGCAGGCTCGAAGAGCCGAATGGCCTACTCCTGCACCTATTTTCTATGTTTCCATGTGTCAATGTTAATCTGTTTTTGTTATGTTGATTGAGGGATAAATATTGGCCAGAACTCCCATGTTTTTCTTCAAAATAGTGCCATTAAATATATTCAATGACCCAGCCTCCACAGCTCTCTGAGGTGGAGAATTCCAAAGATTCACAACCTTCAGAAGAAATTCCTCCTCATCTCAGTTTTAAATGGGCGACCCCTTATTCTGAAACTATGTCCCCTAGTTCTAGATTTCCTTACCAGGGGATACATCCTCTCTGTATCTACCCTGTCAAGCCCCCTCAGAATTTTATACGTTTCAATAAGATCACCTCCCATTCTTCTAACTCTAATGAGTATAGGTCCAACCTGCTCAACCTTTCTTCATAAGACAACCCCCTCATCTCAGGAATCAACCTAGTGAAACTTCTCTGAACTGCCTCCAATGCAAGTATGTCCTTCCTTAAATATGGAGACCAAAACTGTACGCAGTACTCCAGGTGTGGCCTCACCAATGCCCTGTACAGTTGTAGCAGGACTTCTCTGCTTTTATACTCTATCCCCCTTGCAATAAAGGCCAACATTCCATTTGCCTTCCTGATCACTTGCTGTACCTGCATACTAACTTTTTGTGTTTCATGCACAAGGACCCCCAGATCCCTCTGTACTGCTGCATTTTGCAATCTCTCTTCATTGCTTAATTTTTGCTCACTCACTTAACCTTGGGTGACCCCAATCACCAGTGCTGGGAGGACTGAATAGCAGCAGTTCATCTATCCTATTAAAAGTTACAGAGGCAGATGAAATGTGATCTCCAGGCATCAATGCCACAAAAACATTACCAAATTGTGACTACAGGAAATCAGTGTGGTAAATAGGAAGTGCTGTTAGATATAAATGTTATCTTTCTTAACATACATTGCTTTTCAGAATGAATACGTTGTCATAAAGAGTTCATGATGGCCATGTTGTAGAAAGGCAATATAAAAGCATTTACTTCAATTTTTACATTCACACACTTAATTTATTTTCTTAATAATTTGCCACTCCTAAAACTGGCCAGTTTTAATGTGAACTTTTCAAATAGCCACAGTCCCACTAACACCATGGTCCTATATGGCTATATATGAGCAATCAGACCTGTGGGGACCAGTGTCACCACCTGCAGAAGAACAGAAGAATACAAGAATGAGGTGCAGGAGTAGGCCATACACCTCTTCTAGCCTTTATCACCATTCAATATGGTCATGGCTGATCATGCAACTTCAGTACCCCTTTCCTGCTTTCTCTCCATACCCCTTCATCCCTTTAGCCATAAGGGCCACATCTAACTCGCTTTTCAATATATCTAACGAACTGGACTCAACAACTTTCTGTAGTAGAGAATTCCACAGGTTCACAATTCTCTGGGTGAAAAAGTTTCTCATCTCGGTCCTAAATGGCTTATCCCTTATCTTTAGACTGTGACCCCTGGTTCCGGACTTCTCCAACATCAGGAACATTCTTCCTGCATCTAACCTGTCCAATCCCGTCAGAATTTTATATGTTTCTATGAGATCCCCTCTCATTCTTCTAAATTCCAGTGAATATAAGCCTAGTCGATCCAGTCTTTCTTCATATGTCAGTCCTGGCATCCTGGGAATCAGTCTGGTGAACCTTCGCTGCACTCCCTAAATAGCAAGAATGTCCTTCCTCAGATTAGGAGACCAAAACTGTAAACAATATTCAAGGTGTGGCCTCACCAAGGCCCTGTACAATTGCAGTAAGACCTCCCTGCTCTTATACTCTCGCTATGAAGGCCAACATGCCAATTGCCTTCTTCACCGCCTGCTGTATCTGCATGCCAACTTTCAATGACTGATGTACCATGACACCCAGGTCTCGTTGCACCTCCCCTTTGCCTAATCTGTCACCATTCAGATAATATTCTGCCTCCCTGTTTTTGCCACCAAAGTGGATAACCTCACATTTATCCACATTATACTGCATCTGCCATGCATTTGCCCACTCAGCTAACTTGTCCAAGTCACCCTGCAGACTCTTAGCATCCTCCTCACAGCTCACACTGCCACCCAGCTTAGTATCATCTACAAACTTGGAGATATTACACTCAATTCCTTCATCCAAATCACTAATGTATATTATAAATAGCTGGGGTTCCAGCACTGAACCTTGCGGTACCCCACTAGTCACTGCCTGCCATTCTGAAAAGGACCCGTTTATTCCTACTCTTTGCTTCCTGTCAGCCAACCAGTTCTCTATCCACGTCAATACGTTACCCCCAATACCATGTGCTTTAATTTTGCACACTAATCTTGTGTGGGACTTTGTCAAAAGCCTTTTCAAAGTCCAAATACACCACATCCACTGGTTCTCCCTTGTCCACTCTACTAGTTACATCCTCAAAAAATTCTAAATTTGTCAAGCATGATTTCCCTTTCATAAATCCATGCTGACTTGGACCAATCCTGTCACTGCTTTCCAAATGCGCTGCTATTACATCGTTAATAATTGACTGCAACATTTTCCCCAGTCAGGCTAACCAGTCTATAATTTCCTGTTTACTCTCTCCCTCCTTTTTAAAAAAGTGGGGTTACATTAGCTACCCTCCAATCTATAGGAACTGATCCAGAATCTATAGACTGTTGGAAAACGACCACCGATGCATGCACTATTTCTAGGGCCACGTCCTTAAGTACTCTGGGATGCAGACTATCAGGCCCCGGGGATTTATCGGCCTTCAATCCCATCAATTTCCCTAACACAATTTCCTTACTAATAAGGATATCCTTCAGTTCCTCCTTCTCGCTCGACCCTTGATCCCCTAGTATTTCCGGAAGGTTATTTGTGTCTTCCTTAGTGAAGACAGAACCAAAGTATTTGTTCCATTGGTCTGCCATTTCTTTGTTCCCCATTATAAATTCACCTGATTCTGACTGCAAGGGACCTACATTTATCTTCACTAATTTTTTTCTCTTCACATATCTATAGAAGCTTTGCCTGCACTATCCCCATATCCCTTGATTCCCTTAATATCCAAAAATCTATCGATCTCTGTCTTGAATATACTCAAAGACTGAGGCTGCACAGCCCTCTGGGGCAGAGAATTCCAAAGATTCACCACCCTCTAAGTGAAGAAGTTTCTCCTCTTCTCAGTTCTAAATAGCTGACCCCTTATTCTGAGACTGTGACCCCTGGTTCTAGACTCCCCAGCCAGAGAAAACATCCTCGCTGCATCTATGCTGTCAAGCCCTGTAAGAATTTTGTATGTTTCAAAGTGATCACCTCTCATTCTTCTAAAGCTTAACGGTATTGAAGTCCCAGTCCAAGTATAGTTCAAAATTGTTAAATTCATTAAATTTACCCTTTTTTTTTCTTCCAAATGACCAAATTCATGGGCACATACATTGGTGGGAGCGTACACTATTCACTGATGGCAAGTGTGTAGTCCACCCGAGGAATAATTCAGTCATGACACAAGATTGCACTACAATTTCAAATCACACCTAGATGGCCCAAGAGGAGGTCGATTATGAAGAAAAAGGGTGGTAATGTATCATCGATTGGTTCCCTCACAAAGCATCTGCCAAATGCACCGGCTTGCAACTCCTCACCTTCTTTTTGTTTTCGGAGGTGGGGCTGAGAATGGTGAGCTCCGGCCTGCTTGGTTTAGGTTTGGGAGCCTCACACGAGTTGATGAATGCGGCAAGGAAGGACTCCAGATGCTGGCCTTTCTACACAGCAGCAACAGGGGAATAATACAGCTGCTTAAATTATACAGCAAGTGCAACGTGTATAAAATAAACAGTACGAGGCATTCAATGAGGACTGTGCAGTGGAACAGAAGAAAAGCAAAATAGAAATTAATGTAGTGGACACGATTTTTAAAATGTTTTATTGTAATTTTGGTTAAGAGCCAGTGGAGCCGAAATTCAGGCCCGCCAGAAACCTGCCGCACTTAAAAAAAAGAGTAAGTGTTTTCACCGCCGGGTAGGATGAGGTTAACTCTTGATCAATATTCAGCTCTTTGTCATTTTTATTAAAGAGGCCAGGAAGTCGGTCACAATGGGGGCGGAAGTGCGGCAGTAAGTGCTGGCGATGGGCGGAACGGATTCCCCGCCGCTGACAGTCAGCAGCGGAGGGATGATGACCTCATTGTGCGTCTGTGTCACCACGCTCTCCCCTTCACTTAAAGGGGAGAGAAGCAGCGATTCTTTAGGATCGGCCACTGGGCCACCAGGGACGGGGTGCCAGGCGGCCTGTTGGCGGCCCGGCCGAACCCGGGGGCACAATAGTCCGGCCGACATGAAAGCCGGCCGGCAAAAATCAATAAAATGGCGACGGCGGCAGTGGGCCCGCGCCTTAAATGGCCGCCGTGCTTCCAGGGCTCACAGACAGAATGCAAGGTGCACCGACAGAGAAAGCTGTCGGGGGCACCGCTCGGCAGGCATTAGATTTTTGGGTCTGAATTCCGAGGGTAGTGGGGAGTCTTGGCGGTGCGTGCACTGATGACGCACTTACGACTGCTCAGCAGCGGTGGGGCAGAAGTGGGGACCATTCCTATGCTGAATTTGGCTGGCGATGGCCATTCGAGCAGAAATCGACGGCCATTAGATTCCGCTGCCTGGCCGCCGCATTCTAGCAATAACAGGCCTTATCGGGACCTGGAATTTTGGCCCCGCTATTATTTAAACCTCCCCGATGCTGGGCTATTACAATTCGTACCTGCTCAATGGTCGCAGGTTCATTGTCCAGTCGCTAGGGAGAGTTACCCGATCTCTGCCTGTGTGTCCACAGATTCACCTGTATTCCCCCGGGGTAAGAAGGGGGAAATCACCCCCCCCCCCAACTCCCGGGGTAAGGAGGGGGAAATCACCCCCCCCCCAACTCCTGGGGTAAGGAGGGGGAAATCATACCCCCCCCCCCCCACCACTCCCGGGGTAAGGAGGGGGAAATCATACCCCCCCCCCAACTCCCGGGGTAAGGAGGGGGAAATCATACCCCCCCCCACCACTCCCGGGGTAAGGAGGGGGAAATCATACCCCCCCCCACCACTCCCGGGGTAAGGAGGGGGAAATCATACCCCCCCCCACCACTCCCGGGGTAAGGAGGGGGAAATCATACCCCCCCCCACCACTCCCGGGGTAAGGAGGGGGAAATCATACCCCCCCCCTTCCACTCCCGGGGTAAGGAGGGGGAAATCATACCCCCCCCCACCACTCCCGGGGTAAGGAGGGGGAAATCATACCCCCCCCCACCACTCCCGGGGTAAGGAGGGGGAAATCATACCCCCCCCCACCACTCCCGGGGTAAGGAGGGGGAAATCATACCCCCCCCCCCGGGGTAAGGAGGGGGAAATCAACCCCCCTCCCCTCCCGGGGTAAATTACCCCCCTTCCCCTCCCGGGGTAAATCACCTCCCCCCCCCCCCAATCCCGGGATAAATCACCCCACCCCTCCCAGGATAAGGAGAGAGAAATCAACCCCCACCCCCAGTAAGGAGGGGGAAATCACACCCCCTCCCCCGGGGTAAGGATGGAGAAATCACACCCACCCCCCTCCCGGGGTAAGGAGGGGGAGACCCTGCACACCACCCCCTCCCGAGGTAAGGAGGGAGAAATCCACCCCCCCCACTCTCGGGGTAAGGAGGGAGAAATCACCCCCCTCCCTCCCGGGGTCCCTGCGCACCCCCCCCTCCTGGGGTAAGAAGGGAGAAATCATCCCCCCCCACCCCCACTCCTGGGGTAAGAAGGGAGAAATCCTCCCCCCCCCCTCCCCGCCCCTCCCGGGGTAAGGAGGGAGAGACCATGCCCACCTCTGCTCCTGATACCTAGCCAGTGACCGCTGCTGAAGAGAGCCTGCCACGTAGACTGTGGCTGGGGATTGCACCACTTAGACCTCCACCCCAACAGTTATGATGCCCCCACAGTTAAATAGCCTGCCTACATGCATAAAAACATCAAGAATGGCCATGTGTGGCGCGGCATGTATCCAGCACCTGTGGAACTGCACCCCATGCTTTGAGAGAAAAGAAGCTGTGCTTCACCTACCCAATTGCAAGTAAAAATACTGCCCAGTAATTTATCACCGGCCCATATTTGGGCAAAATCTAATCATTATTAAAAGTAACTCATTATTCTTTATATCTAATGTGATTTCAATATTACTATTTTTTTGGGTCACTGAGGTTTGATGACCCAGTGAATGAACTAACTTGGAAGAGCCATGCCTGCCCATAGGACAAAGTCGACAGCAGAAAATGCTGTGACTGCTGACAGGCTCTGGGTCAATGGCCCTCCGTACTGTGCATGGACTTGGCACCATGTCTGGCTCAGTAAACCGATCCAAACCAGATTCTCCGACCATGTTAGCAGCAGCCAGGCCTTAAGCAGAAGTACGTACACAAAGTGACACACGAGAAGCTGGATTGACAATGCACCAGCGGCCTGTGCGGAGTTGGCCGATTGTTGCCGTAACTTTGCAGCATCAGGGGACAGGAATGGGCTCTGCGAAGTGCAGAGGCACGCACCACCAGGCAACAGCTAACAGATCAGATAAAGGTGAAGCTAAAACAAAAAGCAGAAAATGCTGGAAACACCCCGCAGGTCAAGTGTCATCTGTGGAGATAATCAGGGGAGGCAACATTTCAATGTGGATCATTTGTCAAAGGCTTTGACCGCTGAGTGTTTCCAGCAATTGTTTCAAATTTCCACCAATGGCTTAAACACAAAGCCAAGTTGGACTCCTCTAGCACTATAAAGGAATTAGATGACTCATCCGGTCCATGAATGTGGATAAAGCGGCTATCTTGAGTGGCTTTCTTTCCAACTTTTATCAACGAGATTAAGGGGCTGGAATTCCCTCGTTAACGCCGGCGGGAGGCGGCTAATGGGTGGCAAAGGCCTACCGTGGGCGGCGAGTGGCGTCCACGTCTCCGTGGAGATCGAGTTGGTCTTCGGTGGAGGCACCAGGAGGTGACGCTGTGCCCTCTAATGCCACCCACGTGATGACGCCATCCAGCGTGCAGTGCCCCCTTGGCGCCGCTCCCGTGATGTTTGGTCTGTACGGGGGCCCGACGGCCAGGTGTCCCGTACAGCCTGGGAAAGGTGGAAGGAACATCGCGGTGCTCCGGTACAATCGCCCAGAGAGCAAGGTACGTTTTTTTTCTTTATTTGCTTCAGCTTTTATTCATTAGTTGTACCAGTGGGGAAGTGTGGGTGTGGCTCGGGGAAGTTTGGTTTTTATTTTCTCACTGTTTTCCCAGCTCGCAAGCCGGCAGCCTCCCCTCGCGGAATTGAGTCGGCCTCCTGAGCTCCCGCCCCGTTGGCGCCCGAGGATGAGTGCGCAACGCCACTTTTAGCACTGCTCTCTCACCTTCGGGCGTTAAAACTGAATTTTGCGGCTTGAGGCTGCACCTAACGCCCGGCGCTAAGATCAGCTCTCAGGCGGTAACACCGCCTCGAAATCGGCGGGACCGAATATCGAGCATCGAGTCTCTATTTCTCAAGGTCACACATGATGCAGCATTCATCAAGACTGCATAAGGATACATAGCGATCAATCAGATGATGGTGGGAATGGGCGATAGAGGATGAATAAGGAGGTGGGGGGGAAAAAAAATCAACGGGCAAGTTAGCACAACTTTCTCTCCGGCATTTCCCAACAGCCCATCATAGTTGAAGTCCCGGGAACAGGTTAGCAGCTCACCCTTGGCTGATGGTGATGTGCAGGGGAACCAGTGTATAACAATGATTTATAAAAGATATGTAGAACTTACCTCCTTTATCAGCTTTCCAGGGACAGACTTGATAATCTTCCCTGCAACACATGAGACAATATTACATTTGATGGGTTGTAATTCACTCAGTTAGTAACAAACCCCTGCGCTCAAGATACAAGTGGTCTATTATAACAATCTCATTTACCATTGAACAGTGCTCATGTTATTTCCACAAAGGAGATACTGGCTAATTAATTTTTATTCTTCCAGCCTCGTTATCTGTTCATGTCTTTCCATTCCTTCCTGGCTGACGTTGGGATTTAGCTGCGCAGTGGAAAGTATGGTATTCCTCAAAACGGCCATCATCATAGGTAGTTCCTAGAGTTGAGGATGACTTGCTTCCACGTCAAAAAGTTCACAGGTGTGTCAATGAAGGACCTAATATTCCAGGTCCCGAACTAAATCTTGAAGGGTGGAAGATGCCTGTGCCTGGAGTATTTTAACGTGGAGCGGCCATTGCACACTAGCCACCACACGGGCTTGACAGAGCTAGCTCTTGGTCCAGTGGCAAGGATTAACCAGGACAATGAACCAAAATGGCCTTACCCACGAGGACACACACAAGTGGCGATTTGAACTCAATTATGTTTGGGGTGGGCAGGGAGGGAGGGAGGAAGGGAACCCCCCCCCCCCCATGGACTCCTCAGTACGAGGCCTGGGCCACTCGAATGGTTTTAAGCAACGACAAGGCAGACGGGCAGGAGCAGGAACTGGGGTGGGAGTGGGACATTGCCGCGGATCCAAGGGAACGGTCCCCAGCATAGGGCAAGGGCTGGGGTTTGCAGAGCTGATTGGGGAAGGGAAAAGGAAGGCCGCAGCATGAGGCCCAAGGATTCCTGCTCCTTCCAAAGATCCTACCTTGACGTCTCCTTGCCATGCTCCAAACTGGCAGGTCTGCCGACGTGTGAGCATCCCGTCAATTGAATTAGAATCTCATTCAGCACCAATGATGTCATTGGGTCGCGACCTTCCCACCTGAAATGTCCCTGGTTAAAATGGCGGCGCTTTGGAACAAGTCGCGAAACCCCCTATTGCTATTTAAACTACCCCACTGCCCGGTGGGATTGGGTTAAAGCCGGGGCTATAGTGTTCGAGCCGAGATGAAAGGCAGAAAGTGAAGGTACTGAGAACAACCCAGGAACGAATGTGTCGGAGTGCAGTCTCTGCATAACTGGATGCTTTTTTTTTTTAAAAAACATTATCTACAAATATTAAAACACATTCCTGCTCACCGTAATACGGTTTTTGGTAGTAATAATGCTGTACACAAACTCAATATGATATGAAATTCAAATGACTGGTTAATCCTGAGATGAAAGGATTGAATTATGGTTGAGCAGTTTGGGCCTATACTCATTGGAGTTTAGAAGAATGAGAGGTGATCTTATTGAAACATAAAAGTTACTGAGGGGGTTGGACAGGGCAGATGCAGAGAAATTGTTTCCCCTCGTGGAAAAATCTAGAACTAGGGGGCATAATTTCAGAATAAGGGGTCGTCCATTTAGAACAGAAATGAGGAGGGATTTCTTCTCTCAGAGGGTTGTAAATCTGTGGAATTCTCTGCCCCAGAGAACTGTGGAGGCTGGGTCATTGAATATATTTAAGTTGGAAATAAACAGATTTTTGAACGATAAGGGAGTGAAGAGTTATGGGGAGCGGACAGGGAAGTGGAGCTGAGTCCATGATCAGATCAGCCATGTTATTGAATGGCGGAGCAAATGGGGGGCCAAATGGCTGACTCCTGCTCCTATTTCTTATGTTTCTTAATCGCACCTACACCGTTATTTGAATTGCTGTTGCAGATTTCAACAGATACTGGTTTTTTTTGTCAAAATAATTGATTGCACCTTGAAAATAAACGCTGGAAAATGTTGCGGCTTTCAGCTAGGAAAGCAGCTTTCCTTGCGCCCTTTAAGCAACGACACCCACCATACTGCCACGTAAGTGTGTTGCTATCCAATGTTTTGTTCCAACTTAGTTAGTGGCCTTTTATTTGCCTGAATATAAAAAGATATAATACAATGCATCTCTATCCTCGATTTCTTTTTAATGTTTAAAACCGTGTCTAGTCCCAGGCTGCTCATGGTTGTGTCATTCAGAGCAGTGAATTACTATTTTTTTTGGAAAGAAAAGTAACTACAGACAGTAGGGCATCATGCAGCATGGTCCCAAGAGGCCATTATACTCACCCAGATTTACATCCGGCAGAATCTTCTCCAGAAACTGTGATTCACAGCCGTCCGGGGAGAGAAAATCTGCCAGCAGTTGGCTGTTGCTCAGTTCTGGATGTTTCAGCAAATTCTATTGATAAAAATTCAAGAACAAGAAAATCAACGGCACGGCTTTAATACCGCATTCAGACTTTGCAGATTCGATTTTCTGAATGAGGTATTTTAACCCACTTAATTTAAACAAGTTAAAGCTGGCTTTAGAATCTCGGCTAACCTTGCACTACTGTGTAATGAAACATGCAAGTGTAACCGGAGATCATTCATTCACAATCAATTTCTGCATTTCAGTCAAGGTTGTTCAAATACGATCACCTTCGGTGGGATACCCCCAAACAGTAAATGGCTGGAGAATGGCACGGGCATTCACTCAAAGGGGAATCATAAGAACATAACAATTAGGAGCAGGAGTAGGCCATTTGGCCCCTCAAGTCACTCCGTCATTCAATGAGATCATAGCTGATGATCTACCTCAACTTCACCTTCCTGCACTATCCCCATGGGCTAGAATCTCCACTTTTGAGCTTATCGGCCAAAAATGGGCGTTATTTCCGGCGTGGGCTTTAATAAAGGGTTTTCAGGTCGCCCACTCTCAAAGCACCTAGTTTACACTTTTGAAAATGGGCGTTACTGCGAGCGATATCAAATGGGCGGCAGCGTTAAATTTTTCTGGCCCTCTGCCATAAAGTGTGGCCGTCCTTAGCAACGGCATGGCAACGCTCGATTCCCGCGATTCTGGAGGTCAAGGGTCACCATGACATGCGCAGAAGAGGAGACAGAGAGGGGGGGAGCTCAGAGGCACTGAAAGCGTGTGTGGCTGTGGTGTGTGCTTGTCCTGTTGTGGGAGGAACGATGGAGATTCACCAGCAGCAAAAAGCCCACTAAGCACCAAGAACATAGTTGGCACCGAGTTTTTGTCCAACAAATAACATATAAAATGAAAGGGATGGAGGAGGCCCTGGAGCTCGTAGCCAGGAACACTGGTGGCAGAGGGCTCCCAGTGGTCCCGGTGTACCACACTGCATCCCAAGGTGACGCACCCCCATTACCAACCACACGAGAGCCAGCAGCAACATCTTGCTTATGGTTCGGCGCACACTCCCACCTCGGGACCGCCCTCCCCCGTATCCGTCCAAGCAGCTCTTCGGCCATCACCACCCCCCACCCCCTCACCCACCCCCAAATGAAGATTATCTGAGGACCTCCTCAGCCAGGCAGCTTGGAGTCAGGAGGGTAAGGGGAACGGGTAGAGGTGTGGAGGAGAAGCACGGGGGGGGGGGGGGGGGCGGTGTTGGTTTGTACAGAAAACCGGATGATTTCAGACTAATGTTCGGTTTAAATGTTTTAATTAACAAAACCTTGCAGCTCATTGGCTCAGATAGCTGCACCATTACACGCTGGTGATTCCTTATCAATGGGTATAATCACACTTAACTTAAACTTTAACTGTCGCCAAGGTGATGCCCACCATTGATGTATGACCTGCACACTCAGCAGAGTATGAGCCTTGAACGTAACAACAACGTTCTTTCAGGCAAAGCGATCATTGAGGAGCTCCTGACGCAAGGCTCTTGCAGCTATCATGCCGCAATGGGCCCTTTCATGCGGTCTACAGGGGGGCGGGGGCATGGCTTCAGTGTCAGCCTGATTGTCTGGGCCGCTGTCAGTGTCCGCCTCCTCGTCCTCCTCTAACTCTCTCTGGTGAGGTGGACTGTCAGACTCTCAGGCAATTCTTGTCTCCTCCTGATAGCCAAGTTGTGTAGCATGGAGCAGACCACCATGAATTGAGCTACTTGCTCAGGGTGGTATTGGAGCTCACCTCCTCAGTGGTCCAGACATCTGAAGCGCTGCTTCAGCACTCCAATGGTTTTCTCCACGACATTGCTCTGTGGCTCTCGTTGTATCACCTCTCGGCTTCGGTGTAGGTGTCATGCGGGGATCATCAGCCAGGTGGTGAGGACATATCCTTTGTCCCCCAACATCCAGCATTGACCTTGTGGCTGATTGTTAAACAAGTCAGATACTGTGCTCTCACGCAGGATGTGTGCATCACGGATGCTGCCCGGAAATTGAGCATTCACTGCCAGTATAATTTGCTGATGGTCAACAATCAGCTGGACATTCAGGGAGTGGAATCCCTTGCGGTTCCTGAAAACCTCAGCATCCTGAAAAGGTGCCTGCATCGCGATGTGCGTACAGTCTATTGCTCCCTGCACCTTGGGAAAGTTTGCAATTCTGGAAAAACCTACAGCCCTCTCACTCTGTGCCTCCCTGGTCATAGGGAAGCTGATCAAATTCCTCCTGCGTGTGTACAGGGCTTCAGTGACCTGTCCAATGCAGCAATGTGTGGCATGCTGAGAAAGTCCGCAAATGTCGCCAGCTGTGGCCTGAAAAGAACCCGAGGCATAGAACGACAGTGCCGCGGTGACTTTGACCTCGACGGACAGTGCAGTTCTGATGGTGCTGGTAGGCTGCAGATCTGCCCTTACCAGCTGGCATACCTCAGTGATAACCTCTTTGTGGAAGCGCAGTCTCCGAGGGCAGGTGGTGTCGGGCAAGTTGAAGTAAGAATGCTTCTCCTTGTACTTGCAGGGGGTGTGTAACGTCTGGTCCTCCTCATCTGTCTGTCACTTTGTACATTGGGCACATAATGCAGTGCAGCGTTCCTTCGGCGATGTCGAGTCTGCTGCATGTATTTGTTCACCAAGAGAGGTGAGAAAGGACAGGCCCCATTGCAGTAGCTGTCTGTCTGCCACCAATTGCACACAAACAAGGAATGTCCCGACGAACACACCTCTTCAATTCCAATCGGTCACAGTGTGGTCAAGATGTTTTTAGAGATGTTCACATCAACTCTAACGACCTGCAGAGTACATCTGAACTCCGCCGAAGTTCAAGCACAGCAGCCTTTTAAAGGACGCGACATGTGATCTAGAACATGGCGTCCATTACGCTTTGATTTGTCCGTTAGTTCCACTTTTTGTGGGCGGTTTTTTGAGCGGGCGATATTGTGGGTGATATGTGTGCGAGGTGGTGAAATTGACGATGGGCGATCTCCATGGTCGCTAGTTTGGGTAAATATGCTCTTTACGACAAAAAACAGTCGCCAGGTGTTAATATTGTATCTCGGCGTTAATTCCATGTGGAAAATAACGCTGGGCAATATTATGGGCGTTGAAATTGCCCATTCTGCTGATTCCGCCCCCAAAAAGTGGGCGGGCAGTAATATTTATTTTCGGTGTTAAGCACATGGGGAAAGTAACGCTGGGCGATAAGTTTCTGAAAAATGCCCGCCAATTTCCATTTTGTGCCAAAATGTGCCACATCGGAGCGTTATACGTCATTTCAGCGGTAAAATGAGCATTAAGTGGGCGTTAAGCAGGCAAAAAAAGTGGAGGTTCTAGCCCTATATCCCTTAATATCCAAAAATGTATCGCTCTCTGTCTTGAATATGCTCAACAACTGAGCCTCCACAGTCCTCTGTGGTAGAGAATTCCAAAGATTCACCATCCTCAATGAAGAAGTTTCTCCTCATCTCAGTCCTAAGTGTCCGACCCCTTATTCTGAAACTGTGCCCCCTGGTTCTAGACTCCCCAGCCAGGGGAAACATCCTCCCTGCATCTGGCCTGTCAAACTTTGTAGGAATTTTGTATGTTTCAATGAGATCACCTCTCATTTTTCTAAACTCTAGAAATATAGGCCTAGTCGACTCAGTCTCTCCTCATAGGACAATCCCTCCCATCCCAGGAATCAGTCTGGTGAACCTTTGTTGCACTCCCTCTATGGCAATTATATCTTTCCTTAGGTAAGGAGACCAAAACTGTACACAGTACTGGTGTGGTCTCACCAGGGCCCTATATAATTGAACTAAGATGTCTTTACTCTTATACTCACATTCTTCTATAATAAAGGCTAACATACCATTTGCTTTCTTAATTGCTTGCTGTACCTGCATGTTTATTTTCAGTGATTTGTGTACAAGGACACCCAGGTCCCTCTGAACACCAACATTTCCCAATCTCTCATCATTTAAAAAATACTCTTTTCTAGTTTTCCTACCTAAGTGGATAACTTCACATTTCTCCACATTATATTCCATTTGCCATGTTCTTGCCCACTCACTTGGCCTGTCTATATCCCCTTGAAGCCTCTTTGCATCCTTCTCCCAACTTACATTCCCACCCAGCTTTGTATCATCAGCAAACTTGGATATATTACACTCGGTCTCCTCATCCATATCATTGATATAGATTGTGAATAGCTGAGGCCCCAGCACTGATCCTTACGGTCCCTCATTAGTTACAGCCTGCCAACCCGAAAATGACCCGTTTATTCCTACTCTCTGTTTTCTGTCCTTTAACCAATCCTCAATCCATGCTGGTGTGTTACCCCCAATCTCATGAGCCTTTATTTTGTTTAATAACCTCTTGTGTGGTACTTTATCGAATGCCTTCCGAAAATCCAAATACACCACATCCACTGGATCCCCCTCATCTATTCTGCCAGTTACAACCTCAAAAAACTCCAACAGATTTGTCACACAAGATTTCCCTTTCATAAATCCATTATGACTCTGCCCAATCCTATTATTATTTTCTAAGTGCCCTGGTACCACGTCCTTAATAATAGATTCTAGCAATTACTGATGTCAGGCTAATCATCAAAGTCTGAGGGAAAGAGATCCAGAAAAGCCTGGCATACGTTTTCCACAATGATATCAGTGCCATTTTCTAATATGATCCAGCTCATCACAATGCATGTTTATGAACACTGCCGAAAAGCCAAATTTCCAACCACAATGATTCCTCATTTACATGACGACACTTTCCTGCAACCAGTAGAGCTTTGAATCCAACATCCAAGACACAGGACTATTGTGAGCAAATACCCTGTAACGGTCTTCAGTTACCTTGCCAAAGCAAGAGAATTGCATAAATTGTCCATGTTTAAATGAATATTAAAGGAGGGAATGGACCCCTGACCAGAAATGTACAATGCGAGATCAGACGGCTCACAAGTCTGCATAATGTCCTGCCCACTCAGCAAAGAGGCGAAGCAGTTACAAGACACTGTCCAGCTGGGAGATATTTCCCCGCACCCGCCAACACTCTGTCAGCTGGAGACTGCACAGCCCAGCAAACCACTACAGTGCCAAGTCAAGAACTTTAAATATTATAAAGGCAGCAAGCCGAGGCACAAAGCAGGTCACTGATAGTCCAATAAGGGGTCTCGGTTCCAGCCAGGAGACGGGAGTGCGGCTGCAAGGCGGGAGATTGTTGAGAGTTGTCTGGTAACACTGAGCTCACAGATTTAGGAGCGTAGGCGCTGTTGTAATGTAGGAAACGCGGCAGCCAACTTGTGCACAGCAAACTCCCACAAATAGCAAGGTGATGACGACCAGATAATATGTTCGATACAGTGTAAAGCACTTACACCAGATTACTGTGTACGTGGGATAGTGTGACACTGGCACGCAAGGCACGTGGTGAGGAGCAATCCATTTCTAGAAGAAAGGGGTGCTCGCATTGACAATGTTTTATGGGAAGGAAGATATACGCATAGGTATAGTATGGATTCTGGACGGATGAAGTTGGGAGTTTTACTATCATTTACACATAATACACTGCTGTGAAATGATCTGAATGTTGAAGTACTGATGGAATGTCAGCTATTTGGAACCAAATGGGACTGGGAAACAAAACTGAACCACTGCATTCTCTGCACAACCTGAATGATACCAGGGCTAAGAGGTTAAATTATAAGGCCACTTTGCATAGATTAGGCTTGTATTCCCTTGAGTATAGAAGATATTGAGCGAATGCAGCGAAGGTTCACCAGACCGATTCCTGGGATGACAGGACTAACATATGAAGACTGGAATTTAGAAGAATGAGACGGGATCTCATAAGCATATAAAATTCTGATGGGACTGGACAGGTTAGATGCAGGAAGAATGTTCCCGATGTTGGGGAAGTCCAGAACCAGGGGTCACAGTATAAGGATAGGGATAGGGATAGGGATAAGCCATCTAGGACCGAGATGAGGAGAAACTTTTTCACCCAGAGAATTGTGAACCTGTGGAATTCTCTGTCACAGAAAGTTGTTGAGTCCAGTTCATTGGATATATTCAAAAGGGAGTTAGATGTGGCCCTTACGGCTAAAGGGACCAGGGGGTTTGGAGAGAAGGCAGGAGTGGAGTACTGAAGTTGCATGATCAGCCATGATCATATTGAATGGTGGTGCAGGCTTGAAGGGCGAATGGCCTGCTCCTGCACCTATTTTCTATGTTTCTGTTGTAGGCATTAGGCACCTGCTGAATATATCAAAACACTAGGCATTAGGCACCTGCTGAATATATCTAACCTCATATAAGTTTAAAGTGGCCACACATAAAATGGCTGCCCAGGCATGATGGGTACTCAGTTAGTCAAGTAATGAACTGGGGCTGACCGAGCAATGACCTAGTGAGGCCCACTACCAGGAATGCCTTGGATACAAGATAATTATAACGAACCATTATAGTACACTGGTATAATCAGTGACTTCACACAGCCGAGCCCCGAGGAACAGAGATAAGGGAGGGCCCATCTCACATAACGAGGTCATTAATCAGCCCGAGCTGACAAAAACCGAACATACAGCCCCCTGAGGTATCAGGGGAATTCTATTGGGTTAAAGAAACCTATATGTAATCTATAATCGTTATGATTGGGTTGTGTCCAGCCGAAGTGGGCTGAGTAACTGTAAAGAACTATTGTAAAACATATAAATATCGATGAGTTTCTTTGTTCGTCGGAGAGAAGTGCCTGGATCCAGTCCTGAGGCTTCCTCCCCGCATGCGAAAATGAAGGCCGCATTGGTGTTGGAACCGACTCTGAGTGTTGAGTGATTCTTCTGAGAAAACACCAACACTAACAGTGGCGTCACGAACAGGATTTCGGGGTCGCTGACGCTCTTGGAGAAACCGGGTGAGTATACCTTAAACAAAATTTTATAACGGGTGCGGAAGGTGGATGCTGGTTGATCGACACGAGGAGACGGTCCAATATCTCAAACACCTAGCCTGAGCCTGAATTAAGAGGACTTTAGTCCCACGTGACGGCCAGGAACTAAGTAGGTGCCGGGAACACACTTGGACCGTGGGATCGTGATACCGAAAGACATCTTCCGGACCCAGTAGTGTAATTTGAAATATACCCCGGGGTAGAACCAAGCGGTGTACAGCGGCTAACGGAATCCAAACCTGTGAACAGGGTCGGACCAACGGGCCGAGCGGTGGTAGGTAGTCGTTAAAGATATGTAGAGCACTGCGGGAATTGCTTAAACGCGTTTTAAGAATTGTATAAGTTTGTGTAACAGCAGAACTTGTGACCTGACAGTAGCCAGGAGACGGTCTACTACAAGTTACGCTAGGTAGAAAGCGGACCTCAGAGTAGATTCCTAACGGTTCTAGTCCTACCCAGGAATGGCCACGAAAGCAAGTAACCTCGAGTGGGGACCAGAAGGGTCCCTTACCCGCCACCTAACGGAAAAACAAAAGAAACTAATCGAGAAAATGATTAGAGCAGGGTGGGATCCTCAGGACCTGCCAGCGAATAAAAATGAAAAGGCTGTGGTCTTGATACTGCGAGCCCACATAAAACTAACAGAGGAAGTAAATCAATATGTAAGAAATAAAAAAACCTGATAGTGATTATCTTAAGTGAAGTATGGATCCAAGAATAGAGCCGGCCAAAAAAAAAATTAATAAGCTTTGTTGAATGAAGAAAGACTTTTGTGAATGTCTGTCGTTGAGTCCTTGAGAGATTTTTTGACTGCGGAATGAATTTTTTTATGTTTTCATTTTTCCGAAAGCCTGGTTGGAAGAGGAATGCAAGTGTCTGTTTATTTTAGCTCCACCCACTTTTCTAAACAGAGTGAAAGTTTTTTTTAACCCTTTGTAGTGTTGTCCTGTATGTGGGAAGTTTTAAGACATTTTAAGTTAGAAACGCAGGTGTGGATTTATTCGGATGATAAGTTATGGAGCTAGGAAATGTACAAAGGATAGGTTTGTTGAGCAAAAGATAAAAAATACATGGTCCCGGTAGTTAAAAAAAAAGAATTTATTTGACACGCTCACTTACTTGTCGAAAGAAAACATGCAATGATTTAGTCTCGGAATGAGATGAAGAATGCCTTTTTAAAAAAAAGCTTCTAGCTCAAAAAAAAAAGTTTTAAATAAAGATTGAAATTACAAAGTTTGAATTGGGATTTTGAGATATTCAGAGAAGGCACAGCAAAATACTGAGGTGGATTCAAAAAAAAATTATTAAATTAAATCTGATCTCAAAGAAAAAAAGGAGATATAAAACTAAAAGGTTTGGAAACAATCTAGAAATACCTTCAGGGATCAGGTCAAACTCCTGGGCGAGTGGCGAGCTATCTGCGAAGGTGTAAAAGGGACTTTTGAAAAATGTTAAAAACAGCAAGCTTTAACAGTTTAGAAGAGATATTTTAACGACTTTGAAACTGGAGCATTTTGAAGATAACGAGGAGAAAAGATCTAAGCTATGCAAACTCAGCACAGAAAGAAAAAAATGGAACTGGCACAGAAGTTTAGATTTTGTGCTGAGAGAGAAATTTAAAAAAAATTTTAATTTCAGTAAACAAAATAGCTATTAAAAATGTGTGGTCTCGTTTTAAATCAATTAAAAAAAAAAAAATTCTTTGGCAAGTACTTGAATTAGAAGTTAAGAAAAAATTGGAGTTAAATCTAAAATGCTGTCTTTCCCGATGAGAAGATTTTTATTATGACCACTTTACTAATGATTTATGCTGTTTAACAGATTCCTAATTTCGAAGCAAGTTTTGAAGGCACAAAGACTTGAAAAAAAAAGAATTTTTCGGATGATTACGTGAAGTCACATAATGACATCAGGCTTTCTTACAAACCTGTAAAGGAGTTAACCCTTTCCATTGACAGCTGTTTTATACTGGTCATTATTAATTTGGATTTCTTAATAAAATAAAGAAGAATAGGTTGAGATCGTTTCGGCCCCAAGACCTCTAATCATTCGCTTTACCAGATAAAACTGCGTGTGGACGAGCACCAGCTATCCTGAGGGAAACTTCGGAGGGAACCAGCTACTAGATGGTTCGATTAGACTTTCGCCCCGCCAACTTGACACTTTTCATTTCTGTCCTCGGGGTTGGCGGGGTATCTGCACAGAGGTAGGAGGTGGCAGAATCGAGACTTGGTGAGTTTTCCAAACAAATGTCTCGAGCCTCCAGGTCTGCAGACTCACCTGACAGACAGAGGAAATGGTGGGATATTCAGAATAAAAATAAAACGGAACTAGCTGGTCAAGAGTTAAAAGCTAAGATAAACAGGCTGGAAGAGATGTTTTAAAAAACGGGACTAGACGGAGAGTGCAGTGCGCAGCCATAGCACCATCACCTATGGCAATAGTGCCAATGTACCCCACGGTGGATAGGTGTAGTCCACAAACCCAACCTAACGGTAAAGCAGACAACGATGTTTGGAGGAATAGTGGGGGCATTGGTGTTGATTGGAGTTTGGATAATATTTAGATGGGTCATCGTGCAGACTCGAGCACAGCAGGCTCAAATGCAAAACCGACAGCAGCCCAGACAGGGACATGAAGTGATAGAGATGGTATGACTATAAAGAATATGGTTAACCTAATCCTTACCTCCGATTCCACAGAGTGACAGCGACACAAGTAGACCAGAACCTAACACCTGGTGACGACCAGGCTATCTGTTTAAAATTTTCAGATAAAACACTCATCAAGATGGGACCGCAGTGGTGACTTCGACTCTGGGGACTCATGATACTGGGAACCTCAAGACCCACGCAAACACTGGATGATGCCAACGGATTGCAGCGCACTCAGGAAATAAACAACTACATGAACTATGGAGTCTTGTTTAATTTAACGGATGGAATGTGCATCCCAGCAGCCAAGGACTGGAGCAAGGACAGGACTTATTAGGATTCACTTGTAACCATGCATTAAAATAAGAACCGGGTATGTGTATGTACAGTGCTCCACGGGTATAAGGAGCAGCTGCATTAAACAGAGGGATGTCAAAAGGTCTGATGAATGTACTTTCGGCATAATTTGCGCGCCTCCGGGACAGTCCCAGCAATCAATCATCCGCAAAAAGGGAGTGGGACTGTGTGGGTACTACGAGGAGGTGGGGGCGGCTGCAATATCATTGTATGTATGCTTCTCACCCCTTCCGACACCACGCCCCATAAGAACCACTACATTGCCCGAGGAACTGCCTTGTCCCATAACTACTAAGGGACCAGAAAATGGGATTGTAATGTACAACGAAGGGGAATTATTGTATGATAATGTTAAACATGAAATTGTGCCTGTCCTGATCAATATTTCAGGCATCCAGATGCCGGAATACTGTACTTAATACATTGTACATTTTCCTTGACTGTTCTGTAAAGTTGTAATGCAGCAGGCTGCCGATGCAATGGGTGCCAGTAGATTCCGAGGACAGGGGTCAGCCCCCAGGATAAAGAGGGAAATAGTTAATGATGTTGCTACCGGTTTCAATACAGGGACCTCCGTAGTAAACTCGATAGATATACAAGGGTTAAATGAGAGGGTGGAACAGCTTAGAGGGGTGATGAAGGGGTTATTAGAGAGGGTGGAGCAAAACCAGGAAGACCAAGCCAACCTAGGAAAGGAGGGTGCCGATATCCAGTTGGATGGCATCTCAGTCCTGGAAGCTCACGCCAAAACCATCAATCATCTCATTGATAGAGAAAAAGAAGATACGGGAAAGCAAAGACAGGGGCAACTCTGTCACGCTTATGGTCTGTGGATGGTGGGACAGATCCGCCACAATCTCGACCAGATCCAACGCGGGGAAGTACCCGATTGGATAGACAGTTCACATTTGGCTCAGTTGGCTAACCAGAGGGGGACACTGGATAATTGTACTCTGAAGGGACTGACCCGAGTATACCCAGCAATTCCAGATTGCCAGATGGGTAGGAATACTGGGATAGGGATAGTCCTGATGATCCCGATAGCCACGCCGGACTCAGGGCCGTTCCCCCTGTACCAACTCGAGAATATCGGAGTAATACGGGAAAATGTCTCCATACGTTACTATCTGACCACCACCTCCGCCGTTCGTCGAAACAACATACTTATCGGAATTTCCCTAACAGAATGCAAGCAAAGGGGGGAGATCACAGTATGTCCTCACCCGGTGGGCCGAGGTGAGCTAGACGAGTGCGGGTTTAACCGAACCGACGGGTGTGTACTGGAACACAGGCACACAGGCACTTCGCAAGGGCAGGCTACGGAGGGAAGGGAAGATACTGCGTCTCTACCACAGAGCGTTCATACCAGTACAATGACCTGCAGTGCCCGATACCACAGCCGAACTTTTGCTTTGCGCCGCTACGACCTGTCACGATCGGGCAAGCGCATATCACCCAGGTTAGGCGCCGGAAGCCCGAAGTTATTGATGTAACCGATCAGTTCCACGATCATTTGCAGGATTATGACAAGCCAGAGCAGGTCCCTATCCCACATCTAACTGAAGTATTACGAGAATTGAGGCTCAGGGTGGGTCAATCCGTAAAGCTCTACCACCAACTGCAAACTAAAATCAAAGTACTGGAAGAAGATATCGATGTAGACTTACAAAGTCAGAGTTGGTGGAGAAAGGTCTGGGACTGGGGAATAAATGTGAACATCCATCCTTGGATTCGAATAATTTCACACATACTGGTCGGGATACAATTGATCTTAGCAGTAACATGGCATGCAGGCACCAAGCACGACGAAGAGGGACCCATGACCGGTCCCCAAAGACTAAACAAGCCTGTCTAATAAAGGGGCAGGAGGATTTGGCCTTTGTTAATTTGATTTAAGCAACCGGGACTCCTGAAACCGCGTGACTGGCCAGCACGTTGAGGCAGGGAGTACCGGGCCGTGCACAAAATCTAATAAAAGTAGGGCGGTCGGTTAAAGGGGGAGTAGGACTAGTCCTTTTACCGAAAGGAGGGAATTGTTGTAGGCATTAGGCACCTGCTGAATATATCAAAACACTAGGCATTAGGCACCTGCTGAATATATCTAACCTCATATAAGTTTAAAGTGGCCACACATAAAATGGCTGCCCAGGCATGATGGGTACTCAGTTAGTCAAGTAATGAACTGGGGCTGACCGAGCAATGACCTAGTGAGGCCCACTACCAGGAATGCCTTGGATACAAGAAAATTATAACGAACCATTATAGTACACTGGTATAATCAGTGACTTCACACAGCCGAGCCCCGAGGAACAGAGATAAGGGGAGAACCTGCCTCACATAACGAGGTCATTAATCAGCCTGAGCTGACAAAACCGAATAAACAGCCCCTGAGGTATCAGGGGAATTCTATTGGGTTAAAGAAACCTATATGTAATCTATAATCGTTATGATTGGGTTGTGTCCAGCCGAAGTGGGCTGAGTAACTGTAAAGAACTATTGTAAAACATATAAATATCGATGAGTTTCTTTGTTCGTCGGAGAGAAGTGCCTGGATCCAGTCCTGAGGCTTCCTCCCCGCATATGAAAATAAAGGCCGCATTGGCGTTGGAACCGACTCTGAGTGTTGAGTGATTCTTCTGAGAAAACATTCACACTAACAGTTTCTATTATAGAGTATAGAAAGAGGCAGACAAAAAGCAGGAGACTATAGACCAGTTAGCCTAACATCTGTTGTTGGGAAAATGCTGGAGTCCATTATTAAGGAAGCAGTAGCGGGACATTTGGAAAAGCATAATTCAATCAAGCAGAGTCAGTATGGTTTTATGAAAGGGTAATCAAGTTTGACAAATTTGTTGGAGTTCTTTGAGGATGTAACGAACAGGGTGGATAAGGAGGAACCAGTAGATGTGGTGTATTTGGATTTCTAGAAAGCATTCAATAAGGTGCCACATAAAAGGTTACTGCACAAGATAAAAGTTCACGGGGTTGGGGGTAATATATTAGCATGGTTAGAGGATTGTTAACTAACAAAAAGCAGAGAGTTGGGATAAATGGGACATTTTCTGGTTGGCAAACAGTAACTAGTGGGGTGCCGCGGGGATCGGTGCTGGGGTCTCAACTATTTACAATCTATATTAATGACTTAGATGAAGGGACCGAGTGTAATGTAGCCAAGTTTGCTGATAATACAAAGATAGGTGGGAAAGCAAATTGTGAGGAGGACACAACAAATCTGCAAAGGGATATAGACAGGCTAAGTGAGTGGGCAAAAATTTGGCAGATGGAGTACAATGTGGGAAAATGTGAGGTTATCCACTTTGGCAGAAAAAACAGAAAAGCAAATTATAATTTAAATGTAGAAAAATTGCAAAGTGCTGCAGTAGAGGGACCTAGAGGTCCTTGTGCATGAAACACAAAAGGTTAGTATACAGGTACAGCAAGTAATCAGGAAGGCAAATGGAATGTTGGGCTTTATTGCAAGGGGGATAGAGTATAAAAGCAGAGAAGTCCTGCTGCAACTGTACAGGGTATTGGTGAGGCCACACCTAGAGTACTGTGTACAGTTTTGGTATCTGTATTTAAGGATATACTTGCATTGGAGGCTGTTCAGAAAAAGTTCACTAGATTGATTCCAGAGATGAGGGAGTTGACTTATGAAGATAGGTTGCGTAGGTTGGGCCTGTACTCATTGGAGTTCAGAAGAATGGGAGGTGATCTTATCGAAACATATAAGATAATGAGGGGGCTCGACAAGATGGATGCAGAGAGGATATTTCCACTCATAGGGGAAACTAAAACTAGGGGACATATTCTCAGAATAAGGGGCCGCCTATTTAAAACTGAGATGAGGAGGAATTTCTTCTCTCAGATGTAAATCTATGGAATTCTCTGCCCCAGAGAGCTATGGAGGCTGGGTCATTGAATATATTTAAGGTGGAGATAGATAGATAGGCAATAAGGGAATAAAGGGTTATGGGGAGCGGGCAGGGAAGTGGAGCTGAGTCCATGATCAGATCAGCCACGATCTTATTGAATGGCGGAGCATGCTCGAGCGGCCAAATTGCCCACTACTGCTCCTATTTCTTATGTTCTTATTAAGGGGTAATCTAATTGAGGCGTTTAAGATGATTAAAGAATTTGATAGCATAGATAGAGAAACTTAGATAGAGGAGTCCAGAACAAGCGGCATAAACTTCAAATTAGAGCTAGGCTGTTCAGGGCTGATGTCAGGAAGCACTTCTGCATGCAGAGGGTAGTGGAAATTTGGAACTCTCTTCCCCCCAAAAGTTGTTGAGGCTGAGGGTCAATTGAAAATTTGAAAACTTAGATTGATAGATTTTTGTTGGGCAAGGATATTAAGGGTTACAGAACGAAGACAGGTGGATGGAGTTAAGATACAGATCAGTCATGATCTAACGGAACGGACTCAAGGGACTGAATAGCCTCCTCCTGTTCCAATGCTCCTAGGATTGTGTAGGGCCAGGATCTCCATCAATCTATACCAGGTCAGGACAGCAAACTGTACAGCTGTTCCAATTCCAAGTACAGTTAATTCAGAGACTAGAATCCTGAACTTAAGGAAATGTAACTTCGATGGTATGAGACGTGAATTGGCTAGAATAGACTGGCAAATGATACTAAGAGGGTTGACGGTGGATAGGCAATGGCAAACATTTAAAGATCACATGAATGAACTTCAACAATTGTACATCCCTGTCTGGAGTAAAAATAAATTGGGAAAGGTGGCTCAACCGTGGCTAACAAGGGAAGTTAGGGATAGTGTTAAATCCAAGGAAGAGACATATAAATTGGCCAGAAAAAGCAGCAAACCTGAGGACTGGGAGAAGTTTAGAATTCAGCAGGAGGACAAAGGGTTTAATTAGGAGGGGGAAAATAGAGTATGAGGTGAAACTTGCCGGGAACATAAAAACTGACTGCAAAGCTTCTTATAGATATGTGAAGACAAACGTAGGTCCCTTGCAGTCAGATTCAGGTGAATTTATAATGGGGAACAAAGAAATGGCAGACCAGTTGAACAAAAACTTTAGTTCTGTCTTCACGAAGGAAGACACAAATAACCTTCCGGATGTACTAGGGGACAGTGGGTCTAGTAAGAAGGAGGAACTGAAGGATATCCTTATTAGGCGGAAAATTGTCTTAGGGAAATTGATGGGATTGAAGGCCGATAAATCCCCGGGGCCTGATAGTCTGCATCCCAGAGTATGTAAGGAAGTGGCCCGAGTAATAGTGGATGCATTGGTGATCATTTTCCAACAGCCTATCGACTCGGGATCAGTTCCTATGGACTGGAGAGTAGCTAATGTAACACCACTTTTTAAAAAAGGAGGGAGAGAGAAAGCGGGTAATTATAGACCGGTTAGCCTGACATCGGTAGTGGGGAAAATGTTGCAATGATTTATTAAAGATGAAATAACAGCGCATTTGGAAAGCAGTGACAGGATCGGTCCAAGTCAACATGTATTTATGAAGGGGAAATCATGCTTGACAAATCTTCTAGAATTTTTTGAGGATGTAACTAGCAGAGTGGACAAGGGAGAACCAGTGGATGTGGTGTATTTGGACTTTCAAAAGGCTTTTGACAAGGTCCCACACAAGAGATTGGTGTGCAAAATTAAAGTACATGGTATTGGGGGTAATGTACTGACATGGATAGAGAACTGGTTGACAGACAGGAAGCAAAGAGTCGGGATAAATGGGTCCTTTTCAGAATGGCAGGCAGTGACTAGTGGGGTGCCGCAGGGCTCAGTGCTGGGACCCCAGCTATTTACAATATACATTAATGATTTGGATGAAGGAATTGAGTGCAATATCTCCAAGTTTGCAAATGACACTAAACTGGGTGGTGTTGTGAGCTGCGAGGAGGACGCTAAGAGGCTGCAGGTTGACTTGGACAGGTTAGGTGAGTGGGCAATCGCATGGTAGATGCAGTATAATGTGGATAAATTTGGGGGCAAAAACATGAAGGCAGACTATTATCTGAATGGTGACAGATTAGGAAAAGGGGAGGAACGGATACCGAGTCGATAGACTGTTGGAAAATGATCACCAATGCATCCACTATTTCTAGGGCCACTTCCTTAAGTACTCTGGGATGCAGACTATCAGGCTCCAGGGATTTATCGGCCTTCAATCCCATCAATTTCCCACCTAATAAGGATATCCTTCAGTTCCTCCTTCTCACTAGACCCTCGGACCCCTAGTACTTCCGGAAGGTTATTTGTGAAGACAGAACCAAAGTATTTGTTCAGTTGCTCTGCCATTTCTTTGTTACCCGTTATAAATTCACCTGAATCCGACTGCAAGGGACCTACGTTTGTCTTCACTAATCTTCTTCCCTATCGATAGAAGCTTTTGCAGTCAGTTTTTATGTTCCCAGCAAGCTTCTTCTTGTACTCAATTTGGCCCCTCTTAATTAAACCCTTTGTCCTCCTCTGCTGAAGTCGAAATTTCTCCCAGTCTTCAGGTCTGCTGCTTTTTCTGGCCAATTTATATGCCTCTTCCTTGGATTTAAAACTATCTTTAATTTCCCTTGTTAGCCACGGTTGAGCCACCTTCCCCGTTTTATTTTTACTCCAGGCAAGGATGTACAATTGCTGGAGTTCATCCATGTGATCTTTAAATGTTTGCCATTGCCTATCCACCGTCAACCCTTTAAGTATCACTCGCCAGTCTATTCTAGCCAATTCATGCCCCAAACAATCGAAGTTACCTTTCCTTAAGTTCAGGACCCTCGTTTCTGAATTAACTGTGTCACTCTCCATCCTAATAAAGAATTCTACCATATTATGGTCATAAGAACATAAGAACATAAGAATTAGGAACAGGAGGAGGTCATCTAGCCCCTCGAGCCTGCTCCGCCATTCAACAAGATCATGGCCGTGGACTCAGCTCCACTTACCCGCCTGCTCCCCGTAACCCTTAATTCCCTTATTGGTTAAAAATCTATATATCTGTGACTTGAATACATTCAATGAGCTAGCCTCAACTGCTTCCTTGGGCAGAGAATTCCACAGATTCACAACCCTCTGGGAGAAGAAATTCCTTCTCAACTCGGTTTTAAATTGGCTCTCCCATATTTTGAGGCTGTGCTCCCAAGTTCTAGTCTCCCTGACCAGTGGAAACAACCTCTCCGCCTCTATCTTGACGACACCTTTCATTATTTTAAATGTTTCTATAAGATCACCCCTCATCATTCTGAACTCCAACGAGTAAAGACCCAGTCTACTCAATCTATCATCATAAGGTAACCCCCTCATCTCCGGAATCAGCCTAGTGAATCGTCTCTGTACCCCCTCCAAAGCCAGTATATCCTTCCTTAAGTAAGGTGACCAAAACTGCACGCAGTACTCCAGGTGCGGCCTTACCAATACCCTATACAGTTGCAGCAGGACCTCCCTGCTTTTGTACTCCATCCCTCTCGCAATGAAGGCCAACATTCCATTCGCCTTCCTGATTACCTGCTGCACCTGCAAACTAATTTTTTGGGATTCATGCACAAGGACCCCCAGGTCCCTCTGCACCTCAGCATGTTGTAATTTCTCTCCATTCAAATAATATTCCCTTTTACTGTTTTTTTTCCCAAGGTGCATTACCTCACACTTTCCGACATTGTATTCCATCTGCCAAACCTTAGCCCATTCGCTTAACCTATCTCAATCTCTTTGCAGCCTCTCTGTATCCTCTACACAACCCGCTTTCCCACTAATCTTTGTGTCATCTGCAAATTTTGTTACACTACACTCTGTCCCCTCTTCCAGGTCATCTATGTATATTGTAAACAGTTGTGTTCCCAGCACCGATCCCTGTGGCACACCACTAACCACTGATTTCCAACCCGAAAAGGACCCAATTTATCTCGACTCTCTGCTTTCTGTTCACCAGCCAATTCTCTATCCATGCTAATACATTTCCTCTGACTCCGCGTACCTCTATCTTCTGCAGTAACCTTTTGTGTGGCACCTTATCGAATGCCTTTTGGAAATCTAAATACACCACATCCATCGGTACACCTCTATCCACCATGCTCGTTATATCCTCAAAGAATTCCAGTAAATTAGTTAAACATGATTTCCCCTTCATGAATCCATGCTGCGTCTGCTTGATTGCACTATTCCTATCTAGATGTCCCGCTATTTCTTCCTTAATGATAGTTTCAAGCATTTTCCTCACTACAGATGTTAAACTAATCGGCCTATAGTTACCTGCCTTTTGTCTGCCCCCTTTTTTTAAACAGAGGTGTTACATTAGCTGCTTTCCAATCCGCTGGTACCTCCCCAGAGTCCAGAGAATGTTGGTAGATTATACCGAATGCATCTGCTATAACTTCCGCCATCTCTTTTAATACCCTGGGTTGCATTTCATCAGGACCAGGGGACTTGTCTACCTTGAGTCCCATTAGCCTGTCCAGCACTACCCCCCCTAGTGATAGTGATTGTCTCAAGGTCTTCCCTTCCCACATTCCTATGACCAGCAATTTTTGGCATGGTTTTTGTGTCTTACACTGTGAAAACCGAAGCAAAATAATTGTTTAAAGTCTCAGCCATTTCCACATTTCCCATTATTAAATCCCCCTCCCCATCTTCTAAGGGACCAACATTTACTTTAGTCACTCTTTTCCGTTTTATATATCTGTAAAAGCTTTTACTATCTGTTTTTATGTTTTGCGCAAGTTTACCTTCGTAATCTATCTTTCCTTTATTGTTTTTTTAGTCATTCTTTGCTGTTGTTTAAAATTTTCCCAATCTTCTAGTTTCCCACTAACCTTGGCCACCTTATACGCATTGGTCTTTGATTTGATACTCTCCTTTATTTCCTTGGTTATCCATGGCTGGTTATCCCTTCTCTTACCACCCTTCTTTTTCACTGGAATATATTTTTGTTGCGCACAATGAAAGAGCTCCTTATAAGTCCTCCACTGTTCCTCAATTGTGCCACCGTTTAGTCTGTGTTTCCAGTCTACTTTAGCCAACTCTGCCCTCATCCCACTGTAGTCCCCTTTGTTTAAGTATAGTACGCTTGTTTCTAACACAACTTCCTCACCCTCAATCTGTATTACAAATTCAACCATACAGTGATCACTCATTCCGAGAGGATCTTTTACTAGGAGATCATTTATTTTTCCTGTCTCATTACACAGGACCAGATCTAAGATAGCTTGCTCCCTTGTAGGTTCTGTAACATACTGTTCTAAGAAACAATCCCGTATGCATTCTATGAATTCCTCCTCCAGGCTACCCCATGCGATTTGAGTTGACCAATCGATATGTAGGTTAAAATCCCCCATGACCACTGCCGTTCCTTTTTCACATGCCTCCATTATTCCCTTGATTATTGCCCGCCCCACCATGAAGTTATTATTTGGGGGCCTATAAACTACGCCCACCAGTGACTTTTTCCCCTCACTATCTCTAATCTCCACCCACAATGATTCAACATTTTGTTCATTAGTCACTCTTCCCCAAGGGGTCTCGCACAACAAGATTGCTAATTAGTCCATTCCCATTACACATCACCCAGTCTAGGTTGGCCAGCTCCTTGGTTGGTTCCTCGACATATTGGTCTAGAAAACCATCCCTAATACACTCCAGGAAATCCACCGCATTGCTACCAGTTTGGTTAGCCCAATCAATATGTAGGTTAAAGTCACCCATGATAACTATTGTACCTTTATTGCATACATCCCTAATTTCTTGTTTGATGCTGTCCCCAACCTTACTATGACTGTTTGGTGGCCAGTACAGAACTCCCACTAGCGTTTTCTGTCCTTTGGTATTCCACAGCTCCATCCATACCGATTCCACATCATCCAAGCTGATGTCCTTTCTTACTATTGCATTAATTTCCTCCTGAACCAGCAATGCCACCCCACCTCCTTTTCCTTTCTGTCTATCCTTCCTAAATGTTGAATACTCCTGGATGTTGAGTTCCCAGCCTTGGTCATCCTGGAGCTATGTCTCCGTGATGCCAATTACGTCAGACCCGTTAACTGCTATCTGCGCAGTTAATTCGTCCACCTTATTGCGACTACTCCTCGCATTGAGGCACAGAGCCTTCAGGCTTGTCTTTCTAACACACTTTGTCCCTTTAGAGTTTTGCTGCAATGTGGCCCTTTTTGCCTTTGGTTTCTCTGCCCTCCACTTTTACTTTTCTTCTTTCTATCTTTTGCTTCTGCCCCCATTCTACTTTCCTCTGTCTCCCTGCATAGGTTCCCATCCCCCTGCCATATTAGTTGAACTCCTCCCCAACAGCACTAGCAAACCTCCACATTTAATGTCTTAAGTCACCGTTAAAACCATTACTCCCACTCACCCTGGCCGTTTCCACTGAGCAATCAACACTTAGAATTAACTTGCAGGTGAAGGTTAAAAACTTTAGTCATTGTTGGGCCAGTTGGGGACTGCAATGGTTTCTCTTTCTGGGCGGATGAGGTAAGAACGTAAGAAATAGGAGCAGGAGTCGGACATTTAGTCCCCTCGAGCCATTCAATAAGATCATGGCTAATCTGTTCTTGGCCTCAACTCCACTTCCCTGCCCGCTCCCCATAACCCTCGACTCCCCTCTCATTCAAAAATCTGCCTATCTCCGCCTTAAATATATTCAATGACCCAGCCTGCATAGCTCTCTGGAGTAGTGAATTCCAAAGATTCAGCACTCTCAGAAGAAATTCCTCCTCATCTCCGTTTTAAATGTGCGACCCCTTATTCTGAATCTATGCCCCCTAGATGGGCGAAATCGCCATCCTCGTTCATACAAATTTTGAGAGAGTTCAAAGTTAATTGACTATCTTGGGGATCATATTGAGTCATTCTACTAGGCAGATCCCAGGTTCAAGCCCTAAACTGTGCTGTGTTTACCGATCTCAACCAGAATGGCAATAGGAGCACTACAATTAGCTTCAGTGCACAATTACCATGCAGATTTACCCCAAATACACACACTTGTACAAAGTGTCAGAGAGGAGCCAACACTTGTGGAACTGTAGCCCAAGAGTCTGCTCCTTAAGGAGGGGAGCAGCAAAAATTGTAGGAAGCGAAAAAACATGACCAAATAAAGACCATCTTGGAGATTTGCGCAGAGACGCTTGAAGTTTTGGATATTCTTTGTAGCTCGAATGCTTTCTTGCTTTGGAACTCTCTCTCTCAGTAGTGCAATCGGGCTCATTTACCCAATGTAAGACAATGTAATTGAAGTCATAAGAACATAATAGGAGCAGGAGTAGACCATATGGCCCCTCAAGCCTGCTCCACCATTTAATATGATCATGGCTGATCTGATCATGGACTCAAGTCCACTTTCCTGCCCGCTCTTCATAACCCCTTATCCCCTTATCGTTTAAAAAACTGTCTATTTCTGTCTTAAATTTATTCAATGTCCCAGCTTCCACAGCTCTCTGAGGCAGCGAATTCCACAGAGCCACAACCCTCTGAGAGAAGAAATTTCTCCTCATCTCAGTTTTAAATGGGCAGCCACTTATTCTAAGATCGTGTCCTCTAGTTCTAGTCTCCCCCATCAGTGGAAACATCCTCTCTGCATCCACCTTGTCAAGCCCCCTCATGAGATCACCTCTCATTCTTCTGAATTCCAATGAGTAGAGGCCCAAACTACTCAACCATTCCTCATAAGTCAACCCCTTCATCTCTGGAATCAACCGAGTGAACCTTCTCTGAACTGCCTCCAAAGCAAGTATATCCTTTCGTAAATATGGAAACCAAAACTGCACGCAGTATTCCAGGTGTGGCCTCACCAATACCCGGAGTCATGCTCAATACACTGAAAGCACTTCAGAATGCATGGACAAGTTGTACCTGCAGGTATTCCTGAAACTCCTCTCGCTTAGACATTAGGAACTCGTAGTTCTTGGGGCCGATGAGTCTCTTTGAAGGAAGCTGTGCATCTGGGAACGATCCTAAAGACACAAACCAGCAAATGAGTTGCTGATGCACGTGCATCCTTAGAGTTTTCTACCTACTGAGCTAAACCGCAAGAACTTGGGTATTGTCCATTCACATCTTATTTACATTACATAGTTTAGCTCAAGTGTTTTCCATTTCTGAATTGAGCCAACTCATAAGAAATGAGGGCCAAAGAAAGGTCATTCAACCCACCCAGCTTGCTTTATCATCCAGATCCAGTTTCTAGATTTCATCTAGCCAGTTTAAAAACACACTTTCCTACCACAAGCACAATCTACTCTACCTACCTCTACTCCATGCTTAATCAGGATCTGACCAAATGCATCTGGGCATTAAATAATTTTTTTTAAATCACATTTAAAATTAATTAAAATGGCATTTAATTAAATATTTAAAACAAAAATTTAATTTGTTGAAAAATAAATTTACATGTTTTAAAGGGGCTAAAATAAACTTGCGTTACTGCACAGGTTTTTAAATGTATAAAATTATTGATAAAATGTTATTTTTCTGTTTGTTAAAACTCTTACGCTGCTAAAAGCAGGCCTTTGCCAGGCGTAAGAATTCGTGGGCATTCGTTGGGCATAATTTGGGCAGATAGCCAGGCTCTCCATCACGGAGACCCTTTTCCTAGGGGTGTGGACAATCAGTTAAGCGCAATGCATGCCTAAACCCAGAACTTTTACGGTCCTTACGGGCAAGTGTGCACCTTGTACACGGCCGTAGTGGCCGCAAATTACGGCCCGTGGTTGCCGGGTGACCAAGGTTGGGAACTAAACATTCCCGGATACTTGACTTTTAGAAGAGATAGGCAAAATGGAAAAGGAGGAGAGGTAGCCCTCATAATAAAGGATGGGATAAGGACAGTAGAGAGAAAGGATCTTAGCTCGGAAAATCAAGACGTAGCATCAGTTTGAGTGGAGCTAAGAAACAGGGAACAAGAAACACTGGTGGGGATAGTTTATAGGCCCCCTAACAGTAGTTACAGTGCTAAACATGGTATAAATTAGGAAATCAGAGACGCATGTAACATGGGTAATACAGTCATGGGGGGCTTTAACCTTCATATGGACTGTGCAAACCAAATTTGCAGTAATAGTGTAGAGAACAAGTTCATGGAATGCAATCAGATAGTTTTCTAGATCAGAATGTAGAGGAACTAACAAGGGAATAGACTATTTTAGATCTAGTGTTGTGCAATGAAAAAGGGTTAATTAATAACCTTGTAGTAAAGGAGCCTCTGGGGAAGTGATCATATATTGAGTTTGAGTGATTCAGATGCTGGCAGAATGTTTCCACTGGTTGGGGAGTCTAGAACTAGGGGTCACGGTCTCAGAATAAGGGGTCGGACTGAGATGAGGAGAAACATCTTCACTCAAAGGCTTGTGAATCTTTTGAATTATCTGCCCCCCCCCCCCCCCCCGCCGAGGGCTGCGGAGGCTCAGGCGTTTAAGAAAAACTCAGAAACTGTCACAGGACAGAGAGTGGAGAGCACCAGTTCCCACTGTCACAGGACGGAGAGTGGAGAGCACCAGTTCAAACTGTCACAGGACAGAGAGTGGAGAGCACCAGTTCCCACTGTCACAGGACGGGAGAGTGGAGAGCACCAGTTCAAACTGTCACAGGACAGAGAGTGGAGAGCACCAGTTCCCACTGTCGCAGGACAGAGAGTGGAGAGCACCAGTTCCCACTGTCACAGGACAGAGAGTGGAGAGCACCAGTTCCCATTGTCACAGGACGGGAGAGTGGAGAGCACCAGTTCCCACTGTCACAGGACGGGAGAGTGGAGAGCACCAGTTCAAACTGTCACAGGACAGAGAGTGGAGAGCACCAGTTCAAACTGTCACAGGACAGAGAGTGGAGAGCACCAGTTCCCACTGTCACAGGACGGGAGAGTGGAGAGCACCAGTTCAAACTGTCACAGGACAGAGAGTGGAGAGCACCAGTTCCCACTGTCACAGGACAGAGAGTGGAGAGCACCAGTTCCCACTGTCACAGGATGGGAGAGTGGAGAGCACCAGTTCAAACTGTCACAGGACAGAGAGTGGAGAGCACCAGTTCCAACTGTCACAGGACAGAGAGTGGAGAGCACCAGTTCAAACTATCACAGGACGGGAGAGTGGAGAGCACCAGTTCCCACTGTCACAGGACAGAGAGTGGAGAGCACCAGTTCCCACTGTCACAGGACAGAGAGTGGAGAGCACCAGTTCAAACTGTTGCAGGAGAGAGAGTGGAGAGCACCAGTTCAAACTGTCACAGGACAGAGAGTGGAGAGCACCAGTTCCAACTGTCACAGGACAGAGAGTGGAGAGCACCAGTTCAAACTATCACAGGACGGGAGAGTGGAGAGCACCAGTTCAAACTGTCACAGGAGAGAGAGTGGAGAGCACCAGTTCAAACTGTCACAGGACAGAGAGTGGAGAGCACCAGTTCAAACTGTCACAGGACGGAGAGTGGAGAGCACCAGTTCAAACTGTCACAGGACAGAGAGTGGAGAGCACCAGTTCAAACTGTCACAGGACAGAGAGTGGAGAGCACCAGTTCCCACTGTCACAGGACGGAGAGTGGAGAGCACCAGTTCCAACTGTCACAGGACAGAGAGTGGAGAGCATCAGTTTCCACTGTCACAGGACAGAGAGTGGAGAGCAGCAGTTCCCACTGTCACAGGACAGAGAGTGGAGAGCACCAGTTCCCACTGTCACAGGACAGAGAGTGGAGAGCACCAGTTCCCACTGTCACAGGACAGAGAGTGGAGAGCACCAGTTCCAACTGTCACAGGAGCATCCAGTCGTGCCCCGGTAACTGCCCCCAAAGGAAGTGGAGTGTGGGAAATTGCGGCAGGAGCAGGACTTCCACGCTGGGGGCTAAAATTCCCTGCCCCAGAAGGTTACCGCCCCCAAGATGGGAGCCTGTGCGGGGAGGCAGAGGGAAGATGAGGGGAGACGGGGGCGGGGGATGGAGGGGAGAGTGGTGGAGGTGGGGAGCGGAGAAACCCAGGGCGGGGGACAGGAGGGGCCACATTGCAGCGGAGGTCTGGGGGGGCGAAGTGTGTTGGAGGGACGGGCCTGGGGGCTCTGTGCCTCGGTGCGGGGAGTGTTCAGAGTGGGGTGGACGGGTTGACTGCGCGGATGGCAGTTGGTGGATGTGGTGTGGTTGGTGTCGCGGGGGCGTGGCTCCGGGGTGGCCGGGGCTGGGGGTTCGACATCCGGGGGTGTTCGGCATTTGGGAAAGATTCTGACGGGACGGGGTGGGTTGGGTTGGGTGCGGGGGGAGTGTTCCCGGTGTTGGGTGGGTCCGGAGCCGGAGGGGGGGGGTGCACTCTTGGGATGGGGGGTGGGTTGTTTGGGGCTGGGATCGGGAGAGACGTCTTCACTCGGGGAGTTGTTGGCCTGTGGGGTTCCCTGCCGCGGAGAGTTGTTGATGCCAGTTCATTGGATGTGTTCGGGAGGGAGTTGCATGTGGTCCTTGTGGCTGGGGGGGGTCGGAGGGGGGTGTGGAGGGAGCGTGGGGCGGGGAGGTGCTGGGGTGGGTGATCAGCCATGATCTTGTTGAATGGCGGTGCAGGCTCGAAGGGCCGAATGGCCTACTCCTGCACCTATTTTCTATGTTTCTATGTTTAGTATATTCAAGACAGAGATCAATAGATTTTTGGATACAAAGGGAATGGAAGGAAATGGGGATCGTGCGGGAAGGTGGAGTTGAGGTAGAAGATCAGACATGATCTTATTGGCCTACTCCTGCTTCTTATGTTCTTATGATTGTCATTACAGATTGTAGATTTGATCGTGGGTCTCCTGGTCAGAAGTTCCAATGATCGAGGCACTGTATCTCACAATCACAATTATTAAATGCAATGTGAACGCTATTTCAAAACAGGGTCATTTAACATATCATCGTTCAACTTCCAAAAGAAAAAACCAACATGGTGAAGAATATTAGCTCTATCATGGACCCCAGCCTTACTCATAGGAGAATCTTCATGCACTAAATTTGAAATTAGCATAGTAGTTTTCCCTCTCATTTTTGATAGCCAAGTGACTATGTGTCCAGCTGCAGCTCCTGACAGACTGCATTGCGGCACTAGAGCTGCGCATGGATTCACTCTGGAGCATCCGCAATGCTAAGGATGTCGTGAATAGCATGTTTAGTGAGTTGGTCACACCGCAGGTAAAGGTTACACAGGCAGATAGGGATTGGGTGACCAGCAGGAAGAGCAGAGGAAGGAAGGTAGTGCAGGGGTCCCCTGCGGTAATTTCCCTCCAAAACAGATACACCATTTTGGGTACTGTTGGGGGAGATGGCTTATCAGTGGAAGGCAGCAGCAGCCAAGTTCATGGCACTATGGGTGGCTCTGCTGCACAGGAGGGCAGGAAAAAGAGTGGGAGAGCTATAGTGAGAGAGGATTCTATTGTAAGGGGAATAGATAGACGTTTCTGCGGCCGCAAACGAGACTCCAGGATGGTATGTTGCCTCCCTAGTGCAAGGGTCAAGGATGTCTCAGAACTGCTGCAGGGCATTCTGGAGGGGGAGGGTGAACAGCCAGCTGTCATGGTGTATATAGATACCAACGATATAGGTAAAAAATGGGATGAGGTCCTACAAGCTGAATTTAGGGAGCTAGGAGTTAAATTAAAAAGTAGGACCTCAAAAGGTAGTAATCTCAGGATTGCCACCAGTGCCATCTGCTAGTCAGAGTAGGAATAGCGGGATAGCTCAGATGAATACGTGGCTTGAGGAGTGTTGCAACGGGGAGGGATTCAAATTCCTGGGACATTGGAACCGGTTCTGGGGAAGGTGGGACCAGTACAAACCTGGGCAGGACCGGAACCGATGTCCTAGGCGGAGTGTTTGCTAGTGCAGTTGGGGAGGGTTTAAACTAATATGGCAGGGGGATGGGAATCTACGCTGGGAGGCAGAGGGAGGCGGAAGCAAAAGGTAGGAAGGAGAAAAACCAAGAGTAGATGACAGAGAAATAAAGGGTAAATCAAAAAGGGCCACATTACAACATAATTCTAAAAGGACAAAGAGTGTTAAAAAAACAAGCCTGAAGGCTCTGAGTCTCAATGCGAGGAGCATTCGTAATAAGGTGGATGAATTAACTGCGCAGATAGCTGTTAACAGATATGATGTAATTGGGATTACGGAGACATGGCTCCAGGGTAACCAAGGCTGGGAACTCAACATCCAGGGGTATTCAATATTCAGGAAGGATAGACAGGAAAGAAAAGGAGGTGGGGTAGCGTTACTGGTTAAAGAGATTAATGCAATAGTAAGGAAGGACATTAGCTTGGATGATGTGGAACCTATATGGGTAGAGCTGCAAACCATCAAAGAACATAAAACGTTAGTGGAAGTTGTGTACAGACCACCAAACAGTAGTAGGGAGGTTGGGGATGGCATTAAACAGGAAATTAGGGACGCGAGCAATAAGGGCGACTTTAATCTGCATATAGATTGGACTAACCAAACTGGTAGCAATACTGTGTAGGAGGATTTCCTGGAGTGTATAAGGGATGGTTTTCTATACCAATATGTCAAGAAACGAACTAGAGAGCAGGCCATCCTAGACTGGGTCTTGTGTAACGAGAGAGGATTAATTAGCAATCTGGTCGTGCGAGGCCTCTTGGGGAAGAGTGACCATAATATGGTAGAATTCTTCATTAAGATGGAGAGTGACACAGTTAATTCAGAGACTAGAGTCCTGAACTTAAAGAAAGGTAACTTCGATGGTATGAGACATGAATTGGCTAGGATAGATTGGCGAATTATACTTATAAAGGGCTGACAGTGGATAGGCAATGGCAAACATTTAAAGATCACGTGGATGAACTACAAAAATTGTACATCCCTGTCTGGCGTAAAAATAAAACGGGGATGGTGGCTCAACCGTGGCTAACAAAGGAAATTAGGGGATAGTGTTAATCCAAGGAAGAGGCATATAAATTGGCCAGAAAAAGCAGAAAACTTGAGGACTGGGAGAAATTTAGAATCCAGCAGAGAGGACAAAGGGTTTAATTAGGAGGGGGAAAATAAGAGTACAAGAGAAATCTTGCAGGGAACATAAAAACTGACTGCAAAAGCTTCTATAGATATGTGAAGAGAAAAAGATTAGTGAAGACTAATGTAGGTCTCTTGCAGTCAGAATCAGGTGAATTCATAATGGGGAACAAGGAAATGGCAGACCAATTGAACAAATACTTTGGTTCTGTCTTCACTAAGGAAGACACAAATAACCTCCCGAAAATAATAGGGGACCGAGGGTCTCGCGAGAAGGAGGAACTGAAGGAAATCCTTATTAGTCAGGAAATTGTGTTAGGGAAATTGATGGGATTGAAGGCTGATAAATCCCCGGGGCCTGATTGTCTACATCCCAGAGTACTTAAGGAAGTGGCCCTAGAAATAGTGGATGCATTGATGGTCATTTTCAACAGTCTATTGACTCTGGATCAATTCCTATGGATTGGAGGGTAGCTAATGTAACGCCACTTTTTTAAAAAGGAGGGAGAGAGAAAACAGGGAATTATAGACCAGTTAGCCTGACATCGGTAGTGGGGAAAATGTTGGAATCAATTATTAAAGATGTAATAGCAACGCATTTGGAAAGCAGTGACAGGATCGGTCCAAATCAACATGGATTTATGAAAGGGAAATCATGCTTGACAAATTTTCTAGAATTTTTTGAGGATGTAACTAATAGAATGGACAAGGGAGAACCAGTGGATGTGATGTATTTGGACTTTCAAAAGGCTTTTGACAAGGTCCCACACAAGAGATTAGTGTGCAAAATTAAAGAACATGGTATTGGGGGTAAAGTATTGACGTGGATAGAAAACTGGTTGGCAGACAGGAAGCAAAGAGTAGGAATAAACGGGTCCTTTTCAGAATGGCAGGCAGTGACTAGTGGGGTACCGCAAGGTTCAGTGCTGGGACCCCAGCTATTTACAATATACATTAATGATTTAGATGAAGGAATTAAATGGAATATCTCCAAGTTTGCCGATGACACTAAGCTGGGTGGCAGTGTGAGCTGTAAGGAGGATGCCAAGAGGCTACAGGGTGACTTGAATAGGTTAGGTTGAGTGGGCAAATGTATGGCAGATGCAGTATAATGTAGATAAATGTGAGGTTATCCACTTTGGTGGCAGAAACAGGAAGGCAGATTATCTGAATGGTGGCAGATTAGGAAAAGGGGAGGTGCAACGAGACCTGGGTGTCATGGTACATCAGTCATTGCAGGTACAGCAGGCGGTGAAGGCGGCAGATGGCATGTTGGCCTTCATAGCGAGAGGATATGTCTATCGGAGCAGGGAGGTCTTACTGTAGTTGTACAGGGCCTTGGTGAGGCCACACCTTGAATATTATGTACAGTTTTGGTCTCCTAATCTAAGGAAGGACATTCTTGCTATTAAGGGAGTGCAGCGATGGTTCACCAGACTGATTCCTGGGGTGGCAGGACTGACATATGAAGAAAGACTGGATCGACTAGGCTTATATTCACTGGAATTTAGAAGAATGAGAGGGGATCTCATAGAAACATATAAAATTCTGACAGGATTGGACAGGTTAGATGCCGGAAGAATGTTCCCAATGTTGGGGAAGTCCAGAACTTGGGGTCACAGTCTACGGATAAGGTGTAAGCCATTGAGGACCGAGATGAGGAGAAACTTCTTCACTCAGAGAATTCTCTACCACAGAAAGTTGTTGAGGCCGGTTCGTTAGATATATCCAAAAGGGAGTTAGATGTGACCCTTACGGCTAAAGGGATCAAGGGGTATGGAGAGAAAGCAGGAATGGGTTGCATGATCATATTGAATGGTGGTGCAGACTCGAAGGGCCAAATGGCCTACTCCTGCACCTATTTTCTATGTTTCCTCAACAAATGTTTTATCAATTATCCTACAAAACATGTTATGTTCATAACTTGCTCTTGGCTGCAAATTCAGACTCGATGGCAAAGTGTCTAGATTTACCAACTGAATGTAAATAGGAAATACATTTCATAATTGGAAACAAATGGGTGTGTAGTTCAGAAATACTCTAGCAATGAACCAGTGCTGGTGCGTGTTTGCAATCAACGAGTGGAAGTGATGCGCTAGGCCTGTCACATTTTCTTCAAAACTTTACCGTGAAATTCTGTCAGCTTTGACTCCAGAACGTAGAATTCAAAATATCTTCGGTAAACAGAGCAGTGTTCACTTTCCTGACCCTCTGAAAAGCAGAAGAGAATTAACTGAGCAGGGCTGCACCCAGAAGTGAATGCATCCAATTGTAAAAGTAGAACCAGACCAATATATATATATCGTTATAATTAAACATGCTTCAAGGAGCAGCTATCGTTGTGTGGTCAGATCACGAAAAACTCAGGAACAACCTGTGCTATTAGGCAGAAGCAGATAGTGTAAAAAAAGTGACAAAAGATGCTCACTAAATAATGAAAATGAAGCATCAGTTTGGCTAAGTTAGAAGTTTCAAAGTTCGCCCCATTCCAGGACCTGAGCATAGAATCACAGAAATTTACACCACGGATTTTGGCCCATCGTGTCCATGCCGGCCGACAAACAGCTACCCAGCCTAATCCTACTTTCCAGCTCTTGGTCCGTAGCCCTGTAGGTTACGGTGCTTCAAGTGCACATCCATGTACTTTATAAATGTGATGAGGGTTTCTGCCTCTACCGCCCTTTCAGGCAGAGAGTTCCAGACCCCCACCACCCTCTAGGTGAAGAAATTTCCCCTCAAATCTCCTCTAAAGCTTCTACCAATTATTTTAAATCTATGCCCCCTGGTTATTGATCCCTCTAAGGGAAATAGGCCCTTCCTATCCACTCTATCTAGGCCCTTCATAATATTATACACCTCAGTAAGGTCTCCCCACAGCCTCCTCTGTTCCAAAGAAAACAACCCCAGCCTATCCAATCTTTCCTCATAGCCAAAATTCTCCAGTCCAGGCAACATCCTCGTAAATCTCCTCTGTACCCTCTCTAGTGCAATCACATCTTTCCTGTAATGTGGTGACCAGAACTGCACGCAGTACTCTAGCTGCGGCCTAACTAGTGTTTTATACAGTTCAAGCATAACCTCCCTGCTCTTGTATTCCATGCCTTGGCTGAATACTTCAGAGCAGTGCTGTAGGAGTGCGGCATTGTTTGAATCGTCGGACTGTCTGTTCAGGCGGATGTAAAAGATTCCATGGTACTATTTGAAGAGGAGCATGGGTGTTACCCCAGTGTGTCGGCAACATTTATCACATATCCGACAAATTACCGAGTCATTTATCTCATTTGCTAACAATGCTGTGTGTAAATTATCTGCTGCATTATCTGCATAACAATAGTAACCACATATCAACAGTAATTATTTGGTTGTGCAGTGCATCCTAACGAAGGGGGGTGGGAAGGAAAGGGGGAGGGGGGTGAAGGAAGGCGGTAGGAAGGGGGGGGGGAGAAAGAAGAGGATGGGGGTGGAAAGAAGAGGATGGGGGGGGGGAAAGAAGAGGGTGGGGGGAGAAAGAAGAAGGGGAGGAAAGGGGGGTGGGGAAGAGAGAGGGGGGGGAGGGGGCACGGGGGGAGGAGCGAGGGGGGCGGGGGGGAGGAGAGAGGGGGGGCGGGGGAGGAGAAGCTAGGGGGTCGGGGGGGAGCGAGGGGGGAGGAGCGAGGGGGGCGGGGGGGGAGCGAGGGGGGCGGGGGGAGGAGAGAGGGGGGCGGGGGGAGGAGAGAGGGGGGCAGGGGAAAGAGAGAGGGAGGGCGGGGGGAGGAGCGAGGGGGGGCGGGGGGAAGAGAGGGGGGGCGGGGGGGAAGAGAGGGGGGGCGGGGGGGAAGAGAGGGGGGGGCGGGGGGGAAGAGAGGGGGGAGCGGGGGGGAAGAGGGGGGAGGCGGGAGGGAGAAGAGAGGGGAGGCGGGGGAGAGGGGAGGCGGGGGGGAGGAGAGAGGGGGGTCGGGGAGAAGAGAGTGGGCACAGGGCGGGTGGGGAAGCGTGGTGTCGATGATCAATGATGGTAACTGAGCTAAATCAGATATAGCTTCCACTACCAAAAGGGTTAAACTGTGCTCTGACAAGCTGGTCACCTCCATTAAAACAACACACAACAGCGGACTTTCATTTGAGTTGCATGTACTTCCACACGCTCTCAAATGCTTAGCGTGCGCCTTCAGAATGACTAATGTATCTCTCAGCAGTAGTTTAATGATGTCTGAATATCCTCAGCAATCCATCTCCTTGGCAGCGCGAGTGACTGCAATCTTGGCAGCCTTTCCTCGTGCTGGACTGCTTCGTTTGCAGTCAGCAAGCGGATTCCCAATCATTCTTCGTCTTGCAATGGATAAACAGGGGCAGAAAATATACAATAAAGGAGCAGTCAGAAATGCAACTGGGGGACATTTTACAGCTTCGATTTTTTTAATACTAAACAATAAAACACACCATCATGTCAGGTTTAAGTTACTGCAGTTTCCTGCGTTCGAGAGACAGCTTTGTTTGTGTGCTTCGCAGTGTTATTCAGAACTTTAAACTTCTGGTGACAATTACAAGATCTGCCAAGTGCAACACACAAGGACTGACTAGCATTCAGTTTGGTTTTGATGTAGGTCACTGAAAAATAGAGTTTCATTAAAAAAAAAGGCTTTGTAATCCGTGTCACATATGGTTTATTCTGTTTAAAGATTAAACTCGCGATCAAATAGTGCAAATTCCTTGAAATTCAGAGCAGAATATGAAGGAAATGATTTGTTCAGATTTGTGTGTGGCTCAATCATGAAACTATGCCGGCTTTCTTGCAGCAACCCTGCTCTTGTCCCAACAGCCCTGTGAATCAATGGCTCGGATTTTGCAGTGGGTAAAGGCAGTAGAACTGTCAGCGTTTGCCGTCATTCCCCCTCTGAGACGGACTGTAACTTCAGGATTTAAGCACATGCGCAGATAACGATGGTAACGAAGCTGCTCTCAGTCATTCACTGCTCCGACACAGGTTGGGCTGTGGAACTCTCCAGAGTCAGCAATCACTGCAATCACATATAAAGACAAAAACTTACCTTTTACGATGGAATATCGCTGTTAAAAACCCATTAAAATTTTAAGATTTGTTAACTGGGTTTTTAACAGCATACTGACTGAACAACCATTCTGGCCCTGAAAAACTAATTTTATATTTGTGAAATATGACATTTTTCCTTTAATAAAATTAAGAATTACAAGCTTTTAATCTAATTTTTTAAAGTTTGTTTATCAGATTTCAGCTTCTACCCTAATCATGTGTATGTCCCAATCTTTATTTCGCTAAGATTTATAAAAAAGTAAATTAGAATCTGTGCATTTTACTTCCTGGTTTGCTGTCTGTGAGAATTCTTCAATGTGATTGGCTGCTTAGCCAGCTCAATGACATCACTGTCACTGGACGCTTGGGGGTCTGCCTGATTTGCACCAGATTCAAAAGATCAGGAGAGGTGAAATGAACACCAGAGATCGCTAGATCTTTGTGGGCAGTTTTCTTCGAGGTCAGCGGTGAGCGCTGTATCTTCACCACTAACCGCAAAATCTGGGTCAATATGAATTATTTCCCTCACTCCGAGCCGGTCAGGAATGGAAAGCTGTTCGATGAGTTGCCAGTTTAGACCTCAACGAAGCATATTGAAATTGTGTTTGTCCCAACACATTTTTAGTGGCTGCAAGAATCATAATTAGCTCATACCTGCCCGTACCCAGTTCACACTGTGTCAGTTCCCACATGTACGCTGATGACACCCAGCTCTACATCACCACCACTTCTCTCGACCCCTCCACGGTCTCTAAATTGCTTGCCCGACATCCAGTCCTGGATGAGCAGAAATTTTCTCCAATTGAAGATTGGGAAGACCGAAGCCATTGTTTTCGGTCCCTGCCACAAACTCCGTTCCCTAACCACTGACTCCATCCCTCTCCCCAACTTCTGTCTGAGGCTGAACCAGACTGTTCGCAACCTTGGCATCATATTTGACCCTGAAATGAGCTTTCAACCACAGATCTGCAACGTAACTAAGACCGCCTATTTCCACCTCCGTAACATCGCCCATCTCCGTCCTTGCCTCAGCTCATCCGCTGCTGAAGCCCTCATCCATGCCTTTGTTACCTCGAGACTCTTTGATCATGGTTTCTCCCTCCCATGCAATGTCATCTACATTTCATATACGTGTGTGTGTGTGTGTGTATGTGTGTGTTTCTGCAGAGAGAGAGAGATATATAGAATTGCAAGGTATTTATGTTAAACTTCCAATACCAAGTAGGTTTCTATTCCTGTAGGAGGTTGTGCTGTACAGGAGGTTGTGCATTTCTTAAACCGTTACTAATATTTCTCTTATGGCGGAGGTGCGGTGGGAGATCGTGGCAGAGGTCCGGCGAATGTTTGTGGCGGAGGAGCGGTGAGAGACCGTGGCGGAGGTGCGGCGAATGAGGGTGTGGAGCCCAGAAGAGGCGAGGGCCCAGGGGCAGCACGGGCCAGCCCACACTGCGATATGTGTGCGCACTAGGTCCATGCAGCAGAGCAGGTCTCCAGTCGTCCTGGTTTACCCTTGCCACTGGATAAAGACCTAGCTCTGTCAAACCCGTGTGGTGGCTGGTGTGCAACGGTTACCCCACGTTAAAAAAATACATGCACAGGCATCTTCCACCCCTGGAGTTCAGGATTGGAACATCGGGTCCTCCAGTGAAACATCTGTGAACTCATCCCTTTTGGTGTGGAAGCAAGTCATCCTCGTTCGAGGGACCGTCTATGATGATGATGGCCAGAAGAGTAAAGAGCTGCCGTCTTGGAAGTGTACCTTCTTGCCTCATGTGGTATAGCAACAGGGCTTGACTTTGTCCGCAATCACTGCATGGTCAGAACTTCAATGAGCCCAGGAGGTCGAGTCCCTATTATTTAATATCATAATCTGGTAAGAAACAATTTATTTTTGATAGGAATGACTGTTATCTGCCTGAAATCTCCGAGAACTCGGGTTCCCCCAAAGCTTTATCAGCGTTCCCCATTCCATGGGCCACGGTGCTGCTTAAATAACATCAGTAGGCTAGAAATTGCCCTTCGCCCCAAATGGGCGGATAATTCACATTAAAGGAATATTCTCCGTCTGATTCCATGGGGCGGACAATAGAGGCAAATTGGCCTCTTTAACTACTTTAAGTCATTGGGACGGTGTTTGGGGCGAAGTGCGTTGCGAGCAGAGTGGAAGGAGGGAGGTGTCATCAGTGTTGCGCTGAGCACGTCAGCGGGAGGCGGATGACGCCAGCTGACACGTAGCGATGTCCTTCTCCTTCAGTTAAAGGGGAGGGCCCGCTGCAAGTTCTGCAGCCACTTTAGTGGCACTTACTGGGCCACCAGGGACGGTTTCGGCCAGACCAGTGGCCCGGTACCCGAGAGGGAGTGCCGGGCTGCTTGTCGGTGGCCCGGCCGAACCCGTGACCGCCACTGTCGGGACGACTCCAGAGTCGGCCGACAATTAAAATAAAATCTTGGCCGCAACGGTGGCCCCCCACCTCCTTTAAAGCCGGACTGGGAAAAGGTGTCGGGGGTACCGAGCGGCAGCTGATCCGCTCCTGCGGGGCAATTTCTCTCGCAGGGCTCGGGGCGGGGCGGCGTGTGCCCGACAGGGCGGGAACACTGAGCGCGGCAGAAACCTGTTTCTGCTGCCCCGGCCCGGGAGCAATTTCGGATAGGTCAGACCATCCGCACGTCCCCGGTCGGAAATGCCTTACCGCACCATTGCCGTCTCTTAGACCCACAAGAGGGGGACAATTTTGCGCCCCAGGAGTTTTCACATTGAAGGCGTACTCTTGGGCATATCGAGGCTGTCCTTAAGTTATAAGAATGAAAGCAGCGTATTCCTTTCCACACTGATTGATGTCCCAGCCACGTAGTGCCTCCTCAGGACTCAACTCTTTTTACCGCAGAGAACAGATCCCCAGTCACAATCAGAAGTGGATACTCGGCCAGTCTCCATCTCCCTAACTCTTAGGAAGCGAAAGGAGCAGCGTGGCAGCATACCACTCCAGGGAGCAGCACGTGCTGGAGCAGGAAAGCAACGACAGTGAAAAGGAATGTCACCAAGATCCAGGTCGGTGATTGGAGCGTGGGCAGGTATAGCAGGAGCGGCGAGTTCAGGGCGAAGGAGCGGCGAGTGATCGGGGCTCAGGGCCTAGAAGAGGCGAGTGCCCAGGGGCAGCACGGGCCAGCCCACACTGCGATATGTGTGTGTACTAGGTCCGTGCAGCAGAGCTGGTCTCCAGTCGTCTTGGTTAACCCTTGCCACTGGACCAAGACCTAGCTCTGTCAAGCCCGTGTGGTGGCTGGTGTGTAACGGTCACCACACGTTAAAAAAAATCCACCCACAGACATCTTCCACCCTTCAACATGTAGTTCAGGACCTGGAATTTTAGGTCCTTCATTGAAACACCTGTGACCTTTTTGACCTGGAAGCAAGTCATCCTCGACTTGAGGGACTGCCTATGATGATGATGATGAACTCTCAGACCAACTGTAGGATAACTGTAGGCCAGCTTGTGACCTATAGCTGTGCTCAATAACTTTAAAATGAGGAGATGCTACAAAGAGTGTCTTATTTATATGCTGTATTTTATATTTAATCAGCTAATTTAGTTTTAGGAGACAATATAATAGCAGGATTGGAGTTTTTCAGTAATCTGATGTTTTGTCAGTCCAATCTTGTAACCAAATTTGGTAAATAACGATCTGAAAAACTCCTAGCTCTCACTAATAGATGGCTGTGCACGAATTACACAATAGCTTAATCATGTGGTTCTGTTAACAAGACAGTATGTTTACTGTGAATTATTGATTCAGTAGTTTGTCTTTTATTACATTTATTACATCCAAGCTTTCATGATATTTGGCAATGTGATTGATCAACAATAGCAATGTGATGATGATATCTGCAATTATAAGCGGTTAACTGTGGGTTGTAGAGGTAATGTAATTTTTGGGGATGGATAGGATTTATAATATTTAGTGGCTGCCCTCCCAGCCAATGATAGATGGCGAGAAAGGAAAGAGCAGGAATTGTGGAAACTGGGGTAAATGAGAAACAAAGGGCTAAGTGAAAGTACAGCTGGAGAGATGAAAAGTGAAAAATGTACAGAGGACATTAGTGAAATCACATTGTAATGAGAAATCAAAAGGTCAGTGTGTGGGGGGGAATCCTAGATAATTCCAAAATTACCTGGACTCTGGGGAGGGCCCAGCAGATTGGAAAACTGCAAATGTAACGCCCCTATTTAAAAAAGGAGGCAGACAAAAAGCAGGAAACTATAGACCAGTTAGCCTAACATCTGTGGTTGGAAAAATGTTGGAGTCCATTATTAAAGAAGCAGTAGCAGGACATTTGGAAAAGCAAAATTCGGTCAGGCAGAGTCAGCATGGATTTATGAAGAGGAAGTCATGTTTGACAAATTTGCTGGAATTCTTTGAGGATGTAACGAACAGGGTGGATAAAGGGGAACCAGTGGATGTGGGGTATTTGGACTTCCAGAAGGCATTTGACAAGGTGCCACACAAAAGGTTACTGCACAAGATAAAAGTTCACGGAGGTTGGGGGTAATATATTAGCATGGATAGAGGATTGGCTAACTAACAGAAAACAGAGAGTCGGGATAAATGGTTCATTCTCTGGTTGGCAATCAGTAACTAGTGGGTGCCACAGGGATCAGTGCTGGGACCCCAACTATTTACAATCTATATTAACTACTTGGAAGAAGGGACCGAGTGTAATGTAGCCAATTTTGCTGACGATACAAAGATGGGAGGAAAAGCAATGTGTGAGGAGGACACAAAAAAATCTACAAAAGGACATAGACAGGCTACATGAGTGGACAAAAATTGGGCAGATGGAGTATAATGTTGGAAAGTGTGAGGTCATGCATTTGGCAGAAAAAAAATCACAGAGCAAGTTATTATTTAAATGGAAAAAGATTGCACAGTGCTGCAGTACAGCGGGACCTAGGGGTACTTCTGCATGAAACACAAAAGGATAGTATGCAGGTACTACAAGTGATCAGGAAGGCCAATGGTATCTTGGCCTTTATTGCAAAGGGGATGGAGTATAAAAGCAGGCAAGTCTTGCTACAGTTATACAGAGTATTGGTGAGGCCACACCTGGAACAGTGCGTGCAGTTTTGGTTTCCATATTTACGAAATAACATACTTGCTTTGGAGACAGTTCAGAGAAGGTTCACTAGGTTGATTCTGGGGATGAGGGGGTTGACTTATGAGGAAAGGTTGAGTAGGTTGGGCCTTTACTCATTGGAATTCAGAAGAATGAGAGGTGATCTTATCAAAACGTATAAGATTATGAGGGGGCTTGACAAGGTGGATGCACAGAGGATGTTTCCACTGATAGGGGAGACTAGAACTAGAGGGCATAATCTTAGAATAAGGGGCCGCCCATTTAAAACTGAGACGAGGAGAAATTTCTTCTCTGAGGGTTGTAAATCTGTGGAATATGCTGCCTCAGAGAGCTGTGCAAGCTGGGACATTGAATAAATTTAAGACAGAAGTAGACAGTTTCTTAAACGATAAGGGAATAAGGGGTTATGGGGAGTGGGCGGGGAAGTGGAGCTGAGTCCATGATCAGATCAGCCATGATCGTATTGAATAGTGGAGCAGGCTCGAGGGGCCGTACGGCCTACTCCTGCTCCTATTTCTTATGTTCTTATGCAGCGCCCCACCACCACCCCAGCTGAGGTCAACTCACTGGGTACAGACTGGGGACCTGCATGTGTAGGTGGTGAAGTGACGTGGCCTCGGTGCCACTGGTTTTGTGGAGGGAGAGGAAGCAAGAGATGAATCAACCAAGATTCTTGTTCCTGGTTGCTGACATGTAGTGCACAAAAACATAAGGCTCAATTGTGCATTTGGTAGAGAGTCAAAAACTCCCATACCTCGGGAGCTTCTTATCAACAAGGGCAGACATTGACGACGAGATTCAACACCGCCTCCAGTGCGCCAGTGCAGCCTTCAGCCGCCTGAGGAAAGGAGTTTTTAAAGACCAGACCCTCAAATCTGCCACCAAGCTCATGGTCTACAGGGCTGTAGTAATACCCGCCCTCCTGTATGGCTCAGAGACATGGACCATGTACAGTAGACACCTCAAATCGCTGGAGAAATACCACCAACGATGCCTCCGCAAGATCCTGCAAATCCCCTGGGAGGAGCGTCCTCGACCAGGCCAACATCCCCAGCATTGAAGCACAGACACACTTGATCAGCTCCGCTGGGCAGACAACATCGTTCACAAGCCAGACACGAGACTCCCAAAGCAAGCGCTCTACTCGGAACTCCTTCACGGCAAATGAGCCAAAGGTGGGCAGAGGAAACGTTACAAGGCCCTCAAAGCCTCCCTGAAAAAGTGCAACGTCCCCACCGACACCCAAGAGTCCCTGGCCAAAGGTGGAGGAACTGCATCCGGGAGGGCGCTGAGCACTTCGAGTCTCATCGCTGAGAACATGCAGAAATCAAGCGCAGACAGCAGAAAGAACGTGCGGCAAACCAGTCTCACCCACCCCTTCCCTCAACGACTGTCTGTCCCACCTGTGACAGGGACTGTGGTTCTCGTATTGGACTGTTCAGCCACCTAAGGACTCATTTTAAGAGTGGAAGCAAGTCTTTCTCGACTCCGAGGGACTGCCTATGATGATGAAAACACAGCATGTAGGTGACACCGATGGTCATTTGGGTAAAGTACGAATGGGCTGCCACACGCAGGAGATTGTACCCCAGCAAGAATCAGAAACGGGGGTGAAGGAAGAGTGAAAGAAACACACCCATCTTACCAGACCCTTCCTCGTTTCGATCCACATCGATGCAGAAGACTGGGATTCTCTCTTTTTTACTATCAAAGAAGAAGTCCACATATGGAATGCTGATTTTCCACGCAGAGAGGTTCCGGTGAGCATTGGGAGTGATCGCCAATTCTTCAATTAAATCATCCTCGGACACCATTGTTGCTTCTTCGACCTGCAACAGGCAAGGATTAACATGACGTGACAGTTTTTCCACGGAGTTGATAAGAGTTAAAAAAAAGTCATTACCGAATATCAATTTCCATGTCATGTATGCAACATTTTAGACAAATAAAACTCATGGAACGGTTGGGGACACAAAGGGAAGAGAGGCTGTTTAGGTAAAATAACCACTTTCATATATATGAAAATAAAACCCGATAGAAACATAGAAATTTACAGCACGGAAGGAGGCCATTTTCGCCCATCGTGTCCGTGCCGGCCAACAAAGCTACCCAGCCTAATCCCACTTTCCAGCTCTTGGTCCGTGGCCCTGTAGGTTACGGTACTTCAAGTGCACATCCATGTACTTTTTGAATGTGGTGAGGGTTTCAGCCTCTACCACCCTTTCAGGCAGTGAGCTCCAGACCCCCACCATCCTCTGGGTGAAGACATTTCCCCTCAAATCCCCTCTAAACCTCCCCCCAATATCTTTAACTCTATGCCCCCTGATTGTTGACCCTTCTGCTAAGGGAAATAGGTCCTTCCTAGCCACTCTATCAAGGCCCTCATAATTTTATACACCTCAATCAGGTCTCCCCTCAGCCTCCTCTGTTCCAAAGAAAACAACCCCAGCCTATCCAATCTTTCCTCATAGCCAAAATTCTCCAGTCCTGGCAACATCCTCATAAATCTCCTCTGTACCCTCTCTGGTGCAATCACATTGGTCCTATAATGGAGGCCTCCCCATCGGTCTAGTGGATAAAGCTACCACATGTTGTAGAACAATGCTTTCCAGACATTAAGGGAGGAGCAGCAGTGCTACAATGGTGGCAGAGTCGCAGGACTTGGGGAGGGGGTTGGGGGGGTGAGGAAAGAAAAGTAGATCCGCCAGGGTTCCTGCTCCTGATCGCTGTCCGGGGTACTTCCGCCAGAAAGTGCTCAAAGATGATGATGGGCAGGCTCCATTGTGAAGCCTTCCATGGTTGAATTTCAAGCCAACACTCTCCACCGAAGCACACCCATGGACGGTGGGCAATTAGGGACAATACAGGGGGCTGCTAGTGCTCGTGGAATCACACCCCTGCATGAGGCAACACCTTCAGGACAGAGAAGGAAATTGGGCAAGACAAAAAGTACAAGCACGCGACTCTTTACAAATCCCAACTGCGCAATTAGATTCCTTCGCTAATCACAAACAGCAATTTTAGAGAAAGCTGCACCTCTCACAAAATAAATTCTACAGCATTTCACACGCAGAATGCCAGCCAGGAATCTTTGTACTGGAGTGCCCTCTAGAGGAGATATTAACTGGGCGGTTGCAGCTATTTTATAGAATGTGGAGAGAATACCAGCATTCGCATATATGCTCCATTTAAAACTAGGAAAAGGTTAAGAATGCATTGAAACATTTAACTTGCACATAAATATATCAACGTGGACCACTTCCCATACCTCGGGAGCCTACTATCAGCAAGGGCAGACATTGACAATGAGGTCCAACACCGCCTCCAGTGCAGTCTTCGGCCACCTGAGAAAGAGAGTGTTTAAAGACCAGGCCCTCAAATCTGCCACCAAGCTCATAGTCTACAGGGCTGTAGTAATACCCGCCCTCCTGTATGGCTGAGAGATATGGACCATGTACAGTAGACACCTCAAGTCGCTGGAGAAATACCACCAGCGATGTCTCCCCAAGAGGCTGCAAATCCCCTGGGAGGACAGACGCACCGAAGTTAGCGTCCTCAACCAGGCCAACAACCCCAGCATTGAAGCACTGCCCACACTCGATCAGCTCCGCTGGGCGAGCCACATTGTCCACATGCCTGACGCGAGACTCCCAAAGCAAGCGCTCTGCTCGGAACTCCTTCACGGTAAACGAGCCAAAGGTGGGCAGAGGAAACGTTACTACGACACCTTCAAAGCCTCCCTGATAAAGTGCAACATCCCCACCGACACCTGGGAGTCCCTGGCCAAAGACCGCCCTAAGTGGAGGAAGTGCATCCGGGAGGGCGCTGAGCACCTCGAGTCTCATCGCCGAGAGCATGCAGAAATCAAGCGCAGGCAGCGGAAAGAGCGTGCGGCAAAACAGTCCCACCCACCCTTTCCTCCAACCACTGTCTGTCCCACCTGTGGCAGAGTCTGTAAATCCCGTATTGGACTGTACAGCCACCTGAGAACTCACTTTTAGAGTGGAGGCAAGTCTTCCTCAATTTCGAGGGACTGCCTATGATGAAGGGCGATGAAGGCTAGTCACATTCTGGCCGATCAGTAAATGACTTCTTACACACCTGCCGGATTTTTCTCGGGGGAATTTCTGATTTTGGATATCTGGATTTTTTTTTTCTCCTTCGCTAGATTTTTGGTAGTAGAGAACTAAAAAACTGGATGTGGGGATTCCTATGGGTATTCCTCGCAGTTATTTGGAGGAGGCAGAAGAGAATCAAAAGATGCCAAGCAGTTTAGCTTGTACAGACCCAAGCATTTTAACTGAAGTCGCTTGAGGAAAACTGCCCTCACATGGAGAGAGTGATGAAATTGCACCATCTACTGGAACCCGGCCTGCAGACATCTTCAAGCACAGGCACAGCACAGCCTGCGGCAATAAAAGTCACTGCATCCCTGAATGTTTGTACATCAGGCTCATTCAATGCTGCCAAGAAAGCACCAGCCAAGGACGGCTAGAAGGAGTTGACTTATGAGGAAAGGTTGAGTAGGTTGGGCCTCTACTCATTGGAATTCAGAAGAATGAGAGGTGATCTTATCGAAATGTATAAGATTATGAGGGGACTTGACAAGGTGGATGCAGAGAGAATATTTCCACTGATGGGGGAGATTAGAACTAGGGGGCATAATCTTAGAATAAGGGGCCGTCCATGTAAAACTGAGATGAGGAGGAATTTCTTCTCTCTGAGGGTTGTAAATCTGTGGAATTCACTGCCTCAGATAGCTGTGGAAGCTGGGACATTGAATAAATTTAAGACAGAAATAGACAGTTTATTAACCGATAAGGGGATAAGGGGTTATGGGGAGCGGGCAGGGAAGTGGAGCTGAGTCCATGATCGTATTAAATGGCGGAGCAGGCGCGAGGGGTCGTATGGCCTACTCCTGCTCCTATTTCTTAGGTTCTTATGTTTAGAAGTGGAGAAGTTCGAGGAAGGAGAGTTGTTCGAGATACGTGTACAAAGTGATGAAGCAGATTTTCCCCGGCATCTCCTCAAAGGCTATGGGCATCATGAACTCGTTCGTGAACGATATTTTCAAGCGCATCGCAGGTGAGGCTTCACGCCTGGCCCATTACAACAAGCGCCAAACCATCAGTTCCCGGGAGATCCAGGCCGCCATGCGCCTGCTGCTGCCCGGGGAGTTGGCCAAGCACGCCGTGTCGGAAGGGACAAAGGCGGTGACCAAGTACACCAGCTCCAAGTAAAACTGCACAATGTACTGAAAAAAAAACACCCAAAGGGGGCCTCAGAACAACAGCAACGTGTATTTATATAGCACCTTTAACATAGTGAAACGTCCCAAGGCTCGTCACAGGGTATTATAAGACAAAAATTTGACACAGAGCCGCATAAGGAGAAATTAGGGTAGGTGATGAAAAGCTTTGTGAAAGAGGTAGGTTTTAAAGAATATCTTAAAGGAGGAAAGAGAGATAGAGAGGCGGAGAGGTTGAGGGAGGGAGTTCCAGAGCTTGGGGCCCAGGCAACAGAAGGCACAGCCACCAATGGTTGAGCGATTATAATCAGGGATGCTCAAGAGGGCAGAATTAGAGGAGCGCAGATATCTCGGGGGGGTTGTGGGGCTGGAGGAGATTACAGAGATACGGAGGGGCGAAGCCATGAAAACAAGGGTGAGAATTTTGAAATCGAGGCGTTGCTTAACCGGGAGCCAATATAGGTCAGCGAGCACAGGGGTGATCAGAAACATGAGTCAATCCTCTGTGCACAAGCAGTTCACTGAAGCATTGGTCCCCAGAGCAAACAGCCTCACTCTCCACATGAAAAACCATGTCCCAGGATTCCCCATTGTGCATCTGCATCATCATCATAGGTGGTCCCTCAAGCGAGGATGACTTGCTTCCACAAGAGTTCACAGACGTTTCAATGAAGGACCCGATGTTCCAGATCCTGAACTCCAATTGATAGGGTGGAAGACGCCTGTGCGTGGATTTTTTTAACATGTGGTGGCCGTTGCACACCAGCCACCACACGGGCTTGACAGAGCTAGGTGTCTTTATCCAGTGGCAAGGATTAACCAGGACAACTGGAGACCTGCTCTGCTGCACGGACCTAGTGCGCACACACATCGCAGTGTGGGCTGGCCCGTGCTGCCCCTGGGCCCTCAACTCTTCTGGGCCCCGTACCCTAATTCGCCGCACCTCCGCCACGATCCCTCGCCGCTCCTCCGCCACAAAAACACTCGCTGCACCTCTGCCATGATCTCTCGCCGCAGCTTGTGCATGACAGCACTGGTGGCACCCATGTAGCAGTCTGGGTTCCCAAACATGATCTTGGTGAACTGCGAGTGCTTCCATTGCATCGGTGTGCAGGTGGTCAGAGGCCGGCAGTTATACCGGTGACTGCTGCTTCCCAGGCAGCAATCATTGATGTATTCAGTTTGAGGCAATCCATTGTGCTTGTTCACTCATGCTCTGGGAGTCGACCAGTGTTTCCTCTTCAAACTGACTATTCAAACAGCCTGGGGTGGATGTACTTCATAGAATTATAGAATACAGCACAGGAGGCCATTCGGCCTATCATGCCTGTGCCGGCTCTTTGGTAGAGCTACCCAATCAATCCCACTCCCCTGCTCTTTCTCTTCAAGTATTTATCCAATTCTCTTTTTAATGTTACGACTTGAATCTGCTTCCACTACCCTTTCAGGCAGCACGTTCCTGATCATCACAACTTGCTGCGTAAAAATGTTTACTCATGTCGCCTCTGGTTCTTTTGCCAAACACTTTAAATCTGTGTCCGCTGGTCACTGACCCTTCTGCCAACAGTTTCTCCTTATTTACTCTCTTAACTATTCATGATTTTGAACACCTCTATCAAATCTCCCCTTAAACTTCTTTGTTCTAACATAGAAACATAGAAAATAGGTGCAGGAGTAGGCCATTTGGCACTTCGAGCCTACACCACCATTCAATATCATGGCTGATCATGCAACTTCAGTACCCCATTCCTGCTTTCTCTCCATACCCCCTGATCCCTTTAGCCGTAAGGGCCACATCTAACTCTCTTTTGAATATATCTCACGAACTGGCCTCAACAACTTTCTGTGGCAGAGAATTCCACAGGTTCACAATTCTCTGGGTGAAAAAGTTTCTCCTCATCTCGGTCCTAAATGGCTTACCCCTTATCCTGGTTCTGGACTTCCCCAACATCAGGAACATTCTTCCCCATCTAACCTGTCCAATTCCGTCAGAATTTTATATGCTTCTATATATGCCCCTCTTATTCTTCTAAATTCTAGTGAATATAAGCCTAGTTGATCCAGTCTTTCTTCATATGTCAGTCCTGCCATCCCGGAAATCAGTCTGGTGAACCTTCGCTGCACTCCCTCAATAGCAAGAACGTCCTTCCTCAGATTAAGAGACCAAAACTGTACACAATACTCAAGGTGTGGCCTCACTAAGGCCCTGTACAACTGCAGCAAGACCTCCCTGCTCCTATACTCAAATCCTCTCGCTATGAAGGCCAACATGCCATTTGCTTTCTTTACTGCCTGCTGTACCTGCATGCCTACTTTCAATGACTGATGTACCATGACACCCAGATCTCGCTGCACCTCCCCTTTTACTAATCTGTCACCAGTCATATTAATAATTTGCCTTCCTGTTTTTGCCACCAAAGTGGATAACCTCACACTTATCCACATTATATTGCATCTGCCATGCATTTGCCCACTCACCTAACCTGTCCAAGTTACCCTGCAGCCTCTTAGCATCCTCCTCACAGCTCACACTGCCACCCAGCTTAGTGTCATCTGCAAACTTGGAGATATTACACTCAATTCCTTCGTCTAAATCATTAATATATATTGTAAATAGCTGGGGTCCCAGCACTGAACCTTGCGGTACCCCACTCGTCACTGCCTGCCATTCTGAAAAGGACCTGTTTATTCCCACTCTCTGCTTCCTATCTGCCAACCAGTTCTCTATCCACATCAATACATTACCCCCAATCCCATGTGCCTTAATTCTGCACACTAATCTCTTGTGTGGGACCTTGTCAAAAGCCCTTTGAAAGTCCAAATACACCACATCCACTGGTTCTCCCTTGTCCACTCTACTAATTACATCCTCAAAAATTTCTAGAAGATTTGTCAAGCATGATTTCCCTTTCATAAATCCATGCTGACTTGGACCGATCCTGTCACTAATTTCCAAATGCGCTGCTATTTCATCTTTAATAATTGATTCCAACATTTTCCCCACCACCGATGTCAGGCTAACCGGTCTATAATTCCCTGTTTTCTCTCTCCCTCCTTTTTTAAAAAGTGGGGTTACATTAGCTACCTCCAGTCCATAGGAACTGATCCAATTTATATGCCTCTTCCTTGGATTTAACACTATTCCTAATTTCCCTTGTTAGCCACGGCTCAGCCACCTTCCCAGTTTTATTTTTACTCCAGACAGAGATGTACCATTGTTGAAGTTCATCCATATGATCTTTAAATGTCTGCCATTGCCGATCTACCGTCAACCCTTTAAGTATCATTCGCCAGTCTATTCTAGCCAATTCACGTCTCATACCATCGAAGTTATCTTTCCTTAAGTTCAAGACCCTAGTTTCTGAATTAACTGTGTCACTCTCCATCTGAATGAAAAATGCTATCATATTATGGTCACTCTTCCCCAAGGGGCCTCGCACGACCAGATTGCTAATTAATCCTCTCATTACACAAGACCCGATCTAGGATGGCCTGCTCTCTAATTGGTCCCTCGACATATTGGTCTACAAAACCGTCCCTTATACACTCCAGGAAATCCTCCTCCGCAGTATTGCTACCAGTTTGCTTAGCCCAATCTATATGTAGATTAAAGTCACCCATGATAACTGCTGTATCTTTATTGCATGCATCCCTAATTTATTGTTTGATACCATCCCCAACCTCACTACTGCTGTTTGGTGGTCTGTACACAACTCCCACTAACGTTTTCTGCCCTCTGGTGTTTCGCAGCTCTACCCATATAGATTCCACATCATCCAAGCTAATGTCCTTCCTTACTATTGTGTTAATCCCCTCTTTAACCAGTAACGCTACCCTACCTCCTTTTCCTTTCTGTCTATCCTTCCTGTATATTGAACCCCAGCTTCTCCACATAGCTGAAGTCCCTCACCCCGGTACCATTCTAGTAAAACTCTTCTGCACCCTATCCAAGGTCTTAAGACATCCTTCTTAAAATGTGGTGCCTAGAATTGAACACAATACTCCGAGCAAAGGTCTAAAAAGTGTTTTATTAAGATTTATCATACCTTCCTTGTTTTTATACTCTATGATCAGCTCAGCTGGATAGCCCACATTGTCCGCATGCCAGACACGAGACTCCCAAAGCAAGCGCTCTACTCAGAACTCCTTCACGGCAAACAAGCCAAAGGTGGGCAGAGGAAACGTTACAAGGATATCCTAAAAGCTTCCCTGATAAAGTGCAACATCCCCACTGTCACCTGGGAGTCCCTGGCCAAAGACCGCCCAAAGTGGAGGAAGTGCATCCGGGAGGGTACTGAGCACCTCGAGTCTCATCGCCGAGAGCATGCAGAAATCAAGCGCAGGCAGCGGAAAGAGAGTGCGGCAAACCAGTCCCACCCTCCCTTACTCTCAACGACTATTTGTCCCACCTGTGACAGGGACAGTGGCTCTCCTATTGGACTGTTCATCCACCTAAGGACTCTAAGTGTGGAAGCAAGTCTTCCTCGATTCCGAGGGACTGCCTATGATGATGATGGTACTCTATGGGCTGGATTTTCCGGTGCTGTCCATCTCTGTTTTCGCCCCGGAGCGGTAAGCTCTTCTGGGCGGGCGGTCAGTTTCCAGCGCCCCGCTGGGGCTTTCCGTGCTGGTGTTGGCACCCCGTAGATCACCGTGCTAGGACTGCCTGTGAAAGCAGGCGGTCCGACCTATACCAGCTGCAGTGAGGTAAGTGTGATTGTTTAGTCTTTTAGTTTTTTTGTGATTCATGTTGTGGTGGCGTGGGCTGTGTATTGGGAATGTTTTTGGTGGGTTTTGTCAGGTTTTTTTCTTCTCCCCCAGGCTCCTCTCAGAGCGCTCCCAGCTGGCTCTCTAGCCGGGGATTTTCGCGTGCTCAGCCGGCCTAGCGGCTGAAGAGAGGTGTACAACGCCTCCCTTAGCACTCCGCCCCACACTCAAGGCCCAGCTGCCCAATCTTGCTGATGCGCACACTGTTCCCGGGCGCAAACTTTACCGCCCCGAAATGAGCAAAGCCAAAAATCCAGCCCCTGCTTCTGCTAATGAAGCCAAGGATCCCATATACTTCTTTTAGTAGCCTAATTGGATTGCTTTTTCAAAGAGCCGGTACAGATTCGATGTTACAAATGGTTCTGTGCTGTATCATACAATGATTCTATCGCAGAGGGAAATCAGTTTGTGTGTGTCATGGTAATGGGAACCCACTTGCTATACGTAACCAAACCCTGTGAAAGCTACAGAAAGTATGGGGAAAGGAAGGAGCTAGCAGGGAGATGACATAACAGTGAGCGGTGGTAGTGCAGTGTGTGAGGGTAGCAGTTGTCTGCGCAGTTTCTGTTTACTGCTCCCTTGGGCCAAATCTGTAGCTTTAAAAACTTGGAAAATCCCTGCAGTTGCAGTATTTTAAGTCAGCACTGTTGCATAAGGAATCCAAGTGCCTGGAGTCAGCAGAACACAAAGCCTTCCCTTAAAAATCCAATAGTCTGGCAGCACAACCTACCAAACCGCCTCAATGAGTATATAATCAATAGTTTTAATATAATGTGTAATTCCTGGCAATTCCCCCCCACTTTTATCTCTTACTTGGTCGCAATACATAATCTGTTTAACAGCTATTTTCTAGGCAATGATTTAAAATGGTCAATAAAGAACAGACACAGTTTTAGCTGACAGTGCAGTAGACAGACAAAATTGCCACCGAGCCACATTAGATATTAGGACCGATGATCAAAATCATGGTCAAAGCGGTAGGGTATCTTAACGGAGGAGAAAGAGGTAGAGAGGCGGAGAGGTTTAGGCAGGGAGTTCCAGAGCTTAGGGCCCAGGCAGCTGAAGGCACGGCCACCGATGGTGGAGCGGTGAAAATCGAGGATGTGCAAGAGGCCAGAATTAGAGGAGTGCAGAGATCTTGGAGGATTATAGGGGATGGAGGAGGTTAGAGAGATAGGGAGGGGCAAGGCCATGTAGGGATTTTAAAATAAGGATGAGAATTTTAAAATCATGACATGGCTTAACTGGGAGCCAATGTAGGTCAGTGAGCACAGGGGTGATGGGTGAGCGGGACTTGGGGCGAGGTAGGACACGGGGCAGCTGAGCTTTGGATGAGCTCAAGTTTCCGAAAGTGCAAGGTGGGAGGCCAGCCAGCAGAGCTTTAGAATAGTCAAGTTTAGAGGTAACAAAAGTATAGGGGAGGGTTTCAGTAGCAGACGAGCTAAGGCAGGGCGGAGGCAGATGAACTTATGGAGGTGGAAATAGGGGGTCTTGGTGATGGAGAGAATATGGGGTCGGAAGCTCAGCTCAGGGTCAAATAGGATGCCGAGGTTGCGAACGGTTGGGTTCAGCCTCAGACAGTTCTCAGGGAGATGCTTGGCGTAGCTGGCTAGGGAACGGTGATCATGGCGGCTTCAGGCTTCCCACGACTGAATTGGAGGAAATTTCTGCTCATCCAGCACTGGATGTCGGAGAAGCAACTTGACAAATCCGAGCCAGTGGAAGGGTTTGGAGAGGTGGTGGTGAGGTAGAGCAGAGTATCTTCACCGTACATGCGGAACCCGACGTATTTTGAGATGATGTCACCGAGAGGCAGTTTGTAGATGAGAAGTAGGAAGGGGCCGCGGATAGATCCTTGGGGGGACACCAGAGGTAACGAGGTGGGAGCGGGAGGAGACATCATTGTAAGTGATTCTCTCTGGCTACGATTAGACAGATAGGAATGTAACCAGTGACTGCAGTCCTACCCAGCTGGATGACGGAAGAGTAGTGGGGAGGGAGATGGTATGGTCAACCGTGTCAAAGGTCGAGAAGGATGAGGGGGGTAATTAAGAGAACGAATGCAACTTTTTGAGATGGATTTTATTGTTTAAAATGATGTTGCTCACTGGCTACCCAGGACAGGTTACCAACTCAACACTTATCGTCAACCAAGGATCTCAAAACTTAAACTATGACTACAGATTGGACCTGAGTTTCATCTCTGGACCTAAAATCTAAGATGAACACAACACTGCACTGGAAGTCACCAAGTTCAAGCACAGATATCAATTTCGCATTTTGTAACCAAGCAGATTGACAATCCTAAAAGAATGCTAGTCTTGCTATAGCATGGTGATCATACTGAATGTGGTTAGTGTGAATAGCCCAGTGTTACTCACAGAATCATCATCTCCTTCTCGTAATCCATAGTTAGGCAACATAGCCCCTTCCATTGTTGTGCTTTTAAAGACTCCTTTAAGCTTGCTGCCTATTCGACTTATTCCAAAAGACTCTCCACGTTTATTGGTGCCCCTGAATGACAGCAGAAACATGAATCAGTAAATCCTTTTAAGCACAAATTATTACATTAATTGAGTAAACGTGAGACGTGCAGTGCAATGAATTTGAGCTCATGCAGTGGTCTGAGGTAAAGAGTAGCTCCAATTTGTCTTAGATTTGCCTGTTTGCTATGATCATCAATAGCTGTTTGAAGACAAGAATCAGGGCTACAATTTACCAGCTAGGTCAATTTGTATACACTTTTTTTTCCTGTGTGTTTTATTATAGATCTAGTAATATAAAATAATCAAGTGAAACAGTGAAAACAGAAAAAGTATACGGAATTATCAATCAATCTTACCAATGAGAATTTTTGTAATGAGTAAGAGCAGATACTGAATACTTTTACAAGCAAATATAGAACACAAATATTTTGGAGAGCTTCTGCTGAAATAGTCCATCTCTCGATACAACTTTGGTGTTCATGTATCCAATGCTTGCATCAGAACTAGATGTGGTGCTTGCACCTGTCAACCATGGTTATGGTTATTCTATTGGTGGAAAGCAAGACGGTTTTAACTCCTTGAGCCACCACAATGAAAAATGCAACTGTGTTCATGATCTACATACCACGAAGACCAACTGGGTTAACTTCTTCCCCATAAGTTGGCTGGCATTACGAAGGTTATACTCAACCCCATGAGCAGGTTCACTTCATTATTAGGATGAAGTCACGGTGTACACCAGTGTACAGTGTGCAACCCCTTCACAAAATGATGTGCTAATTTATATTATTCCATAGGATTACAAGCAAACAACAAACTTCTATAGAAGACAGTATTCGGGAACATACTATTTGTAATTAGACATCATCAGAAGAGACACCTATAAATGATTACATCCAATCTGTAATTTACCATTTGTCTTACATACCTTCAGAAGATGGCTGCAACATATACTGCATCAAGATACACATCACAGAACAAAGCCAAATAGTCCAAACCAAATCCCCAGTGAAAAACCAACCTTCCACCCACCATACTACTCAACCCTTTTAAAGTCACTTTAGTTACCAATAACTGGTTGCATTATTTAAGCAACATGTGCACAGCGTACAGGTAAAAGCTCCCATCTGGCAGGCAATCTTTCCCCCACTCTATCTCCTAATTTATTGTCACTTTTACAACTAGGGTCAGTGTCCTTTGAACGTTCCTATTGTTCGTCCTAAGCTCCAAATGCACCATCTGCTTTCTCTGTACTGAAATCAACAGTCGCACTCTCCTATTTGTATTCTTTCATGGGATTTCAAAACTGCTTACCTCCCTCAGTCACGTATTTAACAAGTAGATTTCTAGAGGTTATAACATACAAAGAGGCACCTCAGAGCACTTTACAGAGTAAGGGACAACAAATCGACAGTTGGTGGGCAGAGTGGTGCGGGGGAGAATATGCAGCGGGCAAATGTCATCAATGAAGAGGTTTCTTCAAGAGATTTTTGAAGGCATGGAGAGAAGTAGCAAGGCAGGGTTGTTAAAGGACAGGGCTCCAAAGGGTTAGACAAGGTGGCTGAAAGATCAGCCGTTGATGGCGGAGCGTAGAGAGCACAGAACAAGTAGACCAGTACTGGAGGACCAGTGGATACGTGTTGGGACATAGAGCTGCAGAAGATCACGGCAGTCACGAGGCTGAAGAGAGATTTGAGGGCGAGGACAAGAATCTCATCAAGTCGATTCTCTCAGATACTGGTTTTAAAGCTGAAGTTTGGCATCACCTAGTCAGTATTCCCCAACACCCCCTTCCCCAACACTCCCACTGGAAACCACTAAATGCAGCCTAGGCCCGGGATTGACCCTGGAACTTTCCTGAGTTGCAGGACTAGGTACCAGTACGCACAGTTGTTCCAAGTCAAACTTTAAATAAAAATGATAAGTTATGGCAAATTAAAAATGTTATAACTGGTCCATTGTAAATTTAGTATGAAAAATACATCTAAAAATTACATCTATTTTTCTTTGTTTGTCCCCTTCTACACAACTGACAAGCCCAAACCCAAACTCTGCAGAGATGGACTCCCTCTAAGGAGAACTGCAGCATTTCATCAAATGAAAAATGTTATGTTGATCAAATCACTGAACTTACATTGCACAAGTATTTGAAGGATGAATTTGCTAATTAAGTTATGCACTAACACAGGCCATCAAGCAGCCTATTATCAAAGTGACAAACAATGTCTATGGTACAGGCTGAGAATTAGACCCAATGAAGTGTTTATGAAATGAGATATAGATTTGACTCTATTACTGCCTGCACTGTATAAACCAGGACAATTGGGCAGCTTTATTGCATCAAAGGCTTCTATTCATACATGCCTACTAAAATCACATTAATGTTGAGGTCATTCTATTCAAAGACAGTAAAGGAGAAATTGGAATGTATTAACAAGTCATAATGCCTCTGGGGCAGGGAGGGACATTCCAGTTCAAAGATAATGTGTGAACATACATCAATATAAACCATGGCCGCAAAAAGAATTGTGTTTATTAAAGGACGAGTGCACCAATAGAGAAAGCACGACAGTCATTAATAATCTCATCCATGCTGTGATGCGTGGCAGATGTTCCATGATCCCAGGGAAAAATGCACTCTTGGTGCAATTTAAACCATTTTGGATGATAAGACAATGTGAAAAATTGAAATGTCTACTTCATGCATGCAGAAAAAAATCATCAACTTTTTAATCCTGTTTATTAGTATTGGCAGAATTTTTTTTTTAAATCACAAATTAGAGATTGTGCACTTACTGAATGGACAAGAACATTTCATATACTATTACCCATATTGCCCTTGAAATGAATGGTTTGATTCTTGTTGTGTTAGCCAAACATACAGAGAGCACTTCAATATGTTTTTCCCCAATCAGGATTTGAAACTTGGACATTTCAGATAAGACTACATTCTGATTAAGATTGCATTTTGATTTACTTCAATATTCCTTTTTCCTCCTTTTGTAAGTAATTTGCCAAAACACATCCTATGGCAAACAGGCTTAACCTAGGCCACTGAGCCTCTAGAAAGGCCCAATTCAAGCACTGATGTGGTTGCCGTTAGTGATTCCTCCCTGGTGTGTGTGGCACTCCATTTAGCAGTGAAACATTCACCCAAGGCAGCCCACATCTTGAGCCCATAATCAGGACACACATTATTCCAAACCCTGCAGCACCAAATGACCTCAAAGGCATCCAAATGACTTGGGTGTGAGGGAACTTTACAGTAGTCAGCGACTGCAAGAGTGAACTGGAATTAGATACAGTTTGTGGTTTCAATACAGTCATCACACAGTTGACTATTTGTAATCGACTGACCAGAATCCATTCCAAACTATATCAGCAAATAAGTAGACCTTTGGCAGGAGGGTTGATACCCAGAGGACATGGATTAATATAAATGCCAAAAGAACCAGTGAGTTGTTACGATCTGGAATGAGCTGCCTGGAAGGGTGGGTGGACAGATTCAATGGCAACTTTCCAAAGGGAATTGGATAGATACTTGAAAAGGAAAAAAACTGCAGGGCAATGGGGAAAGAGCGGGGGAGTGGGAGTCATTAGAGAGCTCTTTCAAAGAGCTGGCACAGGCACGATGGGCCGAATGGTCTCATTCTGTGCTGTATCATTCTGCACCAACTTTTCGGCATTAGCGTTCTTGCTTGCAACAGGAGTTCCACAGTACGCTGGTGCCAGAGCTTAAACCTAGACCATATATCGCAGGAATACCACTCATGTGGGAAAGAGGCATTGGGGCAACAGTCCTCAATAGTCACATTCTAAACTGTGATCCATTGCAAATGAGGATCTCATTTCTATCCATGGTCCATGTGAAGATGGAAATGTGTACATAAAATAAGCAGAACCTTTAGATTGAACCAAACCATTTATCAAACAGACAATGTAAGCAATCCAGTTATGGAACCCTAAATTATAAACTAACAAGTCAACACAAAATATACAACATGTGCTTTAATGGTTGGTGTGATACAAGCTTGACACAAACATCCATGCAAAAGAAGCACATGGTATGAATGGACCCTGACTTACGTTATAGCAGCAGGGAGAGAAGGTAAAAAGCCAGATGAAAGTGTTAGAATGGAGTGGACATGAGGAAAGAGAGATGCGGATGAGGAGCCTTGATTGACGGAAGCAACTTGCCCTAGATGTGCAGGCTCAGAGCCCCGTTTACATTCCTGCTCGAGGCTAACTCAAACATTTTTTTTTTATAAAACATATCCAATCGGCAGCATTAATCAGTAGAAAGAAAAACAGATAAACGTTAGCTTCAGCACTTGCATTCATTAATGGGAGTGCTCTATGGCCAGCCATTTGTTTACGTCTTCATTCACATACGGCTCTGGAGACAGACAATTCATGCGACAATGCTTTCTGCCTTTATAACAAACTAACAACATTTCACCTCAAACTTATAATAAGTTTATGATTACAAGATGATTTTTTTTATGCCCACATCTGTTTGTGAACGACCACTCTCAAGAATTAACTTTCAATTAAGTCTGCCATATCAAAATATTGATTTTTGAAATGCGATCATGGTGGCCAAAAATAAAAAAGGAAATATTTTTAAAGAATAAGTCATTTTAAAAATCTCAATGCTTTATCAACATTTAGTCATCAACATATTCACCCTCAAAGAACACATCACTTCTTCCATTCAAATACAGTCACATTCAACCAGAGTTAAACCAACACATCTGGCATCTCGATAGTGTACACTCCAACGATGAGTGCTGAGGGCATCTGGTTGCACCTCCCTGGTCTCTGGCCCTAGTCCTGACTCCAGGTTTTCAATACAACCAGTGCACAATCTTCGCACAACACTGGTGTAAATGTATGCACCTGTGAGTATGCTGCTCCTTTATGTATTGGGGACTTGGCCTGGAAGGTATTGCACGGGGCAGACCCATGCGATAAATTTATAAGTTGGTTCACAGACTCCCAGGTCGCCTGCAATTTCTGCGGTCTGGAGGAGTCCGTGTTCCATGTGTATGTCGAACGTGTGAGGTTGCATTCCCCTCTTTCATTATTTGAAGGGGCTGCTCCTCAAATTCTGGTTGCACTTCATTCCCACAATCCTGATCTTTGTGCACCCTGTGCGGAGGGGAGTGGGCAGGTCGGAAGGCCTCCTTGTAGGACTGCTCCTGGGCACGGCCAAGGGGGCCATCAGCCGGTCCAGGCAGCGGGCGGTCGAGGGGGTCATTCAGCCTGACTGCCTGCCTCTCTTCCGCGGTTACATCCGAGCCAGGGTGTCCCTGGAGATGGAGCACGCAGTGTCCGCCGGTACGCTCACGGCTTTCCGCGAGAGGTGGGCGCTGAAGGGACTGGAATGCATCGTCACCCCCGGCAACCAAATTTTAATTTGATTTTATATGTTTAAAGTTTAATTCTTTTATTGTGCCTGGTTTGCGTGTCCTCCGCCCCCACACCTTTTAGCCAGGGGGCACTTGTATAATGTGTGTTTTTACTGCCCTAAAAAAACCCTCAAAAAAACAAAAAAAAGGGGCACTTGAAAAGTGTTTGGAGTGACCCCCCCTTTTAATTAAGGGACATTTGATTTAATGTTTATTTTGAGAGGTGGGCACCAGAGGGACTGGAGTGCATCATCACCCCCAGCAACCAAATTTTAATTTTATCTGTTATTGTTCCTTTAAAGTTTTATTTGTTAATTTGTGGGTTCAGGACACTGGCTTTACCTGGTTATTGTAAAATAGTTGCAGAGTTGTTGAATAGTGAGTGACTTTGCCAGTCTCACAATGTTTACAAGACTCAATAAAACCCCAGCTAGTTGGGTCTAGGCCATCCACGATGAGGTATGCAGTTGTGAGCCTGGTGGATGAACTGGTAATGTGTAGTGTGATTGTTAAATATTTTGCTATTAAACCAACTAGTTATTAATAGCAATGTGTTGTTTTGAATTCTTAAGCAAAGACGCCATAAAGAAAATATATTACAATTGGCTGATGGGGAACTCAAAGGCTTACCATTTATATGGTGCTGACCATTCTTTCTACCACTTGTCAAGTTTGACTCATTGTATCCCTGAAACCAAGAACTATGGCTATGTGGTATGGAACCTAAAATTAGTTCAAATTGAATTTAACCTTTATTTAAGTTAACTATTAACAAAAGTTGGATTGCCAGGCCACAGTGAGATCCTCACCAGTTGGCCAGACTTTGTATTTTAGGAACAAAGTGCCCATTTACCATCTAACGATAAAGCAACTGCGTCCACAGTCCACTTTTAACGAACAAACGCGGCAATGAAAGAGGCGGTTCATTTGGCCTTCTTGCTGATCAAACACTTGAGGTAGCCAGTTGTTACTTGGAGTGGGGTGTGGGGGAGGGGGGGAGCGGAAAAAGACCTGCGAAAGCCTCGACAGCAAGTGTTAGTCGGCTAAATTGTTGCAAAAGCCTGTTCTTCCCCTCATCTGATGGCCACTGATGCACTCCCAACTGAGATATGCTAACTTAGTACGGATCAGGGGTCGAGCCAAGACCAGTCAGCTGGTTCCTATTGTGGAGCTCACTGCTTAGTTTCATTTAGATTGTTGGTAGCAGAATCACAGTATTCCCATCTACACCTCGACAAATGCCAAGCAAAACTTACAGCTCCTGCCAGTTACAAATGTAAGGACCGCCCACACAAGTTTGCTAACCATATCAGAACCAGGACTCCTGCTGCTGGGCTAGATTGGTAAGTATTTGGATTCACATTATGTAATCGGCTCTTCAATACGGTAACATTTATGTTGATTAAGTCTCATGGCTTACCTAGGCTACTTCACAAAAGATGTTTTTCTCCCAGTAGTTCTGACTTACAGGTAAACATATTGAGTGAATGAAATTGTTACTGAATAAATGGCGCCTTAAGATAGGGTGCAAAGTACAGCTCCTTTCTTTCTGATAAGAGTCATACATTCAAAATGCTGACGGGTGACGTCTATGTTCTGTGGACTTGCCAGAATTTAACTCGTTAACGGACACACACACACAGACACTCCCACACACACACACACAGACACTCCCACACACACACACACAGACACTCCCACAAACACACACAGACACTCCCACACACACACACAGACACTCCCACACACACACACAGACACTCCCACACACACACACACAGACACAATTGTAACTGTATATTTAAATATCTTTAAACCTGCGACTGATTTGTAATATTTCTACTGCAGGGAACAAAACCAAAAAGAAAACAAATTTGACGCACATTTTCAGAAAGTTTCTGATTCAGTTTAGTTGAAGGGCCTCCTGTATACAAATTAAACCTTAAAATACTAAACTGCAGAAAATGCAGCTGGTTATAAAGGCAGAAACTCTTTTTGGATTATAAGCTCCATACAGCTGCTGTGTAAAGAGGTGATGTAATTGGAGTGTGCTGTGATAAATGGACAGACAGCAACGACAGGTGCACTCAACATTCTGCAGATATACTTACCGAAAATCATCCAAATTTAGGCTACTTCTGCAACAACAGGCACAAGGAATTATACTTTACCCAGCACAAAACATACACGGAGACCAGAACACAACACACGCACACACAATGAAAACTTATACAATTGATAAGAAAACTAAATGGACAGTTTTTTAAAATTTACACCATTTGTTGTATTTTTTTTGTCTCATTCAGAGGGACATTTGATAAATGATGGAGTAACTTAGGCTTTCTGTGGTCAATGTATCCTCTTCGAAATCTGTAAGTATTTCAATGTGTTGGGGTAAATCGATAAAGATTTGGATTCACAATGTTAGTCAATACTTTAAAGTTTATATTGATTAAGTCTCAAGGGATTAGGCCATTTCACAAAAGTTTTTTCCTCCCCGAGTAGTCCTGGTTTACAGATACTGAGTGAGTGATATTGTAACTGAACAAGTAATGTTTTAAGATGGGGTGCAAAGTGGAGGCGCAATTAATTTACCAAGGAATCATATGCGTGTGTCAAGATTTTTGAGATGAAGGGGTTGTCTTATGAAGATAGTTTGAGCAGGTTGGGCCTATACTCATTGGAGTTTAGAAAAATAAGAGGTGATCTTATTGAAACATGTAAGATTATGAGGGGGATTGACAGGTTAGATGCAGAGGGGATGTTTCCCCTCGTGGGGGAATCTAGAACTAGGGGGCATATCTTCAGTATAAGGGTCGCCCATTTAAAATGGAGATGAGAAGGAATTTCTTCTCTCAGAGGGTCGTGAATATATATAGAATTCTCTGCCCAGAGAGCTGTGGAGGCTGGGTCATTGAATGTATTTAAGGAGGAGAAAGACAGATTTTTGAACGATAAGGGAGTGAAGGGTTATGGGGAGCGGGCAGGAAAGTGGAGTTGAGGCCAGGATCAATATGATCGTATTGAGTGGCGGAGCTGGCTCGAGGGGCCAAATGGCCTACTCCAGCTTCTATTTCTTATATTATGTTCTGAACAAGATTAGTGAAGAAATGGTATAGCTGTGGCTCCATCCCGAGAACAAGCAATAAAGACTGAGTGTTAAATATCCGCTGGGAGCGCCAACCATTTTCCCTTTCAGAGTGACTCCTGCCAACGAACCAGAAGCTGTGCAGAATATCTGTCGGGTCCCAAATTTAAAAAATAACGTTCCCCACAACAGACGGAGGTTTGCGTAAATGCCAACTCTAGCGGTTTTTTCCCTTGTTGGAAAGAATTTTATTATAAATAAGTGCGAATAAAATTTAAAACGGGCATCATTTTCCCATGATCAATTTGATTAATAAACACGCAACACACAGGATAATGATCACAGCCTTTTCTGCCCGACTGCTTTTCTTGAATTAGAGACAGTTCCAAATTGAGAAAAGCCAACATTCCTCAGCCCAAAGCTCCAGGCGCAACTTTCTCAAGTTTTGTACATTTCTCTTTTTTAAAAAAAAATGATCTTTTCTATTATCTCAGCAGGGTTCATACTCAAAGTTCACCATGAAACCTGCGCAGTCTTCCTGTCCAAATATTGACACTGAATCGTGGTCATTAGCATTTTCTGAACAATTGCTGTCCTTTCTTAAACCTTTGGGGACTGTGGCCACATTTGAGAAGCCGGGCTGTGAGTTGTTCTAGTGACTGGCAAAACTAGCACAATTTCCATTCTATCAAAATGACTGTTGACTACGAAGTCCGGCGAGAACAACCCCAACCAAGAAGCCATTGGAACGATTGTGTCGTTGGCAGCAGACACGTCCTTTTCCAAGGGTTACCCCCCCCCGGCTTGTTTGCCACCGCTCCCCCTCTGCCGCTGGTTTATATGAAAGCACCGTGCAGCAACCCTTCAATTTTCACTCCCTGCTCACAGAAATGAATGATTTCCATATTATAATTCCCTTTGATGCCAAGGACAAATTGGGAACTCGTCGTATGGGAAAATCGTGAGGTAATTCTACATTCCACCACTCCACTATAGCTTGTTGGAGAACAATTCTACGCTATCACCTTTAGTTATTTTACTGAAAAATTACAGCATTAATGAAACAGACCTAAACTGTAGTTAGAAACTTATTTTTTTAAACAAACATTAAAGGATGCATTGAAAAATTCTACCTTCGTTAAATCAAAGTTATTTAATCTTTATTCCACATTGCAAATAGGCCTGAGTTTGACCAGAGCTGCACAGATAAATATATCACAAAAATGTATCTACTTATCATTTAAAACAAAAACTCAAGGCGATGAAACTCTTCACAGGTACTCATCACCACATGGTCTCAAAAACTTGTGATTTGGGGACTATATATATATATAATATATGTGTGTATGTATGCAGAATTGCTACACATTACTAAGGCACTGCGCACCTCTAGAGGTTACACTGATCAGCAGCTAAAACAAAACTAGGCAGTTCATGCCTCAGTTGGGAATGCCAAAGAAGCTGAACCCTATATTCCAGGAATGTCTCAGATTTAATCCTCAACTTGTACTGAGTTAGCGAATGTCCACGGGTGGGAAAAACAAAAACGTGTATTTATATAGCACCTTTCACGACATCAGGACGTCCCAAAATGCTTTACAGCCAATGAAGTAATTTTTGAAATGTAGTCATTGTTATAATGTTATAATGCAGGCAAGGCCTATATTCTCTAGAGTTTAGAAGAATGAGAGGTGATCTCTTTGAAATATACAACATTTTTTACAAGCTTGACAGGGTAGACGCAGGGAGGATGCTCCCTCTGACTGGGGAGTCTAGAACCAGGGGTCACAGTCGCAGAATAAGGGGTCAGCCATTTAGGACGGAGGTGCGGAGAAACTTCTTCACTCAGAGGATGGTGAATCTTTGGAATTCTCTACCACAGAGGGCTGTGGAGGCTCAGTCTTTGAGTATATTCAAGACAGAGAGCGATAGATTTTTGAATATTAAGGGAATCAAGGGGTATGGGGACAGTGCAGGAAAGTGGAGTTGAGGTCGAAAATCAACCCTGATCTCATTGAACAGCGGAGCAGGCTCAAGGGGCCGAATGGCTTACTCTTGCTCCTATTTCTTATGTTCTTAAACGCAGCAGGCAATTTGCGCCCAGCTCTGTGACAGAGCAATCGGGCCGACAGAGGCATTTCACAGCTCGCGCCAAGGGTAGGCCTGCTGTGACCATTAAATGTAACCTCCTCCCGCACAGGTATAAGGACACTAAAAGGTACAGCCTCAGCAGGGTGATCAGAAAGCTGCCATCCATTTTAATTTGCATTGAAGTGGGAGACTGTCAATCACCCGTGAACTGACGGGTGACATGGGTAACTACGAGAGATTCCACTTCACTAAATATATGTTTAAAAGTACACAGAAAATCTGGTGCACTGCTTCTTTTCACTCATCGCTATTTGATCACTGAATATAAATTATAATTAAATAGTTGGGCTTAAAAACAAATGGGCTCAAGTTAGGAGTATAAGGAGATGCATTGCCAAGTACATAAGAACATAAGTAATAGGAGCAGGAGTAGGCCATACGGCCCCTCAAGCCTGCTCTGCCATTTAATACAATCTTGGCTGATCAGATCATGGGCTCGCGTCCACTTCCCTGCCCGCTCCCCATAACCCCTTATCGTTTAAGAAACTGCCTATTTCTGCCTTAAATTTATTCAATGTCCCAGCTTCCACAGCTCTCAGAGAGCGAATGCCACAGATTAACAATCCTCTGAGAAGAAATTTCTCCTCATCTCAGTTTTAAACGGGCGGCTCCTTATTCTAAGATCATGTCCCCTAGTTCTAGTCTCCCCCATCAGTGGAAACATCCTCTGTGCATCCACCTTGTCAAGCCCCCTCATAATCTTATATGTTTCGATAAGATCACACCTCAATCTTCTGAATGCCAATGAGTAGAGGCCCAACCTACTCAACCTTTCTTCATCTCTGGAATCAACCTAGTGAACCTTCTCTGAACTGCCTCCAAAGCAAGTATATCCTTTCGTAAATATGGAAACCAAAACTGTACGCAGTATTCCAGGTGTGGCCTCACCAATACCCTGTATAACTGGAGCAAGACTTCCCTGCTTTTATACTCCATCCCCTTTGCAATAAAGGCCAAGATAACATTGGCTTTCCTGATCACTTACTGTACCTGCATACTAACCTTTTGTGTTTCATGCACAAGCACCCCCAGGTCCCACTGTACATGCTATAATACTTACCTAATTAATTTATATAAGTTATTCGTAATTACCATGGTGAGATCCTAAACATGCCAGGCTTATCGGGTTCAAAAAATACATATTATAATGCAGACTATGTTGCATTGAAAATGGACCCAGAACGCAGATGGTGAAAAGTCCAGGTTATACACAAAAGTTGCAGTTATTGGAGTGTAAATGAAGTTTTTATTTTGTTGATGCAAAGTCTATGGAATATGCATCTCTCTAAATTCGAGTGCTGAATTTCCTTGACGTAAGGAAGACGGTTTGATTTAGGAGCATAGTTGGATGGGGGACAGAGTCGTGAATTCAAATCTCAAATCTCTAATCAGAGCAGAAATAATTGTGTTTTCAACAAAGAAGCTCAAAGACAACAGAAAGCACTTCAGTAACAGCGAAGTGAAAATGAAGACATTCATACGGCTACTTGGTTTAAATAAAACGTGGGACATTGGTGCGAGTTGTGTTCACCATCAACCCCTCCGACTCACCTATTGGACTTCGAGTTGCGCGTCGGTGATTCTGCTCCTTTCAACAGATATCTGAAATACTGTGTAGAAGGAAACTGAGTCAACACATCGCTCCCAATGCAGATCAATTTGTAAGTGACCTGCATCTAAAATCGCAGCCACTCTCCTGTCAGTATCGCGACCAACACACAAGCCCCTTACCGCCTAAACACAGCCGCTTAGTCTGAGTGCGTTTTTTAAAGTGAGGGAATAAGTAAAACATACAAGCTGTGTACAAGGATTGTAGAAGCTACGATAATTCTCACTTCAATTACAACTGCTGAAGAGAGTTAATATAACGGGTAATCATTCTAAATGGCATCAAGAAGCTGTCTCTACACACACACACACACTGTCCAGAAACAGGGGTCACAGCCAAGGTCAGTGGGACTGTCACACTCCCATTGAGTCCACACAGCTCACTTCCCCCACCCCCAGTCATCAAGATCCACGGTGCGGCCCTGGACAACGTGGACCATTTCCCATACCTCGGGAGCCTCATATCAACAAGAGCAGACATAGACGACGAGATCCAACACCGTCTCCAGTGCACCAGCGCAGCCTTCGGCCGCCTGAGAAAAAGAATGTTCGAAGACCAGGCCCTTAAATCTGCCACCAAGCTCATGGTCTACAGGGCTGTAGTAATACCCGCCCTCCTGTCTGGCTCAGAGACATGGACCATGTACAGTAGACGCCTCAAGTCACTGGAGAAATACCACCGATGCATCCGCAAGTTCCTACAAATCTCCTGGGAGGACAGACGCACCAACATTAATGTCCTCGACTAGGCCAACATCCCCAGCATTGAAGCACTGACCACACTTGATCAGCTCCGCTGGGCAGGCCACATAGTTCACATGCCAGACACGAGCCTCCTAAAGCAAGCGCTCTACTCGGAACTCCTTCACGGTAAGCGAGCCAAAGGTGGGCAGAGGAAACGTTTCAAGGACACCCTCAAAGCCTCCCTGATAAAGTGCAACATCCCTATCGACACCTGGGAGTCCCTGGCCAAAGACCGCCCTAAGTGGAGGAAGTGCATCCGGGAGGGCGCTGAGCACCTCGAGTCTTGTTGCCGAGAGCATGCAGAAATCAAGCGCAGGCAGCGGAAAGAGCGTGCGGCAAACCAGTCCCACCCACCCCTTCCCTCAACGACTATCTGTCCCACCTGTGACAGGGACTGTGGTTCTCGTATTGGACTGTTCAGCCACCTAAGGACTCATTTTTAGAGTGGAAGCAAGTCTTCCTCGATTCAGACGGACTGCCTATGATGGTGATGATAGTTCAACATTCCCCTGCCCCACAACTGACAAACATAACCCTCTATCCAAAACCATGGTTGAGCAATCGATTCCCATCTCTGCCAATGCTCCTTGCTGTGGGATACGCAACAGTTCCCTGGGTGGATGTCCCTTCTCTTTTCCTTGCTTGGGACCTCTGTCAGTCAGCTCATTCAAACCAGCAACTCAGCTCGTCAGTAATGTCAAATGAGATAAAAAAATATTTTGACGTCTATAGTACAACGTTTTAGTACACCAGTCCCTGAGCTGGAGGAGGGATGCGTGTGGACTTGAAGGGAACCTCATCCCGACATTAGACAACTTAATCTCGGCTGATCTGGAATTCACGGCTGGATAGGATGGTGGCAGCAGGTAACTTTCAAAAGGGAATTGGAGAAATAATTGAAGGGGAGAAATCTGCAGGACTATGGGGATAGCTCTTTCAATGAGGCGGCACAGACACGATGGGCCGAATGACTGCCTTCTGTGCTGTAGGTTATAGGAAGCACCAATGTCCCTCATTACCAAAACTCTCTCGGTATTTATACACGGAGAGAGCCTCTCCAGCATCTTTAATAAACAGCAAATAAACCCATGGGCAGTATTAGCACCCCTTGCAAAACGACAGGATGGTGTGAATACCAGTAATGGCTGCTTGAGCTCACTGCACACACTGCACTGCTTTTAGGTCTGTTACACAGGGTGCAAGTTTGTGACCACTAGAGGTCACTGCACAATCACTCTCTCTCACTCTCACTCCGATTTCTTCATGTCATGACTCAACCCTTCAGCCAAAGCTTTTTCTGAGGATAAAGGATGGGGAAGGGGGCCAACATTTGTGTTGCTCCATCTTAAATCAGGGAATAGAATACGGCCAGTGTGATCTCCTGGACTAGTTTCGATCGCCTGGATGGGTCGGAGAGGAATTTTCCCAGATTTTTTCTCTCTAAATTGGCCTGGGTTTTTATCTGGTTTTTGCCTCTCCCAGGAGATCACATGGCTCCGGTTGGGGTGGAGTGTAGAATGTTTTAGTATAAGAGGTGTCGCAGTTGTGTGGGGTGGACTGGTTGGGCTGGGTGCTCTTTGCCTTTCCGTCATTGTTGATAGGTTTATATGTAACCTTCAGGGCCGCTGACCAAGGGCCGTGTGGCTCTTTGTCGGCCGGCGTGGACACGATGGACCAAAATGGCCTCCTTTTGCGCTGTAAATTTCTATGTTTCTAAACATCTGTTTATTCTACAAAGAGGAACAGATAGGGCAAAAACGTTACCTCATGAATTTGTCCAGATTTCACCTTCGTCTTTTTGCTGAATTAAACTCGATTTTGAGATCACCGACCTGCCATCTCAGCCAGGGCTGGTGCACGGTGACCCCAAGAAAGAGCAAGGGTGAAAATGCCAACGAAAGAGCAACATCCCTTTAAAGGGAAAGGATTTTATACCAGTCAGGAGGATTTGCATTCAAACCCATTGGGCTGGAGTTTTGACGATTTCGGGGCGGTAATGGTGGTGGGGAGGGACAGTTTGTGCCTCAGTGCACAAGTCTGGGCAGCTGGGCCCCGAGTCAGGGGGCGCAGCGCTAAGGGAGGTGTTGTACACCTCTCTCGGGGCGTTAGGCTGGGAAACTCCCGAGCTAAAGAGCCGTGCCGGGAGCGCTCCGAGAGACGCCTGGGGAGAGAAATTAAAACTGGAAAAAAAAACACAAAAACATTCCCAAAACATTGCCTTCACCACCACAACATAAATCGGCAAAAGAATTTTAAAAAAACAATCGCACTTACCCTAGCTCTCCATTACTTAGCTCTCTGCAGTCGGTATCGTTGGACCGCCCGTATTTACAGACGGTCAGTGAGGGGCGTGCTTTGCGATGTACGGGTCGGGCGGAAGTCAAAGAGCGCGTCGGTGCTGCTCCGCACCGCCCCGCCGTAAAACCATCCCCGAAAACCCCCGCGGGGCGCTGGAGGCCAAGCGCCCGCTCAGAAAACCTCACCGCCAACACTGCCGCCACTCAGGGATGAGAAACAGAACACGAAGGAGCAGAAAATCCACCCCATTCGCTTTAAGTCTCAGCGACGGGGTAAAAAAAAACGATGCAAACCGAACATAAGTAACATGCAGTTTCTGTACCTCATCACTATGGCAAAACATCGGAGTAAACACCGTCTCAAGCAGATTCATGACGTGTTCATAAGCCTCAAACAAACAGCGCATGGTCTGAAGTTTCACCACATCCCTGTACGATCCTTCAGCAACTGCAAGGGTTAAAATACAGCCCATCAATTAAATTATCCAACAAGGTTACAGCTTCATGCATTCACAAAACTATAATTGTGCACAACACAACACAAAGGAATAATACGCAGTGACAAGGTCCCACATGGCAGACTGGTAAAGTTCAACGGAAAAATGGTAAGTTGGATTCAAAATTGACTCAGAGGCAGGAAGCAAAGGGTAATGGTAGCCGGGTGTTTTTGTGACTGGAAGGCTGAATCCAGTGGGGTTCCACAGGGCTCAGTACTAGGTCCCTTGCTTTTTGTGGTATACATCAATGATCTAGCCTTGAATATAGGGGGTATGATTAAGACGTTTGCAGATGATACAAAAATCGGCTGTGTGGTTGATAATGAAGAAGAAAGCTGTAGACTGCAGGAAGATATCAATGAACTGGACAGGTGGACAGAACAGTGGCAAATGGAATTCAATCCAGAGAAGTGTGAGGTAATGCATTTGGAGAGGGCTAACCAGGCAAGGGAATACACATTAAATGGCAGGATACAGAGGTGTAGTGGAACAAAGGGACCTTGGAGTGCATGTCCACAAATCCCTGAAGATAGCAGGCCAGGTAGATAAGGTGGTTAAGAAGTCATATGGAATACTTGCCTTTATTAGCCAAAGCATAGAATATAAGAGCAGGGAGGTTATGCTTGAACTGTATAAAACACTGGATAGGCCACAGCTGGAGTATTGTGTGCAGTTCTGGTCACCACATTGCAGGAAAGATGTGATTGCATTTGAGAGGATACAGAGATTTATGAGGATGTTGCCGGGACTGGAGAATTTTAGCTATGAGCAAAGATTGGATAGGCTGGGGTGTTTTCTTTGGAACAGAGCAGGCTGTAGGGAGACCTTACTGAGATGTATAAAAATATGAGGGGCCTAGATAGAGTGGATAGGAAGGACCTGTTTCCCCTAGCAGAGGGATCAACATCCAGGGGGCATAGATTTAAAGTAATTGGTAGAAGGATTAGAGGGGAGTTGAGGAGAACTTTCTTCACCAGAGGGTGGTGGGGGTCTGGAACTCATTGCCTGAAAGGGTGGTAGATGCAGAAACCCTCACCACATTTAAAAAGTACTTGGATATGCACCTGAAGTGCCGTAACCTGCAGGGCTACGGACCCAGAGCTGGAAAGGGGGATTAGGCTGGATAGCTCTTTGTCGGCTGGCATAGACACGATGGGCCGAATGGCCTCCTTCCGTGCTGTAAATGTCTATGATTCTATTGAGATTCTTCAAGTTACTGTGCAGTCCAAGCACAGAAACTGGAGATCGCACACCACTTTGGTACTCCCCGGTAATCCTTTGACTCCAGAATGGGATAATCGCGGCCTATGTTTAAGACCTGAGAAATGGTGCAAGTCATTAATTTAGGTACAGGTAAGTTTCCTGTTGGTCTAAGTTGAGAACGCCCCATTACTACTTACTAAATTTTGCCTTTTTCACATCCAGGCCTTTCAGAGTCAGAAGGATCTGACGACTACTGAAAACTTTCGGATCTTCAGTGAGGTAAACTGTCGAGTTTCAATCTAATGGCACAAAACCCTCATGAATCTGTTCTGGGTTAACTCGTTTGACATCTGTAAATACTTTAGAAAATCCACAACAGCAGAGAGAAGTCCACAGTCGTGGTACTGGATATTCCCTCAATTTTGCACAGGTCTAATGTCAAGCGACGTGGTCTCTCAGATGGAAATACCACGACGTCCATAAGGCATTTGACAAAGCTCGACACAAAAGGTTACTAATTAAAGTTAAAGCTGTGGCGATATAGGGTAAATCTTGGGTATGGTCAAGAAACAGGCCGAGGGGTAGAAAACATTTGGTACTGGTTAGAGGAGCTACGTCAGCATGGGGCAGGGAGAGGAAGTACTGAGTGGGATGCCCAGGGATCGGTTTTGGGATCACGACTGTTTCTAATTTACAGCAATGGCTCTGAATCAAAAAGCAAATGTAAATTTGCAGATGATACCAAACTAGAGGGGCATGGAATTAGAGAAGGCAGCTCAGAAATTACAGAATGAGTTGGACAAAGTATGCAAGTGGCCAGAACAATGGCAGATAAAATTCAACGGTGAATAAGCGTAAAGGATTACACACAAGTTGAAAAAGACTTGGACCCAACGCTCAACATGTCCAATCAATTCAGAGCATTAAAGCCAATAGAACAATGAACTGTATAGCCACAATAGAAGTCAGAGGAAGTCCCGATTATACTGTACAGGGTCCTGGTCTGACTGCAGCTCAAGTACAGTGGCCAGTTCTGGTCACTAAGACATGTTGTGCGGTCTGCACTTAAATGGAGTGACTTAAACAGAGTGGTTTATTCGGGAATTTGGAAAGAGTGGGATTAAGGAGAAGGGGGGGATGGAGTTGCTGCTTTTTGCCTACACTACTTGTAGTGTTGTGTGTTACAGGTAGATATTTAATTTCATTACGCATAACTTAATCTAGACCAATTAAGTAATCAAGGAACTACTAAACTGTAAAGTAAATTACTTAAATACAAATGTAATTACATTTAAATAGAATTAAATAGAACTGGAATGGCAGTGCAGGTGATGTGCCACAACTACAGCATGTGGGAGTTTGTGGAAAGCATTGTGATCCTGGACAACCACGTTTGCAGTAAGTGCCTGCATCTTGAGGAACTTCGGCTCAGAGTTGTTGAGCTGGAGTCCCAGGTGACATTGCAGGGCATCAGGAAGGGGGAGAGCTACCTGGACACTTTCATCCAGGAGGCAGTCACACCCCTTAGGTTAGGTAGTGGTGCAGGTCTGGTTAGTGGTCAGGAACAGGAGGGTGGGACTGCAACTCAGGCAGGTAAGGGGACCCCCCCCCAGGTGCAGTGCCAGAGGAGCCTTGGCCTTTATCCTTATCCAACAGGTTTTTGCTACCAGTATGGATGAGGGAAATGCCTGCAGGATGGATGAGCAAGCTGACCATGGTACCATAGTGCAGGAGGCCATTCAAGTGTGGGGAGCGAAAGGGAATGAAGTTGTGGTAGGGGACAGTATAGTCAGAGGGATAGATATTGTTCTCTGCAGCTGAGACAGGCGGTTCCGAAGGTTGTGTTGCCTGCCCGGTGCCAGGGTTAAAGACATCTCTTCGCGGCTGGAGAAAAACTTGAGTGGGAAGAGGCTGATCCAGTTGTCGTGATCCATGTCAGAACCAATGACAGAGGTAGAATTAGGAATGAGGTTCTGCTGAGAGAGTTTGATGAGGAGTTGGGTCCAAACAGAACCTCAGGGGTATGACTGCCTCCTGGATGAAAGTGTCCAGGTAGCTCTCCCCCTTCCTGATGCCCTGCAATGTCACCTGGGACTCCAGCTCAACAACTCTGAGCTGATGTTCCTTAAAAAGCAGAACCTCAAAAAGGTAATAACCTCTGGATTGTTACCTGAGCCATACACCAATTGACGTAGGGATAAGCAGATTATAGGTTTAAATGCGTGGCTCAAAGAATGGGAGCCAGGGGTTTTGCTTCATGGGGCACTGGCACCAGTACTGGGGAAAGAGGGAGCTGTTCCATCGGGATGGGCTCCACTTGAACAAACTGGAACCAGTGTCCGGGTGAATTGAAAAACTAGGGCAGTAGACACAGCTTTAAACTAATGGGGGGGGGGGGGGGGGGGGAGGATTCAGGAAAGTGTCAAGGTTCTAGAGCAGAGCAAAGTTTTGGGTAAAAATAAACAGAGTGGGTCAGGAAGGGACAAAGAGAGTAACAAATGTGATTGGGCGACAGTGACCAAGGGAAAAATAGAAAAAAGTCAAAGCTAAAGGCACTAAATCTGATTGCGCGAAGCATTCGCAACAAAATAGATGAATTAATAGTGCAGATAGAAATTAATAGGTTTGATCTAATAGCACTTAGAGGCGTGGTTGCAGAGTGACCAAGGTTGGGAACTAAATATTCCAAGATGTTTAACTTTTAGAAGAGATAGACAGAATAGAAAAGGAGGAAGGGTAGCCCTGATAATAAAGGATGGGAGAAAGACAGTAGAGAGAAAGGATCTTAGCTCGGAAAATCAAGAAGTAGAATCTATTTGGGTGGAGCTAAGAAACAGCAAGGGGCAGAAAACATTGGTGGGAGTTGTTTATAGGCCCCCAAACAGTAGTTGTAATGTAGGGCAGTGTATAAATCAGGAAATTATAGACTCGTGTAACAAAAATAAATACAATAATCATGGGGGACTTTAATCTACATATAGACTGGGCAAACCAAATTTGCAGCAACAGTGTGAAGGACGAATTCATGGAATGTATACAAGATGGTTTTCTAAATCAATATGTTGAGAACCAACTAGAGAGCAGGCTATTTTAGAACTAGTATTGTGCAATGAGAATGGGTTAATTAATAACCTTGTAGTAAAGGGGCCTTTAGGGAAGAGTGAGCATAATGTGATAGAATTTTACATTAAGTTCGAAAGTGATTTAGTTAAATCCAAAACTAGGGTCTTAAATCTAAACAAAGCAAACTACGTAGGTATGAGGGGAGAGTTAGATAAGGTAGATTGCGAAACTACATTAAAAGGTATGACGGTAGACAAGCAATGGCTAGCATTTTAAAAATACATCAATTACAACAAACATAAATTCCATTAATGCACAAAAAAAGTGGTCCAACCATGGCTAACAAGAGAAGTTAAAGATAGTATTCGATCAAAGGAAGAGGTTTATAATGTTGCCAAAAGGAGCAGTAAGCCTGAGGATTGGGATGATTTTAGAATTCAGCAAAGGCGGACCAAGAAATTGATAAAGAAAGGGAAAATAGAATGAGAGTAAACTAACGAGAGACATAAAAACAGACAGTAAAAAGCTTCTATAGGCATGTAAAAAGGAAAGGATTAGCGAAAGTAAATGTGGGTCCCCTACAGGCTGAGACAGGAGAAATTATAATGGGGAATAAGGAAATGGCAGAGAAATTAAACACGTTGCGTCTTCTTCCGTGAAGACAGACACGGAAATGGTATGTTGGCCTTTATTGCAAGAGGATTTGAGTACAAGAGTAAAGACATCTTACTATACAGGGCCCTGGTGAGACCACACCAGTATTGTGCACAGCTTTGGTCTCCTTACCTAAGGAAGGATATACTTGAGGGAGTGCAACAAAAGTTCACCAGACTGATTCCTGGGATGGAGGGATTGTTCGATGAGGAGAGATTGAGTAGATTAGGCCGATATCCTCAAGAGTTTAGAAGAATGAGGCTAGATACTGCAGAATCTCTAGAGGAGTATAGAAAGTCTAGGGGTGAAATGAAAAATTCTTGGCAAGTAAAATCAAGGAAAACCCAAAGATGTTTTTATAAATAAATTAAAAGCAAGAGGATAACTAAAGAAAGGGTAGGGCCTATTAGAGACCATGAGGGTAATCTGTGTGTGGAGGCGGAAGATGTGGGTATGGTTCTTAATGAATACTTTGCGTCTGTTTTCACAAAAGAGAGGGGCGATGCAGACACTGCTATCAAGGAGTGTGAAATATTAGATGAAATAAACATAGTGAGAGACGAGGTATTAAGGGGTTTAGCAGCTTTGAAAGTGGCAAGTCCCCAGGCCCGTATGAAATGTACCCTAGGCTGTTAAGCGAAGCAAAAGAGGCTTTGACTATTATTTTCCAATCCTCTCCGGCTTCAGGTGCGGTGCCAGAGGACTGGAGGACTGCTAATGTGGTACCTTTGTTTAAGAAGGGAGAAAGGGATAGGCCGAGTAATTACAGGCCTGTCAGCCTAACCTCGGTGGTGGGAAAATTATTGAATAAAATCCTGAAAAACAAGATAAATCTATATGTAGAAAGACACGGATTAATCAAGGACAGTCAGGGATTTGTTAAGGGAAGGTCGTGTCTGACTAACTTGATTGAATTTTTTGAGGAGGTAATCAGGAGGGTCGATGAGGGCAGGGTGTATGATGTAGTGTATATGGATTTTAGCAAAGCTTTTGATAAGGTCTCACATGGCAGACTGGTCACAAAAGTAAAAGCCCATGGGATCCAGGGCAAAGTGGCAAGTTGGATCCAAAATTGGCTCAGAGGTAGGAAGCAAAGGGTAATGGTTGATGGGTGTTTTTGCGACTGGAAGGATGTTTCCAGTGGGGTTCCGCAGGGCTCAGTACTGGGTCCCTTGCTTTTTGTGGTATACATCAACGATCTAGACTTGAATATAGTAGGTATGATTAAGAAGTTTGCAGATGATACTAAAATCGGCTGTGTGGTTGATAATGAAGAAGAAAGCTGTAGACTGCAGGAAGATAGCAATGTACTGGTCAGGTGGGCAGAACAGTGACAAATGGAATTCAATCCGGAGAAGTGTGAGGTAATGTATTTGGGGAGGGCTAACAAGGCCTCTGGTAGCGACACCAACTCGATATTTGGATTGTGGCAGCTCTGTCGCGTCCCGCAGCACGCCCTGGTGGGAACGCCAGTGAAAGCAAGGGGTGGGGGGGGGGTGGGGGGTCCGGGCTGTACCGGCTGAAGCGATTGAAGAAATGTCTACCTCAGCTAAGTGCGATTGTTTTTAATTTTTGAAATTTATGTTGTGGTCGTGTCAGTCATGAATTGGGAATGTTTCTGGGAGGCGGGGGGGAAGGGGTTTCCTCTCTAGGCCCATCTTTGTAGCTCTGTTTAGCTCGGGATTTGCGTTTGTTCTGCGGCCTAGCGCCCTAAAAGAGGTGTGCAACGCCTCCCTGAGCGCTCCGCTCCAATCTCCGGACCCAGCTGGTAAAACTTTGCAGCTGGAAACGCAAACCATTTCCCGGCGCAAAATTTACTGCTCCGCCCCATACAACGCCGCGACAGACGCGTGACCGAATTTCTCCAACGAAGACTATGGAATCATTTAATAAACAACTGGCTGCGGCAATTGTGGGGTTGGGGGCGGAATTCAGGGTCATTCTGGATGGATGAACTAAAATTAGCCGATTGTGGTCTTCCTTACCCATAATTATCTGGTGATCACCAGAATACTCACACTGTGTTGAGCTTACCAGCTGTTCATGCTACTAAACCTTTACCAGACCCGCTCTGAGTACATCTGGGAGGAATGCTACACATTGCTAAACTGAATTAGAGTCACAACATAAATCTGTATAATTTCAGAACACACTTTTTTTTGGCATAATTGCTCTTTTATTTTAAACACTGGTTGCAATTTGCATTGACGTCACTTCAAAGCAAATACGCTCGTGTCTGTATTTGGCATCAGGACCTGCATTTGCATATCAGAGAATAGAGAAGCGAATAAGGAACAAACACACAGATGCTAATTGGAATGCATTACTGTCATGGGAGTAAATCGATGGGCAAAGATTCTTCCTGTAAAAAGGGCAACGGAACTTAAAGCGGGCAGGGAGAATAAAACAGTAAGCTGGATATTCCTTTGAAATTAAAGAAAGAAAAGACTTGAATTTATATAGCACCTTTCACAACCACCGGACGTCTCAAAGGCTGTACAGCCAATGAAGTACATTTGCAGTGTAGTCACTGATGTAATATGGGAAACACGGCAGCCAATTTGTCCACAAACTGCAATGTGATAATGACCGGATTAATCTGTTTTTGTTATGCTGATTGAGGGATAAATATCGGCCAAGACGCCGGGGATAACGCCCCTGCTCTTCTTCGAAATAGGGATCTTTTACGCCGTCCAGAGAGAGCAGACGGGGCCTCGGTTTAACGACTCATCCGAAAGACGGCACCACCGACACTGGGAGTGTCAGCCTAGATTTATGTGCTCAAGTCCCTGGAGTGAGATTTGAACCCACTACCTTCTGACTCAGAGGCGAGAGTGCTACCCACTGAGCCACAGCTGACACCAAGTCCTCAAGTTAAGAGCAATTTAGTTATTCGACAGAAAGGTCCTGCCCAAACAACTCCACAGCAACATCATCACACAAGTGAAGAAAATGGTCTCACGCCAAATGTCATGGGACTCTCCATTTAGTATCCTAGTCATAATAATCGCAGTGGCAAACTTACCCTGCTGTATCTCTTCTACAATAAAGGGATCAAATTTGATTTTATCAATACTCTCATCGAGACAATATGTCTCATAGATTTTCTTCACTTCTTCGTGAAGAGTCTGCTTCTCATCGTCGGTCAATTCTGGACGCAAGATCCGGTCATTGAATTCCTCTGTTGACAGAAAATGTTAAAACTGTAGAAACATGGGGGGGGGGGGGAATACCTTTAATATTTACACAGAACAGGGAGTTGTGGGTGAAACACTCAACATAAATGTGATCCTCTGTTAGATTTTGCATGCCCAAAACTAATAAGGGGCCTCATTCATGTCTGACGTCCCAACCAGCTGTTTTGTACAATATTCGTGGCAGATCTTCCTGTTCCATTTGTGAACAATGGTATACAGTTTATCAAGGGAGCTGACTGAGTGAAGAAGGAGGCAGTCAATAATGAACAATGAGTGCACATCTGTTCTCCCGCATTTCGAAAGGAAAGAGGGTCAGAGATGCAACATTTAACCATCAATAATCTACAAACTTGGACAAAATGTTTACACTATACACTATACTATATACATTTATGTCAGAAGTTTGTCAAAATACTTCCACAAGCTGGCAATTTAAATCATTTGGGATATTTGAACTGTTGGGATGTGGAAGATCCAGTATTGCTGACTTATTTTCCCATTGACATATTTGCACTGAAGTCATCATCATAGGCAGTCCCTCGAAGCGAGGATGACGCTTCCACGCCAAAAAGGGATGAGTTCACAGGTGTTTCAATGTTCCATATCCCAAACCAATATTCCAGATCCCGAACTACATGTTGAAGGGTGGAAGATGCCGGTGCGTAGATCTTTTAAACGTGTGGTGACAGTTGCACACCAGCCACCACATGGGCTTGACAGAGCTAGGTCTTGGTCCAGTGGCAAGGATTACCCAAGACGACTGGAGACCTGCTCTGCTGCACGGACCTAGTGCGCACACATATCGCAGTGTGGGCTGGCTCGTGCTGCCCCTGGACCCCTGGCCCCCTGGCCCCGAACTCACGCCTCCCCTGGGCCCTGATCACGTCCCTCCACAGTCTCTCGCCGCTCCTTCGCCCCGACCTCGTCGCTCCTGCTGTATCTGCCCACGCTCCAATCACCGACCTGGACCTTGCTGACGTCACCCTCCTGCACCAGCTCGCGTTGCTCCCTGGAATGGTACGCTGCCACGCCGCTCCTTTTATGGCCCCGGCCTGCCGCACAGGCCGGGGCCTCCACACTGCTCCAATCTACCCCCACTCTAACCCTCCACTGGTGCAGAGCCGAGTCCTGGATGCGAGACACACGCACACACACACACACACAGCTCCCACCCCCCCCTTCACACACACAGACGCCCCCCCTTCACACACACACACAGCCCCCCCTTCACACACACACACAGCCCCCCCTTCACACACACACACAGCCCCCCCTTCACACACACACACAGCCCCCCCTTCACACACACACACAGCCCCCCCTTCACACACACACACAGCCCCCCCTTCACACACACACACAGCCCCCCCTTCACACACACACACAGCCCCCCCTTCACACACACAGCCCCCCCTTCACACACACAGCCCCCCCTTCACACACACAGCCCCCCCTTCACACACACAGCCCCCCCTTCACACACACAGCCCCCCCTTCACACACACAGCCCCCCCTTCACACACACAGCCCCCCCTTCACACACACAGCCCCCCCTTCACACACACACAGCCCCCCCTTCACACACACACAGCCCCCCCTTCACACACACACAGCCCCCCCATCACACACACACAGCCCCCCCATCACACACACAGCCCCCCCTTCACACACACACAGCCCCCCCTTCACACACACACAGCCCCCCCTTCACACACACACAGCCCCCCCTTCACACACACACAGCCCCCCCTTCACACACACACAGCCCCCCCTTCACACACACAGCCCCCCCTTCACACACACAGCCCCCCCTCACACACACAGCCCCCCCCTCACACACACACAGCCCCCCCCTCTCACACACACAGCCCCCCCCTCACACACACACAGCCCCCCCCTCACACACACACAGCCCCCCCCTCACACACACACAGCCCCCCCCTCACACACACACAGCCCCCCCCTCACACACACACAGCCCCCCCCTCACACACACACAGCCCCCCCTCACACACACACAGCAACCCCCCTTCACACACCACAGCACAGCCCCCCCTCACACACACAGCCCCCCCCTCACACACACACAGCCCCCCCCTCACACACACACAGCCCCCCCCTCACACACACACAGCCCCCCCCTCACACACACACAGCCCCCCCTCACACACACACAGCCCCCCCTCACACACACACACAGCCCCCCCCTCACACACACACACAGCCCCCCCCTCACACACACACAGCCCCCCCCTCACACACACACAGCCCCCCCCCCACACACACACAGCCCCCCCCTCACACACACAGCCCCCCCCTCACACACACACAGCCCCCCCCTCACACACACACAGCCCCCCCTCACACACACACAGCCCCCCCTCACACACACACAGCCCCCCCTCACACACACACAGCCCCCCCTCACACACACAGCCCCCCCTCACACACACAGCCCCCCCTCACACACACAGCCCCCCCCTCACACACACAGCCCCCCCCTCCCTCACGCACACACAGCACCCCCCTCACACACACACCCCCCCCCCTCACACACACACAGCTCTCCCCCCTCACACACACACAGCTCTCCCCCCTCACACACACACAGCCCTCCCCCCTCACACACACACAGCCCTCCCCCCTCACACACACACAGCCCTCCCCCCTCACACACACACACAGCAACCCCCCCCTCCCCCTCTCTCACACACACACACACAGCACCACCCTCCCCCTCACTCACACACACACACACACACACACACACACACACAGCACCACCCTCCCCCTCACTCACACACACACACACGATCGTTTTTTAAAATAATTTGTGTTGTGGTGGCGTGGGCAATGTTTTGGGAATGTTTTTGTGGCGGGGGGGTTTTTGGGAATCCCCTTCCCCCCCTGCCCAGGCGTCTCTCGGAGCGCTCCCGGCCCGGCCCTTTAGCTCGGGAGTTTCCCATCCTAACTCCTAACCGACACCTCCCTTAGCGCCCCGCCCCACACTAAGGGCCCAGCTACCCAATGTTATTTACTGCGGCGCAAACTGCTCCCGGGCGCTAACTTTACCGTCTCGCCGCCATTATCGCCCCAAAAACATCAAAGCCCAAAAACCCAGCCCATGGACCTTTCAGAGTAGTTGCTCAGAGTGAGCCGTTCCCAAATGCTTCCTCCTTACCGACAGTGAAACAGAACTGCAGCACGTGCACTGCACCCTCTTGCTTCAGGAAGTTCATGAACCAGAAGAGCAGATCCTGTTGCTCTCGGATCTCCTTCAGCTCAAGTTTGAGGGCCTAGAGTGATGGTGGGATAAACAAACAAGTGTTCAGCATTTTGTCAAGCTGAGCTAGTAAGCATTTAAACAGGAGTCGATATTAGCCATGTGCAACACAACAGGGGTTTAGGAACATTTGAAATGGGCCGATCTTCAGAGTAATGAAACAAATGTAATATAGTGCAGTGTCATACATAGATCACGTTGCTGTATAAACCAAAGTAAAGCTCTGCAAAATTCACCTGGTTTATCAACGTTATATAAAACCCAAAGGGAGGCAGGATTCTGGGACCCAAACACCGAGTCCCTAAAAGCTCCTCCGTTCAGAGTATGTTGTATCCTTCAAATTCCATGATATACGTTACCCTGCTGCACACATACATGTTGTGTTTGCAGCAATGCTTTCATTTAATCTGCAGTATTTTTCCTGTCAGCAGACCTTGGCAGACAGGATGGATAGCAAACACGAGACAAATAAGCCTACCCTTTATACAAAGAAAGACTTGCATTTATATAGCACCTTTCATGACCACCGGACGTCTCAAAGTGCTTTACAGCCAATGGAGTATTTTTTGGTGTGTAGTCACTGTTGTAATGTACATAATTAAGGAGATGTGAAGAAGTGAAACTATAAAACTCTGGGTTTTCTAATCATTTTCCGTTATACTTTTAACTAGCGTTTTTTTATGGTGCTACCCTGGCCACGTTTGGCCATTCAAGATTCCCATCACAAATTACTCCGTCACCACTGTGGAATGGCTGAATTTTGCTGTACATCTTCTGTCAGGGCAGGACAGTCTCACCACATGTCCATTATATTTTATAATGTAATATACTGGCAAAATTTGGGCAGAATTGACCATCATCATCGGCAGTCCCTCGAAGCGAGGATGACTTGCTTCCACGCCAAAAAGGAATGGGTTCACAGGTGTTTCAATGAAGGAGCTAATATTCCAGATCCCGAACTACATGTTGAAGGGTGTAAGATGCCTGTGCGTGGATTTTTTTAACGTGTGGTGGCCGTTGCACACCAGATACCACACGGGCTTGACAGAGCTAGGTCTTGGTCCAGTGGCAAGGATTACGCAAGACGACTGGAGACCAGCTCTGCTGCACGGACCTCGTGCGCACACTTATCGCAGTGTGGGCTGGCCCATGCTGCCCCTGGGCCCCCGCCTCTTCTGGGCCCCGATCACATCCCTCCACAGTCTCTCACCGCTCCTGTTACCAGGCTACGATATACTGCAGTCCAACATTATTGGTTCTGCCCTTTCACAAGCAGCAGTACCTGTAGTTTGTGGAGGTACAAACGTGTGCGGTGACCACACGTGCATTTGGTAAAAGAACCTCTCACAGGTTAAAGCCTTGGCCTTCAGCAGCTGTTCAGAATAGACAGAAGCAATTTCATGCCAAAGGTGCTTGCATTTATATAGAGCCTTTAATGGAGTAAAATGTCCCAAGATGCTTCACAGAAGCGTCATAAAACTAAATTTGACACCGAGCCACATGAGGAGAAATTAGAGCAGATGCTTGATCAAAGAGGTAGATTTTAAGAACCATCTTAAAGGAGGAAATAGAGAGGTAGAGGAATGGAGAGGTTTAAGGAAGGAATTCCACAGCTTAAGGCCTTGGCAGCTGAAGGCACAGTCGCCAATAGTGGAGCGATTAAGATTGGGGATGCTCAAGAGGCCAGAATTGTGGGAATGCAGAGATTTCGGGTGGGGGGCTGTATTGTTGGAGGTGATTATAGGGAGGGGCAAGGCTATGGAGGGATTTGAAAACAAGGATGAGAATTTTGAAATCGAGGCGTTGCTTAACTGGGAGCCAATGTAGTTCAGTGACCATAAGGGTGATGGGTAAACAGGATTAGGTGCGAGTTAGGACACGGGCAGCCGAGTTTTGGATCACCTCTAGTTTACATAGGGTGGAATATGGGAGGCCAGCCAGGATTGCATTGAAATAGTCAAGTCTAGAGGTAACAAAGGCATGGATGAGGGCTTCAGCAGCGGATGAGCTGAGGCAAGGGTGGGGACTGGCAATGCTACTGAGGTGGAAACAGGCGGTCTTAGTTATGCTGCGGATATGCCATCAGAAGCTCATCCCGGGATCAAATATAACACCAAAGTTGCAAACAGTCAGATAGATGTTAGGAGAGGGATGGAGTCGTTGGCTAGGGAACAGAGTTTCTGGCAGGAATGGAAGAGAATGGCTTTGGTCTTCCCAATATTTAGTTGGAGGAAATTTCTGCTCATCCAGTACTGGATGTCAGACAAGCAGTCTGACAATTTAGAGACCGTGGAGGGGTCGAGAGAAGTGGTGGTGAGGTAGAGCTGGGTGTCGTCAGCGTACATGTGGAAACTGATGCCATGTTTTCGGATGATGTTGCCAAGGGGCATCATGTAGGTGAGAAATAGGAGGAGGCCAAGGATAGATCCTTGGGGGACACCAGAGGCAACGGTGTGTGAGCGGGAGAGAAGCCATTGCAGGTGATTTTCTGGCTACTATTGGATAGCTAGGAATGGAACCAGGCGAGTGCAGTCCCACCCAGCTGGATGATGGTGGATGGACGATGGTGGAGAGGCGTTGGAGGAGGATGGAGTGGTCAACTGTGTCAAAGGCTGCCGACAGGTCGAGAAGGATGAGGAGGGATAGATTATCTCTGTTACAGTCACATAGGATGGAATTTAATGAGAGCCGTTTCGGTACTATGGCAGGGATGGAAAACTGATTGGTGGAATTCAAACATGGAGTTGCAGGAAAAATGGGCAGGTATTTGGAAGGCGACAACACATTCAAGGACTAGAGAGAAGAAAGGGAGGTTGGCGATGGGGCAAGAGTAGTTTGCAAGGACGGAGGGTTCAAGAGTTGTTTTTTTGAGGAGGGAGTGACTTGAAGGAGACGGGGACCTGAGCAGAGAGAACACTTAACAATATAAGCTAACATGGGGGGGCCAGTAAGGGAAGTTGGGTGGTCAGCAGTTAAGGGGGAATATGGGGGAGTAAGCATGAGATGGATCTCTTGGACAAGATGAGCTTGGAGAGGACATGAGGGGAGATCGAAGGGAAACTGGAGAAAGATGCGAATTCGGGGTTAGGGCAGAGGAGCTAGCAGAATGGAGAGAAGCAGCAGATCGGATGGTTATTCTTCGAGACAAAAAAGTCCATGAGCTCCTTGCACACCTGTTGTGGATGTGAGTGTGGAGGAGACAGGGGAGTGGGTTTAAGAAGATGGTTTGCAGTAAAGAAAAGAAGCCGAGGTTTAATTTTACATTCCAGGATGAGCCTGGAATAGTGAGAAGTCTTGGCAGACGACAGCAGGACCCAATAATGCTTTATGTGGTCCAGTCAGATCTGGCGGTGAATGACGAAAGCAGTTGTCCGCCATGTCTGGTCAAGTCTGCGTCCCTTGGACTTAAGGAGTGGATCTGAGGGCCGGCCAGAGTGAGACAGAGCAATAGTTTGAATAAGGACTAGGGCATCAAAGTTGGAGGTGAGGATGTGGTGGAGCAGATTGTTAGCTGCAGAATTGTTGTGGTGAATGGAGGGGCAGTTGGGGTTTTGAAGAGTAGTGTAGGTGAATTGAGGGACAACTAGAAACGTTTTATTTTTAAACAACAATCATTTTGCTCTATAATTTCAGCTGCATAATATAAATCCTTCATTTAAAATTGCAGTAGGTCCTTAGTTATTCCAGCAGCGCAGCAGCAAGAATGTGTAAGCCAACAGAAATACAGGGAGATGTGCAGTGGATTTGCAAAATGTAAATGCAGCACAAAATAACATTTATCAAAGGAAAGATTTTACATTCCTACCGATTGGGTCTTATTCCTTGCATCAGCATATCTCTGCAGGAAGGGAACCAAGGGGGAGGGGGGCTCTGTCGCTGGTTCCGGCTAATAACAGAAGCACATTTGATCCAATTAATCAGAACCACTGGAAAGAACCATTTTTACCATTCACATACTTCTTCATCAAAATCAGCAAGGGGCGTTCATCATGTTACTGTACACAAAGAAGCTGGGCTAGACCATGCCTTCAGCAAGGACTCGATGGTTATTTTTTTTTTACAAGAATTGGTTCCTCATCAGTCATTTCCTTTTGTTAATCCGACAAACACTACAATCGCTTGTTCAGCGTTTTTCTCCCCCGGGAACACTATTGTGTCATATGAGCACTCGGATATAGCTCCAGCTGTTACAGTGGCATTAGACAATGCTGAGTAATTAAAAAAATGTGTCGATGAAGATAGAAGTTCATAGGAACCTGAGCTTGGGATCAGGGGCTAATCATTTAATATTCATCGTTAATGAGACGATGCACTTCTGTTCATGTCAGTTCCAGACACAAGCAGGCATGGCATTATTGTAAATCTAAAACGCAGTGCTAATCCACATCTAGCTGACAGGAGTGCACTGCTGTCTGATTATTATAACCACAATACCTGCTCCACCTACACTAGGTACTCCACCTAGCAAGCTGACAGCAGGTCAAACTCATTATACCCGTGGTTGGCTGATTGAAAGTAATTAGAACGACAAACCATAACATGATGTCTTTGAGTCAAACTTTCCCTGAGAAAGATGTTTACAGATCATTAATACTCACTGGACTATCGTCTATGAAGATCAGCAACAAATGGTTGACAGTGTCCTAAGAAAAACAGGAAAATGTAACTGGCATTTGAATATCCAGAACAAAGTACCCGACAGATCATTATACTGGAATATAATTAACTAAAGAATGGACCATCAAATCTCAAATTTAACATTAACTGTCATCTAGACATTAGAAAAACTTGGATTTATATAGCGCCTTTCATGACCACCAAACGTCTCAAAGTGCTTTACAGCAGATGAAGTACTTTTGGAGTATAGTCACTGTTGTAAGGTAGGAACTGTTGTCGAGATATTGTTGAAAAGCACTAAAAATGCAGCACAGGAGACCTTTAGGTTTAAGTCAATGAAAATTATTGAGAGCAAGGAACTCCCACAAAGTGACCTCAGTGAAGATAGAAATAGTATATATAGATAAAATTGCTCATTTGAGTCATCCAATATTAGATGGCAGAAATAATGACATTAATTTTTTTTGTGTCAGCTGTGGCTCAGTGGGTGGCACACTCGCCTGAGTCAGAAGGTTGTGGGTTCAAGTCCCACTCCAGGTACTTGAGCACATAAACCTAGGCTGTCACTCCAGTGCAGTACTGAGGGAGTGCTGCACTGTTGGAGGTGCCGTCTTTCGGATGAGCCATTAAACCGAGGCCGCATCTGCTCCCTCAGGTGGACGTCAAAGATCCCCTGGCACTATTTTGAAGAGCAGGTGGAGTTATCCCCGGTGTCCACGCCAATATTTATCCCTCAATCAACTTAACAAAAAAATAGATTATCTGGTCATGATCACATTGCTGTTTGTGGGAGCTTGCTGTGCACAAATTGGCTGCTGCGTAACCTACATTACAACAGTGACTACACTACAAAAGTACTTCATTGGCTGTAAAGCGCTTTGGGACGTCCGGTGGTTTTGAAAGGCGCTATACAAATGCAAGTCTTTCTTAAAAGGGCAAGTGTGATTGTAATAGAGGAATTTAACTATAAAGGAGTTTAGAGGAAGTCTAAAATTAAGCTAGCATCAAGGAGTTCTGATGAAAGGTCATCGGCCTGAAACGTTAACTCTGTTTCTCTCCCCACAGATGCTGCCTGATCCGGTGTGTTTCCAGCATTTGCTGTTTTTATTTCTGGTACTAAGTAGATTGGTTAAGTACTGCTGGTCAACGACAATAGCTGGATGCAAAATGTGCATCTTGAACACTATGAGGCAATGACTGTTGGGGGAGGGCATTTGAGTTCTGGTGCTAAAGAGTCATGTTGAGAATTAGGTGCATAGGAATGGCCAACAAGGGAGATAACACAAGAGAAGGAATGAAATGGATTACGGAGAGCGAGATGACGTGGGCACACTGTTCAGGAATCAGAAGGAAGCTGCTAGGGTTGTAGGTCAAAGATCAAATGATAAAGATTGGAAGATGTGAAGGTATGGACAGGTGTAACATTAGGGGATAGTACGATTCTCCAACAGAGACAGTAAGGTATGGACTGTATGGTCATGAACTTCCAAGAGAAGGCCCAAGACAGAGCAGGCTCATGATGTTTGGTAAATAGTTACGCTGGGGAACAATGCAGTATTTTTTTCTTTCTTTTATTCATTTCCACTTAATTCTCCCAATGACGAATCGTCAAGATGGATGGGGAAGGAAACAAGACAATGGAAGTTTACTGTTGGAGGGGTAGGGAAACGGTACGCAGTACGCAGGGAAACTTTCCTTCAACCACTGTCTGTCCCACCTGTAACAGGGACTGTGGCTCTCGTATTGGACTGTTCAGTCACCGAAGGACTCATTTTAAGAGTGGAAGCAAATCTTCCTCGATTCCAAGGGACTGCCTATGATGATGATGGGGTAGCTGTGAAGTGGGATGGAATTGTGAAGAGGTAGAGGTGGGTGCCATCAGCATGTATATGCCCCCCAGAGCTATGCCTTCAGATGGTGTCATCAATGGCCAACATATAAATGATGAAAAGGGGGCTGAGGATGGAACCTTGGGGACACTAGAGGGGACCATATGTGGGCAGGACATTTGGTGGCAGCACAGGGATAGGTAGCACTGGAACCACACAAGTGTCAATAAAACGGGATCAAATTGTTTTTTTGTGTTTCTGGGCTGCTCAGCCTATCATGTGGACAACATATACATTTAAATCAATATTGCTATTCATTTGCCTGGATCTCAAACTGCTGATACTTACAAATCTTGGTGTTCGGATTTAGGATTCATTTGCCAATGAAACAACAGTGACAAATTAACTTCAATATAGGTTTGCAAGAGGCAGTACCTTTTGGTAAGAAAAGACTTGCATTTATATATAGCGCCTTTCATGACCAGCGGACATCTCAAAGCGCTTTACAGCCAATGAAGTACTTTTGGAGTGTAGTCACTGTTGTAATGTGGGAAACACGGCAGCCAAAGCCCCACAAACAGCAATGTGACAATGAGCAGATAATCTGTTTTTGTGATATTGGTTGAGGGATAAATATTGGCCAGGAAACTCAAGATAACTCCCCTGCTCTTCTTCGAAATAGTGCCATGTGATCTTTTACATCCACCTGAGAGAGAGCAGGCGGGGGCCTCGGATTAACGTCTCATCCGAATGACGGATAAAGAAGGATAAAGAGGGCTCAGACTCCTTGGAAAGCGTGGCCGGAATTTTCTCCGGGTAGGCGGGTTGGGGGGGGGGGGGGGGGAGAGGGGGGATCTCAGAGGCGGCCGGGATACCCAGGAGGCCGTGCTCCCTGCAGGCCCTGTCGACTTTAACGGCAGGGCCTGACTTGAATGCGAGGCCTCGGATTCTCGTCCGCAGCCAGCCAGGTTGAGAGACCGGGGAAGAGACTGGAAGGAGGCCTGGGGAAGTGATCGGAGGCCTCAAGAAGGGAGTCTCCGATCGCTGGGGGGGTAGTTAGACAGGGTCCCTGGATACAGAAGGTCGGTATAAAGCCACTTAGCTCCTGGATGCAGCAGTCCCCGGCTCGGTTTAACGACCCAGTTTCACGAATTGTGTGAAACCCATCCACATGCAGTTAAAAACAAAATGGAGGGGCCAAAAAAAAAAGGCTTCCAGCCTCATTACAATATTTAAATTGAGGTAACGCCCCCTGGGAGCGGGTTAGTCGTCCGCCCCGCCTCCCTTGAATCCACAAGTGGGTGGGATCAAGTTGCGAATCCCATTTTTAGCACTTTAACTGCCCCCACGCTCCAAACCCACCGTTTATTAAGGGAAAATTCCGGCCTAAGTGTCTAAATAGAGGAGAGGGTACAGATATACAATCGCTAAAAGTAGCTACACAGGTTAATAAGGCTATTCAAAAAAACACGAGGACTAATTTCTAGAAGGATAGAATTAAAAAGCAGAGAACTCATGTTAAACTTGTACCGAACCTTGGTTAGACCACACGAAGTACTATGCACAGTTCTGGTCTCCATATTATAAAAAGCATATAGTGGCACTGGAGAAGGTGCAAAAAAGAATTACTAGAACCGAGGGATTATATCTATCAGGAAAGACTGAACAGGCTGGGCTCTTTTCTTTCGGAAGGGGTGACCTGATAGATTATGAAAGGGTTTCATAGGGTAGACGTAGAGAAGATGTTTCCCCTTGCAGGCGAGACCAGAACTAGGGGTCATAAATATAAGATAATCCAAGAGAGAATTCAGGAGAAACCTCTTTAGTCAGAGTGGTTAGAGTCAGCATGGATTTATGAAGGGGAAGTCATGTTTGACAAATTTGCTGGAATTCTTTGAGGATGTAAGGAACAGGGTGGATAAAGGGGAACCAGTGGATGTGATATATTTGGACTTCCAGAAGACATTTGATAAGGTTACTGCACAAGATAAAAGTTCACGGGGTTGGAGGTAATATATTAGCATGGATGGAGGATTGGCTCACTAACAGAAAACAGAGAGTCGGGATAAAGGGTTCATTCTCTGGTTGGCAATCAGTAACCAGTGGGGTGCCGCAGGGATCAGTGCTGGGACCCCAACTATTTACAATCTATATTAATGACTTGGATGAAGGGACCGAGTGTAACGTAGCCAGGTTTGCTGACGATACAAAGATGGGAGGAAAAGCAATGTGTGAGGAGGACACAGAAAATCTACAAAAGGACATAGACAGGCTAAGTGAGTGGGCAAAAATTTAACAGGTGGAATATAATGTTGGAAAGTGTGAGGTCATGCACTTCGGTAAAAAAAATCAAGAGCAAGTTATTATTTAAATGGAGAAAGATTGCAAAGTGCCGCAGTACAGCGGAACCTGGGGGTACTTGTGCATGAAACACAAAAGGTTAGTATGCAGGTACAGCAAGTGATCAGGAAGGCCAATGGAATCTTGGCCTTTATTGCAAAAGGGATGGAGTATAAAAGCAGAGAAGTCTTGCTACAGTTATATAAGGTATTGGTGAGGCAACACCTGGAATACTGTGTGCAGTTTTGGTTTCCATATTTACGAAAGGATATACTTGCTTTGGAGGGAGTTCAGAGAAGGTTCACTAGGTTGATTCCAGAGATGAAGGGGTTGACTTATGAGGAAAGGTTGAGTAGGTTGGGCCTCTACTCATTGGAATTCAGAAGATTGAGGTGTGATCTTATCGAAACGTATAAGATTATGAGGGGGCTTGGCAAGGTGGATGCAGAGAAAATGTTTCTACTGATGGGGTAAGACTAGAACTAGGGGGCATAATCTTAGAATAACGGGCTGCCCATTTAAAACTGAGACGAGGAGAAATTTCTTTTCTCAGAAGGTTGTAAATCTGTGGAATTCGCTGCCTCAGAGAGCAGTGGAAGCTAGGACATTGAATAAATTTAAGACAGAGATAGTTTCTGAACCGATAAGGGAATAAGTGGTTATGGGGAGCGGGCAGGGAAGTGGAGCTGAGTCCATGATTGGATCAGCCAAGATCGTATAAAATGGCAGAGCAGGCTCGAGGGGCCATATGGCCTACTCCTGCTCCTATTTCTTATGTTCTTAATGTGGAGGCGTCTGGCTAATGAATACATTTAAAGGGAAGCTAGATAAGCACATGAGTGAGAAAGGAATAGAAGAATATGTTGATGGTGTTAGATGAAGAAAGGTAGTAGGAAGCTCATGTGGAGCATAAACATTGGCATGGATCTGCTGGGCTAAATGGCCTGTTTCTGTGCTGTAAATACTGTGCAAAGTAATAACAGGCAGTTCCAAACCTTCAAATCCACAAAATTCAAATATAAAAAAAGCAGTAAAAAATACAAGGGCAAAGGAGACCAGGCTGGACGTCATGTTCACAAGCTGCATTCAGAATATATTTCACAAACTCTATTTTTCTTTGGGGAAAAAAAGGAAAGATTTTGTTCTTTTGGTCAAAGTAATTATGCAGTTTCGTTCAAGACAACAAAAATATTTACCGGATCAGCCAAGAAGTCCAGGGAGGGAAGAAACACCGACCCGGCCAGAATTTCTTGGATCAACAGGGCTAGAGATCTAGATATCAAACAGAGGGGGAATCAGCCTCATGCAGCACATTCTGTATTCAATTCACATGCAGCAATAGAACCTGGGTCCGAAGGCCATCAAGTCAAAAATGAATGCACAATCCTTCCCTATACATTTTCATGATGTATAGAAATCTACATAAAACAGCTATATCAAGAGCATTAAACTTATAGGGCTGGATTTTCGGTTCCGCTCATTTCGGAGCGGCAATGGCAGCGGGACGGTAAAGTTTGCGCCTCAGTCAGCAAAATTGGGCAGCTGGGCCCAGAGTGTGGGGCGGAGCGCCAAGGGAGGCATTACACACCTCTCTTTGGGCGCTAGGCCGGCTGAGCATGTGACAATCCCCAGCTAAACAGCCGGCCTGGGAGCGCTCAGAGGAGCCTTGGGGAGGGAAAAAAAACCCAGCAAAAACATTCCCAATACATAGCCCACGCCACCACAACATAAATCACAAAAAAAACAGTCACACTTGCCTGAGGTGGACATTACTTACCTCACTGCGGTCGCTACAACTCGTCCCAGCAGGGGGCGCTCTACGGAGCACTATGGATCGGGCAGCAGCCAAAAATCGAGCTGGTGTCGCAACCAGGGGCGTTGCACACCGACTCTCCACTTCCAGGTGGTACGGCTCCGCGCCCCGTCGAAACCGGCACCGAATGTCCCGGCGGAGCTCTGCAAGCTGGCTGGCTGGCCGCCCGCCCAGAAGTGCTTACCGCCACCTCACCGCGGCACTAACAGGGGCGGCAGAAGACCGAAAATACAGCCCCTAGTTTCTGCTCTCATTAGCTGGGCTCCTTGCAATGAGTGACTTGATCCAATACATTCCCATAGATGGATTTAAATTAATTAATGAAGACAACATAGGATTTGGTTTCAAATGCCAGATTAAGTTAGCAAACCATCGCATTCTGACGACAGCTGGCCCACAAGTGCAATTATAATGAGGTGCGTGACACAATGAAACGGATAAAATCCATTATTGCACTGCTCAACTCGCATTGCAATATATTTCAAGCCACTTGAGCAGCAGCAACAATTTGCAGTTAGAAAAGCACCTTTCATGTAGAAAAGCATCCCAGTGTTTCACAGATGCATAATCAAAGAATGGATGCCAGGCCACATCAAGGAAGAAGATAGGGGTGTGACCAAAGCTTGGTGAAAGAGGTGGGCTCACCTTAAAGGTGGTGGAGAGGCAAAGCGGTTTAGGGAAGGAATTCCAGAGCCTTCGGTTGGACCCGAGCAGTGATGGTACGGCCACTAATGGTGGGACGCCCACAAAGCCAGAGCAGATGGACAGAGGGGGTTGTTGAACTGCAGGAGGTTCGAGACAGAACGAGCAAGGCCATGGAGGGACATAACACAAGGATGAGAACTGTAAATGCGAGATGTTGGGAGGCTGGTCGCCAATCAGGCCTTTACACCTCTTGCTCAGGGCAAAACTGGGTTGAAAAAAATCTCAGTGACAAAACTTTTCATTCAATTGTTATGTCCTATTGTTAATGGCAAGACATTTAAAAAAGCATCATTACACTGTGGAGAAGTGATCAACATTTTAGTGTGTCAGCAGAGCACCAAAAATGATGATCTCCATGTTTAGTCAGAATTTAAAGTGAAAACTCCAGAATATTGAAAGATGACAGAGACACAGGGCTGTCGTGATGGGTAAAAAAAGTCACTCGCAACAGGAGTCTTCAATTCTTTTTCAGTGGCTTCTAATAAGAAACTTGCCCAATATGCTTCCCTTTGCAAAGCGTGTAATCGAAAGTGAGTCCCAGCACATTACCTGCATTCTGTGGCCTTTGGCGGAAGAATGTATGGGAACAACAGCTCAGTTAACTTCCTGAGATACAGCAGTTCATCCCTGCGACTTCTCAGAGCCAGATGCAGATCTGGCCCGTACTCTTCCAGTGCAGCCTGTTGTAAATATTCACTATGTTTTACTGAAACGGGAAGAAACACCCAATATTACTCATTCAAATACACCTGTCGGCAACCCGTGATTCCAGTTCAGAGAGACACAACTGGAGAACAATCCCCGATATCTGCACTCTGGGACACTGTTCCCAGCTGGAGGTGAAAATCAAACCATTGTAAACACAATCTCTAAAAGGTACCACAATTGAACAAGGTATGACAGTAGACAAGCAATGGCTAGCATTGAAAGAGTTAATACATAAATTACAACAAATATACATTCCTCTAAGGCACAAAAATTCCACGGGAAAAGTGGTCCAACTGTGCCTAACAAGAGAAGTTAAAGATAGTAGTAAATCAAAGGAAGAGGCTTATAAATGTTGCCAAAAGGAGCAGTAAGCCTGAGGACTGGGAGGATTTTAGAATTCAGCAAAGGAGGACCAAGTGATTGATAAAGAAAAACGAATATGAATAAATTAGCAAGACAGATAAAAACAGATTGTAAACATTTCTATAGGTATGTAAATAGGAAGAGATTAGTGAAAATAAACATGGGCGCATTAGAGGCAGAGACAGGAGAAATTATAATAGGATTACATAGGATATATGGCACAGAAACAGACCATTCGGCCCAACCAGTCCATGCCGGCGTTTATACTCCACTCAAGCCTCCTCCCGTCTTTCCTCATCTAAATCTATCAGCATAACCCTCTATTCCTTTCTCCCTCATAGGCTTGTCTAGCCTCCCCTTAAATGCATCTATACTATTTGCTGCAACATTGTCGCCACTCTCTGGGTAAAGAAGTTTTTTCTGAATACCCTATTGGATTTCTTGGTGACTATCTTATATTGATGGCCTCTAGTTATGCTATCAATATAAGATAAGAATGTTCTCGCTGTATCTACTTTGTCAAAACCATTCATAATTTTATAGACCTATAATTAGGTCACCCCTCAGCCTTCTCTTTTCAAGAGAAAAGAGACCCAGCCTGTTCATCCTTTCCTGATAGGTATACTCTCGCATTTCTGGTGTCATCCTTGTAAATCTTCTCTGCACCCTCTCCAGTGCCTCTATATCCTTTTTATAATGTGACCAGAACTGTACACAGTACTCTAAGTTTGGTCTAACCACAGTTCGATACAGGTTTAGCAGAACTTCCCTACTTTTCAATTCTATGGGCTAGAATTTCCAAAAAATTCTCCAGCGTCGGATTGTCGCCCAAAATACCGCTAAGATTCTCAAATTTCATTTTTTTTAAATCCGCCCGGCGGAAAAAAATGGACCTTACACCCCGATTCTCGGCGGAGATGGAATCTTGGGCCGATCGGGCGGTTCTTCAAAAAAAAATGGGTGATAATTACTAAAATGTACACCGAGGCTGCGGGTTGGGCCAAGGAGGAGAAAAAAAAACAATATTTTTTCAAAAAACGTAAAATAAAAAAACAAATCAGAAAAACACTCTCAGGACCCTTTCATCTTGATCACGAAGAGAATTTTAAAATAATTATTAAAAACCCATTAACTTACCTTTTTTTTGCAGGGTTACTTACCTCCCCCGCCCAGCTCCCGCTGCTCCTCGTGGGCAATTTTTTTTTCCCAACTTACTTATGGGTCACCGCTGAGCCAAAAAAATCGGGCGATGGCAGTCGGTGCACGCCAGCGGTCAGTGGACGGTACACGCCGGCGGTCAGTGGACGGCACACGCCGGCGGTCCACCCCCCCCCGGTGGTACTTCGAAGCCCCCGGCGGAACTCAGCTGTGGAAATTTGACACATAGAAACATAGAAAATAGGTGCAGGAGTAGGCCATTCGGCCCTTCTAGCCTGCACCGCCATTCAATGAGTTCATGGCTGAACATTCAACTTCAGTACCCCATTCCTGCTTTCTCGCCATACTCCTTGATCCCCCTAGTAGTAAGGACCTCATCTAACTCCTTTTTGAATATATTTAGTGAATTGGCCTCAACAACTTTCTGTGGTAGAGAATTCCACAGGTTCACCACTCTCTGGGTGAAGAAGTTCCTCCGCATCTCGGTCCTAAATGGCTTACCCCTTATCCTTAGACTGTGACCTCTGGTTCTGGACTTCCCCAACATTGGGAACATTCTTCCTGCAGCTAACCTGTCTAACCCCGTCAGAATTTTAAATGTTTCTATGAGGTCCCCTCTCATTCTTCTGAACTCCAGTGAATACAAGCCCAGTTGATCCAGTCTTTCTTGATAGGTCAGTCCTGCCATCCCGGGAATCAGTCTGGTGAACCTTCGCTGCACTCCCTCAATAGCAAGAATGTCCTTCCTCAGGTTAGGAGACCAAAACTGTACACAATACTCCAGGTGTGGCCTCACCAATGCCCTGTACAACTGTAGCAACACCTCCCTGCCCCTGTACTCAAATCCCCTTGCTATGAAGGCCAACATGCCATTTGCTTTCTTAACCGCCTGCTGCACCTGCATGCCAACCTTCAATGACTGATGTACCATGACACCCAGGTCTCTTTGCACCTCCCCTTTTCCTAATCTGTCACCATTCAGATAATAGTCTGTCTCTCTGTTTTTACCACCAAAGTGGATAACCTCACATTTATCCACATTATACTTCATCTGCCATGCATTTGCCCACTCACCTAACCTATCCAAGTCGCTCTGCAGCCTCACAGCATCCTCTTCGCAACTCACACTGCCACCCAACTTAGTGTCATCTGCAAATTTGGAGACACGACCCGGTTCTCTCCCAAAACGACCAATACCGTCGAGAAACCGGGCGGCGATGGAGTGGAAATTCTAGCCCTATACCTCTAGAAATAAACCCTAGTGCTTGGTTTGCGTTTTTATGGCCTGGCCAAACTGTGTTGCAACTTTTAGTGGTTTGTGTATTTGTACTCCAAGATCCCTTTGTTCCTCTACCCCACCCAGACTCGCACCCTCCAAGTAATAAGTGACCTCCCTATTCTTCCTACCAAAATGTAACTCCTCACATTTATCTGTGTTCAACTTCATTTGCCAATTATATGCCCATTCAGTAAGTTTATTAATGTCCTCCTGTAATTGTTGCAGTCCTCCTCAGCATTGACTATTTGGTGTCATCCGCAAATTTAGAAATTGTGTTTTTGATTCCAAATTCTAAATCGTTAATATAAATTGTGAACAACAGTGGTCCCAGCACTGATCCTTGTGGAACACCACTACCCACCTTCTGCCGCTGTGGATAGCTATCCTTTACCCCTACTCTCTGCTTTCTGACTTGAAGCCAGCTAGCGATCCATTCTGCTCCCTGTCCCCAGACTCCGCATTCTCTGACCTTGTTCATCAGTCTATTATGAGGTACTTTATCAAAGGCCTTTTGAAAATCTAGATAGATTACATCTACTGCATTACCATTGTCTACTCCCTCTGTTACCTCTTCCAAAAATTCAATGAGGTTGGTCAATCAATAGTTTCTCTTTTGAAATCCATATTCGTTATTATATTTTTGGTTTCTAAATGTTCTTCTATATTCTCCTTTAGTAGGGATTCCATTATTTTTACCACCACCGATGTTAAGTTGACTTGTCTATAGCCCCCTCGACATGTTCAATCTCCCTTCTTAAATATAGGTATTACGTTAGCACGAATTATTAAATATGTGTAGTAATTGGCAATAAGGAAATGGCAGAGGCATTGAACAAATACTTTGGATCCGTCTTCATGGTAGAAGACACAAGAAACATTCCAGAAATAATAGGGAAACAAGAGTGTAGAGAGAATGAGGAATTTAAAGAAATGAGTATAAGTAAAGACATAGAGGGAGAAATTCAGTCATGCCTCAGTTGGGGCGGTAACCCAGGCAGAGCGGTAATTTTAGATCCTTGAAAAAGTTTGCGCCTCCCACCCAGAAATTAATCAGAATTGGTCAAAGTGCAGAAGGTGGGGCAAAATCACCTGTTACACACCTGACCTGGAGGGGGCGCGAACGAAAATGCTGACGCTAAATGTAATCGGCCCATTGCACATGCGTCGATCTCCGGTTCAGATCCTGGGAAAAACCGAGTCTCAAAGACGCAGCATAGTAGTGCACCCATTAAAGTTTTCAAAATCGCTTGTTTTCAACCCATACTGTTATGTCTGTCTGCTGCTGAAAACTGGGAGGCTCACACACCGTGCAGTGTGTAAACATTGCACTGACTGTGACCTCCGAGGGCAGCATTTCCTCATCCCTGTAAGTAGCCACCAGTTAACGACTCTGCAAGCCTGGACCCACTGTTTTTTTCCAGACGTTGTTATTGGCGGGCGCTCAATGAGGCAGCCGCACCGAATTTACCGACCGGGGCACAAGTGTGGGCGTTACACCAGGAATACATCAGGATCAGAGCGATCGTCAGCAGCCAGGTGCTAGCGGTTTGCTCCCCCGCTAAACCTCTACCATATTTTCCATTGGGGCGCTAAAAGCTGGGCGCCCAGTCGCTAAGCTCTATGCTCGCATTACCGCCCCTTATGGGTGCTAACGGAGGCTATAGACATCCAAAAATCCAGCCCAATGTACTGGAGAAACACCCTTAAAGGTCAGTGATGGTGGTGAAGAGGTACAGTTGAGTGTGGTTGGTGCATGTGGAAGCTAAAACTATGCTTGCAGTTGAAGTTGTCAAGTGGTAGTGTATGCCTATATTTAGGAAGGGAGTTGGAGCATGTCCAGGGAACTATAGGCCACTCAGCTTAATATCGTGGTAGCAAAAATAATGAAATCCCTACTAAAGGAGAAAATAGAAGAACATCTAGAAACCAAAAATATAATAGTCAGCATAGATTTCAAAAGGAAACATCTTGCTTGACCAACCTAATTGATTTTTTTGCAGAGATAACAGAGAGAGTAGACAAGGATAATGCAGATGTAATTTATCTAGATTTTCAAAAGGCCTTCGATAAGGTACCACATAATAGCATATTCAGCGCAGCCTTCGGTCGCCTAAGGAAGAGTGTGTTCGAAGATCAGGCCCTCAAATCTGGCACCAAAGCTTATGGTCTACAGGGCTGTAGTAATACCCACCCTCATGTATGGTTCAGAGACGTGGACCATAGACACCTCAAATCGCTGGAGAAATACCATCAACAATGTCGCCGCAAGATCCTGCAAATCCCCTGGGAGGACAGACGCGCAGTCAGTGTTCTCGATCAGGCCAACATCCCCAGCATCGAAGCACTGACCACACTTGACCAGCTCAGTTAGGTGGGCCACATTGTCTGCATGCCCGACACAAGACTCCCAAAGCAAGCACTCTACTCAGAACTCCTTCACGGCAGGCGACCCCCAGGTGGCAGAGGAAACATTACAAAGACACCCTCAAAGCCTCCCTGATAAAGTGCAACATCCCCACTGACACCTGGGAGTCCCTGGCCAAAGGCCGCCCTAAGTGGAGGAAGTGCATCCGGGAAGGCGCTGAGCATCTCGAGTCTCGTCGCCGAAAACATGCAGAAATCAAGCGCATGCAGCGGAAGGAGCGTGCGGCAAACCTGTCCCACCCACTCTTTCCTCCAACCACTGTCTGTCCCACCTGTGACAGAGACTGTAATTCTCTTATTGGACTGCACAGTCACCTGAGAACTCACTTTTAGAGTGGAAGCAAGTCTTCCTCAGTTTCGAGGCACTGCCTATGATGATGACATAATCTACTAATGAATAAGTCAGGGAATGAGTTCAGGGGACAAGTAAGTAAGAGTTTTTTTGAAGATGTAACTAGTAGGATGGATAAGGGGGAAATCAGTGGATGTAGTGTATTTAGACTTTGAAAATGCATTCGATAAGGTGCCACACAAGAGTTATAACACAAAATTAGGACTCATGAGATTGGAGATAATATATTGGCATGGATTGAGGATTGGTAAATGGTCAGAAAACAGAAAGTAGGAGTAAACTGGACTTTTTCAGGTTGGCAGGTTGTAACTAGTGGGATATCGGAAGGATCAGTGCTTGGGCCTCAATTATTTACAATCTATATTAATCACTTCGATGAAGTGTAAGGCATCGGAGTTTGCTGATGATACATAAGTTAGGTGGGAAAGTAAGCTGTGAAGAGAATGCAAAGAGGCTTCAAGGGATTACGGACAGGCTAAGTGAGTGGGAAAGAACATGGCAAATGGAATATAATGTAGAGAAATGTGAACTTAACCACTTTAGTAGGAAAAATTGAAAAGCAGTGTAGTTTTTAAATGCTAAGAAATTGAGGTATGTTGGTGTTCAGAGGGTCCTGGGTGTCCTTGTACATGAATCATAGAAAGTTAACATGCACGTTCAGCAAGCAATTAGGAAAGCAAATGGTATGTTAGCTTTTGTTACAAAGGGATTAGAATACAAGAGTAAAGAAGTCTTACTACAATTATACAGGGCATTGAGTGAGGCCACACCTGGAGTACTGTGTACAGTTCTGGTCTTCTTACCGAAGGAAGACTAGACTGGTTCCTGGGATGAGGGGATTGCCCTTTGAGGAAAGATTGAGTAGACTAGGGTTATATTCTCTGGAGTTTAGAAGAATGAGAGGTGATCTCATTAAAACATACAAAATTCTTATAGGACTTGACAGGGTTAATGCTGAGAAGATGTTTCCTCTGGCTCGGGAATCTAGAACACGGGGTCACAGTCTCAAAATAAGGGGTCGGCCATTTAAGCCGGAGATGAGGAAAAATGTCTTCACTCAAAGGGTGGTGAATCTTTGGAATTCTCTACCCCAGAGAGCTGTGGATGCTCAGGCATTTGAGTATACTCGAGACAAAGATCGATAGATTTTTGGGAATTAAGGGAATCCAAGGGATTATGGGGATAGTGCGGGAAAGTGGAGTTGAGGTAAAAGATCAGCCAAGCTCGAAGGGGCAAATGGCTGACTCCAGCTCCCATTTCTTATAATAACTGCTGCTGTAGCTGCTGTGGAAGGAACGCTAAACTCAGCTGTGCTACTCCGTAGAGCATAGATCTCCCTGCTGAGTCCAGGACATGGACCAATATTTTCTGCTTTAGCACTGCAGTCTGCATTTGGTCTTTGATCAAAGGTAGTGACTATTCTGAAGATACTCCAATTGGTTTGGAGCTGTGTAGCACTTCAGTCAACAAACCCTGCTCAATGACATGTTGTCCTTATAGCGAGAGGATTTGAGTATAGGAGCAGGGAGGTCTTGCTGCAGTTGTACAGGGCCTTAGTGAGACCACACCTTGAGTATTGTGTACAGTTTTGGTCTCCTAATCTGAGGAAGAACATTCTTGCTATTGAGGGAGTGCAGCGAAGGTTCATCAGACTGATTCCCGGGATGGCAGGACTGACAAATGAAGAAAGACTGGATCGACTAGGCTTATATTCACTGGAATTTAGAAGAATGAAAGGGGATCTCATTGAAGCATATAAAATTCTGACAGGATTGGACAGGTGAGATGCAGGAAGAATGTTCCCGATGTTGGGGAAGTCCAGAGCCAGGGGTCACAGTCTTAGGATAAGGGGTAAGCCATATAGGACTGAGATGAGGAGAAACTTTTTCACTCAGAGAGTTGTGAACCTAGTTGTTGAGGCCAGTTCGTTAGATATATTCAAAAGGGAGTTAGATGTGGCCCTTACGGCTAAAGGGATCAGGGGGTATGAAGAGAAAGCAGGAATGGGGTACTGAAGTTGCATGATCAGCCATGATCATATTGAATGGTGATGCAGGCTCGAAGGGCCGAATGGCCTACTCCTGCACCTATTTTCTATGTTTCTATGAGCTTTGTGCCATACCATCATAACCTCAATACAGCAGGTTTGATGGCAGAATTTGTCATTTGTTTTTATTATTTTTAATCATTCTATGGAATCATCCTGCCCTGCATTTCTTTCTAATACCCTAAATTTGAGAGATGAGTCTTTTATTTTTTTCGAGCTGCAGCATGCCCCAAGCTCCTCTTCACATACTATCATTGGTGGCAGAAAGAATGAATGTTCATCTACTGAGTTCATCAGTGTAAACAACCTGAATTCTGCACTCTCAGGGCAACCCAGCATAACAAAAACCTCGCCCCATCAGGGTTTGGTGCAATTGATTTGCAGGTACCCTGTAGTGCAGTAAATTGCCCGAGGATTCCCCTCTGAAGTTTGTTGCAATCATGCAAGGACATGCAGCAAGTGATGCATGTACAAACACAATACCAGAGAAAGCTAGCTAGCAGTGGGACTACTTCACCAAGATCTGGCAATCTGGGGCCCTCCTGAAATCTGACTGATTCTGGATTTGGTAAAGAGAAACATCATCATCATAGGCAGACCCTCAAAACGAGGATGACTTGCTTCCACGCCAAAAAGGGATGAGTTCACAGGTGTTTCAATGAAGGATCTAATATTCCAGATCCCGAGCTCCAAGGTGAAGGGTGGATGACGACTGTGCGTGGATTTTATTTTTAAACATGGGGTGGCTATTGCACCCTAGCCACCACAGGGGCTTGACAGAGCTAGGTCTTGGTCCAGTGGCAAGGATTAACCAAGGCGACTGGAGACCAGCTCTGCTGCACAGACCTAGTGCGTGCACATATCGCAGCGTGGGCTGGCCCGTGCTGCCCCTGGGCCCTCGCCTGAGAAACAGTAAGGGGCCGAAATTCATTTTTTAATGCCACCCGTTGCCACCAGAGAGCAGCGGCTAACGGGTGGCCAATTCCTTACCGTCGGCGGCAACCAGCTTCCTGGGCTCAGTAAATTTAGTTGGGTGGTGGCAAGACGTACCCGCTGCGTGCTTGGCTGCCACCCACGTGGTGACATCATCAAGCGCGCAACGCCCCCTTGCTGCCGCAGTTCCGAAATTAAGTGGCCTTACCGGCAGGCATCCATATAGCCTGGGAAAGGTGGCGGGACATCGGGGGATCCCGGGGCGGTAACGTCCAGGGATTAAGGTAGTTATTTATGTTAATTTTTTTTTGCATTTATGTATTAATGGGACCAGTGAGAGTGTGGGTGAGGGAAAGTGTCAGAAACTTTCTTTTTATTTTTATTTTTTTTTTTTTTTACTCGTGGGGAAATTTGGTCGGCCTCCTGAGATGCCGCTCCGTTGGCGCCCGAGGATGAGCACGCAACGCCACTTTTAGCGCTGGTCCCTCATCATCGGGCGGCAAACCTGAATTTTGCAGTTTGAGGTGGCACCGGCCACAAAATCGGCACTCAGCCGGTGTCACCGTCTCAAAAACGGCGGGACTGAATTTCGACCCATATAAGTGTGTTATACTGTGCTAATGTGTCCCCAAGGCGCAGGCAAATCAGGATCAGTTGGCTCAGCAGTGAACTGGACTCAACCGACACCCGCTTCCCAAAGTCTGGTGCAGTTCCAACATTCCATCTAAATTATGTCATCCTCGGTGGTGGTTAGGTAGGTTTTGTAATTTATCAAAACAAGTCAAACCAAGGATTACACACTGCTTCGTAGTACGCTATCAATGCTGCATGGTCAAACAAATCACACTTTAGTATTATAGGAATAAACCCCTTCACCATTGTTAATTATTAAAAGTACACAGCTTCCTGACTATGATATAATGCTGCTGTTTCAATACTATTACCACTTGAACTTCACCAGTGAGGACAACAGAACGGACAACGCGCCAGTCAGTACGTTTCTGCACCAGTCAGTCAATCACAGGAATACTGCAATACCTGAGAATAAGTGATCAGGTTTCGGCCTTGAAACCAGCTAAAAGAGCTTAACTATCTGTAAACTTACAATGGCCTACATTACAGAGAACAGCCCACCATTAACACTGAAGCTCAGCAAACTAACAGACTTAAATTTGAAATGTTTAAATGCATTTTATATGTACGCAACTTTTGAGCTGTCCAAGGACATTTTCTTCAAGTGTCAGCTGTGGCTCAGTGGGTAGCACATTTGCCTCTGAGTCAGAAGGTTGTGGGTTCAAGTTCCACTCCAGGGACTTGAGCACAAAAATCTAGGCTTACACGCCAGTGCCATACTGAGGGAATGCTGCACTGCCAGAGGTGCCGTCGTTCGGATAAGACGTTAAACTGAGGCCCGTCCGCTCTCTCAGGAGACGTAAAAGATCCCATGGCACTATTCAAAGAAGAGCAAGGGTGTTCTCCCCAATGTCCTGGCCAATATTTATCTCTCAATCAACATCACTAAAACAACAACATATTAACGGCACTTCACAGGAGTATTGAGAGATAAAAACAACATTATCTGGTCATCACCGCACTGTGTGTGGGATCTTGCCGTGCCCAAATTGACTGCCCTGTTTCCAACATTACAACAGTGACTACACTTCAAAAGTAATTATTTTTACAGCTTTCTACGCGATTTCTAAATATTTCCCTTATCCGACTTGCTCCTGTAGAGTAGCGGAAAAAAAACTCGAGATGGGAGAAGCAGGTGGACAGTTTGGCTGCCCATTTGTCTGACCTTGGGTTTAATTTCAACCTACAACGTTGGAACAAAGATCTCCCCTCTCTGTCGAGTCATATGCTAAGTGAGTTACAACTGATTTTCATTCAGTCGCACAGCACAAAACTGTGCCTAACTCAGCATCAAACTGGCAAGCTCAGTTAGAAATGCCACAGGATGACTGGAAGTGGAAATGGATGTGCCGCAGTAGTGCAGTAAGAGGTTCGGAAGTTGGGGTTGAGGTACATTGTTGGTGCGGAGAAGCACGTGCTTTAACTATGCTATACCTCAGCTGGTGCTCAATACTGACAACGGGTGCTGTTATGTATGTAAACTTTACTAGCGTGGAAGACTTGCCACCAGGAGGCGCACCTGTGGGAGACTCAAGGGTCACCTGCACACCCTGGGCAAGCAGGTATAAAAGGCAGTCTACCATGCTGCTTCCTCACTCTGGAGTTACATTAAAGAGACCACGGTCACAACAGTTTGAGCTTAAGATATACAGTCTTGTGGAGTTATTCTGAACATAACAGGTGCCTGGCATGGAAAGTACTCCATTCTTCAACACTAACATCCTTCACCCCAAGGAGCACACACATTCACAAACACAGAAGTAATGGGCCCAAGTTTCCACAGGATAAAAAACAGGCGCCCCTCCGAGCTGGGCGCCCGTTTTTCGCGCCTAAAACGGCGCCAGAAAAAAAACGCGCTATTCTCGAGCGCTTTGCAGCTCCTTGTCTGTTTGGCGCGGTGCCCAGGGGGGCGGAGCCTACACTCGCACCGATTTTGTAAGTGGGAGGGGGCGGGTACTATTTAAATTAGTTTTTTTCCTGCCGGCAACGCTGCGCGTGCGCGTTGGAGCGTTCGCGCATGCTCAGTGTGGAAAAAAACATTGGCACTCGGCCATTTTTGTAGTTCTTTGTAGCTGTTTAATTTTTGAACATTTTTTAATAAAAGCACATTGCCATCAGCACATCAGCACTTGCAGCCTTCTCACTGTCTCCTTCCCCTCCCCACCCTCCACGGCAACAAACGGCTGTCTCCTTCCCCTCCCTCCCCTCCCTCCCCTCCGCGGCAACAACCCGCTGTCTCCTTCCCCTCCCTGGCAACAACCCGCTGTCTCCTTCCCCTCCCTCCCCTCCACAACAACAACCCGCTGTCTCCTTCCCCTCCCTCCCCTCCGCGGCAACAAGCAACAAGCCGCTTTCTCCTCCCCCCTCCCTCCCGCTCAGCGGCACGAACGGCTTTCTCCCCCCTCCCTCCCGCTCAGCGGCACGAACGGCTTTCTCCCCCACCCCCTCCCGCTCAGCGGCACGAACGGCTTTCTTCCCCCCGCCCCCCCGCCCCCCCCCCCCTCCCGCTCAGCGGCAACGTACGGCTGCAGAATTCTCCCTGGCTGAAGCACTTTCACACAGGTAGAAAGATGGTTTATTTAATCTTTTCTTTGCTTATAAATGTTTATTCAGGTTGGATTTATTTGTATAATATTTGTAGAAGTATAAATAAGGATTTATTGTAGAATTTAATGAGTTCCCTTCCCCCCCCCTCCCACCCACCTCGTTCTGGACACCTAATTTGTAACCTGTGCCTGATTTTTTAATGTGTAGAACAGGTTTTTTCAGTTCTACAAAAATCTTCACTTGCTCCATTCTACTTTAGTTTGGAGTACCTTTTCACTGTGGAAACTTTGAAATCAGGCGTCAGTGGCCGGACACGCCCCCTTTTGAAGAAAAAATTCTGTTCCAAAGTAGAACTGTTCTACCTGACTAGAACTGCAGAAAAAAAAATGTGGAGAATTGCGATTTCTAAGATAGTCCGTTCTCCACCAGTTGCTCCTAAAAATCAGGCGCAAATCATGTGGAAACTTGGGCCCATAAAAACTATATCCATACAATGTACTTATAGGCCCATCATCTGACAGATATGGACAGACAGGATTATCTCTGCAATTATATCCTAAGATTACAACCACTCAGCTCAGAAATTCGATCACAGTGTGCAAAGCATCACAGATATACTGCATTGATGAACAGACCAATTAATCCATCTTGTACAGCTAAATATAGTTAACAGTTAAGGGGCAGAAATTGATTAAATACTAAAAGTAAAAAGTGACTATTTTATTCATGTGGTGCATCTTTTATATTTCCAATCCGGGGCATAAATGTTCCTCTGCTCATTTTAGGGTACCGCATGGATATACAAGAAGAATTTTTCAAACATAGATGTTCTTTTAATACCTTTTTGCCTTGCTTTTGATATAATTTCAATATGCTTCACTGCCGCTTTTAACAACTTCCGGTTTACAAGCACTGGAATATCAACCTAATAAAAAGAAAAGGAGGAACAAATTGAATAGCTTAACTACTGGGTTTACAAAACTGCAGTATTATTACACAACTTAGAAACCTCACATTCTAGTCTGGACTTTGCTGCAAAAAAAAAAATCAGACAGACTTCTCACAGGTGCGTGGGAGACTTTGGGGCCGAAATTGCCCCTAGGCGCCAATGGGGTGCAATTGCCTTTTCGTCCAAAGGCAAGTGGCGGTAGCATCTGGGGCAATATTGCCCCCGAAATTTTGGGGGCGATTTGGAGTTTGCGTCGCACCCAATGATTTGCACAAGGGGCACAAACCCAGAGATGACGTCATCGTCATGCACGCCGACCCATCACTGCCCCGCGCCGACCCCTTTGCGCCCCGTGGGGGATATTGCTTCATGGGGGCACTGGCATCTGCGTGGGCGCCCCTTAAAGGAGAGGCCATGTGCGCCCTGGGCCTCCATGTTTTTTTATCGGCTGACTTTTCCGTCTCAACCGGGCCGCCATCATGCAGCCTGGCGCTCCTCTTTGTGTGTCGAGTCGCTGTCCTGGTCAGGATTGTCACTGGTGGACACCAAAGGGCCATGCAGAGTCCGCAGCGGTCCACCCCTTTAACTGAAGGGGAGGGGCATTGTGGTGCGTCAGTGCTACGCCAAGCTAATGCCTCGGGAGCACCCCTCCAACGAGGTGGAGAGCCTGAGACAGCACTCTGCCTCGTTTGCGGGCCGCAAAGGGCAATTCCATACTAGGGGAGGGAAATTCGCCCCCGGCGACAACTGACCCGGGCAGGAAAGGGTATCGGCCCCGGACAGAACGCGGGGCAATTTCGCACCCCTTGTATTCTCAGGTTGAAAAAAAAAAGGTTTTTCAAAACTGGTCTCATGTTTTAGCCAAACAATCTTCATTCAAGATTGTGGCATCACCTTGTATTCTCAAACTGAGAGAAAGTCCAAGTGCAGACCAGACTCTCTGACCTGGTAGTTATGGTTCAGAGCCCAGACACACAAGTGCAAGAAAGCTTGAAATGGGCTCAAAAGATTCAGCGACAGTTTGAGCAGCATTAAGTGGCACCTTGGCATTGTTTCTAATACCTGTTTAAAATGTTAGAGCCTTTTATTCCTCTAGTTATTCGCGCCATCACTAAGACCGCCGATTTCCACCTCTGTAACATTGCCCCGTCTCAGCTCATCGCTGCTGAAACCCTCATCCATGCCTTTGCTACCTCTAGATTTGCCTATTCCAACGCACTCCTGGCTGGCTGCCCGCCCATCTTCCACCCCCCGGAAACTTGAGCTCATCCAAAACTCTGCAGCCCGTATCCTAACTCACATCCAAGTCCCATCCACCCCTGTGCTCGCTGACCTACACTGGCTCCCAGTTAAGCAATGCCTCAATTTTAAAATTCTCATCCTTGTTTTCAAATTCCTCCCTATCTCTGGAATCTCCTCTAGCCCCATCACCCCCCCCCCCATTCCCAACCCCCACCCTCCCCCAAGATATTTGCATTCCTCCAATTCTGGCCTCTGTGCATTCCTGATTTTAATCACTCAACCATTGGTGGCCGTGCCTTCAGCTACCTACGTCCCAAGCTCTGGAATTCCCTCCCAAAACCTTTCCACTTCTCCATTTCTCTTTCCTCCTTTAAGACGTTCCTTAAATCCTATCTCATCTACCCCAATATCTCCTTATGTGGTTTGGTGTCAAATTTTGTTTTCTAACACTCCTGTGAAGCGCCTTGGGATGTTTTAGTACATTAAAGGCGCTGTATAAATGCAAATTGTTGTTGTTGTTGTTATGGACCTTGCTGCTTCAATTATTTCCCAGTGAATAAAATCATCGCCATAGTTATGAATTTTACTTCTTACCTTCTGAGCTCTCCGGACTAAAACAGCCGCAAAGAAGTGTAAAGTTACTCTGAGTTCATCAATAAACGCTTCGTCGTCAGTCAGGTCCCTGCAAAATCAGGAAAATGTTTCCTTTAACACAAATGTTCAAATATATTGAAAGGGTTAAAGCAAGCACTGGGTACATAGATGTTCAGACAAACATGACATTAAGTTTAGGAAATATATTGGTAGCAAAGGAGCTAAAGGTGTGACAGGGCTTCACACATACATCTTTTATATATAATGTAGGTGCATAAAAATGAGAGATTTTTGATAAATCAGAGGACGTCATTGTAATTATTGATAAATTATTGGTGTTGCATGCTGTCCCACTAAACCAATTGTACTATGCAACAAACCTCCTAAAGACGGGCATGACTCACTCATGCCAAGATGAACAAACGTAAGAACATAAGAACATAAGAACTAGGAGCAGGAGTAAGCCATTCAGCCCCTCGAGCCTGCTCCGCCATTCAATAAGATCATGGCTGATCTTCGACCTCAACTCCACCTTCCTGCACTGTCCCCATATCCCTTGACTCCCTTAATATCCAAAAATCTATCGATCTCTGTCTTGAATATACTCAAAGATTGAGCCACCACAGCCCTCTGGGGTAGAGACTTCCAAAGATTCACCACCCTCTGATTGAAGAAGTTTCTCCTCATCTCAGTCCTAAATGGCCGACCTCTTATTCTGAGACTGTGACCCCTGGTTCTAGACTCCCCAGCCAGGGGAAACATCCTCCCTGCATCTACTCTGTAAGAATTATGTATGTTTCAATGAGATCACCTCTCATTCTTCTAAACTCTAGAGAATATAGGCCTAGTCTACTCAATCTCTCCTCCCAGGAATCAGTCTGGTCAGCTCCTGCCTCAGTTCTAACTTCTGTCATTATCATTTCAATTCGGCCCATCATCCCTTTTGTGTCTCTAATTTCTCCTGCCTTCCACCCTATCACAGACCTTCCCTTTTGTTCTTTCTTCCCCTCCCCCTTTCAGTCCTTAAGAATGTGTTCTTTCCGAACATTCGCCAGTTCTGACGAAGGGTCATCGACCCGAAACGTTAACTCTGCTTCCTCTCCACAGATGCTGCCTGACCCCGCTGAGATTTCCAGTGTTTTATACATCTATAAACATGAAACAAATTGAGCATCTTAAGTGTTACTTTTGCACAAACTGTTTTTCATACCTCACTAGTCAGCATTTGTTTCTCTCATATCACCAGTTCAGGTGTCCAAGTGTTACTTTGTAAAGATTTTTACAAAACGAATTAAATTTAAATGATCTGATTTTCTCAATCTAGAAAAACCATCGCTTCCGAGCTATTTCTCCATCTCTGAAAGCTGAATTATTGATTATAGTTTGACAGGAGTTAATCCTCTTCATTGCCCTTTATCCCTCCCACTACATTATGTCAAATGTGTGCTGGCCTGGATACAGTGACCAGCTGAGCGAAAGGCAGCGACTGTGATTAGTGGTTGTGGCTATTTGAAATGGCTGAACTATTTTAATATAAAATGCTAAGTGAGGGGCACAGTTTTTAAAGTATCTAACCTCTGGAGAGCAGGTCGTGACAGGTGAGAAGGGATGGGGGGAAAATAGCGGCCGCTATGGTCTATCGTATTCGGTGACACAAACTAGCATGGATCCCTCCACTAGCCTATGTCGCAGAGCTTTTTTCCCCTCCATTGAAAATAAAAGATGGCCTCCCTCAACCCCCCCCATCCACCCCATGTCCACACTCCACTCCACTCCACTCCACTCCACTCCACTCCACTCCACTCCACTCCACTCCACTCCACTCCAACCATGTTGAGATCAAGTCAATTGAAAATGTTGAGTTAGCCTTCACTGGAGACCACCTACTCTAGTTTATTAATAGTATATATAGATTACACCCCATCAAACACCTCAATAAACCAAACTTAGACACACCTACATCAATGTTAGGTACTCCTCCCCAATCTCATTCAGATCAATCTGTGGTGAAGCAAACAGTTACAGTGCAGATCATGAAGCCGGTATCTGCACACTCCCTCAGTCACCTATCCCCTTCAAAGCCATTAACCAATATTCCCATTTCTGCAATTATCAGAGATCATTTCACTGCTGATCCTTAACTGTCACTGAAGTGAACCTTCATCACTGAATCCCTGCACACTTTAGGTTCTTGGAGTCAGTGAATAATGTCAAAAACGCCGATATTTCCAAAAATGGATTCTTAATCAGATAAAATCAATAAACCATGACAGGAATGATAAACTTGTGTGTATCACTCAAACAAGTAAATGAATGTATTTCAGGACCATGGAAGTTTCAGAATTGTATTTTTGAATCATAAAATGATATGTAGGTGCTCTAAACTTACCAACATTGCTTAAGAGAATAACATTTTAATCGGAATTTACTGCTTTAAAATATCTTTATTATCTCATTTGACAATCCGGCGTAATAAAATGAACCCACATCTTACCTATACCAAGGGTGTACAAAGTTTTCAATCACCAGCTCTAGGATCTGCAAAAGGCAAGGTTCCATAGTTAGTACAAATCCGATTCTGTTTAAACATACAATTCTTTTAGAAGAACTTGAAATACTTGAGTACACCAAGCACAGAAAGCCTGGCTGCAGGCCTGAATAGCCTCATGTTAAAAGTACTGTTTGCAGAACTTGTCAGGGGATCTTCATTCAAACTTCTGCCACTCTGAATGGATAATATTAACCCAAGAGCATAAGAATTAGGAGCAGGAGTAGGCCATTCGGCCCCTCGAGCCTGCTCCGCCATTCAATAAGATCATGGCTGATCTTCTACCTCAGCTTCACTTTCCCGCCCGATCTCCATATCCCTTGATTCCCCCAGAGTCCAAAATTCCATCTATATCAGTCTTGAATATACTCAACGACTCAGCATCCACAGCCCTCTGGGACAGAGAATTCCAAAGATTCACCACCCTCTGAGTGAAGAAATTCCTCCTCATCTCAGTCCAAAATGGCCGACCACTTACCCTGAGACTATGCCCTCTAGTTCTAGATTCTCCAGCCAGGGGAAAGAAAGAAAGATTTGCATTTATATAATGCCTTTCACGACCACAGGAGGTCTCAAAGTGCTTTACATCTATTTGGAGTGCAGTCGCTGTTGTAACGTGGGGAACGCGGCAGCCAATCTGCACACAGCAAGCTCCCATTAATGTGATGACCAGATAATCTGTTTTTGCTAATGTTGATTAGGGGAAACAACCTCTCAGCATTTAGCCTGTCAATCCTCCTCAGAATCTTTTGAATACTAAAAATATAGAATAGTTAGAAAAATACCTAAAAGTTGACCTACACATTGGTATGTTAGGTGATTTCATACTGATCCCATCATGAATAGCCAGCCTGCTGCATGGGTTCTGTATGCTTCAAATGGCATCAAGTTCATGATACACAGAAATGTTCACGTTATGTCAAGTAACAAACATTCGCAAAGGAAAGTTTAATGTTGAGTCATTAACAGTCAACATCATGACTGGGTTTTCATAGAAAATTATCAAAGAAGCCCAAAGCATCTCAAACGAACATGAAACATGTGGCTCCTGCGTAAGGCGTGATAAGAGAACTTACTTCGGAGAGAGAGGCATCCACCTTTGAACTAATCTTCAAACCAAGCCACGGCTGGTAGTTTTCCAACAGTAGTGTGGCCCTGACAATAGATAATATACACGTTATAAAGGAGCATCTTACCCCCAAACTCTCTTTGCAGCTTTTGATTTAAAGGGGGTGCAGAAGCTGAAAAGAAATAAATCTTGCATTTATATAGCGCCTTTCACAACCACCGGACGTCTCAAAGCATTTTACAACCAATGAAGTACTTTTGGAGTGTAGTCACTGTAGTAATGTAGGAACGCAGCAGATAAATTGTGCACAGCAAGGTCCCACAAACAGCAATGTGATAATGACCAGACAATCTGTTTTTGTTGATTGACGGATAAATATTGACCAGGTCACCGGGGATAACTCCCCTGCTCTTCTTCGAAATAGTGCCATGGGATCTTTTACGTCCACCTGAGAGAGCAGACGGGGCCTCGATTTAACGTCTCATCCGAAAGACAGCACCCTCCGACAGTGCAGCACTCCCTCAGCACTGCACTGGAGTGTCAGCCTAGATTTATGTGCTCAAGTCTCTGGAGTGGGACTTGAACCCACAACCTTCTGACTCAGAGGGGAGTGTGCTGCCCACTGAGCCATAGCTGACACTTGACAGCTGAGGAATGAAAGGGGAGAAAAAATAACTCCCACTGAGAACTCCACTTGAGACTGGGTTTTGACACGTGGAGAATCAAATGTGAATCCAGCAAAACAAAACATGCTCACTGTTTCAACTCGAACAAGCCCGCTCCCTTCATTCACATCGGACAGAAAATCATGCAGCGTGCAACAAACATTCTGAAAGCAACCACAACACCCCGCCATCACGCACCCCCACCCTCGAAATGGAGATTCAATTTGTTAAAATGATTCTTGCACTCACAGCTACTTGAACCACATTTTGCTTTATCGCCTCACATTATCATCTAGGAAAGCAATCTGCCCTCGGTCCACCTCACTGTAATTACACTTTGTAGATCTACTTTAAGCTGCGAGACACCAGGGGCTAGATTTTCGTTGGGCTTGTGCCTCTATTGGCGCCCCGGAGAGGCGGTAATGGATAAGCAAATGAGTTCCGGGCGGGTGGCCAACTTCCAGCGTCCATCTGGGAAATTTGGTGCCGGTTTTGCAGGGGGGAGCGGAACAGTATCGTCCAGGAGCACAGAGCCGGTGTGCAACGCCCACCAGGTTTCGACTTTTGCTAGGTGCTGACCCTACAGCACCCCATAGCACGCCCTGGTGGGACCGCCTGGGAAAGCGGGCGGTGAGGGAAGGAATAACTACACGTGTGATTGTTTTTTGTTTATTTTTATTGTTGCGATTGATCATGATGTGGGGTGAGCAAGGTACCGGGAATGTGTTGTGGCTTTTTGGGGGGGGGGCGATTTATTTTTGCAGGGAAGCCTCTCTCTTCAGGCACTCCAAGGCCAGCTCTTCAGCAATGGATTTTCAGCTCTTCAGCCGGCCTAGTATCCTAAGAGAGCGCTCGGCTCCACACACAGGGCCCAGCTGATGAATTTTGTGGCTGCAAAAACAAACTAGCCCCTGGCGTAAAATTTACCGCCCCGCCGCCATTATCGGCCGAAAAAGCCTCCGACCGAAAACCCAGCCCCACGGTTTGTAGTCAGGCAGAAAGCAGGCAGAACAAACACGTACACAATTTTCAGTGGGGTGCACCTGCTGGATGAGTTGTGCAGTTGGCAGGTTCCCGACAAATCCGTTGTATGAACTACTCTGTAGCGCGCTGTAACGGTGCGTCAATACTTTACATCATTCTGGCTCAGTTCTTGACATATAAATAAATGGGATCAGCAGTTTAATAGTCCATACCTTGAGGCCTCACTATAAGACAGTGACCATGTTGTAGATATATAAATATGGCCAACATCCCCAGCATTGAAGCACTGACCACACTTGATCAGCTCCGCTAGGCAGGTCACATTGTCCGCATGCCAGTCACAAGACTCCCAAAGCAAGCGCTCTACTCGGAACTCCTTCACGGCAAGCGAGCCAAAGGTGGGCAGAGGAAACATTACAGGGACACCCTCAAAGCCTCCCTGATAAAGTGCGACATCCCCACCGACACTTGGGAGTCCCTGGCCAAAGACCGCCCTAAGTGGAGGAAGTGCATCCGGGAGGGCGCTGAACACCTCGAGTCTCATCGCCGAGAGCATGCAGAAATCAAGCGCAGGCAGCGGAAAGTGTGTGCGGCAAACCTGTCCCACCCACCCTTTCCCTCAATGACTATCTGTCCCACCTGTGACAGGGACTGTGGCTCTCGTATTGGACTGTTCAGCCACCTAAGGACTCATTTTAAGAGTGGAAGCAAGTCTTCCTCGATTCCGAGGGACTGCCTATGATGATAATGATGACGACCCGACATAATATGAATTTACACTACGGAGGTATCGGATTTACTCAACCAATCCATGTAAAAGTAACTGATTCAAGAAAAAATTAATACGATTATGGAGAAAGATCAAGGGAGTGCGAATAACTAGCTACATCTGCACAGGCACAATGGGCTGAATGGCCGCCTCCTGTGCTCACTGACTTTATGTTCTTCCTAACACAACTATTAAACCTTTCAGTTTTCTGAAGGCAGAAGGTAGTTTTTCATTACTAATGAAAATGCAGAAAGTTTTTAACCTTTCCCTTACACCGATGGCTTGCTACTACATGGAGAGATCAATGCACAATCATGATACGTAGTTCAAACTTGCACACACTGGCCTTGAATGATAAGCTTCAATGATCTCAATGCACTGTGTCCTCAGGTATGTTTTTTCCCAGAGGTAAAGTATTCTTCTGCACTGACGAACTTACTTATGTCGTTTACATTTGACTTTCCCACAGACGGCACAGCTATGACCTTGGGGAAAGAGTTCTTGCTGTTCCACCTGCTGTTGATAAGAAAAGCAAGATTAGTGGTGCACTTGCAGAGTTTGGTACAGAATGGCAGAAGCAGGACATATATCTACAGTCTCTGTCTAGATAGTTAAATATTAAAGGTGCAACCAGACACTAACAAAACCATAACACAAGAAATGTAGCTTATTACCACCTCGCATCATCAGAATCCTGCTTTAGCTCACAACTTTGCATTTGCAGATTGATCTACAAAGAAAAGATTTTCCAATTTGAAACCTCAAAAGAAATAGTTCCAGAAGAAGCTCCCAAGCAGAATGAAGTATGAGGTAGTATCTCAGTGGGTGGGTGGGTGGGTGGGGGGTGGAGATTGCGTGGGGCAGTGGATCAGATACTTCGCTACCATCTCGACGACCATATCTGTAATGTATGCACCTGTGAGTATGGTCACAGGTTTGTAGAGCTGTTTTAAAAAAAAAGGGCACTTGAAAAGTGTTTGGAGTGTCCCCCCCTTTAACAAGGGAGCACTTGATTTAACGGTTTATTTATTGGTTTGCAACAAAAGAGTTGTAGAGCTGTTACAGGTCCCCAATGGAATGCACTCTACGCGGGAGTCCTCCCTTTATTTATTGGAGAGTGTTGCACTGAGCAGTCCCGTGCAATACGTTTTTAAGTCAGTTCACGGACTCATGGGCCGCCTGCAATTTCTGCGGTCTGGAAGAGTCCGTGTTCCATATTTATGTTGAATGTATCAGGTTGCAGCCTCTCTTCCATTATTTGAAGGGGGTGCTCCTCAAATTCTGGTTGCACTTCAGTCCCACACTCCTGATCTTTGGACACCCTGTGCGGAGGGGAGCGGGTAGGTCGGAAGGCCTCCTCGTGGGGCTGCTCCTGGGCATGGCCAAGGGGGCCATCAGCCGGTCCAGGCAGCGGGCGGTCGAGGGGTTCGTTCAGCCCGACTGCCTGCCTCTCTTCCGCGGTTACATCCGAGCCAGGATGTCCCTGGAGATGGAGCACGTGGTGTCCACCGGTATATGCTCGCGGCCTCCCACGAGAGGTGGGCGCCGGAGGGACTGGAGTGCATCATCACCCCCAGCAACCAAATTTTAATTTGATTTAAGTTACTGTCCAAAGTTTAATTTGTTTAACATGTCGGTTTTAGTACCCCCCTTTAATCAGGGGGCACTTGATTTACAGATCAACTTAAAATAGTTGTAGAGCTGTTGAGTTGAGAGTGGCTTAGCCAGTCACATGATGTTCACAAGACTCAATAAAACCCAAACCAGTTGGGTTCAGGGGATTCACGATGAGGTATGCAGTTGTAAGCCTGGTGGATGAACTGGTAATGTGTCGTGAGATTGTTAAACTTTTGCTAATAAACCAACTAGTTGTTAATAGCAATGTGTTGCTATGAATTCTTAAGCAAAGAACCTGTGAAGCAAATACATTACGATGTCCAGCCCAGACTGATGGGATCAAATTTTCCTGTGTGCTTGGTGCAAGAGCCCTTGGTGAAGTGAGCAGAGGCAGCCTCAACCCAGTTCAGCGTCACCAGCAAAGTACCGTTTCATCCAAAGAGTCAATGCCTTTAGGAGATGGCAGAAAAGTGGCTCAGAAAAAAATACAGGTGGTACTCCAGCAAGAATCAATGCCTTCAGGTGGCGAAAGATGATGAGAGAGAAAACCATACTGAGGTAAAGCTAGAGGTGTACGAATCCCAGTAAGAAAAGCCACTACTGTATAACACTCAGCACGTGATTGCTAATTCTTACTCATGAGAAGGGGATATAATTTTTTTTAAATTGGAAACAACTTGTATTTATATAGCGCCTTTAACATAGTGAAATGCCCCAAGGCTTTTCACAGGAGTATTATGAGATAAACGATTTGACACCGAGCCGCATAAGTAGAAATTAGCGCGGGTGACCAAATGCTTGGTCAAAGAGGTATGTTTTAAGGAACGTCTTGAAGGAGGAGAGAGGTAGAGAGGCGGGGAGGTTTAGGCAGGGAGTTCCAGAGCTTGGGGGCCTGGGCAACAGAAGACACGGCCACCGATGGTTGAGTGATTATAATCAGGGATGCTCAGGAGGGCAGAATTAGAGGAGCGCAGACATCTCGGGGCAGGGGGTGAGGCGGAGTTGTGGGGCTGGAGGAGATTACAGAGATAGGGAGGGGCGAGGCCTTGGAGGGATTCGACAATAAGGGTGAGAATTTTAAAATCGAGGCGTTGCTTAACCGGAAGCCAATGTAGGCCAGCGAGTACAAGGGTGATGGGTGAGCGAGACTTGATGCAAGTTAGGATATGGGCAGCAGAGTTTTGGATCACCTTTAGTTTACATAGGGGAGAATGTGGGAGGGCAACCAGGAGTGCGTTGGAATGGCCAGCTTACTCTAACCTCAGTTTCAGTGACTTAACGAAGCAAAACATAACTCACCCTCACTAATCAATGTCCTTTCAATCCCAAGTTAAACGCTCGTAACAGCACTGTGAGAGTACCTTCACCACACGGACTGCAGCGGTTCAAGGCGACAGCTCACCACCACCTTATCAAGGGCAACTAGGGATGGGCAATAAATGCTGGCCTTGCCAACGATCACATCCCATGAACGAATTTTAAAAAAAATCAGTCCCCAATATTCAGATGGAATGCCAACTTGAGACTAAATGCCAACTTGAGAATGTCAACTAAAGGGCAAACTCTGCCCCAGCCATCTATCAGCACCTTCGAACGGGACAGGGAGAAAAATCAAGGATTTGGCAAATAATATTTTTTTCTGGGCCAGTTGAAGAAGGGTATTCAAAAGAAAATATATATTTGTGCAGTGCAAGGCAGACATCACTGTACCTCACCGAGGCTGTGTGAACTTTACAGTGACATGAGAAACAGTTTTCAAATGTTACTAGGAAATGATATGAATACATTATACAGGTTGAACCTCCATTATCTGGAACCCTCAGGGCCTGGCCTGTTCTGGATAAGGGATTTTTCCACATGAGGGGCGGTCACGTTAAACTGGATGGTACTGAGCAAGGGGATATCAGGGATGGCTGGCTTGGGGCTAGGAGTGCGGCAGAGAGATCATGGAGGGGGAGGGGGGCGGTGGATCGCGGGGTCAGGCCAGCGATTGAGGGAGTCGGCAGCGAGGAAGGACTTCAATTTGTTCATGTCGGAGCTCTGCGCATGCGCCACCCGGTGGCCGGGAATGGTTCTGGATAAGGGGTGGTTCTGGATAAAGGAGTTCTGGATAAGGGAGGTTCAACCTGTATAGAACACTAGTACAAACTGGGAAATAATTATGGTAACTATATTATATATTACAGAAACTGGGAAATGAATATAGAAACATAGAAAATAGGTGCAGGAGTAGGCCATTCGGCCCTTCGAGCCTGCACCACCATTCAATAAGATCATGGCTGATCATTCCCTCAGTACCCCTTTCCTGCTTTCTCTCCATACCCCTTGAAAACTTTAGTCGTAAAGGCTATATCTAACTCCCTGTTGAATATATCCAATGAACTGGCATCAACAACTCTCTGCGGCAAGAAATTCCACAGGTTAACAACTCTCTGAGCGAAGAAGTTTCTCCTCATCTCAGTCCTAAATGGCCTACCCCGTATCCTAAGACTATGTCCCCTGGTTCTGGACTTCCCCAACATCGGGAACATTCTTCCCGCATCTAACCTGTCCAGTCCCGTCAGAATCTTATACGTTTCTATGAGATCCTCCCTCATCCTTCTAAACTCCAGTGTATAAAGTACCAGTTGATCCAGTCTCTCCTCATATGTCAGTCCAGCCATCCAGGGAATCAGTCTGGTGAACCTTCGCTGCACTCCCTCAATAGCAAGAATGTCCTTCCTCAGATTAGGAGACCAAAACTGAACACAATATTCCAGGTGAGGCCTCACCAAGGCCCTGTACAATTGCAGTAAGACCTCCCTGCTCCTATACTCAAATCCACTAGCTATGAAGGCCAACATGCAATTTGCCTTCTTCACCGCCTGCTGTACCTGCATGCCAACTTTCAATGACTGATGAAACATGACACCCAGGTCTCGTTGCACCTCCCTTTTTCCTAATCTGCCGCCATTCAGATAATATTCTGCCTTTGTGTTTTTGCCACCAAAGTGGATAACCTCACATTTATCAACATTATACTGCATCTCCCATGCATTTGTCCACTCATCTAACCTGTCCAAATCACCCTGCAGCCTCTTAGCATCCTCCCCACAGCTCACACGCCACCCAGTTTAGTGTTCTGCAAACTTGGGAGATATTACACTCAATTCCTTCATCTAAATCATTAATGTATATTGTAAAGAGCTGGGGTCCCAGCACTGAGCCATGCGGCACTCCACTAGTCACTGGCTCCCATTCCGAAAAGGACCCGTTTACCCCGACACTCTGCTTCCTGTCTGCCAACCAATTCTCTATCCATGCACCAAAATACACCAAATCCGCTGATTCTCCCTTGTCCACTCTACTAGTTACATCCTCAAAAAAGTCCAGAAGATTTGTCAAGCATGATTTCCCCTTCATAAATCCATCCATCCTGTCACTGCTTTCCAAATGCACTGCTATTTCATCCTTAATAATTCATCCCAACATTTTCACCACTACTGATGTCAGGCTAACCCCCCGGTCTATAATTACACGTTTTCTCTCTCCCTCCTTTTTTAAACTCCAGTCCATAGGAACTGATCCAGAGTCGATAGACTGTTGGAAAATGCATCCACTATTTCTAGGGCCACTTCCTTAAGTACTCTGGGATGCAGACTATCAGGCTCTGGGGATTTAATCAGCCTTCAATCCCATCAATTTCCCCAACACAATTTCCCGTCTAATAAGAATATCCTTCAGTTCCTCCTTCTCACTAGACCCTCGGTCCCCTAGTACATCTGGAAGGTTATTTGTGTCTTCCTTCATGAAGACAGAACCAAAGTATTTGTTCAATTGGTCTGCCATTTCTTTGCTCCCCATTATAAATTCATCTGAGTGCGACTGCAAGGGACCTACGTTTGTCTTCACTAATCTTTTTCTCCACATATCTATAGAAGCTTTTGCAGTCTGTTTTTATGTTTCCGGCAAGCTTACTCTCGTACTCTATTTTCCCCCTCCTAATTAAACCCTTTGTCCTCCTCTGCTGAATTCTAAATTTCTCCCAGTCCTCAGGTTTGCTGCTTTTTCTGGCCAATTTATATGCCTCTTCCTTGGATCCAACACTATCCCTAATTTCCCTTGTTAGCCACGGTTGAGCCACCCTCCCTGTTTTATTTTTACTCCAGACAGGGATGTACAATTGTTGAAGTTCATCCATGTGATCTATAAATGTTTGCCATTGCCTATCCACCGTCAACCCTTTAAGTATCATTTGCCAGTCTATCTTAGCCAATTCACGTCTCATGCCGTCGAAGTTAGCTTTCCTTTAAGTTCAGGACCCTAGTTTCCGAATTAACTGTGTCACTCTCCATCTTAATAAAGAATTCTACCATATTATGGTCACTCTTCCCCAAGGGGCCTCGCACAACAAGATTGCTAATTAGTTCCTTCTCATTACACATCACCCAGTCTAGGATGGCCAGCTCTCTAGTTGGTTCCTCGACATATTGGTCAAGAAAACCATCCCTAATACACTCTAGGAAATCCTCCTCCACCGCATTGCTACCAGTTTGGTTAGCCCAATCAATATGTAGATTAAAGTCGCCCATGATTACTGCTGTACCTCTATTGCACACATCCCTTATTTCTTGTTTGATGCTGTCCCCAACCTCACTACTACTGGAGATTATATTATATATTACAGAGACTGGAAAATGAATATGGAGACTATATTATATATTAGAGAATGGGAAGTGAATATGGAGATTATATTTTATATTACACTGATAACTGGAAAAAGAAATGGTGAATTATATATTAACTGGTAAATGATAGTGTGTTATACAAAATGTCCCGACAAAAAGTGGGAACTGATATTAAAGACAGAGATTTACCTTTGGTTTTCGCTCGATAGCGAAGAGAATATTGGGCAGAAGCGAGGCAGGCCCAAGTGAACAGTAGAAAGTGACAACTCCAGCAAGGAATGACCAGAAGATCATAAGAATGTGCAGATACCTACAGATAAAACAGAGCGGCGACATGGGAATCACTTGCTTATATCTACGTTGCAAAGTCAAGTTTATATCAGTATTGCTGCAACTTAATAATTACTGAATTCAAAATAAAACTCAAAATAGTTTGATTTTATACTGTCACAAAGTCTGCCTTTAACAAAAACACTCAAAGCACATACTGTATAAAACAAAGAGTTAACACCCCCCCCCCATCCATCTCCAGTCCAATTTTAAAATATAAAACACTTGTCTCAGAAACGTTCAATGGACTTATAATAAATGGACATTACACTTGGTGAACAGGCATTCGTGGCTGTTGCACAAAAGTCAATTTAAAAAACAGGTTTGCGACGTGGTGAACTGTACTTCTTCAACTCACGAGGTTCTCTCTGTTGCTGAGCACCTATCAAACATACTTTATTGCAATCACAGCATTATTTTCCTTTCGGTAGATGACCGTCTTTTGGAAGTTGGAACTTGGGGGAGCCCGGAGAAGGTGTCAGTATCAGGGAGACCCCAGGATGATGGTTATAAATCACGGCCCCCCCACACAGGAAAGATTGAACATCACCAATTTAAAAGGGTGCTACACAATTTTTCTTTTAAATTACGAGGTGGAAATTCGGTCTGTTGCTGTCTCTGTAATGGCGGTGGGAAGTATTTCCGGGCGGGCGGGCAACTTCCAGCGCCCTGCCAAGACATTGGGTGCCGGGTTTGGGGGGGGCGCAGAGCATTACCGCCCAGGAGAGGCGAGCCGGTGTGCAACGCCCCTGGTTGTGACACTGCTCTTCAATTTGTTTTCTGGGAGACCCATAGCACCAGGTTGTGCAACCTGGTGGGACCACCTGGGAAAGTGGGCGGTGCGAGCTGTAGCGGCTGCCGGGATGGAAGGAATGTCTAGCTAAGTGTGATTGTTCTTTATTTTCTTATTCTTGTGATTTATCTTTAGGTATTGGGAATGTTTTTGGTGGGTTTTTAGCTGATTTTCTTCTCACCGGGGAAGCCTCTCTTCGGGCGCTCTGAGGCCGGTTGTTTAGCTGGGGATTTTCAGTTGCTCAGCCGGCCTAGCGCCCTGAGAGAGATGTGAAACGCCTCCCTTAGCGCCCCACCCCACACTCAGGGCCCAGCTGGTGAATTTTGTGGCTGCAGACGCAAACCATTTCCCAGCGAAAAATTTACCGTCCCACCGCCATCAGCGCCCTAATTAGCCTCCGACCAAATTTCCACCCTCTAGACTCTACAGTCTTCAAAAATTACTATACATATTTGCATCCTGATCTTTAAGTAAAGACAAGCTTGAAGCGCAAATATTTGAACCCATTTGTCTAAATTTAAAACTCGAGCAGCAGTATAAATAAACATTAGATTACAAACTTAAAGCTTTCTCACTCCAATTGTCTTCACCTGAAGAAACTCACACGGGGTCTATCATCCAATATACCTCATCCATGCCTTTTGTTACCTCTACACTTGACTACTCCCAACTCACTCCTGGCCGGCCTCCCACATTATACACGATGTAAACTTGGGGTCATCCAAAACTCGGCAGCCCGTGTCCTAACTCGCACCAAATCCCGCTCACCCATCATCACCTGTGCTCGCTGACCTACATTGGCTCCCGGTTAAACGACGACTCAATTTCAAAATTCTCATCCTTGTTTAAAAATTCCCTCCATGGCCTTGCCCCTCCCTATCTCTATGATCTTTTTCAGCCTCACTACCCCACAAGATGTCTGCGCTCCTCAAAGTCTGGCCTCTTGAACAACCCTCATTATAACAGCTCGACCATTGGTGGTCATGCCTTCAACTGTTTGGGCCCCAAGCTCTGGAACTCCCTTCCTAAACCTCTCTACCTCGCTTTCCTCCTTTAAGATGCTCCTTAAAACCTACCTCTTTAACAAGCTTTTGGTCATCTGCCTTAATTTCTTCTTTTGTGGCTCGGTGCTAAATTTATCTGTTTTGTCATGTAACACTGTTGTGAAGCGCCTTGGGACATTTTACTACATTAAAGGCGCTATATAAATAAAAGTTATTATAATAGGCACTCACCCAAGGGACCATAGTTTGTGTGTAGCTAGGTAACATTGGATCATGGCAAGCATCACCAAATTTAATCTTGCCCTCACCAAACACCTGTTTTATTTCCAGCAGGAATCACTGGAAAGTAATATGTAATGGAAACCTTGGCTGTTTTTTGAAGCCTTCAGTAATCAATTAAAGCACTCAACTGAGCTGAGCTAGCTTGGTACAGACCAGGAACTGAACCAGAGACCCCCCACCACTCCCCTCGTCTTTACAGCTCAGTATTACATACCCCGGCTCTAGAATATTTCGGTACCTTTTAAATCAGATTCTATCTGAATCCCATTCTTCGAAAAGTGACAAATTTTATCAAAATGTATTTTTAACAAGAGGAGCTCAATATCCCACTTCAGAGACTTGAGCACATAAATCTCGGCTGACCCTCCAGTGCAGTGCTGAGGGAGTGCTGCATTGTCGGAGGTGCCGTCTTTCGGATGAGACGTTAAACCGAGGCCCCGCCTGCTCCCTCAGGTGGACGTAAAAGATCCCATGGCACTATTTCGAAGAAGAGCAGGGGAGTTATCCCCAATGTCCTGGCCTATATTTATCCCTCAATCAACATAACGAAAACAAATTATCTGGTCATTATCGCATTGCTGTTTGTGGGAGCTTGCTTGTGTGCAAATTGGCTGCCGCGTTTCCCACATTACAACAGTGACTACACTCCAAAAGTACTTCATTCCGTAAAGCGCTTTGAGATGTCCGGCGGTCGTGAAAGGCGCTATATAAATGCAAGTCTTTCTTTCATGAACAGGACACCTAAAGTAACAACTTGAACCTTTAGCTGGGGGACTAAGACTGATGTGGTTACCCAGCAATGTTGTATTTTGGACGATGATAACCATGTCTGCAATCTGTCACTGCTCCATTTATGGATAGTTTACGCAATCCCTTCCTCAGCCACTCTCCTATTCAACAGTTATTTGTTTTGAATTCCACCAACTGACCTGAGGCTGTCCATTCGCACTCTCATCTGCTATTTTCATGAGAGAGTGTTTGAACCCTACACAGCCTTTTACGCAGTAGACAGTCAGGCCTTTTTAATCATAAAACCAAAATAGTGGCACAGCAGGCTACCAGAGTTTGTTGCAGCTTTTAAAAATGCACTTTATTTGGGTGATGCTTTGCATTTCTACTCCAGCCAATGCTAATCCCTCCTGCTCGGACACCACTTGTACCAGATTTTTGATAGGCGATTGGCTGAAATGCATTCCTTGTGTCTTCTTGGCGTTACCTGGAGACGTAGCTAGACTGCGCCAATAACTAAATTGTATCACTGACTTGGAGCAGTAGCGTCATCGGTGACAAAACAGCAAACTGGGCTTAATGCGCAAGCAGACAGCACCTCTGTGACTGCTTTTAACAGTAGTTGTACTTTTGGAGTATAACAATGTCTTGGGGGGTATGAAGTTGAGTCACAACTGAAAATCTAGCAGCTAGGTGCAGGGGTAGGCCATTCGGCCCTTCGAGCCTGCACCCCCATTCAATATCATGGCTGATCATGCAACTTCAGTACCCCATTCCTGCTTTCTCTCCATACCCCTTGATCCCCTTAGCCGTAAGGGCCACATCTAACTCGCTTTTGAATATATCTAACGAACTGGCCTTAACAACTTTCTGTGGCAGAGAATTTCACAGGTTCACAATTCTCTGAGTGAAAAAGTTTCTCCTCATCTCGGTCCTAAATGGCTTACCCCTTATCCTTAGACTGCGATCCCTGGTTCTGGACTTCCCCCAACATCGGAAATATTCTTCCTGCATCTAACCTGTCCAATCCTGTCAGAATTTTATAAGTTTCTATGAGATCCTCTCTCATTCTTCTAAATTCCAGTGAATGTAAGCCTAGTTGATCCAGTCTTTCTTCATATGTCAGTCCTGCCATCCCGGGAATCAGTCTGGTGAATCTTCGCTGCACTCCCTCAATAACAAGAATGTCCTTCCTCAGATTAGGAGACCAAAACTGCAAACAATACTCAAGGTGTAGTCTCACCAAGGCCCTGTACAACTGCAGTAAGACCTCCCTGCTCCTATACTCAAATCCCCTCGCTCTGAAGGCCAGCATGCCATTTGCCTATTTTACTGCCTGCTGTACCTGCATGCTTACCTTCAATGACTGATGTACCAAGACACCCAGGTCTCATTGCACCTCCCCTTTTCCTAATCTGTCACCATTCAGATAATATCCTGCCTTCCTGTTTTTGCAACCAAAGTGGATAACCTCACACTTATCCACATTATACTGCATCTGCCATGCATTTGCCCACTCACCTAACCTGTCCAAGTCCCCCTGCAGCCTCCTAGCATCCTCCTCGTACTGCCACCCAGTTTAGTGTCATTTGCAAACTTGGAGATATTATATTCAATTCCTTCATCTAAATCATTAATGTATATTGTAAATAACTGGGGTCCCAGCACTGAACCCTGCGGCACCCCACTAGTCACTGCCTGCCATTCTGAAAAGGACCCGTTTATTCCCACTCTCTGCTTCCTGTCCGCCAACCAGTTCTCTATCCACGTCAATACATTACCCCCAATACCATGTGCCTTAATTTTGCATACTAATCTCTTGTGTGGGACCTTGTCAAAAGCCTTTTCAAAATCCAAATACACCAAATTCGCTGATTCTCTCTTGTCCACTCTACTAGTTACATCCTCAAAAATGTCTAGAAGATTTGTCAAGCATGGTTTCCCTTTCATAAATCCATGCTGACTTGGACCGATCCTGTCACTGCTTTCTAAATGCGCTGCTATTACATCTTTAATAACTGATTCCAGCATTTTCCCCACCACCGATGTCAGACTAACCGGTCTATAATTCAGTTTTCTCTCTCTCTGCTTTTTTTTTTTAAATGGGGTTACATTCGCTACCCTCCAATCCATAGGAACTGAACTAGAGTCCATGGAATGCTGGAAAATGACCACCAATGCATCCACTATTTCTAGGGCCACTTCCTTAAGTACTCTGGGATGCAGACTATCAGACCCTGGGGATTTATCGGCCTTCAGTCCCTTCAATTTCCCTTACACCATTTCCTGACTAATAAGGATTTCCCTCAGTTCACTCTTCTCGCTCGACCCTCGGTCCCCTAGTATTTTCGGGAGGTTATTCGTGTCTTCCTTAGTGAAGACAGAACCAAAGTATTTGTTCAATTGGTCTGCCATTTCCTTGTTCCCCATTATGAATTCCCCTAATTCTGAGAGCATGAGAGTAAACTTGCAGGGAACATAAAAACTGACTGCAAAAGCTTCTATAGATATGTGAAGAGAAAACGAGAATTAATGAAGACTAATTCTCGTTTTCTCTTCACATATCTATAGAAGATTTTACAGTCAGTTTTTATGTTCCCTGCAAGCTTACTCGCATACTATATTTTCCCCCTCCTAATTAAACCCTTGGTCATCCTCTGCTGAATTCTAAATTTCTCCCAGTCCTCAGGTTTGCTGCTTTTTCTGTCCAATTTATATGCCTCTTCCTTGGATTTAACACTATCCTTAATTTCCCTTGTTAGCCACCTTCCCTTTTTTATTCTTATGCCACACATGGATGTACAATTGTTGTAGTTCATCCATGTGCTCTTTAAATGTTTGCCATTGCCTATCCACCGTCAACCCTTTAAGTATCATTCTCCAGTCTATCCTAGCCAATTCATGTCTCATACTGTTGAAGTTTCCTTTCTTTAAGTTCAGGACCCTAGTCTCTGAATTAACTGTCACTCTCCACCTTAATGAAGAATTCTACCATATTATGGTCACTCTTCCCCAAGGGGCCCCGCACGACCAGATTGCTAATTAATCCTCTCTCGTTACACAAGACCCAGTCTATGATGGCCTGCTCTCTAGTTGGTTCCTCGACATATTGGTCGAGAAAACCATCATTAATACACTCCAGGAAATCCTCCTCCATAGTATTGCTACCAGTTTGGTTAGCCCAATCAATATGCAAATTAAAGTCACCCATGATAACTACTGTACTCTTAATGCACGCGCCCCTAATTTCCTGTTTGATGCCATCCCCAACCTCCCTACTACTGTTTGATGGTCTGTACACAACTCCCACTAACGTTTTCTGCCCTTTGGTGTTTCGCAGCTCTACCCACATAGATTCCACATCATCCACGCTAATGTCCTTCCTTACTATTGTGTTAATCTCTTTAACCAGTAACAATTGTGTGACTCTGAAGCAAATCACTGATTGTGGCCCTTGGACGAAGGTTAGCGAATACCCTGGTCTTGTACTCAGAAGATGCTAGCATCCTAGACCAGGCCAACATCCCCAGCATTGAATAACTGACCACACTTGATCAGTTCCGTTGGACTGGCCATATTGTTTGCATGCCAGTCACGAGACTCCCAAATCAAGTGCTCTACTCGGAACTCCTTCACGGCAAGCGAGCCAAAGGTGGGCAGAGGAAACGTTACAAGGACACCCTCAAAGCCTCCCTGATGAAATGCAGCGTCCCCACCAAGACCTGGGAGTCCCTGGCCAAAGACCGCACTAAGTGGAGGAAGTGCATCCGGGAGGGCGCTGAGCACCTCGAGTGTCATCGCTGAGAGCATGCAGAAAACAAGTGCAGGCAGCGGAAGGAGCATGTGGCAAACCAGTCCCACCCACCCTTTCCCTCAACGACTATCTGTCCCACCTGTGACATGGACTGAGGTTCTCGTATTGGACAGTTCAGCCACCTAAGGACTCATTTTTAGAGTGGAAGCAAGTCTTCCTCGATTCCGAGGGAGTGCCGATGATGATGAGCAGCTTCTAGGGTTATACTGAAAAAAGATCACAGCTCAGTCGGCTCTGAACCAAGGCAAGAGCATCATGCTCACCACTGACAGGGCAGGCTCATTTTTGAACCCACCCTCAAGGTTCAGCAAGCACACAGCCAATCTTAATACTCATGTAAAAAGTCTAGAAAAGCGGTCATTATTTAGGAAAAAGACTTGGATTTATATAGCATTTTTCACGACCACCGGACATCTCAAAGCACTTTACAGCCAATGAAGTACTTTTAGAGCGTAGTCACTGTTGTAATGTGGGAAACGCAGCAGCCAATTTGCGCACAGCAAGTTCCCATAAACAGCAATGTGATAATGACCAGATAATCTGTTTTTTTGTTATGGCGATTGAGGGATAAATATTGGCCAGGACATTGGGGATAACTGCTCCTGCTCTTCTTCGAAACAGTGCCATAGGATCTTTCACATCCAATTGAGAGAGCAGGAGTTAAATGTAAGGGGAGAGTCATCTTATATACAAGTCACTGCAGTGGATGGTACTGAGGTTCAGTCCGGGGAGCACACTTGTCTGCTCCTAGCCCAGTCCCAACCTGCTGTCTCCCCAGTTTGCCCCCAGAGAGCAGGGGATATGACATGAATGCATGGCGAGAGCTCCAAATGCAGATACCATCGAGCACAAACACAGCTGGGGAATGGAGGACTGAGAGTTTCATTATATTGATATCTCCAATGGAAGTTAGACCATAGCAAAGCATCCTGTAAGTGAGGAAGTGATACAAAGTTAGACAACATTTGAAACATATTGCATTATTAAAGGGGGGGGGGGGGGGGGGAATTGACAACTTTGGAGCCTGAGTTAGACGAGTAGAGCTGGAGTTGGAGAAACTATAGGAGAGCAGAAGGAAATATGGACCAAGAAAAGGGTCAATTTTTGAGTGGTTAGAAACATAGAAAATAGGAGCAGCAGCAGGCCATTCGGCCCTTCAAGTCTGCACTGCCATTCAATATGATCATGGCTGATCCTCTACCTCAACACCATATTCTCACTTTTTCCCCATACCCCTTGATGTCTTTTGTGTCTAGAAATCTATCTTATCTCCCTCTTAAATATATTCAGTGACTTGGCCTCCACAGCCTTCTGTGGTAGAGAATTCCACAGGTTCACCACCCTCTGAGTGAAAACATTTCTCCTCATCTCGGTCTTAAATTTCCTACCCCGTATCCTGAAACTGTGACCTCTTGTTCTAGACTTCCCAGCCAGGGGAAACATCCTCCCCGCATCCAGTCTGTCCAACCCCGTCAGAATTTTATACGTTTCAATGAGATCCCCTCTCATTCTTCTAAACTCTCGTGAATACAGGCCTAGTCGACCCACTCTCTCCACGTACGACAGTCCTTGAGATTTGTTACAAAGTGGTCAACTATCTTCAGTTCTGTCTGCTGCTGTTTGAAAGTTGGGACCGCAGTCGTGTTGTACCGTTGACCCTCATCTTATACATGGGTCACAGCTTTTTTTTCAGAAAGTGGTTGAGCTGGAAAGTAACAGATCATTTTATAGACAAGTAAATATGGTGTACGATACCAAAACTGTCTCAAGTTCTCTAGCCAAAGAAAAACTTGCATTTATATAGCGCTTTTGATGGCCACCGGATGTCCCAAAACACTTTACAGCCAATGAAGTACTTTTTGGAGTGTAGTCACTGTTGTAATGTAGAAAAAGCAGCAGCCAATTGCGCACAGAAAGCTCCCACAAACAGCATTGTGAAAGTGACCAAATAATCTGTTTTTGTTATGTTGACTGAGGGATAAATATTGGCCAGGACACCAGGGATAACTCCCCTTGCTCTTCTTCGAAATAGTGCCGTGGGATCTTTTACGTCCACTTGAGAGAGCAGACAGGACATCTGGAGTGCCGGCCTGGATTTTGTGCTCGAGTCTGTGGAGTGGGGCTTGAACCCACTTTAGAAACATCCAGAATAGAAGCAGCCAACGCAGATTTCAGTTCAGAAGATGATGTGTGATAAAGCTGCTAAAAATCCTTAAGTGCGGTGACAGATATGGTGGACAGGGGAAATGCAGTGGATGAGGTATATGTGGCATATGTGGAATTTGAGAACGCTTTTGACAGCTATCACATTGGAGACTATTGGAGAAAATAAGGGTTATGGAATACGGGGAAGGGTAGAAAATTGACTTAAAAACGGGTTGGAAAGGACGGGTAAGTCGTGTCTAACTAACCTAGTTGAATTTTTTGAGGAGTGCTTATGGATGTTATTTATGAGGACTTCCAGAAGGCATTCGATAAGGTTCCACATGTGGAACTGTTAACAAAAAAGCACAGAGAATTGGAGGCAACCCTATTGTCATGGGTAGGGAATTGGTTAGGAGAGAAGAGACAGAAAGTAGAGATGCCTGGTATGCACTCCAATTGGGAGGATGTGACTATTGCTGTCCCTCAAGGATCTGTACCGGGGCCTCAGATTCTCACTATTTATCAAAGGCTCAGATGAAGGAACAGAGAGCTGTATATTTAAGTTTGCTGACGACACCAAGTTAGGTGGCACAGTAAATAGTGTAGACGGGAGCAGAAAGATACAAAGGGACATCGATAGATTAAGTGAGTGGGCAAAATGGTGGCAGATGGAGTTTAATGTGGGGAAATGTGAGGTCATTCACTTTGGACCTACGAAACATAGGTGAGAATATTTTCTAATTGGCGAGAAGCTAGGAACTATGGAGGGGCAGAGAGATTTAGGGGTTCATGTATAGAAATCACTAAAAGGTAGTGGACGGGTACACAATACAATTAAAAGGCCAATGGAATGTTGGCCTTTATCTCAAGGCGGCTGAAATACAACAGGATGGAAGTCATGCAACAGTTAAAGCTCTGGTTAGGCCTCACCTGGAGCACTGCCTTCAGTTCTGGGCACAGCAGCTCAGGGAGGATATATTGGACGTGGAGGGGGAGCAGCGCAGTTTCACCAGATTGATACGGACGCTAAAAGGGTTAAATTATGAGGACAGGTTGCATAGACTAGGTTTGTATTCCCTTGAGTAGAAAAGATTAAGTAGTCATCTAATTGAGGCATTTAAGACGATTAAAGGATTTGACAGCATTGTTCGAGATACTATTTCCTCTGGTTGGGGAGTTGGCAACAATGGCGCATAACCTTAAAATTAGAGCTAGGCGATTCACGGGAGATGCAAGGCAGCACTTCTTCACAGAAAGGACAGTGGAAATCTGGAGCAAACTCCCCCCAAAAAGCTGTTGAGGCGAGGTCAATTGAAAACTTAAAAACTGAGGTTAACAGATTTTTGTTCGGCGAGGGCATTAAGGGATATGTAACAAAGGCAGGTTAATGGAGTTAAGATACAGGTCAGTCATTACCTAATTGAATGGTAGAACAGGCTCAAGGGGCTGAATGGCCTATTCCTGTTCCAAAGTTCCTAAACAATAGGATTTTAGGACAGTTTCTCAGTGGTTGGATGTAGGTAGTGGTGCCCCACAGGGTTCAGTTCTGAGATCACTTCAGTTTGCTGTGCACATCAATGGTTTGTATATATAGCCAAAGGGAGCAGTGCCCGAATTTGCAGATAATACTAAATTAGGAGGCACAGTAAATAATTCTGAGGACCAAAGCAAGCTACAAGAGATATTGATATGATGCTGCAATGGGCGAAATACTTAACAGATGGAATTTAATGTCAGTGTGAGGTACCGCATTTTGGTAAAAGTAATAATTACACATTGAATTGGGTTTTTGAAGTGGTTGCGTGATGTGAAAGCAGAAATATTTGGAGGTACAGGGTCACAAGACATTAAAACCTCATGGAATACTGAGTTTTATGACAAAAGGTACAGAATACTAAACTCAAGGAACAATGGTTAATCTATATAAAAATTTAGTAGGATCATAATTGGAGTACTATGAGAAGTTTTGAGTTCCAAATAATAATTTGGATGCAATATAGTACAGATCCATTAAAGAAAGCCTTGCAATTATATAGCGCCTTTCACGACCATCGGATGCCCCAAAATGCTTTACAACCAATGAATTACTTTTGAAGTGTAGTTACTGTTGTAATGTAGGAAACACGGAAGCCACTCCAGGGACTTGAGCACATAAATCTGAGGGAGTGCTGCACTGTCGGAGGCGCCGTCTTTCGGATGAGACGTTAAACCGAGGCACATCTGCTCTCAGGTAGATGTAAAAGATCCCACGGCACTATTTTGAACTACTGGCCAATATTTATCCCTCAATCATCATAACAAAAACAGATTATCTGGTCAAGATCACATTGCTGTGTGCAAATTGGCTGCCGCGTTTCCTACATTACAACAGTGACTACACTCCAAAAAGTACTTCATTGGCTGTGAAGCGCTTTGGGATGACCGGTGGTGGTGAAAGGTGCTATATAAATGCAAGTCTTTCTTTAAGCCACAGGGAAAGGCTTGGGCATTTAGAAAGTTCACCCACAGTATGTCTCAGTCCTGAACACGTGTTATTTCTCACAAATCACAAGCATTCACTGCACTTAAGCCGTAATTTTGACATTAAACACGACTCACTGACACTCCCCTAAAATGGCCACCCCATCCCATTCTGTACGCAGGGAATAAAGCACAAGAGGCAGGGCACCGAGCAACTGCTCATCCAGACCCCAACCAGTGTCTCCTTCCGCCCCCAGTCTCTCCCCCAGCCCCAGTATCTGCCCCTCCCCCCCCCCAATCTCTCCCCAGCCCCTCCCCCCAATCTCTCCCCCAGCCCGTATCTGCCCCTCCCCCAGCCCCAGTGTCTACTCTCCCCCGATTCTCCCCCTGCCCCAATGTCTGCCTCTCCCCCTCCCGCCAATCTCTCCCCAAGCTCCTCCCCCCAATCTTTCACCCAGCCAGTGTCTGCCCCTCCCCCAGTCTCACCATCAGCATTTGCCCCTCGCTCAGTCTCTCCCCCAGCCCCTGCCCCAATGTCTGCCTCTCCCCAATTCCAGCCTCTCCCCCAGCCCCAATGTCTGTCCCTCCTCCAGTCAGTGTCTACCTCTCCCCTGCCCCAATGTCTGTCCCTCTTCCAGTTAGTGTCGACCCTTCCCCACAATCTCTCCCCCAGCCCCAATCTCTCACCCAGCCCCAGTCAGTGTCTATCCCTCCCCCCAGGCTCTCTCCCAATGTCTACCCATCCCCCCAGTCTCTCCCCAAGCCCCTGCCCCAATGTCTGCCTCTCCCCACAGTCTCTCCCCCAGCCCCTGCCCCAATGTCTACCTCTCCCCCCAGTCTCTCCCCCAGCCCCAATGTCTGCCCCTGCCCCAGTCTCTCCCCCAATGTCTGTCTTTCCCCCCCCAGTCCCCGGGCCCACACCCACCTGTGGAGCAGCAGGGTGGCCAAGCTCAGCAGCAGGAGGGTGAAGCAGAAGACGGGGTAGTGGCGGCCGGTGTCGCGGAGCCGGTGCAGCCGAAGGCGGAGGCCCAGCTCCCGCAAGCAGCTCCGCACCGCCGGCATCCTGCGCTCGGCGGGGCCGCGCCGGGGCTCACTGTGGCCGCGGGCCGTCACACTGTGGGGGGGGCGGGCCGAGGCCGCGTCACTTCCGGTCAGGCCAGGCCCTTTACCAAGATGGCGCTGGCGGGGGACGTCACAGAGAGGGGCGGGCCCAGCAGCAACAACTTGTATTTATATAGCGCCTTTAACCGAGCATAACATCCCAAGGTGCTTCACAGGAGTGTTAGAAGATAACAATTTGACACCAAGCCTCATAACACAAAAAAGAAAGAGTTGTATTTATATAGCGCCTTTCACGTCCATGGACGTCTCAAAGCGCTTTACAGCCAATTAAGTACTTTTAGAATGTAGTCACTGTGGTCATGGAGTGCTATATTTTCAGCCCGGAAATCAGCGCAATCCCGGCGTACAAGACCATCAGCAGGCCGGGGCCATTAGAGGGAGCAGCGTACGGCGGCATGCCACTGCAGGAGGGCGACGGCTGATTGCAGTGCGGGCAGGTACAGCAGGAGCGGCGAGGTCGGGGCGAAGGAGCAGCAAGAGTTCGTAGAGGGATGTGATCGGGGCCCAGGATAGGCGAGGGCCCAGGGGCAGCACGGGCCAGCCCACACTACGATATGTGTGCGCACTAGGTCCGTGCAGCAGAAGCAGGTCTCCAGTTGTCCTGGTTAACCCTTGCCACTGGACCAAGACCTCGCTCTGTCAAGCCCGTGTGGTGGCTGGTGTGCAACGGCCACCACACATTAAAAAAACCCACGCACAGGCATCTTCCACCCTTCAGGATGTAGTTCAGGACCTGGAATAATAGGTCCTTCATTGAAACACCCGTGAACTCTTTTTGGCGTCAAAGCAAGTCATCCTCGTTTCGAGGGACTGCCTATGATCATGATGATGGAGTGCTATAATTCATAAGGAGAAATTAGGGCCACAAAGCGGCAGTCTTTAAGGACCGTCTTGAAAGAAGAAAGAGAGGCGCAGATATTTAGGCAGGAAATTTCAGAGCTTAGGGCCCAGGCAACAGAAGGCACAGCCACCAATGCTTGAGCGATTATAATCAGGAATGCTCAAGAGGGCAGAATTAGAGGAGTGCAGACATCTCAGGGATTTGTGGGGCTGGAGGAGATTACAGAGATAGGGAGGGGTGAGGTCATGGAGGGATTTCAAAATAAGGATGAGAATTTTGAAATCGAGGCATTGCTTAACTGGGAGCCAGTGTAGATCTGCGAGCACAGGGGTGATTGGTGAGCGGGACTTGGTGTGAGTTAGGACATGGGCAGCCGAGTTTTGGATCACCTCTGGCCAGCCAGAAGTGCATTGGAATAGTCAAATCTTGAGGTAACAAAGGCATGGATGAGGGTTTTAGCAGCGGATGAGCTGAGGCGAGGGCGGAGATGGGTGATGTTATGGAGGTGGAAATATGCGGTCTTAGTTATGCCGCGGATATGTAGTCGGAAGCTGATTTCAGGGTCAAATATGACATCGAGGTTGCGAACAGTGTGGTTCAGCCTCAGACAGGTGTTAGGGAAAAGGGTGGAGTCAGTGGCTAGGGAACATATTTTGTGGCAGGGACCGAAAACAATGGCTTCTTTCTTCCCAGTACAGGTATTTAAGTTGGAGGAAATTTCTGCTCATCCTGAACCGGATGGCGGACAAGCAGTCTGACAATTTAGAGACCGCGGAGGGGTTGAGAGAAGTGGTAGTGAGGTAGAGCTGGGTGTCATCAGCGTACATGTGGAAACTGACACTCTGTTTTCGGATGATGTTGCCAAGGGGCAGCATGTAGATGAGAAATAGAAGGGAGCCAAAGATAGATCCTTGGGGGACACCAGAGGTAACAATGTGGGAGCAGGAAGTGGAGCCTCTGGTGATTCTCTGGCTACAATTCGATAGATAAGGATGGAACCAGACGAGTGCAGTCCCACCCAGCTGAATGACGGGGGAGAGGCATTGAAGGATGATGGAGTAGTCAACTGTTTCACATCCTCAACACGTCCCCATACCCTTTACAATGCTCACTGGTTGCCCCAGTGTCATCAAACATTTCACCTTTTAAAGAGGGAAACGACTAATAAACACCTAAATCACACAAAGTAAACTCAAATCACTATTATTTCCCTAACCTACTATACCCACCAGAAGTCCTGGTCAAAAGAAGATTGCCCAAACAGTCAGTCATCGCCAAGACCAAGTTCATCAGCAGGAAAGCTGAAGAGAAAATCAAAGAAGCTGGTGGAGCCTGTGTACTGATGGTGTAAGAATAAAATACTGTCACTTTAAAAAAATTAAGATTAAAATAAAAACACCCACCAGGCCCCCCGCGTTGCCCACAGGTTGCAGAAGGCCTCAAGTGCTCCGGCGGACACTGCGCCCGCCTTCTCCAGCGTCACTTGGGCGCGGGAGAGGGGCAGAGAGCCACAGTGCGGGCTGCATCCAACCTCAACCTGTGGATGGCCGCCTCGGCCAGGCCCAGGAGCAGACCCACGAGGAGGTCCTCGGACTTACCCGCCCGCCCCCAGACCGGGTGGCCAAAGATCGGGGGGGGGGGGGGGGGGTGGGGACTGAAGCAGAGCCATTCGCTCAGTAAAAGCGGAACGGCAGCTGCAACTTGGTAAACAGAACCCCGGACTCAACTATGCCGCAAAAGTTCCAGGCGGCCTTGACGGGACGAGTGTTCTTGCTGTCAGACAGTGAGCACTTTGGGATGTCACTGGCCATTGGGAAGCTGTGTCAGGTTGCAAAGTGGTGGAGAACCTGGGGCACGACCTTATAGCAAAATATTTCACAACAATAAGATGCATTTATATAGCACCTTTACTGTAGGAAGCTGCCTCAAAGAATCATCATCCGGCAAAAATGGATGCTGAAGCAAGGGAAGGAGGTATTAGTAGGGGTGACTAAAGGATTGGTCAAAGGTGGATTTTAATGAGAAGGAACTGGATAGGCAGATGGAATTTAGGGAGGTCATTCCAGAATATGCAAGGTAGCCAAAGGCACAGCCTCCAAAGGTGGGGTAAAGGGAGGTGAATGGACAAGTCAGAGGAAGAGAGATTTGAAGAGGAGATGGAAGGTTGGAAAAGGTTATAGATAAGGACTGGCGAGGGAATTTAATACGAGACTTTTAAATTTGAGACATGAGGAGACCGGGAGCCAATGTGGAGCATCAAGCACAGGGCTGATGGATGACCAGCTCTTGGTGAGGGATAGGATACAAGCAGCAGTGTTTTGGAGAAGGTGAAGTTTGTAAAGGGTGGAGGATGGGAGGCTAACCAGGAGAGCATTGGATTGGTTGACTCTGGGGGTGATAAAGGGATGGATGAGGGTATCATGCCACAATATAGATAGGAAAAGAACTATCAAAAACACTATTGAGATTTACAGCACAGAAGGAAGCCATTTAGCCCGTCGTTAGTAGATTGTCACTGCAAGTTTGCTAACTAAATAGTTTTTCACTAAGTCAGCAACGCTTGTAGAATAAAAACAGATAGCAAGAGTTTCTATAGGTATATAAAAAGGAAAAGATTGGCTAAAGTAAATGTTGGTCCCTTAGAGGACGAGACCGGGGAATTAGTAATGGGAAACATGGAGATGGCAGAAACTCTGAACAAATATTTTGTATCAGTCTTTACGATGGAGGAAACAAACAATATTCCAACAGTGGATAGTCAAGGGGCTATGGGGTGGGGAGGAACTTAACACAATCACTAAGGAGGCGGTACTCAGTAAGATAATGGGACTAAAGGCAGATAAATCCCCTGGACCTGATGGCTTGCATCCTAGGGTCTTAAGAGAAGTAGCGGCAGGGATATTGGATGCATTGGTTGTAATTTACTAAAATTCCCTGGATTCTGGGGAGGTCCCAGCAGATTGGAAAATTGCAAATGTAATGCCCCCATTTAAAAAAGGAGGAAACTATAGACCGGTTAGCCGGACATCTGTTGTTGGGAAAATGTTGGGAGTCCATTATTAAAAAAGCAGTAGCAGGACATTTGGAAAAGCAAAATTTGGTCAGGAAGAGTCAGCATGGATTTATGAAGGGGAAGTCATGTTTGACAAATTTGCTGGAGTTCTTTGAGGATGTAACGAACAGGGTGGATAAAGGGGAACCAGTGGATGTGGTGTATTTGAACTTCCAGAAGGCATTTGACAAGGTGCCACATAAAAAGTTACTGCACAAGATAAAAGTTCATGGGGTTGGGGGTAATATATTAGCTTAGCATGGATAAAGGATTGGCTAACGAACAGAAAACAGAGAGTCGGGATAAATGGTTCATTCTCTGGTTGGCAATCAGTAACTAGTGGGGTGCCGCAAGGATCAGTGCTGGGACCCCAACTATTTACAATCTATATTAACGACTTGGAAGAAATGACCGAGTGTAACGTAGCCAAGTTGTTGATGATACAAAGATGAGAAGAAAAGCAATGTGTGAGGAGGACACAAAAAATCTGCAAAAGGACATAGACAGGCTAAGTGAATGGGCAAAAATTTGGCAGATGGAGTATAATGTTGGAAAGTGTGAGGTCATGAACTTTGGCAGAAAAAAATCAAAGAGCAATTTATTATTTAAATGGAGAAAAATTGCAAAGTGCTGCAGTACAGCAGGACCTGGGGGTACTTGTGCATGAAACACAAACAGATAGTATGCAGGTACAGCAAGTGATCAGGAAGGCCAGTGGAACCTTGGCCTTTATTGCAAAGGGGATGGAGTATAAAAACAGGGAAGTCTTGCTACAGTTGTACAGGGTATTGGTGAGGCCACGTCTGGAATACTGCGTGCAGTTTTGGTTTCCATATTTACGAAAGGATATACTTGCTTCGGAGGCAGTTCAGAGAAGGTTCACTAGGTTGATTCCGGAGATGAGGGGGTTGACTTATGAGGAAAGGTTGAAGAGGTTGGGCCTCTACGCATTGGAATTCAGAAGAATGCAGGTGATCTTATCGAAACGTAGAAGATTATGAGGGGGCTTGACAAGGTGGATGCAGAGAGGATGTTTCCACTGATAGGGGAGACTAGAACTAGAGGGCATGATCTTAGAATAAGGGGCCGCCCATTTAAAACTGAGATGAGGAGGAATTTCTTCTCTGAGGATCGTAAATCTGTGGAATTTTCTGCCTCAGAGAGTTGTGGAAGCTGGGACATTGAATAAATTTAAGGCAGAAATAGACAGTTTCTTAACCGATAAGGGGATAAGGGGTTATTGGGAGCAGGCGGGGAAGTGAAGTTGAGTCCATGATCAGATCAGCCATGGTCTTATTAAATGGCGGAGCAGGCTCGAGGGGCCGTATGGCCTACTCCTGCTCCTATTTCTTATGTTCTTATGTAATAAGAAACAGGCAGTTAAGACTTTTTTTTGGTAAGTTGCCCTCATGGTCGAGTGTTACTATTGGCTTCTCGTTAACCTTCTCTGCTCTAATGAGAACAATGCAGCTTCTCTAGTGTCTGCACATAACTGAAGTCCCATGTCCCTGGTACCATTATATTCATTCTCCTCTGCACCATCTCCGAGGCCTTGACATCCTTCCTAAAGTGCGGTGCCCAGAATTGGACACAATATTCCAGCCGAGACCTAACCAGTGATTTATAAAGGTTTACCATAAATTCCTTGCATTTGTACTCTCTGCCTCTATTTATGCAGCCCAGGATCCCATATCCTTTTTATTTTAATAAAACGGTCATGTCAGCTTGTCCTGTCACCGTTAAATATTTGTGTATGTACAACCACCTGACTGCTCCTCCATCATCTTTATAATTGTTGCATTTGGTTTATATTACCTCTCCTCATTCTGCCTTCCAAAATGAATCACTTCACACTTCTCTATTAAATTTCATCTGCCAAGTGTCTGCTCCTTTCACCAGTCTCTGTCCTCTTTAAGTCTGTTACTATCCTCTTCATTGTTTACAACATTTCTAAGTTCTGTGCCATCTGCAAGCTTTGAAATTATGCCCTGTCTACCCGAGTCCAGGTCATTAATATATATCAAAAAGAGCAGTGGTCCCAATTCTGAGCCCACGGGGGACATGTCATACACATATCAATTTGACGGTAATCCATCATTGTGTTTTTACTGGTGTCAGGGCATACCGCGGTGCAAAGAATATCAAATTCACACTTTGCCAGCATATTTCAGTTTAAAAAAAAAACGAGTAATCTTGGAAGGTCTCGGCTCAAAAATCGAAATCCCCAATTATGAATGACTTCAGCTTCACTCATGGTTTATGACATTATTCAGAATTCATAAATGCAATTGATGCCTTCTGATAACTCCCAGATATTATTCTAGACATATCCATTTCCTGGTAATATTTTCTAATGTTAGCCAATAATTTAGTCTTCAACTCACTACGGTTCAGTAATATGATCATCGCCCATCTGATTTTGTCAGCGTTCGACATCATTACTCCTCTGAAAGTGACAGCAATTTCTGGAATCAGCACATGCGCATATAAAGGAGGAAGTCTCGAAGTTGTCGTCAGGTATTCCCTGCTCCTCTACGGGTTGCACTGTGCAAGTCCCCGGAGCTGGCAATCAATTCATATCACACTGAAGGGTGGAAACTTCCCTTATTACGCTGAAATATCGCCGTTAAATCTTGTTGAAATAGGTGTAACTGGGTTGTTAACGGCATCATCATAGGCAGTCCCTTGAAACGAGGATGACTTGCTTCCACGCCAAAAAAGGATGAGTTCACAGGTGTTCCAACGGAGGACCTAATATTCCAGATCCCGAACTACATATTAAAGGGTGGAAGATACCTGTGCATGGATTTTTTTTTAAATGTGTGGTGGCCGTTGCACACCAGCCACCACATTAGTTTGACAGAGCCAGGTCTTGGTCCATTGGCAAGGATTACTCTAGACGACTGGAGACCAGCTCTGCTGCACAGACGTAGTGCGCACACATATCGCAGTGTGGGCTGGCCCGTGCTGCCCCTGGGCCTCAATCACATCCCTCCAGTCTCTCGCTGCTCCTGCTGTACCTGCCCACGCTCCAATCAGCGACCTGGACCTTGATGATGTCACTCTTCGCTGTCGTCGCCCTCCTGCACCAGCTCGCGCTGCTCCCTGGAGTGGCCTCCATGCTGCTCAGCCACACCTCCGCTCCTTTTATGGCCTATTCCATTAAAGGCATATTGATTGTTCAACAACTGGTCTGGCCTTGAAAACCGAATGTTATATTTGTGGAATGTCAAATATTTCCTTTAATATGATAAAAAATTATATTGTTTTTAAAACATTTTTTTTTAAGTTTGATATTTCAGCTTCTACCTTACTCCTGTGTGTATGTCCCAATCTTTATTTCGCTCTTAACATTCATAAAAAGTAAAGTAGAATCTGCGTATTTTACTTCCTGGTTTGCTGTCTGAGAATTCCTCAACGTGATTGGCAGCTTAGCATGCTTGATGACATGATTGTTGCTGGATGCTGAGAGTTTGATGCCAGATTCAAAGGTCGGGAGAGCTGAAATCGATGCCAGAGATCGCTAGATCTTTGTGGGCAGTGTTCTTCGAGATCAGCGGCGAGTGCCATGGCTTCACTGCTGAACGTAAATTCCGGGACAATGTGCATATAAAATTTGGTATTGCAGACCTGTTCTATGAACTGCTCTTAGGAGAAAGGGAATTTAGCAACTACTCTGGGTTGGTGCAGTTTTAGTAAGATACTTTACAAACAATACATTTTCTGAATCATTGTACATTATCCCTTATGTTGCAAGTTGGCTGCATTGTACCACCAGGAACGGCTCAAAAGAAGAAAGATTGTTGGCAGAGATCCACCTTTTTTAGATTATAACTAACGAGAAAGGACTAATTAACAATCTTGTTGTGTGAGGCCCCTTGGGGGAAGAGTGACCATAATATAGTAGAATTCTTTATTAAGATGGAGAGTGACATTAGTTAATTCAGAGACTAGGGTCCTGAACTTAAGGAAAGGTAATTTCAATGGAATGAGACGTGAATTGGCTAGAATAGACTGGCGATTGATACTTAAAGGGTTGACGGTAGATAGGCAATGGCAAACATTTAAAGAGCACGTGGATGAACTTCAGCAATTGTACATCCCTGTCTGGAGTAAAAATAAAACGGGGAAGGTGGCTCAACCGTGGCTAACAAGAGAAATTAGGGATAGTGTTAAATCCAAGGAAGAGGCATATAAATTGGCCAGAAAAAGCAGCAAACCTGAGGACTGGGAGAAATTTAGAATTCAGCAGATGAGGACAAAGGGTTTAATTAGGAGGGGGAAAATAGAGTACGAGAGGAAGCTTGCTGGGAACATAAAAACTGACTGCAAAAGCTTCTGTAGATATGTGAAGAGAAAACGATTAGTGAAGACAAACATAGGTCACTTGCAGTCAGAATCAGGTGAATTTATAATGGGGAACAAAGAAATGGCAGACCAATTGAACAAATATTTTGGTTCGGTCGTTACGAAGAACATAAGAACATAAGAATTAGGAACAAGAGTAGGCCATCTAGCCCCTCGAGCCTGCTCCGCCATTCAAAAAGATCATGGCTGATCTGGCCGTGGACTCAGCTCCACTTACCTGCCCGCTCCCCATAACCCTTAATTCCCTTATTGGTTAAAAATCTATCTATCTGTGATTTGAATACATTAAATGAGCTAGCCTCAACTGCTTCCTTGGGCAGAGAATTCCACAGATTCACAACCCTCTGAGAAATTCCTTCTCAACTCGGTTTTAAATCGGCTCCTCCGTATTTTGAGGCTGTGCCTCCTAGTTCTAGTCTCCCCGATCTCTCTACCTCTATCTTGTCTATCCCTTTCATTATTTTAAATGTTTCTATAAGATCACCCCTCATCCTTCTGAACCAGTCTACTCAATCTATCATCATAAGGTAACCCCCTCATCTCCGGAATCAGCCTAGTGAATCGTCTCTGTACCCCCTCCAAGGCTAGTATATCCTTCCTTGACCAAAACTGCATGCAGTACTCCAGGTGCGGCCTCACCAATACCCTGTACAGTTGCAGCAGGACCTCCCTGCTTTTGTACTCCATCCCTCTCGCAATGAAGGCCAACATTCCATTCGCCTTCCTGATTACCTGCTGCACCTGCAAACTAACTTTTTGGGATTCATGCACAAGGATCCCCAGGTCCCTCTGCGCCGCAGCATGTTGTAAGGAAGACACAAATAACCTTCCGGAAATACTAGGGGACTGAGAGTCTAACGAGAAAGATGAACTGAAAGAAATCTTATTAGTCAGGAAATGATGTTAGGGAAATTGATAGGATTGAAGGCTGATAAATCCCCAGGGCCTGATAGTCTGTATCCCAGAGTACTTAAGTGGCCCTAGAAATAGTGAATGCATTGGTGATCATTTTCCAACAGTCTATTGACTCTGGATCAGTTCCTATGGACTGGAGGGTAGCTAATGTAACACCATCTTTTAAAAAAGGAGGGAGAGAGAAAACGGGGAATTATAGACCGGTTAGCCTGACATCAGTAGTGGAGAAAATGTTGGAATCAATTATTAAAGATGAAATAGCAGCGCATTTTGAAAGCAGTGACAGGATCGGTCCAAGTCAGCATGGGGATTTATGAAAGGGAAATCATGCTTGACAAATCTTCTAGAATTTTTTAAGGATGTAACTGGTAGAGTGGACAAGGGAGAACCAGTGGATGTGGTGTATTTAGAGTTTCAAAAGGCTTTTGACAAGGTCCCACACAAGAGATTGATGTGCAAAATTAAAGCACATGGTATTGGGGTAATGTATTGACGTGGATAAAGAACTGGTTGGCAGTCAGGAAGCAGAGAGTTGGGATAAATGGGTCCTTTTCAGAATGGCAGGCAGTGACTAGTGGGGTGCCACAGGGCTCAGTGCTGGGACCCCAGCTCTTCACAATATACATCAATGATTTAGATGAAGGAATTGAGAGTAATATCTCCAAGTTTGCAGGTGACACTAAGCTGGATGGCGGTGTGAGCTGTGAGGATGCTAAGAGACTGCAGTGACTTGGACAGGTTAGGCGAGTGGGCAAATGCATGGCAGATGCAGTATAATGTGGACAAATGTGAGGTTATCCATTTTGGTGGCAAAAACATGAAGGCAGATTATCTGAATGGCGGTAGATTAGGAAAAGAGGAGGTGTAATGAGACCTGGGTGTCATGGTACATCAGTCATTGAAGGTTGGCATGCAGGTGCAGCAGTCTGTGAAGAAGGCAAATGGCATGTTGGCCTTCATAGCTAGGGGATTTGAGTATAGGAGCAGGGAGGTCTTGCTGCAGCTGTACAGGGCCTTGGTGAGGCCTCACCTGGAATATTGTGTTCAGTTTTGATCTCCTAATCTGAGGAAGGACGTTTTTGCTATTGAGGGAGTGCAGCGAAGGTTCACCAGACTGATTCCCGGGATGGCAGGACTGACATGAGGAGAGATTGGATCGACAGGGCCTGTATTCACTCGAGTTTAGAAGAATGAGAGGTGATCTCATAGAAACATATAAAATTCTGAAATGACTGGACAGGTTAGATGCAGGAAGAATGTTCCCGACGTTTGGGGAGTCCAGAACCAGGGGTCACAGTCTAAGGATAAGGGGTAAGCCATTTAGGACTGAGTTGAGGAGAAACTTCTTCAGTCAGATTTGTTAACCTGTGGAATTCTCTTCCGCAGATGCCAGTTCGTTAGATATATTCAGTTGGATATGGCCCTTACGGCTAAAGGGATCAAGGGGTATGGAGAGAAAGCAGGAAAGGGGTACTGAGGTGAATGATCAGCCATGATCTTATTGAATGGTGGTGCAGGCTTGAAGGGCCGAATAGCCTGCTCCTGCACCTATTTTTCTATGTTTCTATTATTTTAAGCCCAAGTAATTTATGCGCTCCACCAACACATGCTACCCAACGTCAGAGAAACAATTTATAGAATACAATTTGAGTCAGCTTAACACTTCAAGGATGAATGAGGAATTGCAAAACTAAATCTGAATGAGGTGACTATGCATTAGTTTCATTATGAAGTGTTCCATCCACTTTCGGACTAGGCACGTTTGTAGCTGTACTTATTTTCTTTTATCAAGAAGTAATATGACAATTATTTTCTCCCTGCTCACTAATGTCATGCATTTCACTTATTGATAAAGAATGTCTGATGAGACTATAGACCCACGTTAGCAATAGTCCTTCACTTCAAATAGACTGGCCAATTGCAGCAAAACCATACCATCATTTATCCTGGACTTGTTACTCAAAATAAGGTGCAAAATGTTTTAATCTTCAGAAGGCAATAGGCACCAACTGAGTTATACCAGACCACATATCTTCAGTTCCTTTTTTCTTGTTGTTGAAACCCACAGCAAGTCGATTCTCAGGAAAACATTTTTCTGACAAAGCACGTAGCCATTTTTTGCCTTCAATTCAATTATGTTAAATTCTGCATTGCACCAGAGGGTTCAGAGAAGACTTAAGAGGATGTTGCCTGGACTGGAAAATTTTAGCTGTGAGGAAAGATTGAATAGGTTGAGTTTGTTTTCTTTGGAAGAGAAGAGGCTGAGGGGAGAGACTTAATTGAGGTGCATAAAATTATGAGGGGCCTGAAAAGAGTGGATAGAAAGGACCTATTTCCCTTAGCAGAGGGGTCAACAACCAGGGGGCATAGATTTAAAGTAATTGGTAGGAGGTATAGAAGGGGTTTGAGTGGAAATTTCTTCACCCAGGAGGGGGTGGTGGGGGTCTGGAACTCACTGCCTGAAGGGGTGGTAGAGGCAGAAACCCTCACCACATTTAACAACTACTTGGATATGCACTTGAGGTGCTGCAGCCTACAGGGCTACGGACCAAGAGCTGGAAAATGGGATTGGCTGGATAGCTCTGTTAGCTGGAACAAATACGATGGGCCGACTGGCCTCCTGTGCCATACACTTCTGATTCTACCACCGACCCATGCCAAATTATTGCGCAACCCCATAAACCCGCTGTGGGCTGCCGAGATTACTCATTTCTCAGCACTTGTTCTCAGCCAATGGAAGCCCACTTTCTGGGTAATTGCTCCAACCTCCAAATTGGACAGAATGGGTCAGAGAAAAAGGTAAGACATATCAGAGTTCACTTCATAAAGGAAAAAAATGTACGAGAGATTAGGTGGGGAAATAATTGCAGAATTGGAAAGGGGTGGATGATCTTTGAGCTGCTTTTTGCTGTAATACATCATCGTAGGGTACAAGCTGAAAACTTGCAAAACAGTCAGCCAGGGAGACAGACTTTCCCTAGATTCAGCAACCATCTGAACTTAACATGACCCACAAGTTTGTTTTCAGGAGGGAAAATCAAATTTTATACATCTTCCTATATATGAAGAACAGAAAGTTGTAAAATGTTGCGATTACTTACTGTACAAGAGTCCTCACTGTACAAGTATTCACTGAAACCACTTTCTTGGGTGCAGTACCAGAGTGCATCCTGCACTCAATGAGCAACTTGTGTGGAAGGGAGAAGAGTAATGGCATAATACATCCTGAAGCTGTGTATGTTGGGGTACTGAATGGCGAGTCTCAAACCATAGTTAATAGGTTGAAGAGTCTCATATGCTGGCTTCAAGGATCATACATGAAGCGAGTTTGATACTCGGTACCCAACGCGGACTGTTCCTTCCTCAGGACGAACATACCTCTATGAACACTAAAGTCACAAAATAAATGTTTCCCCTCATGGGGAATCTAGAACTAGGGGACATAGCTTCAGAATATGGGCTCGCCCATTTAAAACTGAAATGAGGAGGAATTTCTTCTCTGTGGGTTGTAAATCTTTGGAATTCTCTACCTCAGAGAGCTGTGGAGGCTGGGTCATTGAATATATTTAAGGAGGAGATAGACATTTTTGAACGATAAGGGAGTCGAGGGTTATGTATGGGGAGCAGGCAGAGTTGAGGCCAAGACCAGATCAGGCATGATCTTATTGGATGGTGGAGCAGGCTTGAGGGGCCGAATGGCCTAGTCCTGCTCCTATTTCTTATGTCTTATGTCTAAAACAGTATAAAATCAATAAAACTAAATATATTGATTATTATGTCAATTCTTCTCACTCGACTTAATGGGCTCAGTGTATGCTGTTTTTCGTTGGAGCAAACTAAAATCTGCAAGTTTCGCCAAAGCTTCTGCGCCATCATAAACTACTTACGGACGATTTTTTTAGGTCTCAATATTTTGACGCCATTGGGGGCGGAACCTGCCGGGTGCGCCATTTTTGGCCATTTAAGCGAGTTTCATCAACTACGATTTTTTTTTAATAACGGCGCAGTGCACCATTCTGAAAAACCTTGCGGTAACTTAAGAAAAGCGGCACAGAGAAGACGCCATTGTTTTAGTGGAGCTGAATTAGGTTTTGGAGGGAGGGAAGGACATTAATTTCATTCACAACTGCATGAAACATTTTCTTTTTGCAGAGGGGAAAAAAGAGAAACTACATTTATTCAAGTTGTAAATGGAAATTCCGACTTGAAATTCCACCCCACCCCCAAAACGCTGCTCACCGGGCTCGAGGCACACCGGGGTCAGAGTGCCGGCCGGCAGCATCGCTCACTCGGCCAGACACAGGAGCTCGGCGCTCGACTTCAAAAGAACCCCGGGATAGGAGCAGCACCGGGGGCGGGGGCCCTTCGGCCCGGGATAGGAGCAGCACCGGGGGTGGGGGGCCATTCGGCCCGGGATAGGAGCAGCACCGGGGGTGGGAGGCCATTCGGCCCGGGATAGGAGCAGCACCGGGGGCGGGAGGCCATTCGGCCCGGGATAGGAGCAGCACCGGGGGTGGGGGCCCTTCGGCCCGGGATAGGAGCAGCACCGGGGGTGGGGGGCCATTCGGCCCGGGATAGGAGCAGCACCGGGGGTGGGAGGCCATTCGGCCCGGGATAGGAGCAGCACCGGGGGTGGGAGGCCATTCGGCCCGGGATAGGAGCAGCACCGGGGGTGGGGGCCCTTCGGCCCGGGATAGGAGCAGCACCGGGGGCAGGGGGCCCTTCGGCCCGGGATAGGAGCAGCACCAGGGGTGGGAGGCCATTCGGCCCGGGATAGGAGCAGCACCGGGGGTGGGAGGCCATTCGGCCCGGGATAGGAGCAGCACCGGGGGCAGGGGGCCCTTCGGCCCGGGATAGGAGCAGCACTGGGGGTGGTGGGCCATTCGGCCCGGGATAGGAGCAGCACCGGGGGCGGGGGGCCCTTCGGCCCGGGATAGGAGCAGCACTGGGGGTGGTGGGCCATTCGGCCCGGGATAGGAGCAGCACCGGGGGCGGGGGGCCCTTCGGCCCGGGATAGGAGCAGCACTGGGGGCGGGGGGCCATTCGGCCCGGGATAGGAGCAGCACCGGGGGCGGGGGGCCCTTCGGCCCGGGATAGGAGCAGCACCGGGGGCGGGGGGCCCTTCGGCCCGGGATAGGAGCAGCACTGGGGGGGCGGGGGGCCATTCGGCCCGGGATAGGAGCGGTACTGGGGGCTGAGATGGGGGGCCTTTCGGCCCGGGATAAGCGTGACACCTCCTAATGTGAAGAGGCTTGGGGCAAAAACAGAAAGGTGCTTGTGCAAGTCGCTGCTGTTATTCATACAATGAGCTGCCCAGAGGCAGTCAAGAACGATGGAAAGCAGTTCCCTTACATTAAACACAAGAGCTCAGTTAAAACAATTAATAGCAGTTGTGTGCTTATTCTTGCTGTAATGGACCGGCACCGGGGGCCTTTAGGCCTGGGATAGGAGCAGCAGCAGGGTTGGCGGACCTTTTGGCCTGGGATAGCTGGGGCCGGGGAGGCCTTTTGGCCCATGATAGGAGCAGTACTGGGGGCTGAGACGGGGGGGGGGGGGGGGGGGGGGGGGGGGGCCTTTCGGCCTGGGATAGCAGCGGCACCAAGGGTGGGGAACTTTTTGGCCCGGGATAGGAGCAGCACCCGGGGGGGTGGGGGCATTTGGCCCGGGATAGGAGCGGCATTGGGGGCTGAGACGGGGGGGGGGGGGGGGGCCTTTCGGCCCGGGATAGGAGTGGCACCGACAGAGGGGAAGGGCGGGGGGGGGGGGCATGCCATTCAGCCCAGGATAGGAGTGGCACCGGAGCTCTACAATTGCTTATGTCTTGTGCACATTTCACTTTCCAGCCTCAGCCCTTCAGTGTGTCCCTCGTTATCCTGGCAACCTGGCGTAGACCGTAAGCTCCACCCACAGAGCTTAAGAACAATCTGCGCCGCGCCAAAATCAAAGTTTATTACGCCGAAACTTGCAACTTTTTTTGGCGCAGTCGGCCACTAAAAAAATTTGGACACACCTTTACAACTGCACCAAAAATCGGCAATGTGGAAAATTGGCCCCGATAAATAAGAGTGTACCAAAACAAAACCTTTAAACCCAACCAATTTAACAAACTAAACTGCACACCTTTAATGGATAGGACTGTTATCATTACAACTTAGAATTTTCAATTTGTGCCCACTGAAAGACCATATTGATTGTATTAATCCAATTATGAAATGGAATTCTCAGCTTATTCCAGTTGTAAGAAATAATTTACAGTTGATTTTTTTAAGTCATTAAATAGTATTTACCTTCCTCCATTGTGTATCCTGTATTTACAGCTTCTTGAAACCATAAACAGCAAGAGAGTCTGAATGCTTTTATTTAAAAAAAAACTTAATCACTACCTAATCATACAACTTTTCACATGTAGAAAAACTAAAAATCCAGTTTATAATTTTATCAGTGGGGTTGACTAAAATCAGCGGAACAAGTATATGCCACTCAAAAGAATTTGGCAAATATTGGTGTGAAATATTGCAGTACCAAAAAACACATACGGCACTTTGAGCCTGCTCCGTTATTCAGTATCATGGCTGATCCAACTCAACTCCACCTTCCCCACTATCCCTATACTTCTCGATTCCCTCAGTATCCAAAAATCTATTGATCTTGTCTTGAATGTACTCAACAACTCAGCATTCACAGCTCTCTGGGGGGGGGGGGGGGGGGGGGGGGTAGAGAATTCCAAAGATTCACAATCCTTTGAGTGAAGAAATTTCTCACCTGTCCTAAATGGCCGACCTCTTATTCTGAGACTGTGAACTCTAGTTCCAGACTGCCAACCAGAGAAACATTCTTCCAGCATCTACCCTGTCAAGCCCCTTAAGAATGCTGTATTTTCAGTGAGATCTCGTTCTTCTAAATGCTAGAATATAGGCCTAATCCACTCAACCTCTCCTCAGTAATACTGTACTACAATACATTAGTGTAAATCCTGCAAAAGTACTTCAAAGTTAGAACACTTTTGGCCTCTACTTTTGGGCAAGGTACTGGAGACCACCTGATACCTATGGAATTGTATCGCAGTAAGAAATCTATGGGCTACATTTCCATCTTCAACGCTACCGCCCGAATCTTAATGGCATTCCGGCGTATGTATCTTTAGAAGCACCGGAATACCGTTAAGGTCCGTTCCCACGATTTTTGTAGGTCGGATGTCGGCAGTGGCTGTACTGAGCGATAGCGGGTGGCGACATTGGCCCCCTGGCGTTGGCGATCTGCTTACCTTTGTAAAGGCAAGCATGTCCCCAGCAACGAGCCGGTGTCTCTTCTCTGTACATGCGCGGCCAGTCGCCCACGATTTTGGGGTCAATGATGACCCTGCGCATGCGCAGAGGAGAGAAAGAGGCTTGCTGCTAGTGGAGAGGTTCGTTGTGAACAGTTAGGAGCAAGGCATTTGAATTGTATTTAAAGCATACTAATAATACATAAATAGTAATAATAAATATAAAGTTTATAAAATATGCAAAGAAATGGAGAGCACGAGTGGGAGGAGGGCCTTGTGGTTTTCGGAGGAGGCGCAGGAATAGCCGGTGCACGAGGTGGAGGCGCGCTGGGAGCAACTGACCCGGTGTGGACACGAAAAACCCGCACCTAACGTCTACCGAAGAATCTGGAGAGATTTCAGAGGCGGTGTTGCCTGCCGCGCCCGACATGCGGGGGCCAAACCAGTGCCGCAAACGGAATGATGTCATTGGGTTGGCGAAAGTAATAACTTTTATCATGCACTGACTAATTACTCTTAATGTAGTGCCACGTTTTATGTTGTAGAGCTTGGTGTCATCGATCTCATTGTGTTCATCTTCTATATTTTGATGTGTTCATCATGCAACACTTGCGTCCTAATGGTACTTAAAATGGTTCACTCATTGACAAAAAGGACTGGGGATAGTTAATTGGGGATGTTTACCTATGTGTTTTGTAATAGTAGCTGTGAAATTAGTTTACACATTTTTGGTCACCTTTGCAGAAAAAAAAATTAGCCAGCAATAAGGCCGAGCTCCGTAAAAAGGGCGGTGGTCCGTTGAAGAGGGTCGAACTATCGGACCTTGAGGAGTGCGCTGCAGCCCTGACGGGAGCACATCACAACACCGCGACGCGTATTGCTGCTGAACGGGAGGGCAAGTCTGCATAATCCCTGGGCTGTACCGCGGTCATGTAATTCAATGCTATGACAATATAATGCTGGGAACACTAAATGTTGTTAGTTCTGACATGAATTGTTGGCTGATCACTCTGCCACTTGGAAAGCAACACAGTTTGGGACTCTTTGTTATGTCATGCAGTTTCTGTCTACTCTGCTTGAGTTTCATGTAATGATTCTTGGTAATATGATGCAGTAGTGTTGCTCCTCTACATAAGCCTGCGCAAAGTGAAGTGCACTAATGTCACCTCTGACCCCTCCCCCACTCATCTCACCTCTGACCCCGCCCCTCCCCTGCCACGAACCATTATGATGTTTTACAGTTGCACAGGAGCAGCCTGGCCCTCCCAGAGAGGAGTTATTAGAGGAAAGGACAGTGGAAGAGACGGTGATGGAAGAGAAGGAAATTTTGCATTTACGGCCATGATTATTTGCTTGTGGTTGACAAGAACATAAGAACATAAGAATTAGGAACAGGAGTAGGCCATCTAGCTCCTCGAGCCTGCTCCGCCATTCAACAAGCTGCACATTGAGAGTAGAATCCCTTTCGGTACACTTCCGTTTCCTTTAAAGGTGCTCGCAGGGCAATGAACCTAGTCTATTGCACCCTGGACCTTAAGGAAGTTTGCTATTCTCAAAAAACCCTCATTCTGTGCCTCCCTGGTCATTGTAAAGTTAATAAAATCCATCCTGTGTGCGTAAAGCGCATCAGTTACCTGCCGAATGCAGCGATGTGTGGCACACCGAGAGATTCCGCATGTCACCAGTTGATGCCCGAAATGAACCAGATACATAGAAAGTGCAGCAGTCACCTTCAGCTCGACGGTGCTGGTAGGATGCACATCTGCCTTAATGAGCTGATATATCTCAGTGATGACCTCTTTCGGAAAAGCAGCCTTTTAATGCACTACATTTCTGTCGGATGCAGGTACGAATAGTGTTCCCTGTAATTTCCTTGAGGGCAAGGTCTCCTCCTCCTTAAGAGTCTACGTCCTATTTGATTGGGCATATGGTGCTCTTCAATTAAACTTCTTCTGGCTCTATTCTGCATCATGTAAGTAGTCAGCAATATTGGCAGTGAAAGTACATGCCCTACTCAGGATATCACCCAAAAATCAATTCCAGGCTGCTGCCAACTTGACACAGCCTTTCCCCCCCACAATTTCCCCCCCCAAAGATGGAGGCACAACGCTGTGATAAGGCATGTTAAGTACCTAAAAAAACGGGCGGTATGTTTCTACAGCGATAGCGGGCGGTAAAAACGGGCGACTTGGTAAATTTTGGGCTGGGGGTGGGGAGAAGTTTGTGCATTTTTTTGGCGGGCGATCTGTAGCAACACCAGCGGTAAATTACATGCCAAAATTACCGCTGCCGATATTCGGGCGTTAATTTTCATTTTGAACATATTTGGGTGGTAAGCGAGCGGTCTAAATAGAAATTCTAGCCCTATGTATTTAGAACACGGAAAGGGAGAATAAGTGGCAAAGAAAACTGCTGAGAAAACCAAAGAAAATCCAGTGTGTTTTCCCCCCCTTCTAATGCTAATTTTCTCCCACCCCTCCTGAAGGCCAAGTGCTCCACTATCTCGCCCAAACAACCATTATTGATGTGGAGTAAACTTTGGCAACGACGGTAAACGGGTAATTGGGCCACAGAAGGAAACACAGCCAAGCTCAATTCTGTACTCTCAGTATCTACACATATGCTTTTCCGGCATGGGTCACTGGACAGGAGCAAGAACCTTGTCCCACATACCCCTGCCTACTCCAGTAAACAGAGGCCAATTGCAGCAACCATTGCCGTAGTCAAGAACAAAAATATTGGAGTTTTGCTGACAGTATGGCTCAGCTATTCTGCATAAACCCAGTCATTGGATCAGCCACCTTTTTTGATCCATTATGCACCCGATTTCTCGTGGGAAAATTTAATCAAACGTAGGCAGCTTCAAAAGATTCAAGTCAGTCAACCAAAATAGTCTTGCGAATAGTTATGTTCCTGCGCTTGAATTCTGAAGCACCAAACTCATGCCGGGGTACAGTTCAACAAGTACCTCTTGCCTTTCTCAAGTGGTCATGCACGAGCCTCGACAGCAAGCTATTCAACAAAAGGAAAGCATTTGGCCCCTCGAGCCTGCTCCGCCATTTAATATCATGGCTGATCTGATTGCGGGCTCAGCTCCACTTCACTACCTGCTCTTCATAATCCTTCCCCTGTTGAGCCCAATTCACACATTAACTTTCCAGAGTCACTGGATAGCAAAAAAATTCTGGGGATGAGTTCCCCCTCCTTCCTAGCCAGAGGCGCTGAAGCCAGTTGTAGTGTTAGTCATTTGAGCTAAGATCTGTAAACTCAGCATAGAGGGAACCTCAAACCTTCCATATCCATACAGCTCAATTTCAAGTGGGCAGTTTATTGCCAAATATACAGTTAGTGTGTCCTTGTTATTTAGTACCCAGAGCCCTACTAAAAAGTGATCAAAATTTATATAAAATGCAGATAGCCAGCCAATACATCAATAATTGAACATACAGAACATTTAATATCACACATTACATATTAAGACAGCCAAAGCGTCTTAGGGTTAGGGTTAGTTATTGCTGTGGCACACTTAACACTGGAAGGGATGGCTTTATGGACAATCCAGAAAGAGCATGAATCCCTCTTCTGCATTGCCATCCCTTCTGCACTGCTGGGGCAATGCTCCAATATTTTTGGACAATGGGAGGGTCGGGGGGGAGGAGAGGAATACAAGGCCAAGACTCTGCTCCAAGTCAGGATGCAAATACAGAAGTTTGGAAGGGCAAGTGCAGGATGAGCAAGTCAGAGTTTGGTGACGCTCATTGTCCAGCCACTCACGAATAATCAACAAGTGGGAGAGTCAACGCCAGCCATGGAACGTTAATTTTGAAGCTGGCGATATGCATTAACGGTGGTGGTGTCTTCACTGCAGACCGTAGTCTCAAATAGATTAATTTAAAAAAAAAATCTGGCAGCCCAGTTAACTTACCCAGTGAGATGAGTCTCACAGAGCAGGAATGTTCCAGCTTCAATCCCAGTCTGTGGTGAGCTAGCAGATCTTCAGGGCAGTGGAAGGGGTACGCGAGTTCACCACAGCGCCTCTCAAGATCAGGAAGGGGTAGAAGAACAAAAGTTAAACCAGAAAATGAAATTGTGCACGGGACATCTGGCAGGAACAGCATCAGACACGACTGCAATGCCCTCAGTTGTATAGCTTAAACTGTCAAGCTTAAACTATGAGTAATGGTCACTTGGGTGAGAATCCAGTTACTGGCAGCTTCTGGAGAAGAAAAAAAAATGGGAAGGAAAATAAAAAAGGTATTCATCAGACCTGCAAAGAATATGTAACCTTTTCTTGCATTTTAAAATAACTTTCTAATGCAGGAAGGACAATGTGCAGGGGAGGGGGGCGGGGGGAGGTAGCCATATAATTCTCTGTGGCCTTTTTATCTACTGCATTATATCAGAGGGCCTCTACTTTGCTGAAGCATTTACAAACCAGATGTATGATCGGTTTGATTTTGAGACACCATACATCCTTTTGAGCACTGGAACTATGCCTCCATGAACAACCAAGAAAAAATCTCCATTTGGAAAGACATGGTTAAAAATCAAAATCTTTATTACAAAAATAAGTTACACTCACCTCCAGCTTACAGTATAAAACAATGTTTATCTGCAGGAATGAAACAATGATGGTCAATGCCAATGAAATCTTGCTGTATTTAGCAGTAAGGTCCTTAAAGGACAAGTAACATCTCCAGTTTCCATGGGTGGATGAAAGCAATGATTGATCAGGTAGTTTTAAATTGAAATCAGACTATACAGAAAACCAAGTAACTTTTTCTCAAGTTTTATTGAGTCACATCCAGATTTTAACCTTTCATCTATTTGCGAAGCATGGGGTATACTTTTAAAAACTACAATATCCCTTTTTAATGGGCGATAGAGATTTAAATTTTAAAAAGAAACTTTCACATATCTTAGTCTTCTATTCCACAATTTTTACCGAGATTTTTGTTCAATTTTCTTGGCCCCTATCCATCTACTTGGTCCCGATTCACACTTTTTTGAAAAAAGTTTCCAGGAACCCTGGTGAAATATTAAAGGCAGGAAAGCATGTTCACGCCATCACGCAGGTACTGACACACTCGCATCCCTTACAGGTGCTCTGTAAAAACAATGACATTAAACCTACAGTGTCCATTATTTCTACACTGTGACAGTCTAACATGATTATAGCAACAGCTTCATTTATAAGGAATGCAGTATTCAATCTTGAAACAGAATGGAATACTGTCAAGAGTACTGCTCTGGATAAAACGCAACAGTACAAAAGGACACTGCAGACTGCTTGATCTTTGCAGACTACTTTCACTTTAAAATCTGATGCTTCAACATCTAGAAAGTTATTTCTCCCATCCTGTCCCCTGAAGTTATCAACCCCTTGATGGTGTGCAGCTATGCATCCTACAGCATCTCAAACCAGGTGACATTATTCTCACATGAACCACATGCTATTTAACTGTAGGAACCATGTGCACTTCCAGCAGGGAACACCAGTAAGTGAGAAAAGGAGTCTTAACCGATTTTCCACCCCAACCCAGGGGAACAAGGACAATTATACCCCCAACTGAAATCGGTTAATTTAGCAGGAACCTTCTGCATGGCTCAGCTACTTAGTAGATAAACTCAGCTGTTGGGATAGCTAATGTAAGGAATATTAAAATAGTATCAACTGTCAAACAAAATGCTCAATTCAGAACTAAAAACATGGCGTCATAATGTCAGGGTATTCCTTAGGTGTTCAGAACCATATCCATTATTTTAACCCTGACTTTAACCATAATACACCAAATGTCTTAAAATGTGCATGGTGTTAGCCCAGCCATCCAATTTAAAACATCCTATGGTACAATCTCCTACAAAGTTATATTAAAAGCAAATGGCTTAAGGACAATATATTTACAAAAAGTGTGGAGTTACGGGAATTATGAATTCTCACTAACAAATTTATCCCAGAAGCTTGCTACCCACTCGAGTTCAAAAAACCATTAAGCCTATTCTAAAGCATTATACTGCAATACCTTCAATTCATTTAACCCCTTCAATACGCTGAAAGCAAATATCCCAATTTAACCCTAGATAACCTGCTGCTGCTAATAAAGCATTCTAATTACACAGCAATTTTCAACTTCAGTCGTAGTTTTTCACTTGGTCGTTGAAGATAAAACAGCAAGATTTGATCGGTGTCTGGTTGGTACTCACATGGGGTTGCACTATACAACTTTAGGGACCAGGGAATAGGATTGAAGAATCTCTAGGTAAAAAGCAGATTCGACATTTCTGAAAGGCATTTACAAAAGCTGAACCTTGCCCAAGTCAGCAGAGCAACATTTTGAACAAAGTGTGCTTACTTCAGAGTTCACATCAAATCCAAATAAACTGGATTAGAGAACGTGATTTTGTATCAACTTCATTAGAACACAAAGATATGTGCAATTTTATACATTGGTAGGACTAACCTATACAAAACCATCAAAAGGGATATTGTACTTTATTTCAGAATGTATGGTTTGCTGTCAAATTGAATGTTCAATTTCCAACATCTCAGTACTTACAAAAGTAACATCTCCTTCAACTATCATACAACCTAAGGCTAACTATAGTACCTGAAAAAGCAAGATAGCAATTTCAGTTCAATAGAGACAAAAGCAAGACTTGTTTCTGGTCATTTGTAAGATAGGGCCACACTATAACTTTATATACCCTAAGCCAGAACTAATTGGAGGAGGGTACTGAATGGGGGAAAAAATGCAGACCAGCAATAAAATACAACAGGGTTCCTTTTGTGGGCAAATACAGCATAACAAGCCTTGCTCTTGTTTACAGTTCTCTATTTACAGTACACATTGGGTAGTTTAATCCTCGGCTACTGAGGTAGTGAACCAACCCTTTTTTTTTTTAAAAAGACGGGTTCAGAAAAGAACCATTTTTCTGGAATGCTCGACTACCTGAAATTTTGGCGATTACACTTCCATCTTCAAGCAGTTCTCTTCAGGAATAATGACTTACAGAACTGCGGTGTGAGGTAGTGATGAGTAATAACGAGAGCACTACAATCAGCCGGACTTGAATGTGATGGTTGGGCACGAGTTTAAAGTCTTCCAAGCAAGTCTGGCATTGTACGAATCTTGTGACCATTATGAAATCTTTATGACACAAAACTTAATGGTCATCACCCACCACTACCTCGGTACATTACAAAAAGGTACATTTGCTATACAAAATTTAAAAATTATAGTCCATATATGTTGAAATCTGAAGCTCTTCATCTCCTTGGCTGTTCCCCGGTCTCCAATTGGCGTCATGGTCTGGAATCTTACCACCATCTCCATTAGCAGCTTCCAGTGTAACCTCCACATAGCAAGTCAGTCGTCATCAAAACAGGTCAGGACCGGCCTCGACCTCGCTTTCCTGCTAGCCAGGCAACAAAAGGAAGCCATTAAATTAGGATCTAAAACTAAACCAGTTTTAGAAAAAAAAAGGTCGACAAAAAGTTAAACACATTGTTCTCATTAACACAGAATTTAATGCTTCAATATTCCTGTATTTCAGGATCGAAATTTAACGTGGCAAATCAAGCCGTCATTATACCAAGTGAGCTCAACTTAAACTAAGGAATGTATCATTTAACTTAATTAGGTTTTAAAAGTTTTTTTTTCATAAAAGCATCTCTTCAAATTAGCAAATCATTCACTTTTAATCGAATTCACGTGCAGATACACCAAGCAGAAGATCCAATAGTTTAATGTAATTTAACTTTGTTGGCTTAAAGTAATGAAAACAATTTGAAGCAGAAATTCAGTTTTATTTGAAGAGATTCCAAAGTGCATAAAATTTTGTCTAAAATTCATCTAGGTTACAGAACTTCATTCTTCGTATTGATGTAAGAAATGGTACACTCCTATTTTTAGTAAGAATTGAGAATCAAAAATAAATTACTTATACTCTTGACAACACATTTGAGCAGCTCGGCTAAACAAACTTCAATTATTGCATTATGCAAGTATAAGCATTTTTAGAGGTTAAGCAAAGAACAGACATACTGAGCATTTAGTGCTGAATATTATGAGCAGCTAGTTTTTTGTGATTTGCGTTTTAGAAATGCATTTTAGAGCAGTTTCTTCATAAATACATCCTCATGAAGAAATGTTGAATTTCACTGGAAAAATAACTAGTGAAATGGTACCAATTTTAGTTGCAGATAGTAACAAACCACAAAGAACACATTGATTTAACTCTAAGATACTATTTGGTGTCATCTCCAGAGCACCTCTATGGCACAAAAGAGCAGTGCATGTTAGATTCAGGTTAAAGGGCCCAAAACAACAGCAATGCATCAAGTGAGTCAGAGGTAACTGAAATCCAAATGTTCATTGATTTATACGTCATTGTTAATTATCCTGAACTACAATGCAAGGGAATCGGAAACCCTGCAGAATATAAGCACTGCTGTTGCAAAATAGCACTCATCCACTTCTTAACGTTAATGTTTACTTAATTTTAAATACCATTCAGAAATATATAAGCAATCCAAATCATTAACTAAATTGTGCAGACATTAACACATTCCTAGTTTGCTTTCTGTAATTCATCCACTCTGACCAAGGTTTTCCATTATAAATTCTTTGGAGAATTTGGATCAGTTTTTGTAAGATTGTAAAAAAAAATTGGTCGAAAAGGAAAATTTATGCAACAAAATGGAATTTAGTTAAATTCATGTGGTTTGACAGAATTTTGAAATTTTATTGAAATAGACATTAACAGTAGATAGAGAATACAAGAATGAACTTGACAAAGTGTCACTTCTGGAATAGTCAAACCAAGAACTGGTAATAATTTGAAATATCAGTCAACAACAAACAAATTTATTTAGGTCAACTTGCCTACTTCCTGGGAATGCAAGGTAGCAACATACAGCGTCTTCAATTACTTCAAATACAAGAAATTCAGGAAAAAAAGCAACAAGCTAATTTTGTAAATTACGCATTTAACTTTAAAAGCCACGGCAACAAAACTACTAGTAATGTACATACACTGAAGCCAAATATTAGACTACGTTTAGTTGTTGAGCCAGATTTCCAAAAACTTTTTTGTGGCAAAATCATGATGAGAATTATGTCCAACTTCTGCTAAACTAGATGGAATGCCTTTATCCAAACAGCCGAATTTCAAAAACAAAAAAAAAAGCCTTCTCCACAGTCAAGTGGAATCATTGCAGACTATGCAGTAAAGTCCAAGTGAATTTGTTTTGTAAAAATATATATACACATCTGCAAATAGGGGATTCTTGCCAGATGTCACCAATTAGCAAGTGACAGCCAATCAGATTTAAGGCCAATCTGTATTTTGAAGTCAGTTCGGACAGCCTATCAAGTCATATTTTACTGAACCCCTAACGGTCTATTTCCACTGTTGCCCATAAGTATCCTGATAAAACTCCTGGTTGTTCTCAGATTTGTAACCATAGTTACCAGAATAATCACCACCTTGGAGCGGTTGCTGAGCAATAGGTTGGGAGCCCCAGTTCTGATTATTGGTCTGGCGCCGCTTCGAATCTGGCTGGTTGTACCCATCAGCTTTTCGTTTGCCTCCTACATTTCCACCGCGGCCACCCCTCACACCACGTACCCCGCGGCCTCTCTGCTGCGCCTGGGGACCCCCTCTTGCACCACGAGCACCTCTCCCTGCCATTTGGCCACGCGGGGTGAATCCAGATCTTCCACGCGGTTGCGGAACTCCGCGACCTCGGGCCAGAGGGGCACCTCTTCCACTTCTGCCACCTCTTCCTCTGGCCGTTGTCTGATAATCGTCATAGCCATAGTACGGATCTTCATATCCTCCACGATAATCATGATAATCATAGCCATAGTAATCATAGTAATCTTCATAACTATAGTAATCAAGAGGATAACTGTAACCTCCTCTGGCTCCACGACCTCTGCCTCGTGCTGGAGGGGGCATGCGGGGAGGAGGGTAGTAGTAATAATCCTCATACCTGGAGTTAAAGAGAAGATTACATTTTGATTTGTTGAAAATACATAAAGCTCGTCAAGTTCAGTTACATTGTTAAGCAGACTTTTTACAAAAAAAATCAAAACCACCAGAGGTTGATTGCTATTTATTTTAAATAAATTCAACCAATCGCTGGCTATGCAAATTGGTAGCAACTGAAACTGAGCCAGCATTACCAGATGTCGGCGAGGAATTACGGTCTTGCTCCTACTTTGATTAGGAATGCATGGGAAATGGGAAACACGCCAGCTTTTCTACTCAACTTACTTTTAATCAGACCAAAATGTATCTGGAGCAGCTTTGGAAATCTAACAACTGCAAGAAAATGACAATACACCCTATTAAGAGAAGCAAACTATACAGTGCGCTCCAATTCATGGGAGTAGAAAGTTACAAAGGGATAAGGCAGAGCAAAGGAGTGGGCCAAAACTCTGGAGTTCAATTAAATAACATTCTCTTAATGGGGGAAGAGCTGTGGAGAAGCAAAAGAATTTACCTGCCCATGTACAAAAATCATAAAGCTCGTGCAGTCGTCAAAACCCTCATGGATTATTGGCCTTGATCTCAACGGGGTTGGAATACACAAGAATGTGATGTTTCAGTTGCAGAGCCTTGCACAGACCCCACTTGGAGTACTGCATTCAGTTTAGGGCACTAAACCTCAAAGATATACTAGCCTTGGGAGGTGGTACAGCAGATTCACCACTATGACACCAGGTTTTTTTTTATTTCTGTTCCCCTCCCACCCCCCCGAAGAGATTACATAGCTGTGGGGGAAGTGTGTAGTCGCAATGGTATTATCCTGCCCGTGAATTCTGTATGTTCATAAGGGTATCGGGGTATATGGAGGAAAGGTGGATAAAACGAGTTGAGGCACAGATCAGCCAGGATCTAATTGAATGGCGGAGTAGGCCCGAGGGGCTGAATGGTCTACTCCTATTCCTACATTCTTAATTCGAAACTAATGGCAACTCTCATTTAGAAGGCCATTGGATATGGTATGGGTAATGGAGAAAATGGTACACTGATGCAATTGAACCATCACTTCTGCAGTTAGTTGATGCAGCATAGCGGGTGCATAATCCAGCACCCTGCTGCTCTACCTGACAAGTGCTTGAAGGAAAGACTTGCATTTATATAGCGCCTTTCACGACCACTGGACATCCCAAAGCGCTTTACAGTCAACGAAGTACTTTTGGAGTGTAGTCACTGTTGTAATGTGGGAAATACGGCAGCCAACTTGCGCACAGCAAGCTCCCACAAACAGCAATGTGATAATGACCAGATAATGTTTTTTTGTTATGATGATTGAGGGATAAATATTGGCCAGGACACCGGGGATAACTTCTCGGCTCTTCTTCGAAATAGTGCCATGGGATCTTTTACGTCCATCTGAGAGAGCAGACTCTCATCCGAAAGGCAGCACCTCTGACAGTGCAGCACTCCCTCAGCCTAGATTTTTAGGTGCTCAGTTCCTGAAGTGGGACTTGAACCCCACAATCTGCTGACTCAGAGGCGATGACAATACTGTACTGAGCGCCTGAAAGGGGAAATGTACCTCACCATGAGCATCTTTTATTTGTTTTTAAAACCACAGCTTGACCTCAACTAGGGCTAAAAAAATGAGTGATTTCAAAGAAAGCTGCTTCAATGTACGTAATTCACCATTGCACTGTGAAGTTAATGTCCACTCCTTGGGTAAGTAAACCAGCACCATCTGCTGGCCATGCATCATTACTACAAACTGAGCAAAGAACTGTTACAGATCCAGTTTTCAATTTCAAAGAACAGGTCAGCAGCTGAAAATCAGCAGCTTCATGTAAAAACAAGTAGCATGCTTACAACATGACTGAAGTGAAAAGTTAACACTGGAAACGGCCAAATAGAAGTAAGTCTGCCAATGGCTGTCATCAAAAACGCAGAGCCTGTGATACACCACCTGTCCTGATCTCTGATGTGGCAGTATGATCTATAGCCATACACTCACCCACCTGGGGTTTGACCCAGATTCCATGGATCACACCATGAAAAGAACCATTTTTATTTGAACCACTTCTTTGAAGGGCCTTTTGTTACATCTTGCCTACCAGATTGCAAATATGATTTAAACTGCAAACAGCTGAAACACCAGATATACTCACAGCTGCGATCTAGCAGCTTGCCTCTGAGCCTGTCGTTCCTTTTTCTTCTTGTCTGGTGGCTTAGCAAGAACAATTTCAATATTTTCACCTTCTAGATCTTTCCCATTCATTTCATTCATAGCCTGCCAAACAAAAAAAGCAGATACATGATTGCTGTGTAAAACAGTCTTCATATGTTCAAAGATATACAAGTCAGAATACAGAGAATAGAAGGTACAACCTCCATTGGTTATCTTAGGGTTCCATAGTATAAATGTCACATGGGCAGATTGTTATATTACCAGTTGCAATCAATTTCAACAGAAGCCTTTTAAGTCAAGCCAAATGATTTATATAGGCAAATGACAGAACATCCACTAACTAAACTGGATGCTAAATAGGCTCAGTTGTCAAAAGAACACTTGGTGTGCAAGTCTTAAGCTTTCCTACAAACGGGTGACAACAGCTGGATTTAACCAAATTGCTTATATTTACAATTTATAACTATTTACACATATAAATGCATTCACTGAACATTAAAGCATGTGTAAAAGTAGCACTGGTAGCCACTTCAAATTAACCACTGTAAAACTGATTATTAGCTATTCATATATATATATTCAATTTGTAGTCATTGACCAACTAATCTTACCTATGATTCACTGTGGACATTAGAAATGTTAGAAGCTCCTCAAATAACAAACTAACATGAGCATAACATAACAAGCTGCGAGCCAAGGTCACATTATTATAATAACAAAGTAGAAATTGGAGTCAGCTAAATCAAAACTAATAATTAGAATATAGTTATAAATAAGGGGTTCCAAGGAGATGAAGGAATTTATAAACAAAATAACATGGACAAGCAGGCGTGGATGAAAAATTACTGGAGACAGGAGTGACCAGGAAACTTGCTCTGGTTTGAGTGACAATGTTATTTTGACCATTAGAACCAATTAAACACGGTGATTTTGTTGAAGACCATATATGGACAGTGGCTAAACAATCTTTTGATAAGAAATTGGTTAAAACATCGATACTCAAAAAATACATTTGCACAGAGACAGCTGGAATAGCAACGTGCAGATTTAGGACAACATCGACCTGTGCACTGAAGTTTCCAGGGACCTGGACCTGTGAGCTTTCGTCAAGTGTCTCTTTTTGTTAAGTATACTATTGTTGTACGCTTAATAAATCTAATCTATTGCACAAACCATACTGACTGCTGCCAATTGGTATGCCTAGTTAAAGGACCCTTAACAGTTCTATAAACTGGCACCCCAGATAGGACTAAGATAAGCAGTCAGTATTGTGTAGTCGGTTAGATTTTGAGAGTGGCTCTGTGATCAAGTTGCCACACTCAAAGAAGGATTAACCCAAGGGGAAGTGGGGAGTCCCCTTTGAAGAAGTGATAAACGTTATTCAAGAACGTGAGTTAAAAAAAACTTAAAGGTGATAAAGCTACAAGGTTACTTGCCTACGAGTACTGTAAGAAACAAAGTAGAGAGATAAGCTTTATCCAGAAACGTGCGAGTCTCAAAAAAGTTAAAAGTAATGTTTATCGTAAGAAACAAAGTAAAGAGATGACAAGGGTGGGGCTGGGGGGTGGGTGAAGAGAACAAACCTCTTCCAAGAAACAGAGTGGGAGACGCAGAGGCAAAAAGATCAGAGAGAAACTTACAAATTAAAACCGACACTTAAGCTGCCGAGGAAAAAAGACATGACATTTATTGAGTGAAAGGATGTTGTTTAAAAGTTTCAGTTTGTATGAAAGTGTGTGTGTTTGTGCGGAAGATTTCTGACTGGAATGCTTGGGGTGGGAGTTAATTAATTTTTCATTTGTCTGAAAGCCTGTCTTTTAAAAGAAAAATGGTTGTACGTTTTTTTTTAAGCTTCCCCACTTCTTGTAGGGAGCAGAAAGCTTTTTTAACCCTTTGTAATGCTGTACCGGATCTGGGAAAAGTATGAATAAATTGAGTGCTAAAATGTTCATTGTGTATCTAGAATTCAATTAGGTTTTAAGTTAGAAACGCAGGTGCGGATTTATTTTGATGATGAGTTACGGAACCATGAAACGCACAAAAGACAGGTCGTTTAACAAAAGATAAAACTTCAGCCTTTTTACAGTTGCTAAAAAAAATGAATTACAAAATTTTTTTCGATTGTCTTATGTTGTTTAAATTAAAAATGTGTGCTCTTGATTTAAATCAATTTGAATCGTAACAAAGTAGTCTTTTCAATTTGGTTATTGCAAGCAAATCAATTTAATCGTTTAAAAAGCACCGTCTTCTTCAGTGTCCCTTTAAAAAAAGCTTGCATAAAGAAAGCCCTCCTTTTCCTTTTGTGTAAAATGTGTGAAGTTTGTTATATACAAAAACGAATGTTTCTTCAGTTATATTCCGTATTTTTACAATTAATTGGAAAGGCAGCTGAAGAAATTAGAATATGGAAACTGATGTAACTTATGGTGTTATTGTGTTTTGTTTTATCTGCTGTATTGTGTTCAATTAATAACATATTGGCTAAGAAAAAGAATTTTAAAAAAAGACAACCAATGTTGATAATGATTTTTGCTGTTGTTTGGAAAATGTTATTTTAAATTATGGGAACGTTTCTACTTCAGTAAAAGATTTAAATGAGAAGATTGGCGGTGTTTGAATTGGACTTTTGAGATGTTTGAGATGATTTTGGTTGCATTGGAAAATCTTGGGTTTGGAAACCTTTTTAAAATGGAAATTGGAAAGTTTAGAGACATCTAAAATGCCGTATTCTGATGAGAGACAGTTGTGCTCAAGGTGGGGAGATCGAGATGAATTGCAAGCACTTGTCTCATATTGTGAAAGGTTTTTAAAAAAAATTACGCGAAGTCACGTCATGATGTCAGACAATATTTGCTCTGCCTTCTTACAACTCTGCAAACGAGTTAACCCTTTCCGCTGACAGCTGCTGTTCTTTGGTTCACCAAACAACAAAATGAAATTTTAAAGATATTGGACATTATTAATTTAAATTTCTTAATTGGAAGTGAAATGTTTTCCCACGCGCCTGAAGGAAAATAAAATGTAACGGGTTAGAAATATATATATATATTTTTTAGTGTTAATATTTTTTTTTTTAAGTGTTAATGACTGGGACCAAGTTAGAGTGTTAGATCTGTTTTCTATCTTTAATATTTAATAATTTTGGACAGTAAAGCTCCTCTGGGTATCAGGATTGAGATATGAATGGTAATTAATGGGATGTGTAAAATGGAGAGGGGAAGTGAATGAGGGTATGAGGCGGAAACAGGATCATTGAATTTTCCTAACATTCTAGTGAAAGTCAGCAAACTGTAGTTAAGAATAGTAAATCAATAGCTTTCTTTTGGAGACATGTATGTCCTTGCCTATGTACCTTTTAAGAAAATTGAATATGATAGCCTGGCCACCACCCAAGACATTGGGAACATCCAGTGGAAGATAAGCAAAGATCTGCAGGCGACTACAATCTTTTGATAAGATCACCTGAAAGCCAGAGATGGCTTGTATCGGAGGGCATCAAGAGTGCAGACGTGATTTGTAGTGTATGAAGCAATTAACACGCGGAAATGCATGGTGAATTTGCACTGAAGAACGGGTCTCGGACATACTTGACAACAGCAAGACCTGAAATGGTTAATGTGGCTCAGGAGAGTGAGACAATTTTAAAAGCATTGGTACATACTCTATTGAGCAACTATCTAATTAATGAAACAATCATGATCGAGTTAAAACACACTGGTACCTGTTAGAGGGATAGAAATTGAAGTAGAGAGTTACATGGATTTTGGATTGGGACAATTGAAGGATCAGGAGAAATAAATTGAACAAGAATTATCCACAAGATGGATACAAGTAAAAGTGAGATCAGAAGAATCTTAAGTCCATGACTTGTTGATTAGATGTTAAACTTCAGCTTTATTTACAATGTCTGTTTTCTTTGTCTGCATCTTTGTTGCTCAAAATGTATGTTCTTAGTCAATGTGCTAGTGATTGAGAGACTGAATTATAACTTTAACTGTAATTGTGTTTTGTAGGTAACAGAGCATGGGAAAAGCCAATACGAATCCAGAATGAGGTGGTTTTAGTGGTGCCTCCCATATCATACTTTACAAGTTTAATGGGACCGGTCTCAAAACCCATTTCAGCACACCCTTAGGTTCGTATTATTTCACACGCTCTAGTATATACCGCATGTAGCGAGACTTAGATGCATAAGCCAAAATCATACCAGATATCAGAAGGGACAAAGTTAGTGTCATGAAGCATATGGATATCAGAGGTAGTGAATTGATCTGGGTAGACTGCTAATCCAGATTAAGAGGGCTAGTCAATATCATGATGAGGAGTCAGAAAGAATTCCTCCGCCTCAAGTAAGCAATGTAGAGACCCCCGCCCCGCCCCCCCCCAGGTGGGGTAAAATCAGGAAACAAGAAACAGAGGATACTCCATGCCAGGCAGAATTGGAACATCGGAATAGTGAATTGAATTTAAGTGAGGGGTCAGAGGTTGCTCCTCGCCCTCAAAGGAATGAACCATAAGGGGAAAATCTTAATTTCAGAGTTTCCCTGCTAACAATTTACAGCAATGCTCGTCAGAAAGTAGATTAAGGTAGTCGAGGAACCAATGTTTAAAACATTTCATCCTTGAGGTGGGGATTGTAAGAAAGACTGGTATTAGAAATTCATATATATATTTAAGTTGTAGTCATTGACCAACTAATCTTACCTATGATTCTCTGTGGACATTAGAAATGTTAGAAGCTCCTCAAATAACAAAATAACAAGCTGCGAGCCAAGGTCACATTATTATAATAACAAAGTAGAAATTGGAGTCAGCTTAATCAAAACCAAGTTAGAACACAGTAGTATAAATAAGAGGTTCCAAGGAGATGAAGGAATTTAAACAAAATAACATGGACAAGCAGGTATTGATGGAAAATTACTGGAGACAGGAGTGGCCAGGAAACTTGCTCTGGTTTGAATGACAATGGTATTTTGACCATTAGAACCAATTTTGTTAAAGACCATAAATGGACACTGGCCAAACAAACCTTTGATAAGAAATTGGTTAAAATATCGATACCCAGCACAAGAGACGGCTGGAATAGTAACGTATAGATTTAGGACAACATCGACCTGTGCATGGAGGTTTCCAGGGACCTGGGCCTGTGAGCTTTCGTCAACTGTCATTTTTTGTTAAGTACACTATTGCTGTACACTTAATAAATCTAATCTAAACCATATTGACTGCTGCTTATTAGGTATGTCTGGTTAAAGGACCTTTAAAAGTTCTACACCACTAAATCTATGTACCAAAAATGGCACATGGTAACTAGGTGCTTCCCTACAGGAAGGGAAATTAAAACACAGTGAGCCACGTTGACAGATTGTGTGTAACTGGTTGTCTGCCTGTCGTCACAATAACACACAGCGTGTGTCTTAGAGGAACAGCTAGTTATGAAAAATAATTGTATATGTCATCGTAACCGAGTACCTGTCATTACATGAATTAAACGTTGGCCGTGACCTCAGTAAATTAATTGTACATCATTTTTTCTTAATCAGCCGAAAGATGGTGATAAAGAATTTACATCACAGATCACGGCAGAGTGCCTAACAGCAGACCGGTTACTCACTTGAATTTACATATATGTAATATTATACCCCATTTCTAAACCTCGAAGCAGAATGCTTTAGCAGCCTTTACCTTTACAGCACCATCTCTTTCATCAAAGTGAATGAAAGCATAATCTTTCAGCTTCTTCACCCGCTCCAGCTTGCCAAAGTGGCTGAAGGTCTTTTCTAGTAATTCTTCCGTTACTGTACTGGCCAGGTTACGCACAAACAACACCTTTACCTGCAACGGTGAGCAAATGTATTACAATGCATTATGTCCAAATAATGGCAACATTTTCTAAATATCACCGTCAGTATTTAAGCCCAATAGAAATTACTGTCCATGGCTTAGTAGGCAAGTTCACAGCTGAGTGTCATTGAGTCAGGGGGCAAGCAAAGTTCCAGGTTCAATGCTGTGGCAGCTTTGGGGTGCCACAATTTAAAAAAATAAATTACATGGACTGCAGCGGTTCAAAAAGGTGTCTCACCGCCACCTTCTCAAGGGCAATTAGGGATGGCCATCACTGGCAAGGCCAGCATTTATTGCCCATCCCTAATTGCCCTTGAGAAGGTGGCGGTGAGATACCTTCTTGAACCGCTGCAGTCCATGTGGTGAAGGTACTCCCACAGCGCTGTTAGGGAGGGAGTTCCAGGATTTTGACCCAGTGACGATGAAGGAACGGCGATATAGGTCTTAGGATGGCGTGCAACTTGTAGGGAAACTTGCAGGTGGTGGTGTTCCTATGCACCAGTTGCCCCTGTCCTTCTAGGTGGTCAGAGGTTTGGGAGGTCCTATCGAACAAGTGAGTTGCTTCAATGCATCCTTTAGATAGTACACAATGCAACCACGGTGTGCCATAGGGGGCGAAGAAAGATTTACGGTAGTGGATGTGGTGTTAATCAAGCAGACCGCTTTGTCCCAGATGACGTTGAGCTTTTCAACTGTAGTTGGACCTGCATCCACCTAGGCAAGTGGGAAGTATTCCATCGCACTCTTAACAGGCTTTGTAGGTGGTGGATGGAGGCGTTGGGGAGTCAGGAAGTGGGCCACTCGCCACAGAATACCCAGCCTCTGACCTGCTCTAGTAGTCACAGCATTTATGTGGATGGTCCAGTTAAGTTTCTGGTCAATGTTGACCCCTAGGATGTTGATGGTGGAGGATTTTACAATGGTACTGCCTTTGAATGGACAGCACCCTAGGCCAAGGAAGAGAAAATGTAACTGAATTGCAGCCAGTGAACAAGCTCCTCAATTCCAAACCTGAAATTGACCCAACACATTCTAATCAACTTATTACATCACACTTCAAATAACACTGAAGGATTATTACCTTTGACATGACCTCTGGGTCTGGATCTTCGATAGGATCTGCCCATTCCACTGTTACAACATTGCCCCACACCTTCACTTTTCCACTCATAAGCCTGCGTCTGGCCTGGGCAGCTGATTTATGATCCTCAAACTCCAAGAAACAGAAACCTCTATTCTTCTTCTTGTCATCTGGTTGGTGGTACAGTATCACATCTGTGAGTCCCTCTGCCAAATAAAATTTTTAAAAGTTATACAACAACAAAAGACTCCATTGGGTTCTCTCTCTACATTTATCTCGTTTCTGGTTAACTAGTTTCCTATGTCTCTCTGTAAAATATGTGCATCTCCTATGAAAAAGAAGTTTATGAAATGTGGAAGAAAGATTTTTCAGCATTAAAGATCTTATCCCAGAAATATGAGCAACATTCACAAAATTCCTCCCTTCCTGCAGCGGGATGTACAAAAGTGATTTCTCTATAATTTTACATGGGGGGGATGGGTGGAGGAGAGAGAAGATGGGGGAAGAGAAAGAATGGGGTACAGAGTGGACTGCTGAATCTTAACATGTCTCTAGAGACAAGTAGACAAGTTCTCATTCAAGCTGCTCGTTTCCCAGTTGCATTTGCTGGCAAGACCAGTTTTCACATGACTGTGTATATGGCAGAGGCTGTAATCAATAGTCAATGGAAAGAGGCCATTTTGTCAAGGACAATGAGTGCCCAAGTTGCTGAGCTGAACTAACACTGGAGGCGTGACTGACAGACCACTGCAGCAATACCATCTGTGCAAGTTAAAAGCAACACAGCATGACTGTGGCTCCTCCGAGGCCTTTGGCATGTATCACCTGGATGAGCTTTTGTACGTTTGAGAACCAGTGGTAAAGATAAATGCAAGTGAGAATGGGTTTCTCCCAAAAATCCAAGGGGTAATGTGGTCAACAGAAAGAAAGCATCAGGGAGCATGGACAGCTATCTTCACAATGCCTCAAAGTCGTGGTATCTACTTCCCTAGTTAGAAAAACAAAGACTTCAAGTGGAGATGTAGGGTGAGAATCCAAGCAGATTGAAATGCAGGTGCCAGAGTTCTGAATGTACTGCAATTTATTTAGGCTGGAGCTTGACAGACCAGCTAGGAAAACACACCAACCAGGGCAGGAGCAGTTCCACTATTGGCATCCCTGTGCCTGGAGGAAAGCAAGGGAAAATATGGGTAGTCGGGCTTACACACGAAGAGGACAGAAAAAGTCTCCACATTTGGGGCAGCATGTATACCACCTAGTCGCCCATCCAGAGAGAATTTGGAGATTAATTTGGATGGGGGGAGGGGAACGAAACTCCCGGGAAATACCTCACAAATCCCCCAGGACTATCAAATAAACTCTAGAAGACTGCAGTAACTCATGAATACTATAATTCCGCCAACTTGCATCTTGCCCTCTAACCTGGTATTAGCCTTAGAATAGAACGGTATCATAGAATTGTGCAGCACAGGAGACGACCATCCTTCTAGCTCAGTAAAGTGCCCAACTCCCTTTTCAATGAGCTACAGGGAATCCATACTCATCACACAATTCAGTAAACTGTTCCATTTCCTAACATCTAACTCCACTCCTTGCCAGTGTGTTTTATTACAAGCCCCCTAGAACTCCTATCCCTGCTCATCTCAAATAACCTATCCATCTCTGGAGGCTGGGTCATTGAATATATTTATGGCGGATACACAGATTTTTGAGCGATAAGGGAATAAAGGGTTATGGGGAGCGGGCAGGGAAGTGGAACTGAGTCCATGATCAGATCAGCCATATTAAACGGAGCAGGCTCGAGGGGTCAAATGGCCTACGCCTGCTACCGTTTATGAAACTGTAAAATCTAATCCCAATCAATTCATAACTAAACTTGTATTTCTTCACCAAAAATAGCCTCAGTTACTCACATCTATCCCCGATATATTTCATCCTTCCCCAGAGCCTAGATAGCCCTGGCCGATTGTGGGAGCCAAAGCTGGCTTCAATACTCCCAAGTATGGCCATATCAAGGCCTTGTACAGCCTCTGCTTTGTTTTGTATGGTTTTAGTAAATATTCAGGTAGGCTTTCCAGCTGCACATTAGGCAAGATGGACTGGATCAGACTCAAAACATGAAGCTTTCACTCCACTTACAGCCAGTTGACATTCACTATCTAGGCTCGCACATCAAGGTCACTGGGTTATGGTACCAAAGAGAAGTCATGTGTGTGTGTGGGTGGGAGGGCGGGGGGGGTTGAGGAAGGAAGGAAAATATTAAGAATCAGCAAGAGTCCCTCACATAGCTAATATGAAAGTGAGGTTATCGAGTGACAAGCATGCATAATTATGGGACTGTTTAAAAAAGGTGACTCAAGATTAGCGATTAATCACAAACTCAAATTAAGCTACAACAGGATTTGCATCTTCCTTGACAAAGTGGTGCAAGATCAACTATGTTGTTGAGAAGAGGCAAGCCCAAAACTACAGTTCAATTTTTGTTGGAAATTCAGTCACACTGTAGCTTGAGTTACAACCCCAAATGTAGGCATTTATCAAAATTCAACAGAGGAACAAGGTTTTGATACAGCGCAACCAGACTTGTAGTTTGTTTAGCCAGCAACACAAATTGAAGACTTTGGAAAACAAGCTGTAATTTGTAACAGTAGAACCAGCTGTCAAATTTATCCCATGGACCTGAGGTTTGGTATATTTGTCTGTTTGATCATGCTATGAAGCACATCAGTGACAACTGTTCCATCATCATTTCCTAGTCACGTTGCTATTAAATAGGCAGTGTGCATCAATTGGGATAATGGGAGGAGGGAAGTGATGCAACTTTACCTGTAACTTTACCAAATTCTTCCATAATCTGTTCCTTTGTCTTGCTTTTTGGAATGGATCCAACGAAAAGTCTGTTGTTCGCCACAGAAATACAAACACCAATGTGTTTACCAGGCCGAATTTCATGGTTATCACACTGACAAAATTGATAACAGAGTTAGTTTATGAATCCTAATGAAGGGAATAGACTATACTGTGTATAAGCATCACAGAATCTCACCAATTTGACTGCTTCCTGTGCTGCATCTTTGGAGCAAAAGGTGACGAAAGCATACCCTCGATTTAAACCAGTCAGAGGATCCATCATCAGGCGTAAATCCCAAATTGGCCCAGCTTTTTCAAACAGGGGGACAAGTTCATCTTCAAAGAGATCCCTTGGTATTTTGCCTACAAATATCTGAGACAAAAATGGACAGATTTAAAAAAAAAATGCTCAAATGGGAAATGCGTCAGTAACAGCCTTGGCTTTCATGGTTAAAGAATTCGAATACAAAATGGTTCTTTATTTTAAACGGCACGTTCTATTATAGGTTAACATTTGAAACGTCGAAGCAAACATCGACTTTCAAAAACTGGCACAATAATCAAATCTCATGAGTGTAACAGCAATTTAAATGCTCGTGACCTAATGCAAGAAACACACTATACATGCTGCTGTTCTTTTAACTCATATTACCAGTAATCTTTTCTTCAGGTTCAAGATCCATGCAACATTCATCAGGCCGTAACCACGGTTACTCACCTCAGTACCAATGTTAGGTTGAGGACCTGAATGTACCGTGTCTGGCGGAGGACCACCATATTTCCTTTGTCCTGTAGTGACATCAAGTGTATATCCTGTTCTCTCTAAGAGGGCCTAAGGAAATAGAAACAACCTTAACCACCTCAAACCAGCAATTGCAATATTAAAAAAGGCAAGCTGATTATAATAAGGAACACTGCCGTCCCCTATTGACAAAAAAAATAATCGACCAATCTTTAACAGACACAGATGAAAGATTTGCATGTTCAATTCCTAATGCAAGTTCTCAGTTGGTATGGATGCTACAATGTATTTCAGTACCATGCATGGAAAGTTCAGCCAGATTTTTTTTGCTCCCAACCAGTATCCAGCAATCGTTATCCATATGGGAAATTTTGGACAGGATTTGACTCAGCTATAATCCTTAGTCAAACAAGTTGCTGACAACTCGCCACCTAGGTCTTTTGAAATACCAGCAAGCACCCAATATCCACACCATGTTCCATCTGATGTCAATGACAGGGAAACAATTGACAAAAACACTCGAGATCAATCTCCCTAGATTTCACTAGTTAATTTGGAAAATATTTTAAGACCCCTTTTTATATTCCCATCCCAGCCCACTTTGAAATTGGGAACCTCTGGTTAGAACTGGAGGCCCACCACTTGGGAGTGTAACATGCCATTATGCAGAAATATCTGTCATTAATACAAAGCAATCTTATTGAACTTCAATGAAATATTTGCCTGAAATACACCAAGCATTGTGCCGCAGCGCCACAAAGACCAGGAAGATCATCGTTTCATTTCCAAGTCAATGCTGAATTAGCCAACCTCACCCAAGACATCAGTTTGAGCATTACAATGCCCCTCAGCACTCCTGGGCCAAGAAATGGAAACTCCTTTCCCCAATTGCTAGCCAGTGATCTCTACTGCAAACTGCACATGGACCTCAGCTGAAGAAAGGATCAGGCCAACTGAGGTTCAGATGGTGAAACATAGAAAATAGGTGCAGGAGTAGGCCATTCCGCCCCTCGAGCCTGCACCGCCATTCAATACGATCATGGCTGATCATTCCCACAGTACCACTTTCCTGCTTTCTCTCCATACCCTTTGATCCCCTTAGCCATAAGGGCCATATCTAACTCCCTCTTGAGTATATCCAATGAACTGGCATCAACAACTCTCTGCAGCAGGGAATTCCACAGGTTAACAACTCTGAGTGAAGAAGTTTCTCCTCATCTCAGTCCTAAATGGCCTACCCCTTATCCTAAGACTGTGTCCCCTGGTTCTGGACTTCCCCATCAGGAACATTCTTCCCACATCTAACCTGTCCAGTCCCGTCAGAATCTTATACGTTTCTATGAGATCCCCTCTCATCCTTCTAAACTCCACTGAATAGAGGCCCAGTTGATGCAGTCTCTCCTCATATGACAGTCCAGCCATCCCTGGAATCAGTCTGGTGAACCTTCGCTGCACTCCCTCAATAGCAAGAACGTCCTTTCTCAGATTAGGAGACCAAAACTGAACACAATATTCCAGGTGAGGCCTCACTAAGGCCCTGTACAACTGCAGCAAGACCTCCCTGCTCCTGTACTCAAATCCCCTAGCTATGAAGGCCAACATACCATTTGCCTTCTTCACCGCCTGCTGTACCTGCATGCCCACTTTCAGTGACTGATGAACCATGACACCCAGGTTTCGTTGCACCTCCCCTTTTCCTAATCTGCCGCCATTCAGATAATATTCTGCCTTCATGTTTTTGCCCCAAAAATGGATAATCTCACATTTATCCACATTATACTGCATCTGCCATGCATTTGGCCACTCACCTAACCTGTCCAAGTCAACCCATAGCCTCTTAGCATCCTCCTCACAGCTCACACCGCCACCCAGTTTAGTGTCATCCGCAAACTTGGAGATATTACTCAATTCCTTCATCTAAATCGTTAAGATATATTGTAAAGAGCTGGGGTCCCAGCACTGAGCCCTGTGGCACTCCACTAGTCACTGCCCGCCATTCTGAAAAGGACCCGTTTATCCCGACTTTCTGCTTCCTGTCTGCCAACCAGTTCTCTATCCACGTCAGTACATTACCCCCAATACCATGTGCTTTGATTTTGCACACCAATCTCTTGTGCGGGACCTTGTCAAAAGCCTTTTGAAAGTCCAAATACACCACATCCACTGGTTCTCCCTTGTCCAATCTACTAGTTACATCCTCAAAAAAATTCCAGAAGATTCGTCAAGCATGATTTCCCTTTCATAAATCCATGTTGACTTGGTCTGATCCTGTCACTGCTTTCCAGTGAACTTTGATAGGTACTGACAATTCTCCAGTTCCCAATGAATCCATGTAGCAGCAAGAGTCAGCTTTTTCCAAGAGTGCAGGGAAAAGAAGTTTACAAATTGTTATTTTTCCAGTTGAAGGAAGCAGCACTCTTTCCAAAAGATAGAAATAATTGCTATAAAATGTCAGCTGACAAGCAATCGAGTAAACTAAAGTCAGGTCTATTATGTTAATACAAGCACTGTACCTTAATTTTTGACTCATCTGGACCTTTATTAGCATCTGTTACTTTAGATCCTTGCTTTTCCCTCTGTCTGTAAGTCTTCATTACTCCACATAGAAAGGCACTTTTATTCTACACAGAAATAAATATTAATAGATTAAATCAATGCCTTTAAGGCAAATGACTCAACGGGATTAATTATTCCTTGTTGCTTATACTCCTGATGTACACGATTTACCCTTTAATAAAACCATTGAATAACTGATTAAGTCCCTTCTCGCTAGTGATCAAGGATTCTATAACCAATGGAATTTGAAACAACCATCGCGTATTATCAATAACCAGCACCAATTGATCAAAGATGGCTTGAACGAGAAATACAAAATGTCACATTGATGAAGTAGCTCATGCTCCAAAACTGGGAACAAAGTACATTCAATCGATGCTTGATCTTAACATTAAACAAAAAGTATTGAATTATGCCCAACTGCTACACGACACGGTGTAACAAGAAATCCCCACTTGTATCAGTATTAAAAAGACTAAGTAACATTAGTCGAAGAAATAGTGTGGCATTTGCTGGCTCCCAAAATGGCAAGCATACCACTCCTGTCAGTATCCATAGCTACCATCTTCTTGAATAGAAAGATGAATGTAATTCTGAATTTTAAACAGGATAAATTTTAGGATTTGATTGCGAAATCTCCCATGAACATTCAAAATTGCATCAATACTACATAATTTAGGTTTCATTTCTCCCCACATAATGTTTGGATAACAAGTAAACAGAACAATTCTTACCTGAACATGGGAAAGATCACTTTCCTTAAACTGTTGTAGTACTGACAATGCACCTTCTTCATTGAACTCCCTCAAGGCATCAATTGCTCTCTCGTCTAAATCACTATGAGAAACCAAACCTACAGAAAAATCCAAGGGAACACATTATTAAATATCAGACACCTGACAGTACAACTGAAAACATGCAGCAATAAAATTATTAAAATAGAACAAGCAGATTTCTTAAGCTTTTGTTAAAATTAAATATATAGTAGCTGTTCTAAATATATAGTAGCCTTTAATGAAAGCTTGCTAATAAATGCAGTGTTGTGTGCTTACATTTGCACCAGTCCTTCTCTCCATAGCTTTGAGTACAGGTTGAGTGTCCGAAATCCGGACTCCTCTGCCTCGGCCCCAACCGATTCCCCCAGCCTCCCCAATTCCCGCCTGGGCTGCTTGACACCCCCTCCCCCCGACCTTCCCACCCCTTAACTCGGCCGGTCGACTCCCCCACCCCTTACCTCGGCCGCCCGACTCCCCCACCCCTTACCTCAGCTGATCGACTCTCCCACCCCTTACCTCGGTCGCCCGACTCCCCCACCCCTTACCTCGGCCGATCGACTCCCCCACCCCTTACCTCGGCTGATCGGCTCCCCCACCCCTTACCTCGGCTGATCGACTACCCCACCCCTTACCTCGGCTGATCGACTCCCCCACCCCTTACCTCGGCCGCCCGACTCCCCCACCCCTTACCTCGGCTGATCGACTCCCCCAGCCCTTACCTCGGCCGCCCGACCCCCACGCCCCTACCTACCTCGGCCCAGGCGTTTCCAGACTCGGGACGTCGGAAAGACGTTCGGAAGTCTGGAAATACCCAGAATCCGGAAAGGCTTTGGTCTTCCAGATTTGCGACGCTGTACCTGTACCACACTTGCATGGAGAAAACAGGCCCAACTCTCCTGGTATAAATAGCATGGTGATCCTTTCCCCCCCCCCACAATTAACACTCACTCTACTCTCCAAGTACCAGTCAACACATAACTGGGGTCCTAGTGCCATCCATGCCATTAGGAGTTGTCTGCTTGAACTCGCTAGACATCGGTATCACATTTCAGTTCTGCTCCATCAATAGACAAATGTCAGGATTAATACCCCAATCCAATCCTGAGTAGGCCAATGACCACAGCAGGTGACTCAAGTGCCTTGCCCAGAGACTGAATCACAGCCCATTCTTGGTATCTACACACATGTACTTTTCAGCAGTAACTATTTGTCCTCAGTTTTTCAGGAAGAAAAATAAAGCGGGAGGAATACAAGGAGAAAAATCATCTGTGATTCAATATATGGCACTACAACCGCTTGCTTTAACGTGCTAAATGTCCCACGGTGCTTCACAGGAGCACTATCAAACAAAATTTGACACCGAGCTAAATAAGGAGCTATTAGGATAGTCAAAGAATCAGATTTTAAGGAGGGAGGTGGAGAGGTTTAGGGAGGGTATTTTCAGAGCTTAGGGCCTACAGCTGAAGTCACGGCCACCAATGATGGAGCAATGAAAATCGGGGGATATTTCCTCTATTAGTACACCACCTCCGAAGAGCATTCCTTTGTCTTATATTAAAAGGGAAAAGCACCGAATGCTTGTACTGGCACGTTCCAAAGGAAAATCAAGACAGAGTAACAGGCCTACAATATTCACAGGTGAAGGGAAAGTAATCCCAAAGTGTCTTACATTTTAGTTTACCCATGAATTTGCCACCGCGATCACACAAACACTCTCTTTTCCCTTCCCCGCCCCCTAATGCAGTGCCAAAAAGCAGTGTGGACATTTGCAGAGAATTGAGCACCAAATTCATGCTGTATTTCAGTGTGAGAGTGTTGTAATGTCAGATGCCATCTATCAGGTGACGTTACAGAGGTCCCATCTGCCCCCTCACGTGGGCACAGAAGATCCTATGCCACTATTTGAACAAACGTCAAATTCTCCTAACCAAAATAATCGCTCAACTAGTATCGTTAAAAAAAATTATCTGCAGATTTATCTCATTTACTGTTTGCGGGATTTGCTGCATGGAAACCTGCCTACATGCCAAGTGACTACACTACATAGAATCATAGAAAGTTACAGCACAGAAGGAGGCCATTTTGGCTCATTGTCAGCCGGTGCAGACACAAAGAACCATCCAGCCTTATCCCACTTCCCAGCTCATGGTCCGCAGCCCTGTAGGTTACGGCACTTCAAGTGCACATCCACGTACTTTTTTTAGTACTTAATTGGCTGTGAAGCATTTTGGAATGCCCAACGGCCGTGAAACCACACTATACAAATGTACATTCTCCCTCTCAAAATGTATATTGACCAAGTGGCAACAATTTATGCCTGAATTAGAATCAGCTAAATATCAAATGCCTGAACATTAAGGGTTTCTTAAAACTCAGCAGACCTAAAGGCCAAGGAAACTGCACCTTATTTACCAGAATGGTCAGTTTTAATGATACCCTTAGATGAAGAGAAGACAGGGAACTACCAGACTTGTAGATTTCTTCTTAGAAGAAATATCATAGCGAGTTGCATCAACCAACTTTGCAGCAATGTACTTACTGCAATACAGTTTGCATTATACAAGGACTTAACTTCCATAAAACAAACTAGGATAAACTAATAGAGCAGTTCATTGTGGGCAGTGAATTTGTTTTAACTGGTGAGGTCGATTTTATACTGGGTGGCTGATTTTGTTTAGGGTATTTGAGAAACGTTATCTATTGAAAAATGTACTTGCAAGTTCCTTTATCATTCTCAGGGAAGGTATCACTACACAATATTTTCCAGTCAGTCACTTTGCATATTCCTAGAATATAAAACGTTTTATACTGTGAAGATAAGGAAACCAGTGCTTTTCAGACAAACCCATAGGCTTGCAGCTGTGTATAAATAGAATCATAAAAATTAATAGCACGGAAGGAAGCCATTTCGGCTCATCGTGTCCGCACCGGCCGACAAAGCAATTCGGCCTAATCCCACTTTCCAGCTCTTGGTCCGTAACCCTGCAGGTTACGGCACCTCTAGTGCACGTCCAAGTACTAAAAAAAAAGGTGGATACTGTCTTCAAGTAAAGAGGAGCAAGATGGGGCAATACAAAGAAAATGAAATATAAAATAGTAACTTGCAGAACAAGCATCACCCTTTACTTTATGTAGTTTAAAACTCTCCCAAGAGTTGACTGCAGCAGGAAAAAAAACTAATCTCCACTCAAGAAGTGTACAATACAATCACTTTCATGAGTGTGTGCTCCCACAGCATCTCAATATGGAGGTCTAAAAAGTGCCTCTTGGAAGAAATGTCAAACTTCCAATTATCAACAGCACCAAGGAGTTTCCGAGCGGGATTCGCTGGCCATTATTTGAAAATTTCAGACTCTTTACACTCACATCACATGCAGTAGAGCAATAAAGTTACTCAAATGGCAGAAATAGCTTTACTACCATGTTAAGCATATAGACCTAGTTAACATTAAAAATGACAATTAAGGGTATTGGTAAGGCCGCACCTGGAGTACTGCGTGCAGTTTTGGTCACCTTACTTAAGGAAGGATATACTAGCTTTGGAGGGGGTACAGAGACGATTCACTAGGCTGATTCCGGAGATGAGGGGGTTACCTTATGATGATAGATTGAGTAGACTGGGTCTTTACTCGTTGGAGTTCAGAAGGATGAGGGGTGATCTTATAGAAACATTTAAAATAATGAAAGGGATAGACAAGATAGAGGCAGAGAGGTTGTTTCCACTGGTCGGGGAGACTAGAACTAGGGGGCACAGCCTCAAAATACGGGTAGCCAATTTAAAACCGAGTTGAGAAGGAATTTCTTCTCCCAGAGGGTTGTGAATCTGTGGAATTCTCTGCCCAGGGAATCAGTTGAGGCTAGCTCATTGAATGTATTCAAATCACAGATAGATAGATTTTTAACCAATAAGGGAATTAAGGGTTACGGGCAGGTAAGTGAAGCTGAGTCCACGGCCAGATCAGCCATGACCTTGTTGAATGGCGGAGCAGGCTCGAGGGGCTAGGTGGCCTACTCCTGTTCCTAATTCTTATGTTCTGCCCGCACTTCCCTCCATTTGTATCGGTCATATAGACTTCAATATTTTCCATTCCCCTTTTTGGCCAATTCTCACCTCTTCTGAGGTTACAAATCTTTCCTACGTGTCAGTTGGTAGCACATTCAACTGAGTCAGAAGGTTGTGGGTTCAAGTGCCACTCCAGAGACTTGTGCACAAAAATCGAAGCTGACTCTCCAGTGCAGTGCTGAGGGAGGTACCGTCTTTTGGATGAGACGGTAAACCAAGGCCTTGTCTGCCCCCTCAGGTGGATGTTAAAAATCCCATTGCACTATTTTGAAGAAGAGTAGGGGAGTTATCCCCAGTGTCCTGGCCAAAATGTATCCCTCAATCAACATCACCAAAACAGATTATCTGGCCATTCTCACATTGCTGTTTGTGGGAGCTTGCTATGCGCAAAGTGGCTGCCACGTTTCTTACATTGCAACAGTGACTACACTTCAAAAAGTACTTCATTGGCTGTAAAGTGCTTTGGGACATCCGGTGGTCATGAACATAAGAAATAGGCTATACGGCCCCTGGAGCCTGCTCCTCCATTCAATACGATCATGGCTGATCCAATCATGGACTCAGGTCCACTTTCCTGCCTGCTCCCCATAACCCCTTATCAGTTAAAAACTGTCTATCTCTGTCTTAAATTTATGCAATGACCCAGCTTCCACAGCTCTCTGAAACAGCGAATTCCACAGATTTACAACGATTGAGAGAAGAAATTCCTCCTCATCTCAGTTTTAAATGCGCGGCCCCTTATTCTAAGATTATGCCCCCTAGTTCTAGTCACTCTGCATCCATCTTGTCAAGGCTCCTCAATCTTCTGAATTCCGATGAGTAGAGGCTCAACCTACTCATAAGTCAACCCCCGCATCTCCGGAAACAACCTAGTGAACCTTCTCTGAATTGCCTCCAAAGCAAGTATATCCTTTCTTAAATATGGAAACCAAAACTGTACGCAGTGAAAGGCGCTATATAAATGCAAGTCTTTCTATTACAGTTCTATAGGCATTGTCATTCTTCACTTGTAAGCCTGGAACAATGGGTCTTAATAGAGCACACAGCCAAGCCTAAAACCATCCTCATCAGACAATGTATGTGCATCTTTTACTAACAGTCACAGAACAGCACCAGGATAGGAGCCGGGGCTCATTTTTGTCCTTGTGGTCCAAAAAGCTGAAGCTAATAGTCATGACTCAGCTACTGCTCTGGCGAAGATTAAGCAACTCTCAGACTCGGAATCAAACCACAGGCCTTCTGGTCTGCATGGCTTAATGTTGCATTCAACAATGGTGTTATAGATTGAGCACCCAAAATCCGGAGTTCCAAAATTCGGAACTATCCGTGGCGGGGTTGTCCGGAAACCACTCTGAAATCCAGACTCCCTGCCTCGGCCGCCCGAACTCCGACCTTGCCCGATCCGACTACCCATCTTGGCCCGGGCGTTTCCAGATTCAGGACGTCGGAAAGACGCACTGAAAATACCCGAAATCCGGAACAGCCTCGGTCCTAAAGTTTCTGGATTTCGGACGTTGCACCTGTACCTGCTAATCCAAATGGGGAATTTCAACTTTTCCTCTTTTATTAAAAAAAAGTACCCATTTTGTCCTCTAGTTGAAAAGTGGCCCTAAATGAGGATAACTCTGAAGATAGACAAAGCGGTCTCATTGTCTATAAATAAGTGCACATCCCTTGCATCATGAGGGATGAGTCAACCCAAACCACCCCTTGCAGCCCATGCAAAAGCAGCAATAATGTAAGGGCATATTCTTCAATTAACCCTGTATCAGATTTTTTCATTGCATTGAAATCAGGCAACCAATACAGAATGAAAATAAGAAGGACCACCACAATGGGTAAAATTGGTTTAGTATACTGGAGATCAATAGGGTAAAAGTTGGTTTAATGTACTGGTGATTAATAGGGTAAAAGTTGGTTTAGTGTACTGGTGATCAATAGGGTAAAAGTTGGTTTAGTGTACTGGTGATCAATAGGGTAAAAGTTGGTTTAGTGTACTGGTGATCAATAGGGTAAAAGTTGGATTAGGGTGCAGAAGATCAATGGGGTAACAGTTGGTGTAGGGTGCAGGAGATTAATGGGGTAAAAGTTGGATAAGTGTGCTGGAGATTAATAGGGTAAATGTCAGTGTAGTGTGCTGGAGATTAATAGGGTAAAAGTTGGTTTAGGGTGCTGGATATTAACAGGGTAAAAGTTGGTGTAATGTGCTGGAGATTAATAGGGTAAATGTCAGTGTAGTGTGCTGGAGATTAATAGGGTAAAAGTTGGTTTAGGGTGCTGGAGATTAATAGGGTAAAAGTCGGTGCAGTGTGCTGGAGATTAATAGGGTAAAAGTTGGTTTAGGGTCCTGGAGATTAATAAGGTAAAAGTTGGTTTAGGGTGCTGGAGATTAATAAGGTAAAAGTTGGTTTAGGGTGCTGGAGATTAATACGGTAAAAGTTGGTTTAGGGTGCTGGAGATTAATAGGGTAAAAGTTGGTTTAGGGTGATGGAGATCAACAGGGTAAAAGTTGGTGCAGTATGGTGGAGATTGATACACAAATTGAGCTTTGATACAAAGCATAAATGTAGTTTACAACCCACATACCTGCTACATAAATTTCATCTAGTTTGTCTGCGACTTTTTGCGGTAAACCGGCGCTTAGTAAAGTCTGGTAGTGCTCGGATCGAACGACGGCAGTGGACGTGTCCATCGGCTCTTCCGTCCCATTCCCATTCATATGCTCGGTCGCCATTGCTTCAGTGGACATCTGTACACGTGGACAGGGAAAGAGCGAAGGGAAAGCATGGGTGGTGGTGATGGCTGCAACTTGCACATGGCCCAGTGACAGCACTGTGGGGAGGAAGAGGGTGCGGCTCGGGGAATGGTTCCCCCCCCCCCCCCCGGGAGTGAGCTCACATCGACTCACCGGCCCGCACCCCGGAGCAGCGAGCGGGCGAGTCCACAACCTTCCCGGGGGAGGGAAGTGGAGAGCGGCCGGCCGGTCCTGTCGGGGAGGGCCCGGGTCAGCCACACGTGTGTTGAGAGCGGCGGCGGCGGGCGGGAGAGCGGTGCTCCCGGGGTCCGTCCGGCCTTTTACACCCACAACCCGCGGGATAAGGGGGGGGGGGGGGGGGTCTCACCTCATCCAGCCATGTGTCCCGGACAACAAGCCCGCTACCAGCTTCTCCTTTAGCGAACCAGCGCTCAGCCTCCCCCTCCTACCCGCCAGCAGGGCCTCGCGCCTCACACACACATGCTCACAGACTGCGAGGAAGCCGGCTTCTCCCGCCCGCCCCACGCTTCTAAACCGGGGCCCTCCGCGGCCTAGCAGCCGCGTTCTGACACAGCTCGATTTTCGCAGCCCCGCGGTGCACACACAGCCCTCTCCTCAGCCGCCCCGCCAGTCACAAGCACACGGCCGAGGCAAACAAACACACACACTCTCTCTTTCTCTCTAATTGCTGGGGTGCTAATACTAACCTGGCTCCCCGCTCTCTGGGAGCTGCTGCGGATCGGGGTTGCCCGGCGTCTGTCTGTCTCTCTCTCTCTCTCCCTCCCTCTCTTTCTCAGTCGGTGTGTGTGTGTGTGAGGGAGGGAGCCTCACAAAATGGCGGCGGCGGCGCTCTGACTGACTGTGCGTGTGCGTGTGCGCGCGGGGCGGGCTAGGCGGGACGCGCGCGCACTCGCGCGGCTCTCAGCCCCCGAACTTCCACTCGCATGGCGGGGTCTCCCCGCCTGTCCCGCAAGGACCGTTCTCCACGACGGGGGGGGCGGGGCCTCCGTCGCCCAGACCCATCCCGACCTCCCCATTGGCTGCAGGCGGCCGGACTAGGCTCCGCCCCCCCTCCACCGACTCCCCATTGGCTGCAGGCGGCCGGACCAGGCTCCGCCTCCCTCCACCGACTCCCCATTGGCTGCAGGCGGCCGGACCAGGCTCCGCCCACCGAAGCCGATTGACAGGTGCCTCCCTGGCCAGCTGCTCGCTCCTTCGCCATCGCACGAGTGGATGCCAATTGCCATCACCAGCTTCAGAGGTAAATAAATATATATATATATATATATATATATTCCGCCCCCCCACCACCACCCATTCTTAAAGGGGCACCATCAATAAAAACTGTAACTTAACAAAACGTTTAAAGGAAACTTATCACAGAAGGGTTTCAGCACAGAAGGAGACCATTCGGCCCATTCTGTCCATGCCCACTCTCAGCCAGCCCCCCTCCCCTGCCCTTTCCCCGTAGCCCAGAAAATTATTTTCCTTCAGATACAAAAATCTAGGCTGGCGCTCCAGTGCAGTGCTGAGGGAGTCATCATAAACAGTCCCTCGGAATCGAGGAAGACTTGCTTCCACTCTTAAAATGAGTCCTTAGGCATACGAAAGCATAGGCCTTACGCTAAACATCCGTAAGGCAAAGGTCCTCCACCAACCTGTCCCCACCGCACAGCACTGCCCCCCAGTCAGCAAGATCCATGGCGCGACCCTGGACAACGTGGACCATCTCCCATACCTCGGGAGCCTCTTATCAACAAGAGCAGGCATTGACGACGAGATTCAACACCGCCTCCAGTGCAGCCTTCGGCCACCTGAGGAAAAGAGTGTTTGAAGACCAGGTCTTCAAATCTGCCACCAAGCTCATGGTCTACAGGGCTGTAGTAATACCCGCCCTCCTGTATGGCTCAGAGACATGGATCATGTACAGTAGACACCTCAAATCGCTGGAGAAATACCACCAACAATGTCTCCGCAAGATCCTACAAATCCCCTGGGAGGACAGATGCACCAACATTCGCGTCCTTGACCAGGCCAACATTCCCAGCATTGAAGCTAAGGGAGTGCTGCGCTGTTGGAGGTGCTGTCTTTTGGATGAGATGTTAAACCGAGGCCCCGTCTGCTCTATCAGGTGGACGTAAAAGATCACATGGCACTTCGAAGAAGAGCAGGGGAGTTATCCCCGGTGTCCTGGGGCCAATATTTATCTCTCAATCAACATCTCTAAAAACAGATTATCTGGTCATTATCACATTTCTGTTTGTGGGAGCTTGCTTGTGCGCAAATTGGCTGCTGTGTTTCCCACATTACAACAGTGACTATACTCCAAAAGTACTTCATTGGCTGTGAAGCGCTTTGAGACGTCCCGTGGTCGTGAAAGGTACTATATAAATCCAAGTCTTTCTTTTACTTATCCAATTCCCTTTTGAAAGCCGTGATTGAGTCTGCCTCCCCCACCCTTTCAGGCAGTACATTACAGATCGTAACCACTCGCTGTGTACATAAGAAATAGGAGCATGAGTAGGCCATTTGACCCCTCGGGCCTGCTCTGCCATTCAGTAAGATCATGACTGATCTGATCGTGGCCCCAACTCCACTTCCAAGCCCGCTCCCCATAACCCTTGACTCTTTTCTCTTATAACAACAACAACTTGTATTTATATAGCATCTTTAACATAGTGAAACGTCCCAAGGCGCTTCACAGGAGTATTATGAGATTATAAATTTGACACTGAGCCGCATAAGTAGAAATTAGAGCAGGTGACCAAAAGCTGGTTCAAAGATGTAGGATTTAAGGAGCGTCTTGAAGGAGGAAAGAGAGGTAGAGAGGTGGAGAGGTTTAGGCAGAGAGTTCCAGAGCTTTGGGCCTGGGGCTCAAGGGGGCAGAATTAGAGGAGCGCAGACATCTCAGGGGGGTTGTGAGGCTGGAGGAGATTACAGAGCTAGGGAGGGGCGAAACCATGGAAGGATATGAAAATAAAAATGAGAATTTTGAAATCGCAGCTATTGTGTCTGTAAGCACTCTAGTAATGACTCCACGAGGTAAGGTATTGTACTTGAACTGTGGTGACCGTAGTCCATTTATTACAGCTCCTGAGTGAGGGTACAGCATGGTGAGCTCCGTTTTATACCTGGTTACCTTTTGTGTACAGGTGACCCCTAGGTCTCCACCAGTTGCACCCAATGGTGATACAAGCATAGTATATACAGTGTGAAGATACATCCAGTAGTCTTATGTAACTGTACATTGAGTGTACAGGGTATATACTTATGTTATACATACACAACATCACTCTCCCCTAAGTCTTGTGCCTCTGGTCTTTGCACTGTGTGCTCTGGCCCTAGACTTGAGTGCCCAAGGCCCTTGCACCTTGTCTGTGCTTTAGCTTGGCTCTCTCCCTGTTGACCCCTAAGTCCTTATTGCCACAACATTGGGAAATGGTCAGCCGTGGACGGTTAGAGGTTGCAGTGGGGGGTTGAGTGGGTTCTGGGTGTGATCCATGTGTGTCCATGGCTACATACATCCATTCCCCCTCCCCCCCCATACATAGACCATGTGTGTGGCTCAACACCTGCCTGTGCATACATGTACAGAAAGAAAGAGCAAAAAAAACATAGGATTAATTACATCACTGTTTGGGTTCTGCAGTAGTGGAACAAGTACATTTTACAGGTAAGGTACATACGTGGTATTACAGTCTTGCCCCTGGGTTGTGTAGGTGCAGGTGGGTGAGGACGCTAGTTCCAGAGTGACCGGACTGTGTCCAGGTTGGCTGATGGTGGCGCTGCACCCTCTGCCAGCTGGGTGGGCTCAGATCGCTCACCTGGCTGAGTCTCAGGGCCTTTGCCGTTGCACAGTGGTGGGCAGACCCACAGGAGTGTGTGGCCTCCCTGTCCTCCGTGGCGGGCTGCGGTGTCTCCCTGCTGTCCTTCAACGATAGTGGGAGCCTGGTCATCCCAGGTCCCATTGGAAGAGCTGGAGGATGCTAGCCTCTTGCTCCCGGTACTGGCCCTGATGGCCAGAGAGGTAGAGCCGATCAGGGGCAGGGTACCGGTAGTGGTGTCTTTGCCGTCCGCTGATCGCTGGCCCTGCAGCTGGTATGCTCCCTCTGTGTGTGGCCACTCTCCCTGGGGCATCACATTGGTCCCGGAGGTGCAGGCTACATGGTCGGGTAGCCCGCTGGATCTGGTGCTTCTGACGGGAGATTGCCCTTGGTTTTGTCGGCATGCATGTAGAACCTGGCATCGCACATCATCACTTCATTTACTCTCACAATACATTGGTTCCGACCACAATCGCCTGACTTAACATGGTTAATTACATTTACATACTTGAATTTATCAATTACATCGCTTACATATGTATCACCGGCATCGCTGTATAAAGAGTGGAACTGTTCCTTTAATTGTGATGGGTTGCCGGTCTCCTTTAAGAGGGCCTTGCTGCTTGGCCTCACGTGTTGCTCCATCAATGCTGCCCCTCGTGGTCTGGCCGCCGCCATCTTTACTTCAGGCGCTTACCTCGTGGTGTGGGCGCCACGAGGTAGGCTGCGGTGATCCTTTTCTCCCCAGGTTCTGTCACGGAAGTAGGGAAGTTGCCTTCTGCGCCAATTTTCTTCCTCCGGAGTCCTGCCATTGGAGCCTGGAAGGTGAGGTCGAGTCGTTTCGGCTGGATCACCTCGCCGTTGGGTTGAGCGGTCTGTGTCGTCTCCACGCAGTCAGGTTGAGCGGCTGGTTTCTCAGGTGTTGTGCTGGATCCAAATTTGTGGCCACGGAGGACGTCGATCGGCGGAGACTGGAGGTTTTCCCAGCTCCAACGGATCTTTTTCATCCATCTTCTTCCTAGCAGCGTGGACCATCACCAGCAACGATCCACAAAGGTAATTTGTGCATCGCGCCGTTATGGGACACTTGGACATCCATGCTGCCAACAACTGGGATGGTGTCGTTTGTGTAGCTGAGCAGCTTCACTTGGATTGGGATCATTTTAGGTCGTGTGACTGGATTGTCCCAGAGTTTCTCAAAGGCCGCCTGATTCATCAGTGCCTGGCTCGCCCCTGTGTCCACCTTCATCGTGATTGGAACATCGTTGATTACGACTTCCATTTTCAACGGGGAACTTTCGGTGGTGCAGGTAAACACTCCGTACACCTCATAGTGGGGCTGAATTGCCTCATGGACTCTCTCTTCATCGATTCGGTGAGTACAATTTCTCTTGCACATTCGCTGGAGGTGGCCCTTCGTGTTACAGCCTTTGCATGTATAGTCTTTATAGCGGCACTGGTGGGCCCTGTGATTTCCTCCACAGCGCCAGCATGGGGTTAGCCGGTTGGCCCCATGTGGCGGGCTCAGGGTTGCGGGACTCGGGGTTCTGTTCTCTCTTCCCTGAGAGAGACTGCTTACAGCAGCCTTGCCTCTAAAAGGTGTTGGACAGTTCACAGTACTTGCCGGGTTAGAGTCCTGGGGATGAGTCATCCGCTTAGGTTTGAGTTCCTGTATCAGCGTTGCGAGCTCCTCATATATTTTGCTCATTCTTTTCGCTGGGGCTAGTAAGCCCCTGACGAGGCCATAGACGGTGGGAAAACAACTGCTGAGCAGGATAGCTCTGCGCTCATCATCCAGCGAGGTCGGGTTGTCTCCCGCCAGGTCGTTCGCAATGAAGAAGTGTTCGAGCCTTTCCACAAAGGCCTCCCAATCTTACCCATTGGCAAATTGTTGAAACGTGCCAAGGTTAGCCATTTTCACGTGGAAATTCGTTATCTCGTCGCCAGTTATTGTGTCTGTAAGCACTCTATTAATGACTCCACGAGGCAAGGTATTGTACTTAAACTGTTGCGACCTTACATAGAAACATAGAAAGTAGGTGCAGTACTAGGCCATTCGGCCCTTCGAGCCTGCACCACCATTCAATGAGATCATGGCTGATCATTCCCTCAGTACCCCTTTCCTGCTTTCTCGCCAAACCCCTTGATCCCCTTAGCCGTAAGGGCCATATCTAACTCCCTCTTAAATATATCCAATGAACCGGCATCAACAACTATCTGCGGCAGGGAATTCCACAGGTTAACAACTCTCCAAGTGAAGAAGTTTCTCCTCATCTCATCCTAAATGGCTTACCCCTTATCCATAAACTGTGTCCCCTGGTTCTGGACTTCCCCAACATCGGGAACACCCTACCCGCATCTAACCTGTCCAGTCCCATCAGAATTTTATATGTTTCTATGAGATCCCCTCTCATCCTTCTAAACTCCAATGTATAAAGGCCCAGTTGATTCAGTCTCTCCTCATATGTCAGTCCAGCCACCCCGGGAATCGCTGCATTCCCTCAATAGCAAGAACGTCCTTCCTCAGATTAGGAGACCAAAACTGAACACAATATTCCAGGTGAGGCCTCACCAAGGCCCTGTACAACTGCAGTAAGACCTCTCTGCTCCTATACTCAAATCCCCTAACTATGAAGGCCAACATACCATTTGCCTTCTTCACTGCCTGCTGTACCTGCATGCCAACTTTCAATGACTGATGAACCATGACACCCAGGTCTCGTTGCACCTCCCCTTTTCCTAATCTGCCGCAATTCAGATAATATTCTGTCTTCGCGTTTTTGCTCCCAAAGTGAATAACCTCACATTTATCCACATTATACTGCATCTGCCATGCATTTTCCCACTCACCTAACCTATCCAAGTCACGCTGCAGCCTCTTAGCGTCCCCCTCACATCTCACACCACCACCCAGTTGTGTGTCATCTGCAAACTTGGAGATATTACACTCAATTCCTTCATCTAAATCATTGATGTATATTGTAAAGAGCTGGTAGTCCATTTATTGCAGCTCCTGAGTGAGGGTACTGCATGATAAGCTCCCTTTTATACCTGGTTACCTGTCGTGAACAGGTGACCCCTAGGTCTCCACCAGTTGCACCCTCTGGTGGTATAAGCATAGTATATACAGTGTGAAGGTACATCCAGTAGTCTTATGTAACTGTACATTGAGTGTACAGGGAATATACTTATATTATACATACACAACAGCAGCTTTGCTTAACTGGAAGCTAATGTAGGTCAGCAAGCAAAGGGGTGATGGGTGAGCGGGACTTGGTGTGAGTTAGGACACGGGCAGCCAAGTTTTGGATCACCTCTAGTTTATGTAGGGTAGAATGTGGGAGACCGGCCAGGAATGCATTGGAATAGTCAAGTCTAGAGGTAACAAAGGCATGGATGAGGGTTTCAGCAGCGGATGAACTGAGGCAAGGGCGGGGACAGGCGATGTTACGGAGGTGGGAATAGGTGGTCTTAGTTATGCTGCTAAAATAAACTTTTCATAGAATCATAGAATGGTTACAGCACAACAGGAGGCCATTTGTCCGTCGAGCCTGTGCCAGCTCTCTGTAAGAGCACTTCAGCTAGTCCCATTCCCTCACCCTTTCCCCGTAGTCCTGCAATTTTTTTTTCTTCTGGTACTTATCCAACTCCCTTTTGAAAGCCGTGATCAAGTCTGCCTCCTCCACCCTTTCAGGCAGAGCATTCCAGGTCCTAACCAGTCGCTGCGTAAAAATTTTTTCTCTTAAGTCGTCTTTGGTTATTTTGCCAGTCATCTTAAATCTGGGTCCTCTGCTTCTTGGCACTTCTGCCAATGGGAACAGTTTCTCTCTCTGTCTACTCAGTCTAGACCCTCATGACTTAACAAATTAAATCAAAACACTATTCCCCGGGGTGATGATGCACTCCAGTCTCTCTGGTATCCACTCCTGCAGAGCTGCTCAATTGAGTTTCACAGAACAGCAAGAGAATTACAATGTCCAACACGTATAAAAAAAAGGACGCTCTTATTTGCACTAGAAAAATGCTCTGATTGGCTCTCCATGATCACATGACCTGATTGCTCATTGGTCCCTTTAGAGGATAAAACACACCCAACAGTTTCTCTGGAATGTGCTATTAGAACTGCCCAGCCCAAGTTCTGAGTGACATTGCAAAGTGTAATTCGAGCCATTCTGACTGCCGACTCCAGATAGGTTAGAGCTCCCTCATCATAGCCCAAGTTCCTGACACTCACAGCCCAAGTTTATGTCACCCACCACCCCTGCCAAAATTTCTGCCTCATTCAAGCCGAATTTCCTAACTCCCCACGCCCCCAGCCCAAGTTCCTGAACTTATCTCCCATCCCCGCCCTCCCAACCCCACCCGCCACACCATAGATGGGGCATTGTGTGTGGGTCACGGATTGTTAACAGGTTTATTGGGTATGACGTGAATAGTGACAGTACCTTGACTTCCAGATTTCTACCACTCCTTGTCTCACACCAAGCTTTCCGAGAAATCAGGTGTGGGTGTAAAGGGGGTGGGGTTGGAACAACGAGATCCGTCTTCCCTCTCTCCCCTCCAATCCCCTCTCCCGTGTCCCCTCTCTCTCCCCCAGTCTCTCTCACTCTCTTCTCAGTCTCTCTCACCCCAGTCTCTCACTCTCTCTCCCCCAGTCTCACTCTCCCCCAGTCTCTCTCTCTCTCCCCCCCAGTCTCTCTCTCTCTCTCTACCTCAGTTTCTCTCACTCTACCACCAGTCTCTTTCTCTCTACCCCCCAGTCTCTCTCACTCTCTCCCCAATCTCTCTCCCACGCCCCCACCCCAGTCTCTTTCTCCCGCCAGTCTCTCTCACTCTCTCCCCAGTCTCTCACTCTCCTCCCAGATCTCTCTCTCTCCCATTCCCCAGTCTCTCACTCTCCTCCCAGATCTCGCTCTCTCCCATTCCCCAGTCTCTCACTCTCCCCCAGTCTATCTCTCTCCCACCACCGATGTTTTCTGTCCCACAGAAGGCCACAAGAATGTTCATGTAGATAATCACAGCGATATTCTAGGCAAAAGTCCTGAAGATAATCCAAAAGCTAGACACACGTGGCACAGCTTCACACGGCACAGCTCCCCACAATACAGGCCCCACTTCCGGTATCGGATTCGAGGAGCTTGCGCATACAGAGGCGGATTCCAGGGCGCGCAGGCGCAGAAGGACATTCAAAAAATTAGTGCAAATAATCACACTGATTAAAAAAAGAAAGATTTGTATTTCTGTAGCTCCTTTCACGACCACCCGATGTCTCAAAATGCTTTACTGCCAATGAAGAATTTTTTTGAAGTGTAGTCAGCACAGCAAGCTCCAACAAACAGCAATGTGATAATGACCAGATAATCTGTTTGGTTCGAAAGAAGTACTTAGCTATTGAATCACCAATTAAATTGAGGGATAAATATTGACCAGGACACCAGGGAAAACTCCCATGTTCTTCTTCAAAATAGTGCCGTGGGATCTTTTACATCCATCTGAGAGAGCTGCGGTGCCTCGGTTTAATGTCTCATCCGAAAGACGGCACCTCCGACGGTGCAGCACTCCCTGAGTAGAATTAGTACAGGACAGAAGGAGGCTATTCGGCCCATCGAGTCCATGTCGGCTCTTTCGATTCGTTCACCCCTTAATCTTTTATTCTCAAGGGAATACAAGCCTAGTCTTTGCAAATTTAACCCTTTTAGCTCCAGTATCAGTTTGGCGATAGAAGTGTGCTACGCTGCACCCCCTTCAAGGCCAATATATCCTCCTTGATGTACAGTGCCCAGAACTGAGCACAGTACTCTGAATAGATCTCGACAGAGCTTTATATTTATGTACATTTAAAACTATTCCACCGAGTGCATGCATGTCTGTAGGGCAAAACATTATGAATGGTTCGAAAGAAGTACTTAGCTATTGAATCACCAATCAAATATCCGATTGACTAACATGAACACATTGAATGCAGTTCAATTCAGTTGGTAAGTGACAATAATGAGCGAAAATAAGCTATCAAATTATTCTTGAAAACAACCAATCTCAAACTACCAAGTAGGAGGAAATAATAATCCCAAACTAGCAGGTGCAGGTTATTTTCTATGTTTCTACGTACCATGTACAAGATGCACTGCAGCAACTCATCAAGGCTTCTCTTCCCAAACCCGTGACTTCTACCGCCGAGAAGGACAAGGGCAGCAGGCACATGAGAACACCATCACCTGCAAGTTCCCCTCCAAATCGCACACCATCCTGACTTGCAAATATATCGCTGTTCCTTCTTCGTCGCTGGGTCAAAATCCTGGAACTCCCTCCCTAACAGGACTGTGGAGAACCTTCACCACACGGACTGCAGCGGTTCAAGGAGGTAGCTCACCATCATCATTTTCTCAAGGGAAATTAGGGATGGGCAATAAATGCTGGCCTTGCCACATTCCATGAACAAATTTTTAAAAAGTAGCAGAAAGCAATCAATTAAATCACTCCAAAGATTTTATGAAGTTGGTTTGAGCCAGTAGCTCTTCCAGTCCTGCAAACCTCTGAGATCGCTACGCTCCTCCAATTCTGGCCTCTTGCGCATCCCCAGTTTTCACCGCTCCACCATTGGCCTTCAGCTGCCTAGGCCCTAAACCCTGGAATTCCCTCCCTAACCCAACTCTGTGAACAAGCTTTTGGTCACCTTTCGCAATACCTTCTTGTGGCTCGGTGTCGAATATTGTCTGATAACGCTCCTGTGATGCGGCTTGGGATGTTTTTACTACATTCAAGGCGCTATATAAATGCAAGATGTTGTTATTGTTTCCCCCAGCTAAAAATGTCCTGATAAAAATAAAATTCATAACACAAGAAGCCCATCAAAGAATTAAACGATTCTGAATACATTTCTTGTTTCTACTCATAGAATCACCTGTGCAGCGTTGTAAATTCCTGGAAAATATTTTCTCAGCGAGACCTACTCCTTTGTTGTCTGATGCTGAATTTGGAATACTTGGCTGGACCTTGAATTATTGAACTTGAGGGCAGACACTGATCCCACTGAAGCTTGCAGGGAGACCCCCAGAGAAGGTGTCCATGCCTGGATCCTCAAGTGGCCCTTACACGCATCAATTGGTAGGCACAGCGCCTAGTCTCATCCGGCATACTGGCCACCTAGGATCCACCAGATCTGTGATGGGAACTCTGGCCTTGGGAGTCTCCACCCCTGCCACTCTGCAATCCGCCGCCCCCCGATCCCCAGCCAGCACTGCTCCCTCCCACACCACTGGTTTTGTTTGGAGAGAGCAGAGGCTAAATCCCTTAGAAGGCCCTGTAGAATCCCCAAAGTAAGCCCCTGTAGAATTCCCAAAGTAAGGCTGGAATACGGCCTGTCTGGGCAGCGGCCTCTGGGGGACTTGCTGCTGCAAACCCACTGGAGTTGTGTCAGGCGGGTGTGGTAAGGGCCACAGATTTTTGGCTCCCTTATCCGTTCCAGCACCGTTCTCCTTGGCCACTGGGCCAAACCTCCCCCCACGCTCCTCCCTGCCCCAGTCCTGAAACCGCGGCTTTCTCCAGTTTCTCCCCTATTTCTCATCTTGGCCATGAGACTCCGTTAACCCCATTCCCACTAAACTGCTGACCATCCAACTTCCCTTCCTGGGCCCCATGCTAGCTAATGTTGTATCTCGGCAGATACCATTCACCTGCCCTCTTTTCAAAACCACCGTTATCACCCCAGTGCTCAAAAAAACCCATCCTCAATCCCTCTGTCCTTGCAAACTACTATCTCATCTCCAACCTCACTTCCCTCTCCAAATTTCTTAAACGTGTTGTTGCCTCCCAAATCCATGCTCATCTTTCCTGCAACTCAATGTTTGAATCTCTTCAATCAGGTTTCCACACCTACCAAAGCACTGAAATGGCCTTAACCAAAGTCACAATTTACATCCTATGTGACTGTGATCGTGGTGTAATACCCTTCTTCGTCTACCTCGAGCATTCTAGCCTTTGACACGGTCAACCACACCATCCTCCTCCAATACCTTCCATCGGAAGGGACTGAGTGTAACGTAGCCAAGTTTGCCAAAGATGGGAGGAAAAGCAATGTGTGAGGAGGACACAAAGAATCTGCAAAACGACAGAGAGGTTAAGTGAGTGGGCAAAAATTTGGCAGATGGAGTATAATGTTGGAAAGTGTGAGGTCATACACTGGCAGCAAAAAAATCAAAGAGCAAGTTATTATTTAAATGGAGAAAGATTGCAAAGTGCTGCAGCCCAGCAGGACCTGGGGGTACTTGTGCATGAAACACAAAAGGATAGTATGCAGGTACAGCAAGTGATCAGGAAGGCCAATGGAATCTTGGCTTTTATTGCAAAGGGGATGGACTATAAAAACAGGGAAGTCTTGCTGCAGGGTATTGGTGAGACCACACCTGGAATACTGCGTGCAGTTTTGGTTTCCATATTTATGAAAGGATATACTTGCTTTGGAGACAGTTCAGAGAAGGTTCACTGGGTTGATTCTGGAGATGAGGAGGTTGACTTATGAGGAAAGGTTGAGTAGGTTGGGCCTCTACTCATTGGAATACAGAAGAATGAGGGGTGATCTTATCGAAACATATAAGATTATGAGGGGGCTTGACAAGGTGGATGCAGAGAGGATATTTCCACTAATGGGGGAGACTAGAACTAGAGGGCATGATCATAGAATAAGGAGCCGCCCATTTAAAACTGAGATGAGGAGGAATTTCTTCTCTCAGAGCGTTGTAAATCTGTGGAATTCGCTGCCTCAGAGAGCTGTAGAAGCTGAGACATTGAATAAATTTAAGACAGAAATAGACAGTTTCTTAAATGATAAGGGAATAAGGGGTTATGGAGAGTGTGCAGGGAAGTGGACCTGAGTCCATGATGGGATCAGCCATGATCGTATTAAATAGCGGAGCAGGCTCGAGGGGCCGTATGGCCATATTCTTATTGTCCAGCTCAGTGGAATTGCCCTCCCTCAGTTCCACTCCTACTTATCTGATCGTAGCCAGAGTATATCCAACAATGGCTTCTCTTCCTGCCCTCACAATACTACCTCCAAATTACCCCAATGATCTCTCCTTTGCCCTTCCTCTTCCTGACCTACCTGTCGCCTTTTAGCAACATAATCCGCAGACACGGCATTAGCTTCCACATGTACACTGACAACACCCAACTCTGCCACCTCTCTCGGTCTCTCTACTCTCCCTCTGTGTTATCAAACTGTTTGTGCAATATCCTTTTATTGCCCATCCCTAATTGCCCTTGAGAAGATGGTGGTGAGCCACCTTCTTGAACCACTGCAGTCCATGTGGTGATGGTACTCCCACAGTGCTGTTAGGGAGGGAGTTCCAGGACGATGAAGGAATGGCGATATGCTTCCAAATCAGGATGGTGTGTGACTAGGAGGGAGACGTGGAGGTGGTGGTGTTCCCATGTGCCTGCTACCCTTGTTCTTCTAGGTGGTAGAAGTCACGGGTTCCGGAGGTGCTGTTGAAGAAGCCTTGGTGAGTTGCTGCAGTGCATCTTGTAGATGGTACACACTGCAACCATGGTTCACAGGTGGTGGAGGGAATGAACGTTTAAGGTGGTGGATGGGGTGCCAATCAAGCAGGCTGCTTTGACCTGGATGATGTTGAGCTTCTTGAGTGTTGTGGGCGCTGCACTCATCCAGGCAGGTGGAGAGTGTTCCATCTAACTTTTCCTTGTAGATGGTGGAAAGGCTTTAGGGAGTCAGGAGGTGAGAAACTCGCCGCAGAATACCCAGCCTCTGACCTGCTCTTGTTGCCACAGTATTTATGTGGCTGGTCCAGTTAAGTTTCTGATCAATGGTGACCCCCTGGATATTGATGGTAGGGGATTCAGCGATGGTAATACCAGTGAATGTTATGGGGCGGTGGTTAGACTCTCGCTTGTTAGACATGGTCATTGCCTGGCACTTGTGTGGTGCGAATGTTACTTGCCACGTATCAGCCCAAGCCTGAATGTTGTCCAGGTCTTGTATGCGGGCATGGACTGCTTCATTATCTGAGGAGTTGCGAATGGAACTGAACACTGCAATCTTCAGCGAACATCCTCACTTCTGACCTTATGATGGAGGGAAGGTCATTGATGAAGCAGCTGAAGATGGTTGGGCCTAGGAACAGCCCTGAGGAACTCATGCAGTGATGTCCTGGGGCTGTGATAATTGACCTCCAACCACCACAACCATCTTTCTTTGTGCTAAGTATGACTCCAGCCAGTGGAGAATTTTCCCCCTGATTCCCATTGACTTCAGTTTTACTCGGGCCCCTTGATGCCACACTCGGTTAGATGCTGCCTTGATGTCGAGGGCAGTCACTCTGGGATGAGCTGTTGTTTCCTCCAGTTAATAGTTGGGAAGACTGAAGCCATTGTCTACAACCCCCACCACAAACTTCATACCCTAGCCACCAATTCCATCTGACTCCTTGGCCATTACCTCAAACTGAACCAGGCTGTTCGTAATCTTAGCATCATACTTGTTGTGTATGGAGAAAGAGTCAGACTGAACACTGTGAGCTCAAAGTAAAGTGTGACCTTTAATATGTCCTTACGATACAGTATAAATGCACACGAGGCCCATACGTGAGAGAAGGTCACTCTGTGACCAGTAACCTTTATTAGCCAGCACTGAAGTGATAAAGGTGGGTGGAGCTTCCCCTTTTATATCTGAAAGTCTAGGTTAGGAGTGTCTCCCACAAGTTCACCGCCTAGTGGTCAGTGTTCTCACTGTGTACAACTTAGGTCAGCTTATACATGGGTTACAATGACAGTTGAATACATGACATCATCTCCTCCCCAAAGTCTTATTGGGATCACAGGTTAAGTCTCTCTGGTGGTTTACGCTCCCTTGTAGAGTGCCTGAGTTGGGACTCCGATTGCTGGGCGCTGGCCTGAGTGTCTACTGTTTGCGGTGCCTCAGGCCTGTCCGGACTGCCCACAATGACTGGGCTCTCCTCCACTTGGTTCCGGTGTTCGGTCACCTGTGGTAGAGTGAATTCTACATTGTGTTCTTCCTCTGCTTCTTCTATGGGGTTGCTGAACCTCCTTTTTGTTTGATCCACGTGTTTGCGGCAGATTTGTCCATTGGTAAGTTTAACTACCAGAATCCTATTCCCCTCTTTGGCAATCACAGTGCCTGCAAGCCATTTGGGCCCTGCAGCATAGTTGAGGACAAAGACAGGGTCATTGACATCAATACATCGCGCCCTCGCATTCCTGTCATGTTAGTTACATTGTGACTGGCGCCTACTCTCAATGATTTATTTCATAGTGGGGTGAATAAGGGATAACCTGGTTTTGAGCATCCTTTTCATTAGCAGCTCTGCGAGTGGAACCCCTGTGAGCGAGTGTGGTCGGGATTTCTTGGCCAACAGGAGGCGTGATAAGCGGCTTTGTAGGGAACCCCCTTGGATTCTGAGCATCCCCTGTTTGATTATCTGCACTGCACGTTCCGCCTGGCTGTTTGAGGCCGGCTTGAACGGTGCAGTTCTGACATGGTTGATACCATTTCCTGCCATGAAGTCCTGGAATTCAGTGCTTGTAAAGCACGGGCCATTGTCGCTGACCAAGACGTCGGTGGACCATGGGCGGTGAACATTGCCCGTAGACTTTCTACCATGGTAGAGGATGTGCTTGAATTTAAAATGTCATACTCGATCCATTTGGAGTAGGCGTCTACTACAACCAAAAACATTTTTCCCATGAAAGGACCTGCGTAGTCCACATGGATGCATGACCAAGGCTTGGCGGGCCAGGACCAGGGGCTAAGGAGGACTTCCCTGGGTGCGTTGCCCAGCTGAGCACACGTGTTGCACCTGCGAACACAAAGTTCCAGGTCTGCATCTATCCCTGGCCACCAAACATGTGACCTGGCAATTGCCTTCATCGTGACAATGCCCGGGTGCCCATTGTGGAATTCTCTGACGAACACCTCTCTGCCCATCTGGTGCATGACTACTCGGTTTCCCCAGAGTAGGCAATCGGCCTGAATCGAGAGTTCATCCTTGCACCTGTGAAATGGTATAAATTCCTCAGGGCATGCCCCATACGTGGCTGCCCAGTCCCCATTCAGGACACATTTCTTGACTAAAGACAGTAGCGGGTCTCTATTCATCCAGACTTTGATCTGACGGGCTGTCACGGGTGAGCCTTCGCTTTCGAAAGCTTCAACAGTCATGACCATCTCAGCAGCATGCTTGGTTGCCCCCTTGGTGGTGGCTAGTGGGAGCCTGCTGAGTGCATCGGCGCAGTTTTCAGTGCCCGGTCTGTGCCAAATTGTATAGTCATAGGCGGCTAACGTGAGTGGCCACCTCTGTATGTGGGCCGATGCATTTGCATTTATGGCCTTGTTGTCGGCCAAAAGGGACGTTAGGGGTTTGTGATCTGTCTCCAGCTCAAATTTCCTGCCAAACAGGTACTGGTGCATTTTTTTTACTGCATATACACATGCTAGCGCTTCCTTTTCTACCATCCCGTAGCCCCTTTCTGCCTGGGACAGACTTCTGGAGGCATAAGCTATCGGCTGTAACTGACCCTTGACATTGACATGCTGCAACACACACCCGACCCCATAGGACGACGCATCGCACATTAAAACTAGTTTCCTACACGGGTCATATAACTTTAACAGTTTGTTGGAGCATAACAAATTGCGTGCTCTATCAAAACCAGTTTCCTGGCTGTCCCCCCAGACCTAATTGTGACCTTTGCGTAGGAGCACGTGTAGCGGCTCTAACAGCGTGCTCAATTTGGGAAGAAAGTTACCAAAATAGTTCAGGAGCCCCAGGAACGAACGCAGCTCCGTCCTGTTACGGGGTCTGGGTGCTCTCTGGATCGCTTCCGTTTTGGACGCAGTAGGGCTGATCCCGTCTACTGCTACCCTCATCCCCAGGAATTCTACCTCTGGAGCTAGGAAGGCGCGCTTCGCCTTTTTCAGTCGCAGCCCTACCCGGTCCAGTCTGCGTAGCACCTCCTCCAGGTTGTGGAGGTGTTCTTCAGTATCGCGACTCGTGATGAGGATGTCGTCTTGAAAAACCACCGTCCTTGGAATCGACTTGAGGAGGCTTTCCATATTTCATTGAAAGATCGCGGCGGCTGAGCGAATCCGGAATGGACATCTGTTGTACTTAAACAACCCCTTGTGTATCGTGATGGTGGTCAGCTTCTTCGACTCACTCTCCAGCTTCTGGGTCATGTAAGCTGAGGTCACGTCCAATTTTGAAAAAAGTTTGCCTCCGGAAAGCGTCGCAAAGAGGTCCTCCGCTCTCGGTAGTGGGTACTGGTCTTGGAGTGACACACGATTGATGATGGCCTTGTAATCACCACATATCCTGACCGACCCATCCGCCTTGATCATCGTCACAATCGGGCTCGCCCAGTCACTGAATTCGACTGGCGAGATGATGCCTTCCCTCAGCAGGTGGTCCAATTCGCATTCTATCTTTTCCCGCATCTCGTACGGCACCACTCTGGCCTTGTGGTGTACTGGCCTGGCGTCCGGATTTATGTGAATCACTACCTTGGTCCCCATCAAAGTGCCGATACCGGGTTGAAATAATGAGTCAAATTTATCCAGGACCTGTTAGCATGATACTCGCTCCAGAGAAGAAATTGCATTGACATCGCCCCATTTCCAGTTCATGACAGCAAGCCAACTCCTCCCCAGTAGTGCGGGACCGTCCCCCGGGACAATCCAGAGTGGCAATCTGATCTCCGAATCTTTGTGCCTAGCACTGGAGTGATCTCCTTTGTATATGTTCGTAGCTGTGCATCAATCGGCGATAAATTTGGCTTCCTGGCCTTGGACGCCCACAACTTGTCGAACTGTTTGATACTCATCAGGGACTGGCTAGCCCCTGTGTCTAGCTCCATTGATACTGGGATGCCATTGAGGAGCATTTTCATCATTATCGGTGGCGTCCTGGTGTATGAACTGTGTATGTGCTCCACATGAACTCGCTGAACTTCAGTTTCCAGCGATTTCCCCCAGTATTCATTTGGCCTCGTAGGGCTTACATCGAGCCTGTCCTCCTCGTTCATCAACCTGGCTGCAGGCTTCCTGCACATACGTGCCAAGTGACCGCTGATGTTGCAGTTTCTGCAGGTATATTGCTGATACCTGCAAGCTCTGGCTGGGTGTTTGCTTCCACACCTCCAACATGAGTTGGAAACAAAAGGTCCATTGCCAGTCAATCGTCTCTGACTGTTTCTGCAACTGTCCTTAAGCGCACCATTGACAGGTGTCGATGGCCCCATTACTGGCCGCATTGTCCCTTGTGATGGCGTGAATCGCCGTTCAGCTAGCTATTGTCTCTGTTGAATTCCCCCTTTGGGTTCGACTACATGCTGGGGCATGTCCGATTGCCCCTGCCTGCCTGGAGAACTGTGTCCCGCATTAACAATGTTGACTCCCTGTCCATTTGCTGCATTTAAGCCAAGATTTTTGTCAAACATCATTCTGGTCTCTTCCTCCCCTGAGATAAATGTCTGGGACATCAAAGCCGCTGTTTCCAGGGTCAAGTCTTTGGTCTCAATCAGTTTCCTGAAAACCCCAGCGTGCCTAATGCCCTCAATAAAAAAGTCTTGCAGCATCTCCGCTCTGCATGCATCTGGGAACTTACATAGGCTCGCCAGTTGCCGGAGGTCTGCCACGAAATCTGGAACGCTTTGTCCTTCTCGCCCCGGTGCATGTAAAACCGGTGTCTCGCCATGTGCATGCTGCTCGCCGATTTAAAGTGTTCCCCGATCAACTTACTGAGCTCTTCAAAAGTTTTGTCTGCCGGCTTCTCTGGCGCTAGAAGGTCCTTCATCAGGGAGTACGTCCTGGATCCACAAACCGTCAGGAAATGAGCCCTGCGTTTGTCGGCCGAATCCTGTCTCAACCATTCCTTGGTGACGAAACTTTGCTGTCGTCTCTCAGTAAAATCGTCCCAATCATCACCAACACAGTACCTCTCGTCTGTGCTGCTAGTGGCCACGCTCGCGTGGTTTAAATCCCAGTTTCTCGTCGCCAATAATATGTCCTTACTATACGGTATAAATGCACACGAGGCCCATACTAGAGAGAAGGTCACTCTGTGACCAGTTACCTTTATTAGCCAGCTCTGAAGTGATGAAGGTGGGTGGAGCTTCCCCTTTTATACCTGAAAGTCCAGGCTAGGAGTGTCTCCCACAAGTTCACCACCGAGTGGTCAGTGTTCTCACGGTGTACAACTTAGGTCAGTTTATACATGGATTACAATGACAGTTGAATACATGACAACCTTAGTCTTTTATTGAGGGTCTCCAAAGTGCTCTGCAATCTGTGAAGCCTCCTTAAATACCTGTACTCCCAAGCGATTATGGGATCTCTTGGGACTCCAGGGGATGAGCCCTCTGGTGGCTGTACAGAGTAGATACGATTCCACATATATAACAACACCCTCCCCCCGCGCCCCCAAAGTCAATAGTATTGCCTTCTTGCCCTGGTTGATCGTCTCGGTGTGAAAGCTGGTGTTGTTGAATCATTTGTTGGGCCCTCGCTGGGCTGCTGTGGATGATGGGTTCTGCTTCGTGGTCAACCATGGTGTCAGTTGCCACTGGTGTGTATGTTGGGGGATCAAAAAAAGTAGGGTCCAAGGTGGGTTGCTCAGGGCAGTCCATGAATCTGAGTTTGATTTGGTCCAAGTGTTTCCGGTGAAAGAGTCCATTTGAAAGTTTGACCCGAAACACCCTGCTCCCCTCTTTGGCCATGACAGTGCCCGGAAGCCACTTGGGACCTTGTCCATAATTTAATACAAATACAGGATCATTGATTTCAATCTCGCGTGACACATTTGCGCTATCATGGTATCACTTTGTTGAAGCCGCCTGCTCTCTACCTGTTCATGTAGATCAGGGAGAACTAATGAGAGCCTTGTCTTAAGTGCTCTTTTCATGAGCAGTTCAACAGGTGGGATCCCAGAGAGTGAGTCGGGTATCGTGCAGTAGCTAAGCAGGACTCGGGATAGGCGAGTCTGCAGTGAGCCTTCAGTTACCCTCTTCCAGCCTTGCTTGATAGTTTGCACTGCTCTCTCTACCTGACCATTAGACGCTGGTTTAAACGGGGTAGATGTGACATGTTTGATCCTGTTATGGTTCATGAATTCTTTGAACTCAGCACTGGTAAAACATGGCCCGTTGTCGCTCACCAGGACATCGGGGAAGCCGTAAGTGGCAAACATGGCCCGTGGGCTTTCAGTGGTGGCAGCGGACATGCTAGCCGACATTATCTCAAAGGATTGATAGTTACTTTGTAATCGCCACAGATTCTGACGGTGCTGTCTCCCTTGAGGACTGGGACAATAGGACTGGCCCACTCGCTGAACTCGATCGGTGAAATGATGCCCTCTCTTTGCAGCCGGTCTAGCTCGATCTCTATCCTTTCTTTCATCATGTACGGTATGGTATGGCTCTCGCCTTGTGATGGATGGGTCGCGCCCCCGGAATTAGGTGGATCTGCACTTTTGCTCCTTGGAATTTCCCGATGCCTGGTTCGAACAGCGAAGGAAATTTATTTAAGACCTGGGCACACGAAGTGTCGTCAGCGGGCGATAGCGCTCGGACGTCGTCCCAGTCCAGCATATCTTTCCCAGCCAGCTCCTGCCAAGCAGCGTGGGACTATCGCCCGGTACCACCCAGAGTGGTAGCTTGTGCTACCACTGTAGGAGACCTTTACGGTAGTACTGCCAATTACAGGAATCAGTTCTTTTGTGTAAGTTCTTAGTTTCATGCGAACTGTAGTTAAGACTGGCCTTGAGGCCTTGTTGCACCACAACCTTTTGAAAGTCTTTTTGCTCATGATGGACTGGCTCACGCCCGTGTCCAGCTCCATTAACACTGGGAACCCATTTAGTTCAACATTCAGCATTATCGGGGGACAATTCGAGGTGAATGTGTGCACCCCATGTACCTCTGCCTCCTCGATCCGAGGCTCTGGTTCATCGTGATCCTCCATGGATCTGTCCTCCTCTGCAACATGGTGGTTTGCAGGTTTAACAGGCTTTGCAACTCGCCTGCACACTCGTTGGAGGTGGCCCATTGTTCCACAGCCCTTTCAAACGTACTCTTTGAATTGGCATGAATAGACACGATGATCACCCTCGCAGCACCAACAAGGTGTTAATGGCCTTGCATTAATCACCCTTGATGGTGGACTCTGAGTCATCTGTGGACGTGCAGCTGCAGGTATGTGTGACCCGCCCTGTACGTTACGATTCGAAAACAACATCACTTTGTTCACAGTACTTGTAGCAGCACCTGTGTGCTGAGAGATTTGCTTCATATTGCCACTGGTGGCAGTGAACACCTGGGCTATAGCTATGGCCTTACTCAAAGTTGGGGTCTCTACAGTCAAAAGTTTGCCAAGTATGGTTTTGTGGCCAAAGCCAAGTACGAAAATGTCTCTCAGCATGTGCTCCAAATGTCCTTCAAATTCACAATGTCCTGCAAGGCGTCTTAGCTCGACAACATAATTCGCCACTTCCTGGCCTTCAGACCTTTTGTAGGTGTAGAACCGGTACCTCGCCATCAGAACGTTTTTCTTCATGTTCAAATGCTCTCGGACCAGTGTGCACAAATCGTCGTATGATTTCTCCGTGGGTTTCGCTGGAGTGAGCAGATTCTTCATGAGGCCATACGTTGGTGACCCACAGACGATAAGGAGGATCGCCCTTCATTTGGCAGCGCTCTCTTCCCCATCTAGCTCGTTGGCCACGAAGTATTGGTCGAGTCGCTCCACAAATGTTTCCCAATCGTCTCCCTCCGAAAATGTCTCCAGGATGCTCACTGTTCTTTGCATCTTTGGGTTCGCTATCTGTATCCCATCGCCAGTTGTTGTGTATGGAGAAAGAGTCAGACTGAACACTGTGAGCTCAAAGTAAAGTGTGACCGTCGTCTTTTATTGCAGGTCTCCAGAAGCCTCCTTAAATACCTGTGCTCCCAAGGGATTATGGGATCCCTTGGGACTCCAGGGGATGAGCCCTCTGGTGGCTGTACAGAGTAAATACAAGTCCACATATATAACAACACTGACACCAAGAGGGTCGATGAGGGCAGTGCATTTGATGTCATGTATATGGATTTTAGCAATGTTTTTGATAAGGTCCCACATGGCAGACTGGTCACGAAAGTAAAAGCCCATGGGATCCAGGGCAAAGTGGCAAGTTGGATCCAAAATTGGCTCACAGGCAGGAAGCAAAGGGTAATGGTTGATGGGTGTTTTTGTGACTGGAAGGCTGTATACACTGGGATTCCGCAGGGCTCAGTGCTGGGTCCCTTGCTTTTTGTGATATATATCAATGACTTGGACTTAAATGTTGGGGGTATGATTAAGAAGTTTGCAGCTGACACTAAAATAGGCTGTGTGTTTGATAATGAAGGAGTTTCTGGATTCGGGATGTTAGATTTCTTCTCGAAATCCAGAAAAATCCGAAAACTGATATGGCCTCGGTCCCGAGGTTTCCAGTTACGGGACATTATATCTGTACTTAAAATAGTTGTAGAGCTGTTGAGTTGGAACTGGCTTAGACTGTAACGTGTTGTTCACAAGACTCAATAAAACCCCAGCCAGTTGGGTTCAGGCAGGTGGTTCTGAGCCAGGTGGATGAACTGGTAATGTGTAGTGTGACTGTTAAACCTTTGCTAATAAACCAACTAGTTCTTAATAGCAACGTGTTGCTATGAATTCTTAAGCAAAGAAGCCATGAAGCAGATACAATACAGTGGCAGAGGCTTGGAGGGCTTATCAGAAAACTGTGCTGTGATTGTTTTTTCCATTTAAATTATTTTGCAAATCACAGACTGGCAGTGAGCTCTGATAAGCCAGTGTCAGAAGTGCAACAGCAGAAATCCAACCCTCAGAGTCCAGTTAATCATACTTCCATTGTGGGCAAATGCCCAGAGCCCTTAATATGGGATGGAATTTGTGAACATTTAGAAAGTGGCGAGCTAATTGAGAGCAGTCAGCGTTGTATTTTATCCTGTTCCTCTACTGCGATGACCAGTGCAAAGTAAGTATTTAGCAAGTATGTCAATTTTCAATTTCAATCATCTACACCTGTCTTTAAGGGGCCCACCTTACCCTTAGTCACCGTCTTTCTCTTAATATACTTGCAAAAGTTTTTAGTGTTAACCAGGATATCCCTCGCAAGTCTTCTCATATTCCCAATTTGCATCTCTCACTACTTTCTTGTATCCTTTTATCTCTCCTGGTACTTTTTGCATTTGTGTAAGCCATTTCATTTAGCTTTATACTATCTCTCACCTCTTTTATTGACCAAGGTTGTTTAATGTCATAAGTAGCGCTTTTGTCCTTTCGGGGTATGTACAGGTCTGGTATTGTACCAAACACTTCTTTGAACACCTCCCACTGTTCATTTGTCGTCTTATCCATTAACAGTGCCGCCCAGTTTACAGAGAAGATTTAAAAAAAAAGATTTTGCATTAATAGAAAGAACATGAAAGAATTAACTTGCATTTATTGATTTGTAAATGAAACGGCCTTCATTTATATTTTTGGTTGAGAAAGAAAGACTTGCATTTACATAGCACCTGTCATGACCACCAGACGTCCCAAAGCGCTTTACAGCCAATGAGGTACTTACATCCACCTCAGCGAGCAGACAGGACGAGACCATTTCGGTGCTTTGAGAAAGGTGCAAGCCAGACTGGTGTGAATGAAACAGGGAGTTATGGGAGAGGTGGGCACAGAGCTGGGAGAGGGCAACATATTGTACGACCTTAGACAGGAGAAAAACGTTTGGAGGTAGCACGATAGCTGGAGAGGAAAGATGGATCAAGGTGGGGGTTTTTTTTTGGAGGAGTGGAGTGTTGGTGAGTTTTGAAGGAACAATTCTTGAGCAAAGTGAACCTTTGATGATGTCAGCTAGCATTGGGCCCGGAAGAGCAATTGAGTTTCTAGAGGTTGAGTGGGGAGGAGATTGAGGAAGTAGGATCTGGTCTCATTGAATGACACACCACAGGAGGAGGCATTTTGCCCATCGTGCAGCCCATTTGGGAAGCAGTGACAGGATCGGTCCAAGTCAGCATGGATTTATGAAAGGGAAATCATGCTTGACGAATCTTCTGGAATTTTTTGAGGATGTAACTAGCAGAGTGGACAAGGGAGAACCAGTGGATGTGGTGTATTTGGACTTTCAAAAGGCTTTTGACAAGGTCCCACACAAGAGATTGGTGTACAAAATCATGGTATTGGGGGTAATGTACTGGCGTGGATAGAGAGCTGGTTGGCAGACAGGAAACAGAGAGTCGGGATAAACGGGTCCTTTTCAGAATGGCAGGCAGTTACTAGTGGGGTGCCGCAGGGCTCAGTGCTGGGACCCCAGCTCTTTACAATATACATTAACGATTTGGATGAAGGAATAGAGTGTAATATCTCCAACTTTGCGGATGACACTAAACTGGGTAGCGGTGTGAGCTGTGAGGAGGATGCTAAGAGGCTGCAGGGTGACTCGGACAGATTAGGTGAGTGGGCAAATACATGGCAGATGCAGTATAATGTGGATAAATGTGAGGTTATCCATTTTGGGGGCAAAAACAGGAAGGCGGAATATTATCTGAATGGTGACAGATTAGGAAAAAGAGGAGGTGCAACGAGACCTGGGTGTCATGGTTCATCAGTCATTGAAAGTGGGCACGCAGGTACAGCAGGCGGTAAAGAAGGCAAATGGTATGTTGGCTTTCATAGCTAGGGGATTTGAATATAGGAGCAGGGAGGTCTTACTGCAGTTGTACAGGGCCTTAGTGAGGCCTCACCTGGAATATTGTGTTGAGTTTTGGTCTCCTAGTCTGAGGAAGGACATTCTTGCTATTGAGGGAGTGCAGCGAAGGTTCACCAGACTGATTCCAGGGATGGCTGAGCTGTCATATGAGGAGAGACTGGATCAACTGGGCCTCTATTCAGTGGAGTTTAGAAGGATGAGAGGGGATCCCATAGAAACATATAAGATTCTGATGTGACTGGACAGGTTAGATGCGGAAAGAATGTTCTCGATGTTGGAGAAAGTCCAGAACCAGGGGACACAATCTTAGGATAAGGGGTAAGCCATTTAGGACTGAGATGAGGAGAAACTTCTTCACTCAGAGAGTTGTTAACCTGTGGAATTCTCTGCCGCAGAGAGTTGTTGATGCCAGTTCATTGGATATATTCAAGAGGGAGTTAGGTATGGCCCTTACGGTTAAGGGGATCAAGGGGTATGGAGAGAAAGCAGGAAAGGGGTACTGAAGGAATGATCAGCCATGATCTTATTGAATGGTGGTGCAGGCTCGAAGGGCCGAATGGCCTATCCCGCACCTATTTTCTATGTTTCTGTGTGCCTGTGCCGGCTCTTTGAGAGAGCTGTTCAATTTGTCCTATTTCCCTGCCCTTTTCTCATAGCCCTGCAGATCTTTCCTCTTCAAGTCTTTATTTAATTCCCTTTTGAAAGCTACTACTGAATTTGCTTCCACCACCCTTTCAGGCAGTGCATTCCTGAACATAACAACTCGCTGCATAAAAATTCTCCTGATCTCGCCTCTGGTTCTTTGGCCAAATACCTTAAATCTGTGTCCTCTGGTTGCCGACTCTTCTGCCACTGGAAACAGTTTTTCCTTATTTACTCTATGAAAATAGTTCATGATTTTGAACACCTCTATCAAATCTTCCCTTAACTTTCTCTGCTCGAAGAAGAACAACCCCAGCTGCTCCAGTCTCTCCACAAAACTGAAGTCACGCATTCTAGCAAAGCTCCCCTGCATCCTCTCTAAGGCCTTGACATCCTTCCTCAAGTGTGGTGCCCAGAATTAGACATAATGGGCTGGATTATAATGCACATACACACAGGGAGCGGTGCGGGGGGGGGAGCAATAGCACGTGGGAAACCCAGAAATATGTGCAGCGCATCTGTCAGTGGCTTTATAATGCAGCTACTTCATTAAGATCTGATTTCCGGGTTTCCTGCCCAATTAGCATCAGCAGGCATGATGTGGGCCCGCATGGCTCGATCTGAACTCCAGTATTTAAAGGGATACTGCAAACATGCAATCTGAAGCATGGAGACAGAACGAAGTGTTGGAATGGAGTCGGGTAGGACAAAGGCTGCGTTCCACTTCACCAACACTTCCTGGGATGTGTTGCTGGGGCTGTGAGGACCCGCAGGGAGATACTGTTCCCAAGCAATGGGAGGAAGCAGCCTGCGGGTGAGAGGTTGCCCAGGAGGTCAGCAGTGGGAGAGTGGAGCCATGCGCCTGGATCCAATGCAGGAAGTGTTTCAATGACCTAAGCAGGGCAGGAAAGATAAGAGCAATAGTACATTGCCCAACCCCCTCATTCTGCCTTCTCACGCCTACTCCAGCACATCACTCCTCACACCCACTTACCTTGCAGGTGCACCCATTCCTCTCTGTCTGTGCACTTCCTCACATCCCCATCCACCACTGACACTCATCAATATGCAATGTCATGCCTCTCCCTCACAGTCACCCTCAACAAATGCTGTCCATCCATTAGGTGAACACATACCATTACTCTCACTCAAGGAGAAGAGAGTACAGAACACGAGGGAGAGGCAGAGGGCTGGAGGTGGCCCTCCACATATCTTACAACTGACAGCTCCGGAGGAGGAGGCATTGGAGATCAGCAGAGTCTCGGTGAGCCTGACCATCGGAGATGGGGAGATGGGGGCCTCCCAGCTACCTGGTGACAGAACTAAATATCGGACAGCCACGTGCCATACAACACTCAGTCATGCCGATTTGTTATCAACAGCGAATGAAATATGATCTTGTGCATAATGATAACTTCAAACATTCCCACCTTGACAGTACTCATTTAATATGTCCTTACTATACAGTACAAATGCATACAAGGCCCATACTAGAGAGAAGGTTGCTCTGTAACCAGCAACCTGTATTCCAGCACTGAAGTGGAGAAGATGGGTGGAGCTTCCCCCTTTATACCTGAAAGTCCAGGTTAGGAGTGTCTCCCACAAGTTCACCACCTAATGGTCAGTGTTCTCACAGTGTACAACTTAGGTCAGTTTATACATGGATTACAATGACAGTTGAATACATGACATCACCTCCCCCTCAAAGTCTTATTGGGATCACAGGTTAAGTCTCTCTGGTGGTTTACGCTCCCTTGTAGAGCGCCTGAGTTGGGTCTCTGGTCGTTGGGCGCTGGCCTGAGTGTTTGCTGTTTGCGGTGCCTCAGGCCTGTCCGGACTGCCCACAGTGACTGGGCTCTCCTCCACTTGGTTCCGGTGTTCGGTTACCTGTGGTGGAGTGAACTCGACATCGTGTTCTTCCTCTGCTTCTTCTATGGGGTTGCTGAATCTCCTTTTTGTTTGATCCACGTGTTTGCGGCAGATTTGTCCATTGGTAAGTTTAACTACCAGAATCCTATTCCCCTCTTTGGCAATCACAGTGCCTGCGAGCCATTTGGGCCCTGCAGCGTAGTTGAGGACAAAGACAAGGTCATTGACATCAATACATCACGCCCTTGCATTCCCGTCATGGTAGTCACATTGTGACTGGCGCCTGCTCTCAACAATTTCTTTCATGGTGGGGTGTATAAGGGATAACCTGGTTTTGAGCGTCCTTTTCATTAGCAGCTCTGCAGGTGGAACCCCTGTGAGCGAGTGTGGTCGGGATCTATTGGCCAACAGAAAGCGTGATAAGCGGCTTTGTAGGGAACCCCCTTTGATTCTGAGCATCCCCTGTTTGATTATCTGCACTGCTCGTTCCGCCTGGCTGTTTGAGGCCGGCTTGAACGGTGCTGTTCTGACATGGTTGATACCATTTCCTGCCATGAAGTCTTGGAATTCAATCTTGTAAAGCACGGGCCATTGTCGCTGACCAAGACGTCGGTGGACCATGGGCGGTGAACATTGCCCGTAGACTTTCTACCATGGCAGAGGATGTGCTTGAATTGAGAATGTCACACTCGATCCATTTGGAGTAGGCGTCTACTACAACCAAAAACATTTTTCCCATTAAAGGACCAGCGTAGTCCACATGGATGCATGACCATGGCTTGGTGGTCCAGGACCAGGGGCTAAGGGGGGCTTCCCTGGGTGCATTGCCCAGCTGGGCACACGTGTTGCACCTGCGAACACAAAGTTCCAGGTCTGCATCTATCCCTGGCCACCAAACATGTGACCTGGCAATTGCCTTCATCATGACAATGCCCGGGTGCTCATTGTGGAGTTCTCGGATGAATGCCTCTCTGGGGCATGACTACTCGGTTTCCCCATAGTAGGCAATCGGCCTGAATCAAAAGTTCATCCTTGCACCTGTAAAATGGTTTAAATTCCTCAGGGCATGCCCCGTACGTGGCTGCCCAGTCCCCATTCATGACACATTTCTTGACTAAAGACAGTAGCGGGTCTCTATTTGTTCAGACTTTGATCTGACGGCTGTCACGGGTGAGCCTTCTCTTTCGAAAGCTTCAACAGCCATGACCATCTCAGCAGCATGCTCGGTTGCCCCCTCGGTGGTGGCTAGTGGGAGCCTGCTGAGTGCGTCGGCGCAATTTTCAGTGCCCGGTCTGTGCCAAATTGTATAGTCATAGGCGGCTAATGTGAGTGCCCATCTCTGTATGCGGGCCGACGCATTTACATTTATGGCCTTGTTGTCGGCCAAAAGGGACGTTAGGGGTTTGTGATCTGTCTCCAGCTCAAATTTCCTGCCAAACAGGTACTGGTGCATTCTTTTTACTGCAGATACACATGCAAGCGCTTCCTTTTCTACCATCCCATAGCCCCATCTGCCTGGGACAGACTTCTGGAGGCATAAGCTACTGGCTGTAACTGACCCTTGGCATTAACATGCTGCAACACACACCCGACCCCATAGGACGATGCATTGCACGTTAAAACAAGTTTCTTACATGGGTCATATAGCATTAACAGATTGTTGGAGCATAACAAATTGCGTGCTCTATCAAAAGCCCTTTCCTGGCTGTCCCCCCCAGACCTATTTGTCACCTTTACATAGGAGCCCGTGTAGCGGCTCTAACAGCGTGCTCAATTTGGGAAGAAAGTTACCAAAATAGTTCAGGAGCCCCAGGAACGAACGCAGCTCCGTCGTGTTACGGGGTCTGGGTGCTCTCTGGATCACTTCCGTTTTGGACGCAGTAGGTCTGATCCCGTCTGCCGCTACCCTCCTCCCCAGGAATTCTACCTCTGGAGCTAGGAAGTCGGACTTCGCCTTTTTCAGTCGCAGCCCTACCCGGTCCAGTCTGCGTAGCACCTCCTCCAGGTTGTGTAGGTGTTCTTCAGTATCGCAACCCGTGATGAGGATGTCGTCTTGAAAACCACCGTCCCTGGAATCAACTTGAGGAGACTTTCCATGTTTCGTTGAAAGATCGCGGTGGCCGAGTGAATCTCGAATGGACATCTGTTGTACTCAAACAACCCATTGTGTGTTGTGATGGTGGTCAGCTTCTTCGACTCACTCGCCAGCTCCTGGGTCATGTAAGCTGAGGTCACGTCCAATTTTGAAAAAAGTTTGCCACCGGATAGCGTCGCAAAGAGGTCCTTCGCTCTCGGTAGCGGATACTGGTCTTGGAGTGACACCCGATTGATGGTGGCCTTGTAATCGCCACATATCCTGACCGACCCATCCGCCTTGAGCACCGGCACAATCGGGCTCACCCAGTCACTGAATTTGACTGGCGAGATGATGCCGTCCCTCAGCAGGCTGTCCAATTTGCCTTCTCTCTTTTCCCGCATCACATACGGCACCGCTCTGGCCTTGTGGTGTACTGGCCTGGCGTCCGGGTTTATGTGAATCACTACCTTGGTCCCCATGAAAGTGCCAATGCCGGGTTGGAATAGTGAGTCAAATTTGTCCAGGACCTGTGAGCATGATATTCGCTCCACAGAAGAAATTGCATTGACATCGCCCCATTTCCAGTTCATGACAGCAAGCCAACTCCTCCCCAGCAGTGCGGGACCGTTCCCCGGGACAATCCAGAGTGCAACCTGTTCTCTGAATCTTTGTAGGTCACGACTACCGTGGCGCTGCCTAGCACTGGAATGATCTCCTTTGTATATGTCTGTAGCTGTGCGTCAATCGGCAATGGTTTTGGCCTCCTGGCCTTGGACGCCCACAACTTGTCGAACTGTTTGACACTCATCAGGGACTGTCTTGACCTGTGTCTAGCTCCATTGATACTGGAATGCCATTGAGGAGCACTTTCATCATTATCGGTGGCGTCCTGGTGTATGAATTGTACATGTGCTCCACATGAACTCGCTGAACTTCAGCTTCCAGCGATTTTCCCCAGTGTCCATTTGTCCTCATCGGGCTTACATCGGACCCTTCCTCCTCGTACATCAACCTGGCTGCAGGCTTCCTGCACATACGTGCCAAGTGACTGCTGACGTTGCAATTTCTGCAGGTATATTGCTGATACCTGCAAGCTCTGGCTGGGTGTTTGCCTCCACACCTCCAACATGAGCCATTGTTGGAAACAAAAGGTCCATTACCAGTCAATCGTCTCTGACTGTCTCTGTAACTGTCCTTAAACGCACCATTGACAGGCGTTGATGGCCCCATTACTGGCCACATTGTTCCTTGCGATGGCATGAATCGCCATTCAGCTAGCCATTGTCTCTGTTGAATTCCCCCTTTAGGTTCAACTACATGCTCGGGCATGTCCGATTGCCCCTGCCTGCCTGGAGAACTGTGTTCCGCATTAACAATGTTGACTCCCTGTCCATTTGCTGCATTTAAACCAAGATTTTTGTCAAACATCATTCTGGTCTCTTCCTCCCCTGAGATAAATGTCTGGGCCATCAAAGCCGCCGTTTCCAGGGTCAAGTCTTTAGTCTCAATCAGTTTCCTGAAAACCCCAGCGTGCCCGCTGCCCTCAATAAAAAAGCCTCGCAGCATCTCCGCTCTCCATGCATTTGGGAACTTACATAGGCTCGCCAGTCGCCGGAGATCTGCCACGATGTCAGGAACGCTTTGCCCTTCTCACCACCGGTGCATGCAAAACCGGTGTCTTGCCATGTGCATGCTGCTCGCCGGTTTAAGGTATTCCCCGATCAACTTACTGAGCGCTTCAAAAGTCTTGTCCGCGGCTTCTCTGGCGCTAGGAGGTCCTTCATCAGGGAGTACGTCCTGGACCCACAAACCGTCAGGAGATGAGCCCTGCGTTTGTCGGCCGAATCCTGTCCCAGCCATTCCTTAGTGACAAAACTTTGCTGTAGTCTCTCAATAAAATCGTCCCAATCATCACCAACACAGTACCTCTCGTCTGTGCTTCTAGTGGCCATGCTCGCGTAGTTTAAATCCCAGTTTCTCGTCGCCAATAATATGTTCTTACTATACAGTACAAATGCACACGAGGCCCATACTCTGTGACCAGTAATCTTTATTAGCCAGCACTGAAGTGGAGAAGATGGGTGAAGCTTCCCCTTTTATACCTGAAAGTCCAGGTTAGGAGTGTCTCCCACAAGTTCACCACCGAGTGGTCAGTGTTCTCACGGTGTACAACTTAGGTCAGTTTATACATGGATTACAATGACAGTTGAATACATGACACATTCATGTCTTTTATCTCCCACAGGGCCATCACGCGTCCCACAGGAGGTGGTTCAGGTCACCCAGCACGACTCCTCAGAGGAGCTCATTCCCTCTGAGGGTGCACCATCACAGGCCTCATGCAGACCATGCAGCAGCACTTTGCACTTCGGAGGGAGAACTTCGAGAGATAGTGGGGTTTTCACCTGGTGACTCGCACTTCACAAGTGAGCATGAGCAGATAGAGTCAGCGACAGCAGTGGAAAGTCTGCGTCGGAGGGCACAGGACGCTCCAAGCTCTGCTTAGCTGGACACAGATGCTGTACCTGGGGAGCTGTTAATAAAAGGTCCAAGACCACTCCAACCTCTGTCGTCGAGCTACAGTACGCGGGCGACACCTGCGTCTGCGCGCACACTGAGGCTGAACTCCAGGACATAGTCGACGTATTTACCGAGGTGTATGAAAGCATGGGCCTTACGCTAAACATCAGTAAGACAGAGGTCCTGCACCAGCCTGTCCTCGCCGCACAGCACTGCCCTCCAAACATCAAGATCCACAGCGTGGCCCTGGACAACGTGGATCACTTCCCCTATCTCGGGAGCCTCCTATCAACAAGAGCAGGCATTGATGATGAGATCCAACACCGCCTCCAGTGCAGCCTTCGGCCGCCTGAGGAAAAGAATGTTTGAAGATCAGTCCCTAAAAACTTTCACCAAGCTCATGGTCTACGGGGCTGTAGTAATACCCGCCCTCCTGTATGGCTCAGAGACATGGACCGTGTACAGTCGACACCTCAAGTCGCTGGAGAAATACCATCAGCGATGTCTACGCAAGATCCTGCAAATCCCCTGGGAGGACAGACGCATAAACATTAGCATCCTCGTCCAGGCCAACATCCCCAGCATTGAAGCACTGACCACACTTGATCAGCTCCGCTGGGTAGGCTACATAGTTCGCATGCCAGACACGAGACTCCCAAAGCAAGCGCTCTACTCGGAAATCGTCCACGGCAAACGAGCCAAGGTGGGCAGAGGAAACTTTACAAGAACACCCTCAAAGCCTCCCTGATAAAGTACGACATCCCCACTGACACCTGGTAGTCCCTGGCCCAAGACCGCCCTAAGTGGAGGAAGTGCATCCGGGAGGGCGCTGAGCTCATCGAATATCGTTGCTGAGAGCATGCAGAAATCAGCGGAAGGAGCGTGCGGCAAACCAGGCTCCCTGCCCACCCTTTCCCTCAACAACTATCTTTCCCACCTGTGAAAGAAACTGTGGTTCTCGTATTGGACTGTACAGCCACCTAAGGACTCATGCTATGAGTGGAAGCAAGTCTTCCTCGATCCCGAGAGACTGCCTATGATGATGATGACTTCAGCAGTGAATGTGCGATGTACTTGCAGGCTTTCCAAGCACACTGCACGATTGCAGAGAAATTGGAGGAGTACGCCTCAAGCATGAGTGACATGCTGTTGCAGGCCATTGATAGAAAAGAAAGACTTGCATTTATATAGCACCTTTCACGATCGCCGGACATCTCAAAGCGCTTTACAGCCAATTAAGTACTTTTGGAGTGTAGTCACTGTTGTAATGTGGGAAACGTGGCAGCCAATTTGCACACAACAAGCTCCCAGAAATAGCAATGTGATAATGACCAGATAATCTATTTTTTGTTATGTTAATTGAGGGATAAATATTAAAGGACATGCTTATTTGTACTGTCAAAATGGCCAACATGTTCCACCTTTTCTTTCTGATTGGTCCCCTTGGAGGATAAGCCACACCCTGAAGTTTCACTGGAATGTGTAACTGGAACCGCCCATCCCAAGGTCTCACTGACTTTGCAAATTGTAACTAGATTCACTTTGACTTCCTGAAGCGACAGAGGACAGAGCTCCCCTGAAGACAGCAAGGGCCAGCCAGAGTGCCTTACCCCAGTCCAAGTACATGCCTCCCCCAGCCAAAGTGCCTTACCCCAGTCCAAGTACATGCCTCCCCCAGCCAAAATGCCTTACCCCAGTGAAGTACATCCCTCCCCCAGCCAAAGTGTCTTACCCCAGTCCAAGTACATCCCACCCCCAGCCAAAGTGCCTTACCCCAGTCCAAGTACACCCCTTCCCCAGCCAAAGTGCCTTACCCCAGTCCAAGTACATGCCTCCCACAGCCAAAATGCCATACCCCAGTCCAAGTACACCCCTTCCCCAGCCAAAGTGCCTTACCCCAGTCCAAGTACATCCCTTCCCCAGCCAAAGTGCCTTACCCCAGTCCAAGTAGATCTCTTCCCCAGCCAAAGTGCCTACCCCAGTCCAAGTACATCCCTTCCCCAGCCAAAGTGCCTTACCCCAGTCCAAGTACATCCCTTCCCCAGCCAAAGTGCCTTACCCCAGTCCAAGTACATCCCACCCCCAGCCGAAGTGCCTTACACCAGCGGAAATGCATCCTCCCCCTGCCCCCCCCCCTCACTCACCATTGTGTGCAGATTGTTAACAGCTTTATTGGGTATGAAGTGAATAGTGACAGTGTCATGTCTTCTGGATATCATCCACTCCAATGATGTCCCTTGTAGGGGGTTGGAAGAACGTGATCCCTCACTCCCCTCCAAGCCCACCTCCCCCAGCCCACCCGTGACTCCCTCTTTCTCTCTCCCAGCCTCTCTCCCCCCAGCCTCTCTTTCACTCCCCCAGTCTCTCTCTCTCTCTCCCAGCCTCTTTCCCTTCCCCAGCCTCTCTCCCTCCCCAGCCTCTCTCGCCACCGGGCCCCCCCATCCCCCGCCACCATCGGGCCCTCCCCACCACTCTCGGACCCAGGCCCGCCGCCATCGGGCCCACGCCAGCCGGGGGAGGGGGAGAGAGTCGGGGCCTCAGGTCCTGCTTCTCAGCACCACATTCATGGAAGATTCGGCCTGGGGCGGGGGGCAGAGCTGGACAGACACCTGTCTGTCAAAAAAAGTGCAGTACAAATAGTTACATCGATAAATATTGGCCAAGACACCAGGGAGAATTCCCCTGCTCTTCAAAATAGTGCCATGGGTTCTTATACGTCAACCTGAGAGGACAGACAGGACCTTGGTTACTGTTTCATCCGAAAGACAACACCTCGGACAGTGCAGCGTTCCCTCAGCACTGCACTGGAGTGTCAGCCTTGATTTTTTTGTGCTCAAGTCCTTGGAGTGGGATTTGAACCCACAACCTTCTGGCTCAGAAGCCAAGTGTGCTACCCACTGAGCCACAGTTGACATCGTCTTCCTGATGTCTTCTTCCATGGGTAGAGGGACCAACTGCATGGAGCACCAACCTGGCAATCACACGAGTGCATGCAGGCCTTCACCAATTGTTTGCACACAATGAATTTCACCATAAACAGGATGACTGATACCCTACCCTTGGCCGTTCACCACCCCACTGATCTGCAGCAAAGTGCTCTCCAACTCATTGCTAACAGGGAAGGGCAGCTGGGCTCTGGGAGGGATGATGGTGAAAGGGGATGTGGAAGTGGGGATTGGCTCAAAGTATTCCCACTTCTCCCTCATTGCCCCCCACCCCGGCCTCCTCCCCTATCAGTACCCCTCATGCTGCCTCATCTCCTGATGGCCCAGTCTGCCCCTGTACAGGAGCAGGTGCAGCAGTCTCTGGTGGGGCCATCACGGGCTCCAAAACCCAGAGGTCGTCAGCCAAGAGCATCTTAATAGTCCGAGCAGGGATCTGTGCATAGGAACAGGAGTAGACCATTTAGCCCCTCGAGTCTGTTCCACCATTCAATGAGATCTGCGACCTAACTCCATATACCAGCCTTTGCCCCATATCCCTTAGCACCTTTGGTTAACAAAAATCTATCAATCTCCAATTTCAAATTAACAATTGATCTAGTATCACTTTTGCACCACTTTCACTTCCTGCCCATTCTCGCTCGCTGGCTGACAAAAGTGGAAGTGAGGACTCGGCTCAAAGCGCTCCCACTTCTCAGCCATTGCCCCCGCCCCCCTCCCCATTCAGTACCCCACATGCTGCCTCGTCTCCCGATGGCTGTTTCAGTTGTGTGATGATGAATGGGAAGACGTGAATTGACGCTGAACAATGGGGAGCTGTGAAAGGGAGGCATGGTTGTTTGCAGGACTGCTTTCTGCTAGTGGCATTGGTTGGGGGGTGGAGGTGGTGGGGGGCAGAGGGGAGGTGGGGGGGAGGACAAAAGTGGCTTGTGCGTGTGGTTGTTTGATGGTTGCACTGGTGGAACATAAGTGAACCTCGCAATAATGAGGGCATCCAGGGCAGCAGTGTGCACCACTGGCAGTGAATTGCCTTCATCACTTTCCGCCTCCTCGCCTTCCTCATCCTCCTCTTTCTTGGAACCCTTCGAAAAGGCTCTGCACCTTTGATCCTCCTGCAGCAAACCACGATCATCCTGGAGACTTTGGCTGATGCATACTGAGGGGCATCTCCAGTTCTGTCCAGGCACCTGAAGCACATCTTCAACATGCTGAGGGTTTGTTTGATGACACATTTGTCATTCATTGTATCGCTCCTATGCCTCATTCCTGAGGTTTCTGAGAGGTGTTACCAGCCATGTTTTAAGTGGGTATCGCCTGTCTCCGAGCAGCCAGCCGGTAACTCTGCTTCCAGGTGTGAAGGGATCAGGGAGGGCAGACTGCCGCAGGATGAAAGCATCATGGCAGCTCCCAGGAACATTGCACACACCTGCATCAACATCTTTTTGTGGTTGCACACCAGCTGCACATTGATGGAGTGGAAGTCCTTGCGGTTGACGAATAATCCTGGGTGATCTGGGTGTGCCTTAATTGCCAAATGTGTGCGGTCGATGATACCCTGCACCTGTGGGAAGCCAGCCAGAGCCACAAACCCGACCACCCCCTCATTCTGACCGGCGTCATCGCAGGAAAGGTTAACATAATTGCCTGCCCTGGCAAACAAGCCATCACTCGCCTGCCTTGTGTATGTGCTGGCTGCTGACTGCGAGATCCTGCAAATGTCTCCGGCAGAGCCCTGGAGGGATCCAGAGGCAAATAGTTGAGGGCAGTGGTGACTTTGACAGCCACTGGGTAAAGCGTAGCCTCCAGATCCAGCAGGCAGCAGGTCTTGTTCCAGCAGACTGCAAACGTCTGCCAGTGAAATGCGGAAGTCAGCAGGTAGGAGCCGGCTTCCCAGTGCGCTGCCAATTTCATCAGTTTTAACCACCCAACCGCTCCCAAACCCACACACTCCTGCATATTAAATCCAGCCCATTACTCCAGCTGGGGCCTAACCAGTGATTTGTAACAGTTTAGCATAACTTTCTTGCTGTGGTACTCTATGCCTCTGTAAAAATAAGGGGGGTGAAATTCGGTACCGCCGTGTTTCGGGCGCTAAGTTTTATCTGTTTGAACTGATACGTTCATAATAAAGGATGAAACTGAATACTGTGTACAATGAGCAAGTGTAACCTTAGCTCCTTTAATAAGACTCCAGAGTGCAGGTACCTCATGGGTGGCCTGCTTATATACCATGCTCCCAAGGGATGCTGGGATTTCTTGGGACTCCAACAAGTAGGCCCTCTGGTGGTAGTGTAATACAGGTTACAAGGAGTTAAATACATAACATCACTTCCCGTGAAGTCAACAGTACACTTATTTACAGGATGAGATGATCTGGGGCTTTTCGCTCCCTTGTCGATACTCTCGGTACAAATGAGGATGTGGGTGAGTTGGTTAGTTCTTCACTGGGCTGCTGGGCAGTCAGCCTTGCCGGGCTGCTGGGGATCGTGAGTTCAGCTTCGTGGTCAACCAGTTGCCACTTGTGTGTGTGTTGGAGGGTCAAAGTTGGTGGTGTCTTCTTCGGGTTGTTCGTAGCTGTTGGTGAACCGCAATTTGATTTGGTCCAAATGTTTTCTGCATGTTAGTCCATTGGCCAATTTGACCTGAAACACCCTACTCCCCTCTTTGGCTATGACCGTGCCAGCGAGCCATTTGGGACTATGTCCATAATTGAGTACAAACACAGGATCATTGACCTCAATATCGTGTGACAAATTTGCGCGGTCATGGTACACACTTTGTTGATGCCGCCTGACCTCCACGTGATCATGGAGATCAGGGTGGACAAGAGAGAGCCTTGTTTTGAGTGCCCTTTTCATGAGTAGCTCGGTTGGGGGAACTCCAGTGAGTGAGTGGGGTCTGGTGCAGTAGTTGAGCAGCACTCGGGATAGTCGGGTCTGCAGGGAGCCTTCTGACACGCGTTTCAGGCTTTGCTTGATGGTCTGAACTGCCCGTTCTGCCTGGCCATTGTATGCAGGCTTGAACAGGGCAGCTGTGACGTGCTTGATCCCATTGCGGGTCATGAATTCTTGAATTCAGCACTGGTGAAACACGGCCCATTGTCGCTGACTAGGACTTTAGGCAGGCCGTGCGTGGCAAACATGGCTCGTAAGCTTTCAATGGTGGCTGTGGACGTGCTTACAGATATTATTGCACATTCAATCCATTTTGAGTAAGCGTCCACGACAACCAAAAACATTTTGCCTAGAAATGGACCCGCATAGTCCATGTGGATCCTCAACCACGGTTTGGAGGGCCACGCCCACAAACTTAGCGGTGCCTCTCTGGGTGCATTTCTCAGCTGAGAGCAAGTGTTGCACTGGCGCACGCATGACTCTAAATCTGAGTCGATGCCAGGCCACCACACATGGGATCTGGCTATGGCTTTCATCATTACAATGCCTGGGTGGGTGCTGTGCAATTCACAAATGAACGTATCTCTGTCTTTCTTGGGCAAGACCACGCGATTGCCCCACAACAGACAGTCCGCCTGCAGGGACAACTCGTCTTTGCGTTTGTGGAATGGCTTAATTGCCTCCTGCATCTCCGCTGGGATGCTGGACCAGCTCCCATGGAGGACACAGTTTTTTTTACCAAGGACAGTAAAGGATCCTGGCTGGTCCAGGTCCTGATCTGGCAGGCCGTAACGGGGGACTTTTTGTTTTCGAATGCATCCATTACCATGAGTAAGTCTGCAGGCTGTGCCATTTCCACCCCGGTGGTGGACAATGGCAGCCGACTGAGAGCATCTGCGCAGTTCTCTGTGCCTGGTCTGTGGCGGATTACACAGTTGTATGCCGACAGCGTGAGCACCCATCTTTGGATGCGGGCAGAGGCATTGGTGTTAATCCCTTTGCTCTCAGAGAACAGCAATATGAGCCGCTTGTGGTCAGTTTCAAGCTCAAACTTGAGGCCAAATAAGTACTGGTGCATTTTCTTTACCCTATAAACACACACCAGAGCCCCTTTTTCAATCATGCTGTAGGCCCTTTCGGCCTTGAACAAACTCCTAGACGCATAAGCGACCGGTTGCAAAATGCCTGATTCGTTAGCCTGTTGTAACACACACCCGACCCCGTATGACAATGCATCGCAAGCTAACACTAATCGTTTACAGGGGTTGTACAGGACAAGCAGTTTGTTAGAACACAACAGATTCCTAGCTTTCTTAAAGGCATCCTCTTGTGAATTCCCCCATACCCAGTCGTCTCCCTTGTGCAGTAGCACATGTAGGGGTTCTAGCAGGGTGCTTAACCCAGGTAGGAAATTACCGAAATAGTTAAGGAGTCCCAGGAACGACCGCAGCTCCGTCACGTTCTGTGGTCTCGGCCCGTTCTTGATGGCCTCCATCTTGGCGTCGGTGGGTCTGATGCTGTCTGCTGCGATTCTTCTTCCCAAGAACTTGACCTCCTGTGCCAGGAAAACACACTTCGAGCGTTTCAACCTGAGCCCCACGCGATCCAACCAACTAAGAACCTCTTCCAGATTCTTCAAGTGCTCAATGGTGTCCCGACCTGTAACCAGTATGTCTTCCTGGAAAACCATGGTGCGAGGAACCGACTTTAGCAGGCTCTCATGTTCCGTTGGAAGATTGCCGCGGCCGACCGAATCCCAAACGGGCATCTGTTAGAGATGAACAGACCTTTTTGCGTGCTGATGCAGGTGAGGCCTTTGGAAGACTCTTCCAGCTTCTGCGTCATGTAGGCTGAGGTCAGGTCCAGCTTGGTGAAAGTCTTTGCTCCAGCCAGGATTGCAAATAGGTCATCTGCCTTGGTTAGCAGGTACTGGTCCTGTAGCGAAAAACGGTTAATCGTTCCTTTATAGTCCACACAAATTCTGACCATGCCGTCCTCTTTAAGTACCGGGACAATCGGACTGGCCCACTCGTTGAATTCCACAAGCGCAATGATGCCTTCTCGCTGCAGCCTGTTCAGCTCAATTTCCACTTTTTCACGCATCATATATGGTACCGCCCGTGCCTTGTGATGGATGGGTCGCGTACCGGGAACCAAATGGATCTGCACTTTCGCCCCCAAGAAGCTTCCAATGCCTGGCTCGAACAACGATGGAAACCTGCTCAGAACCTGGGCCCATGAGGCGTCGTCGATGTGCTCGGATGTTGTCCCAGTTCCAGCGGATTTTTCCCAGCCAGCTTCTGCCAAGCAATGTGGGGCCATCCCCGGCACAATCCCCAGTGGGAGTTCGTGTACTGCTCCATAATAGGAGACTTTGACTTCTGCACTGTCAATTACAGGGATTAGTTCCTTGGTGTAAGTCCTTAGTTTGGTGTGAATGGGGCTGACCTTGGGCCTGTGTGCCTTTTTGCCCCACAGCCTGTCGAAGGCCTTTTTACTCATTATGGACTGACTCGCACCCGTGTCCAGTTCCATAGATACTGGAATTCCGTTCAGTTCAACTTTCAACATTATTGGTGGACACTTCTGCTGTCTCTGGTTCTCCCTGTGCTGCTGTCTCTAGTACTCCCTGTGCTGCTGTCTCTGGTTCTCCCTGTGCTGCTGTCTCTGGTTCTCCCTGTGCTGCTGTCTCTGGTTCTCCCTCTGCTGCTGTCTCTAGTTCTCCCTGTGCTGCTGTCTCTCGTTCTCCTTGTGCTGCTGTCTCTGGTTCTCCCTGTGCTGCTGTCTCTAGTTCTCCTTGTGCTACTGTCTCTAGTTGTCCCTGTGCTGCTGTCTCTAGTTCTCCCTGTGCTGCCGTCTCTAGTTCTCCCTGTTCTGCCGTCTCTCGTTCTCCCTGTGCTGCTGTCTCTCGTTCTCCCTATGCTGCTGTCTCTGGTTCTCCCTGGGCTGCTGTCTCTCGTTCTCCCTGTGCTGCTGTCTCTCGTTCTCCCTGTGCTGCTGTCTCTCGTTCTCCCTGTGCTGCTGCCTCTAGTTCTCCCTGTGCTGCTGTCTCCGGTTCTCCCTGTGAGGCTGTCTCTTGTTCTCCCTGTGCTGCTGTCTCTAGTTCTCCCTGTGCTGCTGTCTCTAGTTCTCCCTGTGCTGCTGTCTCTGGTTCTCCCTGTGCTGCTGTCTCTGGTTCTCCCTGTGCTGCTGTCTCTAGTTCTCCTTGTGCTGCTGTCTCTAGTTCTCCTTGTGCTGCTGTCTCTAGTTCTCCCTGTGCTGCTGTCTCTAGTTCTCCCTGTGCTGTTGTCTCTGGTTCTCCCTGTGCTGCTGTCTCTCGTTCTCCTTGTGCTGCTGTCTCTAGTTCTCCCTGTGCTGCTGTCTCTAGTTCTCCCTGTGCTGTTGTCTCTGGTTCTCCCTGTGCTGCTGTCTCTGGTTCTCCCTGTGCTGCTGTCTCTGGTTCTCCCTGTTCTGCTGTCTCTGGTTCTCCCTGTGCTGCTGTCTCTGGTTCTCCCTGTGCTGCTGTCTCTGGTTCTCCCTGTGCTGCTGTCTCTAGTTTTCCCTGTGCTGCTGTCTCTCGTTCTCCCTGTGCTGCTGTCTCTAGTTCTCCCTGTGCTGCTGTCTCTAGTTCTCCCTGTGCTGCTGTCTCTGGTTCTCCCTCTGCTGCTGTCTCTGGTTCTCCCTGTGCTGCTGTCTCTAGTTCTCCCTGTGCTGCTGTCTCTCGTTCTCCCTGTGCTGCTTTCTCTGGTTCACCCTGTGCTGCTTTCTCTAGTTCTCCCTGTGCTGCTGTCTCTAGTTCTCCCTGTGCTGCTGTCTCTAGTTCTCCTTGTGCTGCTGTCTCTAGTTCTCCCTGTGCTGCTGTCTCTAGTTCTCCCTGTGCTGCTGTCTCTAGTTCTCCCTGTGCTGCTGTCTCTAGTTCTCCCTGTGCTACTGTCTCTAGTTCTCCCTGTGCTACTGTCTCCAGTTCTCCCTGTGCTGCTGTCTCTAGTTCTCCCTGTGCTGCTGTCTCTAGTTCTCCCTGTGCTGCTGTCTCTGATTCTCCCTGTGCTGCTGTCTCTGGTTCTCCCTGTGCTGCTGTCTCTGGTTCTCCCTGTGCTGCTGTCTCTAGTTCTCCCTGTGCTGCTGTCTCTAGTTCTCCCTGTGCTGCTGTCTCTAGTTCTCCCTGTGCTGCTGTCTCTGGTTCTCCCTGTGCTGCTGTCTCTAGTTCTCCCTGTGCTGCTGTCTCTAGTTCTCCCTGTGCTGCTGTCTCTGGTTCTCCTTGTGCTGCTGTCTCTGGTTCTCCCTGTGCTGCTGTCTCTGGTTCTCCCTGTGCTGCTGTCTCTAGTTCTCCCTGTGCTGCTGTCTCTGGTTCTCCCTGTGCTGCTGTCTCTGTTCTCCCTGTGCTGCTGTCTCTAGTTCTCCCTGTGCTGCTGTCTCTGGTTCTCCCTGTGCTGCTGTCTCTGGTTCTCCCTATGCTGCTGTCTCTGGTTCTCCCTGTGCTGCTGTCTCTAGTTCTCCCTATGCTGCTGTCTCTAGTTATCCCTGTGCTGCTGTCTCTCGTTCTCCCTGTGCTGCTGTCTCTGGTTCTCCCTGTGCTGCTGTCTCTGTTCTCCCTGTGCTGCTGTCTCTAGTTCTCCCTGTGCTGCTGTCTCTGGTTCTCCCTATGCTGCTGTCTCTGGTTCTCCCTATGCTGCTGTCTCTAGTTCTCCCTATGCTGCTGTCTCTAGTTCTCCCTATGCTGCTGTCTCTGGTTCTCCCTGTGCTGCTGTCTCTGGTTCTCCCTGTGCTGCTGTCTCTGGTTCTCCCTGTGCTGCTGTCTCTGGTTCTCCCTGTGCTGCTGTCTCTAGTTATCCCTGTGCTGCTGTCTCTCGTTCTCCCTGTGCTGCTGTCTCTAGTTCTCCCTATGCTGCTGTCTCTAGTTATCCCTGTGCTGCTGTCTCTCGTTCTCCCTGTGCTGCTGTCTCTGGTTCTCCCTGTGCTGCTGTCTCTGGTTCTCCCTGTGCTGCTGTCTCTAGTTCTCCCTATGCTGCTGTCTCTGGTTCTCCCTGTGCTGCTGTCTCTGGTTCTCCCTATGCTGCTGTCTCTGGTTCTCCCTGTGCTGCTGTCTCTGGTTCTCCCTGTGCTGCTGTCTCTGGTTCTCCCTGTGCTGCTGTCTCTGGTTCTCCCTGTGCTGCTGTCTCTAGTTCTCCCTATGCTGCTGTCTCTGGTTCTCCCTATGCTGCTGTCTCTGGTTCTCCCTGTGCTGCTGTCTCTAGTTCTCCCTGTGCTGCTGTCTCTAGTTCTCCCTATGCTGCTGTCTCTGGTTCTCCCTGTGCTGCTGTCTCTAGTTCTCCCTATGCTGCTGTCTCTAGTTCTCCCTGTGCTGCTGTCTCTGGTTCTCCCTGTGCTGCTGTCTCTAGTTCTCCCTGTGCTGCTGTCTCTGGTTCTCCCTGTGCTGCTGTCTCTGGTTCTCCCTGTGCTGCTGTCTCTAGTTCTCCCTGTGCTGCTGTCTCTGGTTCTCCCTATGCTGCTGTCTCTGGTTCTCCCTGTGCTGCTGTCTCTAGTTCTCCCTATGCTGCTGTCTCTCGTTCTCCCTGTGCTGCTGTCTCTAGTTCTCCCTATGCTGCTGTCTCTCGTTCTCCCTGTGCTGCTGTCTCTAGTTCTCCCTGTGCTGCTGTCTCTCGTTCTCCCTGTGCTGCTGCCTGTCTTTGTCTATGCCTCTCCCTTTGCCTCTCCCTGTGCTTCTTCCTGTCCCTCTCCCCTGCCTCTCCCTGTCCCTATCTCTGTAGCCTGTTCCAAAGGCTCTCCGTGTCGTTGCCTTTCTCTCTCCCTCTCTTGATGCCTTTCACTCTGCAATTATCTCTGCCTTTGTCTCTGCCCAAGCATCCTCTGACGTTGACATCGGAGCAGGAGGTCGAGTGGCAGCACAGCCCCCATGAAGCAATAAAAGTGTTAAACTTCAAAACTGCCGTGAGGGGAAAATTCAGGTGGCAGAAGACTCTTTTTTTGTAAAGATCATTGCTGTTGGTCCACCAGCCACTCTGCCTAACTGTTGGAAAGCAGAAAATAGTAATGGCCAACAGAAAATAGTTTGCAAGATGGCGCCTTTAAATAGCGCTGCTCCATCCGGTTCCCGACTGCAGCTCGACAGCTGAAGCTGTCGTCATCACCAGGCACTAAGGTAGGTTGCGGGGGGGCAATTTAACCTCTCGGGCGGTAAGGGGGCGATGCGCACATCGATGACATCATCATCGCCGTGCGTAGCCCAGTGGGGTGCTCCTGACAGGAGTGGGGCGCTACCTTGTAGCACCTCCGCAAAACACCCGCAGCGCAAACCATTTTCCCGGAGGCACTAACTGCTGTCGATAAAAGGGGAAATTTCACCCCCAATGATTCCATATGCTTTTTAACAGTCTGTTCCTGCACCCTCTCTAAAATTGTTAGTCTACATTTCCTCTCCTCATTCTTGCAACTAAAATGCAACACTTCACACTTCTCTGCGTTAAATTTCATCGACCATGTGTCTGCCCATTTCACCAGTCTGTCCTTCTGAAGGCTGTTACTATCCTTCTCACTGTTTACTACATTTCTGAGTTTCGTGTCATCTGCAAACTGAAAGTATACCCTATATACCCAAGGCCAGGTCTTAAAAATATATCAAAAGGGGCAGTGGTCCCAATACCAACCCCTGGGGAACACCAGTGTATACTTCCGTCCAGTCTGAAAAACAACTGTTCACCACTACTCTCTGTTTTCGGTCCCTTATACAATTTCGTATCCACACTGCCACTATCCTTTAATCCCATGGGCTTCAATTTTGTTAACAAGTCTATTATGTGGTACTTTATCAAACGCTTTTTGAAAGTCCATATACACAACATCAATCACACTACCCTCATCAACCCTCTCCGTTAGTTATCAAAGGTCTCAATCAAGTTAGTCAAACACAATTTGCCTTCAACAAAACTGTGTTGGCCGTCATTTATTAACCAATATTTTTCCACGTATCAAATGATTTTGTCTTCGATCATTGTTTCTAAAACTTTCACCATCACATAAACGAGTTGAGCTCAGAATGTGTGTGTGGAGAAATAGGAAAAAAACTGCAGAGAGGTGGGGTCCTGGGCTGGAGTGTCGGGGAGATTGGGTAAAGGTGGGGTCTACCAGGGTTGGGAGAGACTAATTGATTTGCTGGGGACAAAGGCAGACTCGGGGTGGGGGGTGGGATTAAACAGGCCAACATCATCAGAGGTGTTTGTGATGGGTGGAGGGCTAAATGTGCAGGTGCTGGGAATTTGGGACTGAATTTGAGAGAGAGTTGGTGGAGAGGATTTGCCATGAGAGAACAGTGGCGTTGGAGGACAGTAGGAGGATGTGGGTGTTAAAAGGGAAACGGTCAGTGATTCAGACCTCAGTTGCAGAGGTGTCATGAGAAATGATGAGGTCAAAGAGATGTCGACAGATATGTGTGGGAAGTTTATTTGGAGGGCAAGGTTGAGGGAGAACAGCAGGGTGGTGAACTTAGATGAGAGAGGGCTAAGGGAGTTGAGATGTAGTTCGAAATCGCAGAAGATGAGGAGTCATTTGGTGCAGAGACAAGTTAAACTTCAGGTTTTGATGTTAATATGTGTTGGAGGAATGGCTGTACAGAGGGGTGAAATGGATTTGTATGATACAATGGAATGATCACAATGTTGTAAATGTTCTTAATGTTTAATAAATATCAATATTAACATTTTTTTTAAGTGGGTAACACTCTCGCCTCTGAGTCAGAAGATTGTACTTTACAAATTGATCATAAAATACTATCTTTAAATTCTTTTCTGAATAAAACATCCCCAGAGCCTTATAATGATCCTTTAGTTTATATTTAAAATACTCTTTTAGGTTTATTCTCCTCCTCTTAAAAAAACAAAGCATTCCTTCTTTGCATAATCACAAATCTAGCCAAACTGAACATTAAATTAATTGCCGCTCCGCTAGGCTCAGGCAAACTCTCCTGCAATCCCATCTCAAAATTGAGTCCCACAGGATTCCCATTCTTGCTCTTCGGTCCTCACCGAGCAAGAAAACCTCACACAACTGTTGAACATAGTACTTAAAATCCTTTAATTGCGGACAGAACTCCAGTAAATGGGACACAGTCTCATCCCGCGTCCCACACACTGGGCAAGTTGCCACCTCTATTCGTCCAATCTTACATAGACTATCATGGTAAACATCTGGTTATGAGTCAATTTGAAATCCAGTTCAATCCACTCTGGACATTTAAAATTCGCCCAAACTCCCTTCCAAATCCCGTTGAAGTCCAGCTGTGAGTATATATTCTGTCAAAACTCCTGACCAACAAGGTGTCTTAAATCTCCAATCTCTAAATACCCCATAGAAATCTCGAGTATTACCTTTGTCAACTTGGAGCAACTCCTTCCCTTTCTCCAGCAGAAAGCTTGGAAAAGCGGGACGCATTATACCTCCTTTGGAGATTTGCGTATTTATTTCTTCCATCCAATCCTGTGGCATTGCCCTCACAATCTTCTCATACATGATCTTAATTGCTTTTTCCTCTACCTCCTGATCCTCCTCCCAAACCATATCCCTCACTACCGCTTCCAGCAACCAACCTGGAATTACCTCATATAATACATCTTTCACATATATAATACCAGCTTTTATAAAAGCTTGATTAAATAATAGCTCTCCTTCAATGTTGATCCACCTGTTCAAAAATAAGGGCTGTTCTAAAAATTCCTCAGCAGCTTTGGGCATAAACTGCACACTTTTAAAAAATTGGACCCAAGTGTCTACAGCCCCCATATAAAACCTAGGGAGAGGTTTAATTGATTTCAAAAACATATTGTTGTATTCCATATAAAATATTCCCTGTCCTCCTATCCCACTTAATTAAAAAAAACTGCTGGAAACAACTCTTCCAAAAACTTGAAATCTCTTCATCCATTTCATTCTAAAGGATTTTTTCTTCAAATCAATTTCTGGGAAATGATGGTATTGTAAACAACCAAGGCTGGTTTCCTTTCCCATAAAACTTTACACAGCCTCTGGGATAGACTTTTCCGCCTATTCAGGAATATCTTCCACCGTCAATATGTGCCATAGTTTAGATAGCAGGAGAGCTGGAACCACTATCCCTCTTCCTTGCACTTTCAACCACCTTCTTTCCCAGCTTCCCAAAATCTTTTTAATTTTCATAACCTTCAGTTCCCAATTTAATCGATCCACTTCATCCCTATCTTTCTTGCACCCCATATGCACTCCTAGAACTTCTAAAACCTCCACCACCTTAAAGGGTTTTCCTCCGACCACTCCCCCCTACTCCTCCCCACAACCAGGCATTGGGACTTATTATAAGTTACTCTGGCTCCTGAAGCTCTACAATACTCCTTCACTACTCCCATAGCTTTCCTCACTGACTCCCCATCTCTCAACGTTAAGGTCGTGTCATCTGCATATTGGTGTATCACCGACACCCGTCCGGAACTGGGAACCACAATCCCGACTACACCTTGTTCCTTTCACATCATGTAACCTAATGGTTCTGTGACCAATGTGTACAACAATGGGGACAGGGAACAACCCTGTCTCACTGATCTCTGTATTGGAAAATATTTGGATAAAAAAAACATTACATTTAACACAGCTAAGTGTGTTTGAATAAAAATCCTTATCCACTCAATTAAATTTTTCCCCAACCAAATGCTTTCAAAACCATCAATAAAAACTCATGAGAGACTCTATCAAAGGCTTTCTCTTGATCCATCTTTAGCACATAAACTTCCCTCCCACTCTCTCCCATGAGTTCTATCGTATCTCGAATTGAGACCACAGAGTCAGCGATGTCCTGGCCTATGACTCCATAAGACTGAGAGGGCAAAACTATCAGTGGCATCACCACCTTCATATGATTTACCATAACCCTCGCCAAGATCTTATAATCCACATTTAATAATGTGATGGGCTCCAATTCTTCAGATCCCTTTTATCCCCTTTATTTTTATAAGCTAAGCTTATGATACCTCTCCACATAGATGGGACCAGGCTTCCCTCAGTTTTAATCTCCTTAAAACCTCTCAGGCCAATGGACTTAAAATCTCTAAAAATTATTTATAAAATTCTGCACTTAGTCCATCGGACCCTGGGCTTTTCCTCCCCCTTCATTCCACTTATTGCTACTTTTATTTCTGCTAATCTCCTTCTTTGTCACACATGCTTCTTTCATCCTCCTTTAAACCCTCTTCAATAAAAGCACTAACCTTCTCCATTGCCAATTTGGAAATGTCTTTTGTATATAACTCTTGATAAAAGCTACTAGCCGCCTCCATAATCTCCCCACTTTCATTAATCTTTTCCCCAACCTTTAACTCTCCAATTAATGATAATCTTTGTCGCAACTTCTCTTGCTCGAGAAAATATTTAGTGCATCTTTCTCCCTCCAATGCATCTTTAGTGTCATGTATGTACTTTTGCGATCACTAGCCACTAGATGGCGTCACAGTTGGAGGCCATTGGGCTGCACGCACGTGTGTGCAGCCTTAATATAAAAAGCCAGCCATTTTGTATATGAGTCATTGTGGGCCTTAATAAAGCAGAGCCAAGATCATACCTCTTGGAGTTAAATAGTACTCAGTCTAATAGTTATTGCATACACAACATTTGATGACGAGGCAACAAGAACCTTTGCATGCAAAAATGAGCACAATTGGATTGTTGGAGTGATTTGTGGAAGGAGAAGATTGGGCAGACTTTGTGAGCCGTTTGAGCCAGTTCTTCGTGGCCAACAAAATGGAGGAGGTCGGCGACGCAGATCGGCGCCGGGCGGTGTTCCTCACGGTTTGTGGTCCAAAAATTTATGGTCTGATAAAGTATCTACTCCTGCTTGTGAGTCCAACAGAGAAGATGTATGTAGAATTGTGTACACTGGTACAGGACCACCTTAAGCCAGATGAAGGCATCATCATCTTGAGATACAGATTTTACACGCACGTTCGCTCAGATGGCCAGAATGCGGCGGAATTCGTTGCCGACCTGAGATGTCTAACGGGACCGTGTAAGTTCGGGGCTGTATTGGCAGACATGCTGCGGGACTTCTTTGTAATCGGCATCAACCACAAGGTGATCCTGCGTGAACTACTGGCAGTGGAGACGTTGGACTTGAACAGGGCCATCACGATCGCTCAGTCATGCATGACCACGGATGGATATCAGTGAAAAATCGGAACTCGGCAAGTACTGTAAATATGATTGATTCAGCGTTCGGCAGAGCGGCACATGGCAGGGCCTACCCGACTGCGTACGCGAAACCTGTGGCTGCCCAAAGTCCGCCAGCGGGGACGCATCCGATTTCTCCGTATTGGGGAGAAATCACCGGCACCAGCAATGGCGATTTAAGCAATATAGTTGCAAAAGCTTTCTGAGAGTGGGGCATCGCCAGTTCAAGTGTTTGCAGATGAGCATGCGTGCTGCGATACACCACATGGAGGATGATGGTCAGACTAGCGAGGATCCAGATACGCAATCCGAGATACCAGAGGAGGAAGTGTATGGACTGTACTTGTTCCTAACTAAGAGCAAATAATGATCAACGTGAAATTTAATGGAGTGCCGGTATCGATGGAACTGGACACGGGGGCGAGTCAATCGATAATGAGCCAGAGGGCATTCGACAAGCTGTGGGATACTGAGGCTGTGAGGCCCAGGCTGACTCCAGTCAATGCCAAGTTTCGCATGTACACCAAAGAACTCATAACGGTGACTGGCAGTGGCACAATTAAAGTGTTGTATGACAGTGCTGATCACGAGTTGCTGCTATGGATTGTCCCAGGCAATGGCCCAATGCTGTTCGGCAGGAACTGGCTTGAAAAAATCAGATGCGACTGGAACGACATCAAGACATTGTCGTCGGAGAAAGATACATGTGCCCAAGTACTGAGCAAGTTCCCTTCGCTGTTCGAACCAGGCATCGGCAAGTTCATGGGAACCAAGGTGCAGATCCACGTGGACTCGGATGCAAGACCCCTCCATCATAAAGCTCGGGCAGTTCCATATATAATGAGGGAGAAGGTCGAAATCGAATTGGACAGACTCCAGCATGAAGGGATTATATCACCGGTTAAATTTAATGAATGGGCCAGCCCCATTGTTTCTGTGCTGAAAAGTGATGGCACAGTCAGAATCTGTGGAGACTACAAGGCTACGATCAACAGGGTTTCGATACAGGATCAAAACCCGTTACCGAAGGCTGATGACTTGTTTGCAACGCTAGCCGGGGGGAAGTCGTTCACCAAACTGGACTTGACGTCGGCCTACATGACACAGGAGCTGGTCGAGACGTCGAAGAGACTTACATGCATTAACACGCATAAAGGACTGTTTATTTATCACAGGTGCCCTTTTGGAATTCGCTCGGCTGCAGCAATATTTTAGAGGAACATGGAGAGTCTACTGAAGTCCGTTCCCAGAACCATCGTGTTCCAACATGACATCCTGATCACAGGTCGTGACTCCGAGGAACATCTGAACCATCTGGAAGAGGTTCTACATCATCTAGACAAAGTGGGACTCAGACTGAAACACTCAACATGCATCTTCATGGCACCAGAGGTCGAATTCCTGGAGAGGAAAATTGCTGCTGACAGTATCAGGCCACGGATGCGAAAACCAAGGCCATCATGAATGCACCCAAGCTGCAGAATGTGACGGAGCTGCGTTCGTTCCTGGGTCTACTCAATTACTTCGGTAACTTCCTACCTAAGTTGAGCACCTTCTTAGAACCACTGCGCATGCTGCTAAGAAAAGGCGACAACTGGGTGTGGGGAGCATCTCAAGTCAGAGCTTTTGAGAAAGCCACTAATCTGCTTTGCTCTAACAAGTTGCTGGTATATTATGACTCATGTAAACGTTTAGTATTGGCCTGTGGTGTTTCAACAAGCTAATGAGTTGGGTAAACTTCAATCAGTCCCGTATGCTTCAAAAAGTTTGTCTAAAGCGGAAAGAGCCTACAGCAATGTAGAAAAAGAAGCACTCGCCTGTGTGTATGGGGGTTAAAAAGATGCATCAGTACCTGTTTAGTCTTCGGTTTGAACTGGAGACAGATCACAAGCCGCTCATTTCACTGTTCTCTGAAAATAAAGGTATCAATACCAATGCTTCATCCCACATCCAGAGGTGGGCGCTGACATTATCTGCTTATGCTTATGTCATTCCCCATAGACCTGGCACCGAGAATTGTGCTGATGCATTGAGCCATCTGCCGTTGCCCACACCGGAGGTAGAAACATCACAACCGGCGGACCTATTGTTAGTTATCGATGCTTATGAGAGTGAAGGAATCCCTATCACGGCTCAACAAGTTAAGATCTGGACCAGCCAGGACACGATTTTATCGGTGGTGAAGAGTTGCATCCTCAAAGGTGATTGGTCTGCCATACCCAAGCAAATGTGCGAGGAGACCAAACCTTACATTCGTCGCAAAGACGAACTGTCTATTCAGTCGGATTGTATACTGTGGGGCAATCGTGTTGTTATGCCCAAGAAAGGTAGAGAGAAATTTGTACGTGAGCTACATAGCACACATCCTGGCATTGTAATGATGAAAGCCATCGCCAGGTCTCATGTATGGTGGCCGGGAATTGACTCTGAGCTGGAATCATGTGTACATCAGTGCAACACTTGCATGCAGCTCAGCAAAGCACCAGCAGAATTTATTTTTAATTTCAAAATATACTTTATTCATATAAAAATTTGCACAATACATTGGAAAGCAGTTCAGTACATTTGGATACGGTCAGCAATTCCATACAATACATTTGGATGCTGATGGCAGTTCAATACATTTGTTTGCTTTACATTTCGAGGTAAAATTCAGTACAATCCAAGATACATTGAAGTACAGTCATCAAATTACGTTACATGTGGCACTATACGGTACACGGAATGGGTGAGGGTAGTTACATTTCTTTGCAACATACATTACTGAACAGAACTTGCATTATCCATGGCACTAGATAGGTGTTTTCAGATCATGGTGCTCTATGTATACAAAAGGTTTACCATTGCAGCCCGAGGGGAGTTTTATACTGATTCCAGCCCCTGGGTTTACCGTGGCGGAAGGGCTTTAAACTGTGGCTCTTCCCCACCGTGCCTTTGCGGCGACTGCACCGATTTTTAGTGCATCCCTCAGCACGTAGTCCTGGATCTTGGATTGAGACATCTCCTTGCTCTGGAAGACCAGCAAGTTTCGGCAAGACTAAAGTGCGTCTTTCACCGGGTTGATGGCCCTCCAGCAGCAGATGATGTCTGTCTCAGTGTGTGTCCCTGGGAACAGCCCGTAGAGCACAGAGTCCTGTGTTACAGAGTTGCTTGGGATGAACCTCAACAGCAACCACTGCATCTCCTTCCAGACCTGCCTTGCAAATGGGGAATCGCGAAGGAGATGGGATGACAGTCTCGTCCGCACCACAGCCAACTCGGGGGCAGAGTGCCGTGTCTCTGAAACTCCGGCTGTGCATGAAGGATCTGACGGGTAGGGCCCTCCTCACCGCCAACCAAGCTACGTCTTGGTGCTTGTGTGAAAGCTCTGGTGATGAGACGTTCTGCTAAACGAGTTCGACAGTCTGCTCGGGGAACCACCCGACAGGGTCCACCCTCTCCTTTCGTAGGGCGTCCAGGACCTTACGTGCTGACCACTGCTTTATGGCCTTGTGGTCAAAGGGTTTTTTTCTGAAAAACTTTTCCACGAAGGACAGGTGGACAGGCATGGTCCAACTAGTGGGGGCGTTTCGTGGCAGCGTGGCCAGACCCATCCTTCGCAACACTGGGGACAGGTAGAACCTCAGCACATAGTGACACTTGGTGTTTGCGTACCGGGGGTCTGAGCACAGCTTGATGCAGAATCACCGCTGAGTCTGTGCTCCTGGCTGTCCAAACCATTGTCCAGGATCCACGTAGACTTTGCAGATCCTTTCCTGGGCAAGATGTTTTTAGTGGTTGTGGATGCATATTCGAAGTGGATCGAGTGTATAATCAGTTCATCCAGCACATCCACAGCTACCATTGAGAACCTCAGTGTCATGTTCGCGATACATGGTCTGCCTGACATTGTTGTTAGCGACAACGGATCGTGCTTCAGCAATCAGGAGTTTCAAGAGTTCATGAAATTCAATGGTATCAAACATGTAAGGTCAGCATCGTTCAAACCTGCATCTAATGGGCAAGCAGAACGTGCTGTCCAAATCATAAAGCAGAGTATGAAGCGAGTAACCCAAGGGTCAGTGCAGACCCGCCTGTCATGCATACTGCTTAGTTACAGGGCAAGACCACACACGCTTACCGGGGTCTCACCTGCTGAACTAATGATGAAGAGAGGTCTTAAGACCAAGCTATCTCTTGTACACCCTGACTTGAATAATCATGTTGAATATAGAAGACAAAGTCAACAAGGTTATCACGATCACGCAGCTGTGTCATGCGATATTTCTGTAAATGACTCTGTATATGTTCTGAATTATGGTCAGGGTCCCAAATGGGTCACTGGTACTGTCATGGCCAAGGAGGGCAACAGACTATTTATTGTCAAGCTCAAAAATGGACAAACATGCAGGACACATATGGGTTAGACAAACCTGCGGCACACAGACGAACTGGAACAGTAGGAGGAAGAGACAATCGACGACCAACCAACCTAATCCCAATCATCAGAGAACTCAGTGGTCACCAGTGATTCGGGACTTTCAATCACTGACATGTTCAATGAAAATGGACTTTCAATTCCTGACATGGCCATTGCCACTCCCACCAGGTCAGCCACCCAGCCACCAGTCACAACAGACTGAACACTCACCCAAGGCTGGAGTTGAACTGAGACGGTCAACCCAGGCGCGTGAAACACCGGACCATCTCAATTTGTAAAAGACTGTGTTAATATCTCAGAGGGGGGTATTGTCATGCATGTACTTTTGGGATCACTAGCCACTAGATGGCGTCACTGTTGGAGACCACATGCAGCCCAAGTATAAAAGCCAGCTATTTTGTATATTAGTCACTTTGGGCCTTAATAAAGCAGAGCCAAGGTCATACCTCTTGGAGTTAAACAGTACTCAGTCTAACAGTTATTGCATACACAACATTTAGCTTTTGCGTGGAGAATGGCCCCCTTACATTTTTCAGCTTGCAATAATTCCCACTCTTTAAAGCCTTAAACTTAGTCTCTGCTCCCTTATCTCCTCCGTCAACTGCTTTACAGATATCTGTAAACCTTCTGTTTATAGTCTCTTCTTGATGCCGGTTAGCTGTTGCTTTCCCATAACGTATCGAAAAAACTTTTATCTCATATTTGAAATTGTTCCACCAAACTCTTTTTGCTTTCAAGAATAAAGGTTCCTTCCGAGCATTTTTTATTATATTTAAAATTCCTTCTTTAAAAGCAATTTCTTTCGGGTACTGATTATTTAAAATCCACACCCCTGGACCGATCTTAACTCTGCTGTTCTAATTTTAAGAAACAAAGCCGAGTGGCCACTAAAAAATACTTTTTTATAATAAATCTCCATCACCTCAGAACTTAACCCTTACCGCAGTAACACAAAATGTATTCGGCTCTATTTTAAAATATAATTCACACAACTCCTCTGGAGAACTCCCTTTTTATGGGGTTCCAATCCCTCCATAAGTCTCTCAAATTTAAATTTGCCATACTTGTTACAATCATCTCTCTGGAGTTATCATCCTTAAAGGTCATCTGGGCTGAAATTTCCATCTGAGATAAAAAATACATTAAAATCCACCACTATACAAGGGTTTTCCACCTCTGCCACTTCTGTGAGTAACCATCGAAAAAACTCATAACACTTGCAATGGTCATTCGAAGCATAGATATTAAAGAGATCACAATTCAATTCATCCATTTGTACCTTTAGCTGTAAAAATCTCCACTCCGTGTCCTTGTCCATCAATGCCATGTTATCTTTTATGGACGAACTCACTAAAACAGCCACCCCTCTATGGTTATTATTTGGGCAACTTGCAAACACTTCTCCCTTCCAAAGCTTCCAAACTCTTTCTAGGATATCCTCATCCCAAAAGGTTTCTTGCAGACACAACACGTCAGTGCCTTTAAAACTAATATGTCCTTACTATACAGTATAAATGCACACGAGACCCATACTTGAGAGAAGGTCACTCTGTGACCAGTTACCTTTATTACCAAGACCTCAAGAGGCAGACGGTGGGTGGAGCTTCCCCTTTTATACCTGAAAGTCCAGGTTAGGAGTGTCTCCCACAAGTTCGCCCCCTGTGGTCAGTGTTCTCAAGGTAAACAACTTAGGTCAGCTTATACATGGGTTACAATGACAGTTAAATACATGACATCACCTCCTCCCCAAAGTCTTATTGGGATCACAGGTTAAGTCTCTCTGAGGGTTTCCGCTCCCTTGTAGAGCGCCTGAGTTGGGGCTCCGGTTGTTGGGCGCCGGCCTGAGTGTCTGCTGTTTGCGGTGCCTCAGACCTCTCCAGATTGCCCACAGTGACTGGGCTCTCCTCCACTTGGTTCCGGTGTTCAGTCACCTGAGGTGGAATAAACTCTACGTCGTGTTCTTCCTCTGCTTCTTCTATGGGGTTGCTGAACCTCCTTTTGATCCACGTGTTTGCGGCAGATTTGTCCAGTGGTAAGTTTAACTACCAAAATCCTATTCCCCTCTTTGGCAATCACAGTGCCTGCAAGCCATTTGGGCCCTGCAGCGTAATTAAGGACAAAAACAGGGTCATTGACATCAATACATCGCGTCCTCGCATTTCTGTCATGATAGTCACATTGTGACTGACGCCTGCTCTCAACAATTTCTTTCATAGTAGGATGTATAAAGGATAACCTGGTTTTGAGCGTCCTTTTCATTAGCAGCTCTGCGGGTGGAACACCTGTGAGTGAGTGTGGTCGGGATCTATTGGCCAACAGGAGGTGTGATAAGCGGCTTTGTAGGGAACCCCCTTGGATTCTGAACATCCCGTTTGATTATCTGCACTGCTCGTTCCGCCTGGCCGTTTGAGGCCGGCTTGAACGGTGCAGTTCTGTCAATCGTTGATTCCATTGCCTGCCATGAAGTCCTGGAATTCAGTGCATTTGAAGCACAGGCCATTGTCGCTGACCAAGTCATCCGGTAGACCATGGGCGGCGAATATTGCCCGTAGACTTTCTACCGTGGCAGAGGATGTGCTTGAATTTAAAATGGCACACTCAATCCATTTGGAGTAGGCGTCTACTACAATTAAAAACATTTTTCCCATGAAAGGACCTGCATAGTCCACATGGATGCGTGACCATGGCTTGATGGGCCAGGACCAGGGGCTAAGGGGGGCTTTCCTGGGTGCATTGCCCAGCTGAGCACACGTGTTGCACCTGCGAACACAAAGTTCCAGGTCTGCATCTATCCCTGGCCACTAAACATGTGACCTGGCAATTGCCTTCATCATGACAATGCCCGGGTGCTCATTGTGAAGTTCTCTGATAAACACCTCTCTGCCCTTCTGGGGCATGACTACTCGGTTTCCCCACAGTAGGCAATCGGCCTGAATCGAGAATTCATCCTTGCGCCTATGAAACAGTTTAAACTCCTCAGGGCATGCCCCGTACATGGCTGTCCAGTCCCCATTCATGACACATTTCTTAACTAAAATCAGTAGCGGGTCTTTATTTGTCCAGACTTTAATCTGATGGGCTGCCACAGGTGAGCCTTCGCTTTCGAAAGCTTCAACAGCCATGACCATCTCAGCATCATGCTCAGCTGCCCCCTCAGTGGTGGCTAGTGGTAGCCTGCTGAATGCATCGGCACAGTTTTCAGTGCCCGGTCTGTGCCGAATTGTGTAGTCATATGCGGCTAACGAAAGTGCCCACCTCTATGCGGGCCGATGCATTCGCATTTATGGCCTTGTTGTCGACCAAAAGGGACGTTAGGGGTTTGTGATCTGTCTCCAGCTCAAATTTCCTGCCAAACAGGTACTGGTGCATTTTTTTTACTGCATATACACATGCAAGCGCTTCCTTTTCTACCATCCCATAGCCCCTTTCTGCCCGGGACAGACTTCTGGAGGCATAAGCTACCAGCTGTAACTGACCCTTGGCATTCACATGCTGCAACACACACCCGACCCCATAGGACGACGCATCACACGTTAAAACTAGTTTCTTACACGGATCATATAACGTTAACAGTTTGTTGGCGCATAACAAATTGCGTGCTCTATCAAAAGCCCTTTCCTGGCTGTCCCCTGGCTGTCCCCCCAGACCCAATCGCGACCTTTGCGTAGGAGCACATGTAGAGGCTCTAACAGCGTGCTCAATTTTGGAACAAAGTTGCCAAAATAGTTCAGGAGCCCCAGGAACAAATGCAACTCCGTCGTGCTACGGGGTCTGGGTGCTCTCTGGATCGCTTCCATTTTGGATGCAGTAGGTCTGATCCCATCGGCTGCTACTCTCCTCCCCAGGAATTCTACCTCTGGATCTAAGAAGACGCACTTCGCCTTTTTCAGTCGCAGCCCTACCCGGTCCAGTCTGCGTAGCACCTCCTCCAGGTTGTGGAGGTGTTCTTCGGTATCGCGACCCGTGATGAGGATGTCGTCTTGAAAAACCACCGTCCTTGGAATCGACTTGAGGAGGCTTTCCATATTTTGCTGAAAGATCGCGGCGGCCGAACGAATCCCAAACGGACATCTGTTGTACTCAAACAACCCCTTGTGTGTCGTGATGGTGGTCAGCTTCTTCGACTCACTCGCCAGCTCCTGGGTCATGTAAGCTGGGCTCAGGTCCAATTTTGAAAAAAGTTTTCCACCCGATAGCGTCGCAAAGAGGTCCTCCGCTCTCGGTAGCAGGTACTGGTCTTGGAGTGACACCCGATTGATGGTGGCCTTGTAATCACCACATATCCTGACCAACCCATCCACCTTGAGCACCAGCATGATCGGGCTCGCCCAGTCACTGAATTCAACTGGCGAGATGATGCCTTCCCTCAGCAGGCGGTCCAATTCGCATTCTATCTTTTCCCACATCACATACGGCACCGCTCTGGCCTTGTGGTGTACTGGCCTGGCATTCGGGTTTATGTGAATCACTACCTTGGTCCCCATGAAAGTGCCAATGCTGGGTTGAAATAATGAGTCAAATTTGTCCAGGACCTGTGAGCATGATACTTGCTCCACAGAAGAAATTTCATTGACATCGCCCCATTTCCAGTTCATGACAGCAAGCCAACTCCTCCCCAGTAGCGCGGGACCGTCCCACGGGACAATCCAGAATTGCAACCTGTTCTCCGAATCTTTGTGGGTCACGACTACCATGGCGCTGCCTAGCACCGGAATGATCTCCTTTGTATATGTCGGTATCTGTGCGTCAATCGGCAATAATATTGGCCTCCTGGCCTTGGACACCCACAACCTTTTGAACTATTTGATACTCATCAAGGACTGGCTGGCTCCCGCGTTTAGCTCCATTAATACTGGTATGCCATTGAGGAGCACTTTCATCATTATCGGTGGCGTCCTGGTATATGAACTGTATATGTGCTCCACATGAACTCGCTGAACTTCAGCTTCCAGCGATTTCCCCCAGTATTCATTTGGCCTCGTAGGGCTTACATCGGGCCCGTCCTCCTCGTACATCAACCTGGCTGCAGGCTTCCTGCACATACGCGCCAAGTGACCGCTGATATTGCAGTTTCTGCAGGTCTATTGCTGATACCTGCAAGCTCTGTCTGGGTGTTTGCCTCCACACCTCCAGCATGAGCTGGAGTCCCTGTTGTTGGAAACAAAAGTTCCATTACCAGTCGATCGTCTCCAACTGTCTCTGTAACTGTCCTTAAGCGCACCAGTAACAGTTGTTGATGGCCCCATTACTGGCCGCATTGTCCATTGCGATGGCATGAATCGCCGTTCAGCTAGCCATTGTTTCTGTTGAATTCTCCCTTTGGGTTCGACTGCATGCTGGGGCATGTCTGATTGCCCTTGTCTGCCTAGAGAACTGTGTGCCGCGTTAACAATGTTGACTCCCTGGTCGTTTGCCGCATTTGAGCCAAGATTTTTGCCATAAATCATTCTGGTCTCTTCCTCCCCTGAGATAATTGTCTGGGCTATCAGAGCCGCCACTTCCAAGGTCAAGTCTTTGGTCTCAATCAGTTTCCTGAAAACCCCAGCGTGCCTGATGCCCTCAATAAAAAAGTCTTGCAGCATCTGCATGCATCTGGGAACTTACATAGGCTCGCCAGTCGCCGGAGATCTGCCACGAAGTCAGGAACGCTTTGCCCTTCTCGCCGCTGGTGCGTGTAAAACCGGTGTCTCGCCATGTGCATGCTGCTCGCCGGTTTAAGGTGATCCCCGATCAACTTACTGAGCTCTTCGAACATCTTGTCCGCCGGCTTCTCTGGCGCTAGAAGGTCCTTCATCAGGGAGTACGTTCTGGATCCACAAACCGTCAGGAGATGAGCCCTGCGTTTGTCGGCCGAATCCTGTCCCAGCCATTCCTTAATGACAAAACTTTGCTGTAATCTCTTAATAAAGTCGTCCCAATCATCACCAACACAGTACCTCTCTTCTGTGCTGCTAGTGGCCATGCGTGCATGGTTTAAATCCCAGTTTCTCGCTGCCAATAATATGTCCTTACTATACAGTATAAATGCACATGAGGCCCATACTTGAGAGAAGATCACTCTGTGACCAGTTACCTTTATTACCAAGACCTCAAGAGGCAGACGGTGGGTGGAGCTTCCCCTTTTATACTGGAAAGTCCAGGTTAGGAGTGTCTCCCACAAGTTCGCCCTCTGTGGTCAGTGTCTCAAGGTGTACAACTTAGGTCAGCTTATACATGGGTTACAATGACAGTTGAATACATGACAAAAACACTGCAACAACTGCTGCAATTTCTTCTCCCCCCTTTTCCGTTCACATTGAGACTAATGTAACCATTGCTCCTAATAAAAGAGGTGTGCCTGATAATCCCCCATCATCATTTAATCTCTGGCCCTTCCCTCCTCTCATGCTCCTGCCCAACCTTTTGGGCAGCTGTTGCTTTCTCCTGCAGCCTCAGGCTTTTTCTCACTTCCTGTTTGTACTTGCCCTGCAGTTTCAGCCTCTTCCTTACGTTAAATTTAGGCCGCGGAACTGCCCCTTCTGCCCCTGACTAACCTTTCCCTTTCCACATGATGGCCCCCCCCAATTCCACGTCTCCATCTCCTCTGACTCCTCAATCTCAAGCTCTTCTGTAATCTCCCATCCCTGTTCCCCATCAGATACAGAATCTCCCTTAGAGAGTGCTCCTGCGAACATGGTTTCTCCAACAGTGCCACTCCCTTCGGCCTCACCTCCACCGCTGACCCTTGCTCCCCGTTGCTTCTCTCTCTGGGACAATGGCACGTCTCCACCCATCTTGCTCCCTTTTGGTGTCTTTGTCTCCCCGCTCCCGTCCTGCTGCCCCTTTAAGGCTCCTGCCTCTTACACCCTCTCCTGGTCTTGCCCCCTCCTGCTCCTCAAGATGTACAACTCCCCGTCTCTCTTTGGAGTATTTACACTTACCCCGCACCCCGCACCCGCCTCTGCTCCCTCCACGGACACCTGAACGTGAGCCATATTATGGCTCGACTCTGCCCTTGACCCGTGATGTCCTTCACTGACTTTGTCCTTTTCCACCATACTTGGTGTGTTTTCCACCATCTCCATCCTGTTTTCTGCTCCGCAATTTTCTGCCTCTTGCATTCTTTCCTCATTCCGTTCGGCGGCTGTGTCCACTCCACTCACACCTCCTGCTCCTTCTCCCATCTCCTCATCACTCAAGGAGCTTCCTTCTGCCTCACACTCACAGCGGGTGGGGCCTTTGCAACAAACCGCACAGCTCTCTGCCTTGCAGTTCCGAGGGATGTGTCCAGACTTGCCACAGTTATAACAGTACAGGTCTGGACAGCTTCTTACTAAATGGTCGTGTCCAAGACAGTAATAGCAAACCTACACCTTGTTATCATGCAGAACCCGGAAGTGCTGCACTCCTTCAATTGTCTCGAATTTAATGCTGCAGGGTAATGACTCCACCCCCTCTGGGAACCGCACTTTTACATAACGGGTTCCATCGGCTACCCACATTCCTCTTTATTACTGAGCAAAGTTTAATGTCTCACGACTCCAACTTTTTTATCAGCACATCGTCCTCAACATAAACTGTCAGGTTTAAGAATGAAACTACCACCTCTTTGGAATAAAGCAAAGATACATCCAAATACTTATCACCAACCTTCAGGCTCAGTAAAAGTCTTTCACCTTCTCTCGGCCACTGACTGTCACTTCGAATCCAACATTCGGCAAACAAAGCAACTTCCCTCACCGCAGTCCTCATGTACTGCCTGATGATATCCCAAGCTCACATCTTCTTATCCTGGCAGTGAACCAATACCGTGTTTTCTTTTCCAAACCTCCTGGGGTCCCGGCCCAAATCTTTGGGCCTTTTATTCTCCCTTCTCAAGACATTCTCTCCCCTGATTAAATTCATACTGGGAGCATTGTCCTCTGAGGGGCCTAGCACTCCAGGCTCCTCAACAGCCATCTGACTGATGTTTATGGACCAAAAGGCCCTTAAATTTGAAAAAAATCAACCCAAAACTCCACCACCAATTTTTTACAAATTTACTCCAACTCCTGCGGTAATCTGCAGCACCTGCTCACTCCTAGCCCCTCCCACCGAGAGAGTGCTACCCACTGAGCCACACTACACTACAGTAATTCTGTTGTACTGACACTACAATAATTTTAAAAGATATGAGGGATGGAAGCGCATTCGGTGCCATAAGAATAGGGAGAACGGTGAAGGTGAGATTTAGTGATGAGAGCCATGCCAGTATCACGACGGTTTGGGCTGGTGTTGAAAAGCAAGGGAGAAGTAATCGCTGGCCAAGAGCCAAGTTTCACTCGAGTGGAAAATCGAGGCTCAGATGTCAACATCCTATTTGACTGCTGGGCGAACACGGCTAATCCCAATTCGTCCTTCCCTCACATCTGCGTACATGCATCATCCAGTAGGGGTCACTCAACAACAATCAACAGCAAGAACGCTGGACTATTTGTTTCCACATCCTCAACCCAGGGACACACAGGTTAGTTGTGGTGCTCCCAGTGCTGCCTCAGCCGTGACCAGGCAAAGAGACTGGAACTATCGTGTTGTACCAGTGTCAGCTGTGGCTCATGGGTAGCACTCTCTCTCGCCTCTGAGTCAGAAGGTTTGTGGGTTCAAGCCCCACTCCACGAATCTGAGAACATAAATCTAGGCTGACACTCCCAGTGCAGTGCTGAGGGAGTGCTGCGCTGTCGAAGCTGCTGTCTTTCAGATGAGACGTTAAACTGAGGCCACTGCCTACCCTCTTAGGTAGACGTAAAAGATTCCATGGCACTATTTTGAAGAAGAGGAGCGGAGTTATCCCCGGTGTCCTGGCCAATATTTATCCTTCAATCAACATCACTAAAACAGATGATCTGGTTATTATTGTGGGAGCACAGTCCTGCATCTCTGAACTCTTTGCTTCAGCATGCGGTCTGAAGTTTGGATTAAGAAAACAGGAAGATTGAAGCTTGGATCGAAAAGAGACTGTTAGACAATGTGGTGCCTTCCAGCCAGTGAGATGAGTGACTGGTCATGTCTGGATGTTAAATATTTCAGTTCCTTGTTACAGTGGGAATAATGGAAATTCATGACTAAACGATTTGATGATGTCTGTATGTTACGTATTTGCATGCAACTTTGTTACTATGCGAGGAAACGATTCTGTATGTTAAGTATTTGATTGTACCTTTGTTACTATTTAATGGCATCTGTAGGTTAAACAAGCAATGTTAAGTAGTTGAGTACCTTGTTACGGTGGGAATAATAGTCTGTATGATAAACAATTCCGAAAGCAGTTAGTCATGACTGTCTAAATGCAAAGAATAAGAGTTCAAAGGCTTTTTAGATATAAAACGTGGAACTGGCTTTTGTCACACAGACTCTTATGGACTGTAGAAACACTTGGACTGGAGAGACACTGGACATTCGGAGGGTCTATGCACAGCTTGATGCAGCCACACACAAATGGTGGCCATCAGGTTGAGGGCCACGTTCGGAATGTCCTTTCCCCCCTTGTCCAGAGATTTGCACATCGTGTCTCTACGGACACGGTCCGTTTTCGATCTCCAGACGAAATAAAAGACGGCTCGGGTGACTGCCACAGCACAGGAGTGGGGTATAGGCCAGACCTGCACCACGTACAACAACACTGAGAGCACCTCACTCCTGATGACCAAGTTCTTTCCTGCAATGGAGAGGGAGCACAGCTTCCACCATCCCAGTTTCTGTTTGGCTTTAGCGATACGCTCCTTCCAGTTTTTGGCGCACGCCCTGTCCGCTCCGAACCATATTCCCAACACCTTCAGGAAGGTGTGTGTCTCAAGCAGCCACGGAAATCGAAGCAAGCTGCCTTTGTGAAGTGTTCTCAGTAACTTTCATTCTTGGTTTGTTTAGTATGAATGTTTAAATAAAAGGCCCGATCCTGCCTTTACTACAAATGAGTGTGTATGTAATTCAACGTTAAAAGCAACAAAGCGAAAAGAGCGAGACAGCCGTTTACAACATTTTGGTGACCCCGAAGTGATGTTCAAAAGTTGGTTGGCTTATTCGAAGACCCCGACACGAAGCAGAAAGTTGGCTGAGTTGTTTGAAGATGTGTCTCCCACACATCAGTTCGAGGGGTGAGCATTCTCTTAGTTGTCGTGACTTAAAGGGATCTCCAGTTAGTCATGGGAGGATCAGGGGATATTCCAGATGAGGTCCGGTCATTTCTTAATGAGTGGATTGAGTCGAAAGGGGGACCTTCTGGGATAAGGCAGGAAACAATGACAGGAGGATGGAGAGAGACACGGCAGTCCTTAGTGGAGAGTGTCCAGTTAAAAAAGATTAAAGTGTTTGGGTTGAAAAGTGATAAAAAGAGGAAAGCATTAGTGTTACAGTGTCTATTGCTGGGGATTCAGAAGTTCGAAGAGGCTGAGGCTAGAGAGAGAGAAGTATCAGAACTCACAGAGCAGCTAACAGCAGTGAGTAAAGAAGTAGAGAATTGGCGATTTCAGGCATTTGGGGCAGACAGGACTGTCCTGACGCTGGATCAGCATTTTGTTGATGAACAGAACCGTAATCAAGATCCAGAGAAAGGAATATGTAAGCTGCAGCAGATGGGGGTATTAGGTTGCCCAGTGGAGACAGCAATTGATAAAGCTGGTGGTATTCGGAGGATTCCCCGGGTCTGAGAGTTGAAAAGGGGATTAAGGGACAGGGAGAATGCCTACCGTTCCCATCCGCAGCTCCTTTGTCTTCTCTGACTTCGGAGCTTCCGACCCGTGTGGTTGGCGTGGCAACATTGGGTACAGAGGCGGAGCAGTTAGATGCCTCTTCGGTTCCTCCGACGCTTCACACTCCACAACATTACACACGACCTTCCGGTAATGCGGAGAGTGGGGGAAGCACGTTCGGGTGGACAAGGCGAGAGCAGGAGCATGATTCCTCTACTCCCTATGGAGCTCGTGAAGGGAACACTACCTTAAAAGCTTTCTAACCAACCATCGCCAACCATTTATCAAAACTATCATCCCCACCCCAGGCATCTACTTCCAGAACTACTGAAGGGAGTAAGAGAGTCAAAATGATCTCTCTGTGTGTTGGGGATTCCTGGTATGAGCGAGGAGAGGTAAAGTTACAGGACATGAGAGCTATTCTCAGTGAAGTGGGACCTGCACCGCTTCAGGATCTCAATAAGTTTGCCCAGTGGTGGTGTAATATTCTGGGATGGTGGCAGTCAGGGAACATGTCAGAGAAACCGAGGGTTCACATGGTTCTGCAAGCTTTAGGGAATCACCGGGGAAAGGTAGTAGGTTTTGAAACAACTTCCAGGTCCCTGCTTAGTAGAATAATAACTGCAATCTTTGGTGCTCACTCAGGGCCACAGTTAATAAAGCGGCTTGCATTATTACCAGGGGAAGGACCCAGGGATGCGGGGGAACATATAATCCAGTTGTGTAAAAGTTTGGGAAGTAATTGGATTGCTAACAGTCATTATGGGGATGGTACACAGAGAGAGATCATTTTGACTCTCCTATCCCCTTCAGTAGTCCTGGAAGTAGATGCCTGGGGTGGGGACGATAGTTTTGATAAATGGTTGGCAAGGGTAGAAAGCTTTTATCAGAGAGCTGCAGGAATTTCAGTCATGGAAGTGAGACAGGGGTTACAGTGATGGAAGGCAGAAGGGCCTGAGTGGATGAATCCCGCGAGGAGTCACATAAAAGGAGCAGGACCAGGTGGTGCCTGGATCCCGACCCGTCAGTTGATAGAGGACAGGGATAGACTGGCTAAAGAATTAGAAAAGTTAAAAGAAAATCTGAAGGATCAGGAAAGAGAAGCTCGAGTCACAGACAGGAAGATACCTCGGTTCAGTTGGTGAGGTCGGGGGTAGATTCCGCCGGTGAGGGAGGATTCCTATCGGGATGCCAAGCCTCAACCACACACGTCGTTTCTTTCGGACCCTTACTTCAGGATAGGGGTGGCCATACCCTTATCGAGGCTTGTGTGGAAGGGCAGTGAGTAATTGACACAGGGTCCGCCGGACAAATGAAGGTTGAGGTGTTCCTGGAGGAAGGGGATTCCCCTCTTCAGAGACAGTACCCCAACACCCCAGATACACGAAGAGCAGTTACTGAACAGTCAGAGATGAAAGCAGTGGGAGAAGCTAGTCCAGGAGCATTTAAAGTTTCTGCAGGAACAGGCTGTCTCAGAACCGAGGAGATGTTCAGTGAAAAGCTCAAATGTGGGAGTTATAAATATGATCTTACAGGATGCGAAATAGAAGTTGGATTGTTGCAAATATCGAGAGAGGAAATGACAGCAGTTCCGAAGGGTGAACTGAGAGAAGGACTGGGTCTCTCGACTGACTATTCAGCATTTCCATCATCCTTTACTCTATGTTGTTACAACTCTCCCATAAAGCAGAGGAAATTGTTAAAACCTGTGCAGAGGGCAACTGACTTGGTCAAAGACACCGATTGCGAGTTTACATTTCTGAATGTAAACAGCATGGAATTCAGTCGAAAACATCAAAAATTGAAAGTTGACTTTTAAGTGAAAATGGATATGGTGATCACAGACCAACAGACTTTAAAATGGCAACCTGAGAATTTGAGTCTGCAGCAACCCTACTTTGACCCTAATCGTGCTGCTATTTGGAAGAAGGAAATGCGGAAATGGAATGCAAACTTCAACGGCTACAGAGTTTGAATCAAACAGTCGTTGTGGACATTAACCATTACACTGCGGAAATCAAGAATGTTCGCACAACTTTGGATCAGATTGGACATGTAAACTGGTGGGAATCATTGTTGGGATGGAGCCTGATGCCAACAGGCGAGGTGAACACAATGAAACACCCTGTCCTTATGCTGGTGCTGTTTCAGCTGGTCATTTTGATTTACTGCGGATGTCGTGTTCGAAAACAAGGACAACAACAGGACAATGCTGTTGAAAGAGCTCGAATGATCATGCAAATGTTACACAGATAAGTCCTGCAGAGAGGCGAGGAGAAGAAGTGGGGGAATGTAGGAGCACAGTCCCGCATTTCTGAACTCTTTGCTTCAGCACGGTCTGAAGTTTGGATTAAGAAAACAGGAAGATTGAAGTTTGGATTAAGAAACAGGAATATTGAAGTTTGGATCGAAAAGAGACTGTTAGACAATGTGGTGCCTTCCAACCAGTGAGACGAGTGACTGGTCATGTCTGGATGTTAAATATTTCAGTACCTTGTTACAGTGGGAATAATGGAAATTCTTGACTAAACGATTTGATGATGTCTGTATGTTAAGTATTTGAGTGTAACTTTGTTACTATGCGAGGAAACGATTCTGTATGTTAAGTGTTTGATTGTACCTTTGTTACTAATTAATGACATCTGTCGGTTAAACAAGCAATGTTAAGTATTTGAGTACCTTGTTATGGTGGGAATAATAGTCTGTATATTAAACAATTCAGAAAGCAGTTAGTCATGATTGTCTAAATGCAAAGAATAAGAGTTCAAAGGCTTTTTAGATATAAAAGATGGAACTGGCTTTTGTCACACATGCTCTCCTGGACTGTAGAGACTCATGGACTGTAGAGACACTGGAATCTAGAGACACTGGAATCTCGAAACGTGTGTGTCTCAAGCAGCCACGGAAATCGAAGCAAGTTGCCTTTGTGAAGTGTTCTCAGTAACTTTCATACTTGGTTTATTTAGTATGAATGTTCAAATAAAAGACCCGACCCTGCCTTTCCTACAACTGAGTGTGTGTGTAATTCAATGTTAAAAGCAACAAAGCGAAAAGGAGCGAGACAGCCGTTTACAACAATTGTCACATTGCTTGCTGTGCGCAAGTTAGCTGCCGTGCTTCCCACATTACAACAGTCACTACATTTCAAAAGTACTTCATTGGCTGTAAAGCGCTTTGAGATGTCCCGTGGTTGTGAAAGGCACTATATAAATGCAAGTCTTTCTTTCTTTTACCACATCATGTGGAGACCTTTACCCATTGAGCCATCAAGAAACCCCCATGTTCATCTATTTCATCGACCAGGGTCCCCTGAAGCTCATCTACTCCACAACATGAGTATCAGTGGAACAAATCTCTTCGGACTACAGTCATGAATTGTCTATGTATTTTTTGCCAAAGAATTACTAAAACACAAACTACTGCTGCCCCTAAGGAGGTTGGTCCCACTGATGCTTATTAAAAGGAGTAGATCAGCTCCAAAGGGCTCCCTTTGGGTGATGTCACAGAATCAGGTCTGCTCCACTGTTTGCTCAACAAAAGATGAACTGTTAATGCAAGTATTTTATTACAATTATAGTATTTTAAAAACAACATTGAAGGATCATTGCCTTTAAAGCACTCATAGAACTACCTTTATGCGCCCGTATGTATTGATTACAGCATATCACAGTAGAATAATAATAAAACTGGCACAATAAGCTGTTGTTTACTGCCTGCTCTTCATTCCCAACAATAAATGACTTCACGTGGCACTCAGTCAGATCAAAGGAGGCTGACAATGATCCATCCCTGGAGGCTCAAAGGTATACAGACAGTGCCACTTTCTAACCTTCGTGGGCCAAAATTCACTCCAATCCTACTCACTGCTGGAGTTGTGGTGAGGCCAGGACCTCCATCCAGCACTCTATCCCGATGCTAAGCCTTGTCCGAAAACCCCAGGGGCAGCATCATTAATATAAAGGTGGCGGTCGTGGGGGAGTGGGGGGACCGGTGAGGAGGGCAGACGTTGTGGGAAAAAATACCACGCAAAGTCACTTATAGTCCATGGTATGAGAATTCTTTAATACAAGCATGCAGGGGAGAGCGCTTGGCATCCCGAATTCAAGTCCCGAAGTCTCTCAACTTTACAGCAGTCGTGGCAATGTGTTTATACATAATCCAGCAGATGTGAAACTCGATAGTTGGCAAGCTTAAGAGTTTACTCGATCAACAACCGAGCAACTGTCAATTGTTAATCACGTAAGCTCTCAGCAGCTGTATTCTGTTATCTGAACTGTCTTCTGTTTGCCCATTGGCTCAGTCACAAGGTTTCACCTTTACCCATTGTCTCTGTGATAGGGTTTTACCTTTATCCATTGTCTCTGTGACAGGGTTTCACCTTTATCCATTGTCTCTGTGACAGGGTTTCACCTTTATCCATTGGCTCAGTCACAAGGTTTTACCTTTATCCATTGTCTCTGTGATAGGGTTTTACCTTTATCCATTGTCTCTGTGATAGGGTTTCACCTTTATCCATTGTCTTTGTGACAGGGTTTCACCTTTATCCATTGCCTCTGTGATAGGGTTTCACCTTTATCCATTGTCTCTGTGACAGGGTTTTACCTTTATCCATTGCCTCTGTGATAGGGTTTCACCTTTATCCATTGTCTCTGTGATAGGGTTTCACCTTTATCCATTGCCTCTGTGATAGGGTTTCACCTTTATCCATTGTCTCTGTGACAGGGTTTTACCTTTATCCATTGCCTCTGTGATAGGGTTTCACCTTTATCCATTGTCTCTGTGATAGGGTTTCACCTTTATCCATTGTCTCTGTGATAGGGTTTACCTTTATCCATTGCCTCTGTGACAGGGTTTTACCTTTATCCATTGTCTCTGTAACAGGGTTTCACCTTTATCCATTGCCTCTGTGACAGGGTTTCACCTTTATCCATTGTCTCTGTGATAGGGTTTACCTTTATCCATTGTCTCTGTGATAGGGTTTTACCTTTATCCATTGCCTCTGTGACAGGGTTTTACCTTTATCCATTGTCTCTGTGACAGGGTTTTACCTTTATCCATTGCCTCTGTAACAAGGTATCATGAAACATCTTTATACCAACTGTTACGTATTAACTGCTGGCACTATGTTTCTGTCTGTATTGGCAAAGCGTCCCATCATGCCTTGTAACAGTGTTTCAAAATAGCATTCACATTAACTTTGTGCTTCCCACCTCAGCAGGTCAATGGGCCCGAGCATGATTAAAGTAACTGCAGATTTTAAACTTGCTGCGTTCCTAGTCGCAACAGGAGGAATTTTAACCCCCGCATCCTTGCTTAGCAGAAACCGGGCAGGAGGCATTTAAAATGCAGGAGGAGACTTTCACACTTGCCTCCCATCCTGATTCTCCTGCCCAAAACCGGTGGGTCCTCCGGTGAATATGTAGATCGGGTCGCTGTCATCACCCGGTGCAACTATAGGGGACGCTCCCGAATTTTCGCTCTGGGGCGAAAACAGGTCGCTGCGCATGGTGATGATGTTGTCATCGCCGGCACAGCGTAGCGCGACGTTATCGGTTACCGCCACCGCTAAACCCTCGCGGAATGTTGCGGGAGGCGTTAATGAGGTTGCGCCCCGGGCGAAAAGTCGTTTGCGCCCCGTTAGAACGGGAGGCGCAAACGAAACCAATTTCTCCCCCTTGGACTCTGGGAATGAAGAACCATGGGGATCGGGCGGGAAAGTGGAGTTGTGGTGAAAGGTCAGCCATGAGCGGGCTTGGAGCGGGCTCGAGGGGCTGCATGTATGGCGAGTGGTTCTATGGGGCACTCAGAGTTATGTCGCTTCCCAGATGGAATGGGTGTGTAGTTGGCCGGTGGCATTTAAGTGAGGCGAAGGAATTTAAATTCCCCGAGCTTCTCGTTTGCTGAAGCGAGTGAATTTTGAACTGATAGCGAGGATATTTACCTGGAGGTGAGGAGGGTACGGGGGAGGTGGTAAATTGCCGAAGAACCTGGCCAGAGCTCGGCGGTCGGGGCTTGGTGGGATCAGCTGAGAGAAGGGAGGCCATTGGGGTGGGGAGGTGAATAATCACGTCAGTGGTGGGGGGTGGGTGGGGGGGGGAGAGAGGCCGCGATCAGCAGAGGGTAGGCCTGTGAGGAGCCTGGGGGAACATTCCTGCTCCTCCTGGCCCACAAGGAGTGCTGGAAAAGCCACTTACCTTCTGCCACCTCCCTTTCACTGCCGGGTTTCCCAAGCCCTGGAAAACCTGCATGGCTGTGGTTAAATTTAAATCAGGCTCCCAATTGCACAGTGGGAGACCTGTTTCAATATGTTAATGAAGTGTCCTGCCGCCCCACAACTTGCCGCCATAAAAATGGCAACGGGAGCGTACACAGCGGGATGTGGACCCCTTCACCATTTTGCCACACTTATCGTTCTTTTCCCGCCCATCGTGAGGGTGTTAATAACCAGGCTCAAAACCCGTCCGCTAACATGTGGCCCCCGGTTAAAGACCGGCCGCTATCATTTAAGTTCCACAACAGGCATTGTATTTCAGTAGGTTCACATTCAAAGTAATAGCTTTGGCGCCTCAGCGAGTCTATCCCCCACACAAAGAACCGAGGGAGGGTCAGAGACTAGCCCTCGCCATCTCTTTTTGGCAAGTCAGACTTCAGCACCACAGTTCCTGGATTTAGGTACAGTTCACCTCCCCTATACACCCTCCCATCCGATTGCACCTCCCCTCCAATACCCTCCTCCTATATCCTCCTATTGCCCCTCCCCTCCTATACACCCCTCCTATACCTCCCTCCCCTCCTATACCCCTCCCCTCCTATACTCCCTCCTATCCTATACCTCCTCCCCTCCTATACTCTCCTCCCTTCCGATACCCCTCTTCCCTCCTATACCCCTCCCCTCCTATAGCCCTTCCCCTCCGATACCCCCTCCCCTCCTATACTCTCCTCCCCTCCTATACTGCCTCCCCTCCTATACCCTCTCCTATCCTATACCCCCTCCCCTCCTATACCCCCCTCATATCCGCCCTCCCCTCCTATACGATCCCTGCCCTCCTATACCCACCTCCTATACCACTCTCCCCATCTATAGCGGCGTCCCCTCCTATAGGCCCTCCCCTCTTATACCCGCCCTCCCCTCCTATACTGCCCCCCCACACCTCCATCCCCTCCTATACCCACTTCCTGTACCCATCCTTCCCTCCTATACTGCCCCCTCCTTTAACCCCCTCCCCTCCTATACCAGCCCCGCTCCTATACCCCCTTCCCTCCTATACCCCTCTCCTATACTAGCCCTCCTCTCCTATTCCAGCTCTCCTTTGTGTCACAGATTTGTCCCATATACTAATTATTATAATTCTTGTGACTTAATTGAGCTGGGCCTGGTTAATGTCTAAAGCAAAATACTGCAGATGCTGGAATCTGAAATAAAAACAGAAAATGCTGGAAGTACTCAGCTGGTCAAGCAGCATCTGGGGAGAGAAACAGAGTAAATGTAACAGGTTGATGACCTTTCGTCAGAACTGGCAAATGTACTGATTAATGTCAATGCTGATATTGACAGAGGAGGTTGCTTGAGCCCATTCTGAATAAGATATGCCACGTGTAATTGAGAATGTAAAGCTGGATCGTGTGTGAAATCTGCTAAATACACCACTGATGTAATGGTCCAGGTGTTTGGAGTGTTTATTAACCAGAACACAAGAGGAGGCAGAGTTCACACCAGGGAGTTAGAGTATTGCAGATGACAAGCACTCCCTCATTACAGACACTTGTAACATTTCAGTTGGGTGTCCCGAGAGAGTGACAGGCAAACAGAGACGGCTGCCTCTGTGTGACTTATTTCCTGCTTTGCCTTTCTCCTACAGTTACTGCAAATCAACAACCACAATAAGCTGTATTTACAGGTATATAGTACCTTTAGCATAGTAAAACGTCCCAAGGCTCACTTGTGTTATAAGACAAAAAAATTAATTTGACACCGAGCCGCACAAGTAGAAATTAGTGCAGGTGACCAAAAGAGGTAATGTTTTCAGGAGCGTTTTGAAGGAGGAAAGAGAGTTAGAGAGGCGGAGAGGTTTAGGGAGGGAGTTCCAGAGCTTGGGGCCGAGGCAACAGAAGGCACGGCCACCGATGGTGGAGCGATTATAATCAGGGATGATTAGGGGGCAGAATTAGAGGAATTAGAGTACCATAGTTCTTTAGCTGCTGCCACCTCTCCTATACCAGCCGTTTTGGTCCCAGAAATTGTGCTATTTACTTATTGTTTCTGATACGTCCTCACTATACAGTATAAATGCACACGAGGCCCATGCTTGAGAGAAGGTCAGTCTGTGACCTGTCCTTTATTCCTTAGCACTCAAGTGATGAAGGTGGGTGGAGCTTCCCCTTTTATACCTGAAGGTCCAGGTTAGGAGTGTCTCCCACCTAGTGGTCATTGTTCTCACAGTGTACAACTTAGGTCAGATTATACATGGGTTACAATGCTGGTTGAATACATGACAGTTTCAATTTATGTCCGAGGACGTGGAGGTAGGACCAAATGAACACGCATTACATCGACTGCAAGCAATGGAGCTACCTCAACCTCATTGTGAAATTCTGAAGTGGAAAAGCTACACCTCAACAATGAAAACATATTGTGCCACCTCTCAGTATCAGAACAGCAGCCAAGGAACAACATCCTGCCAGTTTAATGCCAGTAATAGGACACGTATATAACAGCACTCAACTACTTTGCCCCATAGTATCCATCTGGACACCTGACAAGGGTCAGTCAGTTGCACGTTACGATTCTGGCCTCTCTAGATACTTCTTCCTGTACCAACACAAAAGCCGACGTTGTGGTTGCAAACCCACTCCTTCCCAGCAAGTCCCTGTGCTCCAAGTAAGGTGGGATAGCATGTCCTGAGCAAACCATGGGCAATGGGCATGTTAATTATCTCTGGACATGTATGTAAAGTTTGGAATATGCATTTGTGCCATTTCAGAAAATGATTACTATCAGTTATGCCTGAGACTTTCCCAATGGGTTAAACTACCAAACAGGTTTATTCACAAATAGAATTATTTACAGCATCAAGCAATAACAGGAAGATATTAAAGTCAGTCCAAATAACAACAGTTTTCAACAATTTTATGATCGGGATAAACAGATAAATCCATAAACTGAGTTATTAGAGGAGGAGAGGCTGAGGGACTTGAGAGACATAATCTTAAAATTAGCACTGGTCCATTCAGGAGTGAGATCAGCAAACACCTTTTCACACAAAAGACAGTGGAAATCTGGAACTCGCTCCTACAAAAAGCTATGGCTGCTGGGTTAATGGAACTTTTCAAGACTGAGATTGGTAGATTTTTGTTAGGCAAGGATATCAAAGGCAGCTAGATGGAGTACATATCTGAGTCATGATCTAATTGGATGGACCAGCTAGAACAGCCACAAGCTCGAGGAACTGAATGGCCGACTCCTGATCCTATGCTCTTTACAACACCTCTTTAACCAAGCTTTTGATCACTCCTCCGAACAACTCCTTCTTTGGTTTGGCATCCATATTTTCCCTTATGCCTCTGAGAAGTACCTTGGAACACTTTTCTCTGCTATAAAACAAAAGTTGTTGTTGTTAGGTTTAATGCAATCCGAACATATCTGACCTTTCAGGGAGCAAAAAGGGAAAATTTAACATGCCTGACAACATGCCGAAGAAATGGACAAGACAATTATCTCTGATTTAAACTATGTGCCAATTACAACAGTGACAGCACTCCAAAAGTACTTCATTGGCTGTAAAGCGCTTTGAGACGTCCGGTGGTCATGAAAGGTGCTATAGAAATGCAAGTCTTTCTTTAATGGGAAGTTCACCCACATGATGGATTAGGCAAAAGCTTAACTCACCCACTAAATTCTTGTTTGTTCGATGATATTGTTATGTCTTTAATATTCTTATGAATGACTCCACGAGGTCTAGTATTGTACTTGAGCTGTTGTGACCTTAGTCCCATTTATTGTAACTCCAGAGTGAGGCACAAGCATGGTGGGCAGCCTTTTATACTGAGCCCTGCACACCTATGCAGGTGACCCTCATGTCTCCCACCGCAGTGCCCTCTGGTGGCACACCTTATGTGACTATACAGTTAGTATACATGGTCTACATACATGACATCACTTCCCCCCCAAGTTTTTAATGCACATTGACTCATTAATAGACAGTGACCTGGGCTTTGCTCTTCCTGGTTGACTAGCGGAGGGTCGCTTCTAGCTTGGGCGGGTTGGTAGTGAGATTTGTTGCCAGTGGAGGTCCCAGTGGTTTCTGGTTTTGAGTCCATGACGACTCCATTCTCACCCCCCCACATAGAGATCATGCTAATGGCCCGTTACATGCAAGTTGTATTCAAGTTCATCACATGGGTTTTACATTTACATCTTGGTATATTTGTTGGGTGGATTACAGTTGCGTTTCTTTTTGTGTGATACATTTACATGATCAGTACAGGTATATCAGTACAGGTACACAAGGACAGTCTAGTTCCAACACGACCGGATGAGATCCAGGTCGTCTGGTGGCGGCGCAGCGCCCCATGGTAGTGGGTCTGTGGGCGAGGTGAGCTCATTTTGCTCGAGTTGCCGGAGCTCAGGGCTCTTGCCGTTACTCCTAGTGTCGGGCAGGCCCAAAGACAGCTGATGTGTCTGTGACCTCCCTGTCCTTTTCGTTTGCACAGTGTCGCTGTTGCTCCCTGGGAAGCGGTCTGAGCGAGTGAGCGTTTCGTCTAAGCGATGGTGGGGCTGCCTCATCTTGACTCGCTTTCCTTGAGGGCACCGTTGTGAGCACTCTCTAGTTTGGGATCCTGGCTGGTCCTGGTCCCGTTTGGAGGAACCATTGCGGGTGACCGTTTGCTCTTGGGTATTGCCGTGGTGGCACGTGGGTTTTGTGCGCTGCGCCGTTTCCACCTGGGTGGTGGGCGACGGAGCCGACTGCGAGCATAGGTGCAGTTTACTGTTTCTGGCCCGTGGCGGTTCATGCCATCGGGTGCTTGCAATGTTAAACCGATCTGAGGCAGTGTATCGCTACCGGAGCCTCTGCTCTCCGAGGATCGTTTACTCTGTGGCTTGTCTACTTCTGTCAGCTGTGGGGACACTTTATGATACATCGTTCTGGTCCCGGGGACACAGGCTACAGCATTGGGTAGCCCGCTGGACCGGTATACGACCGTTAGGTGTTCGCCCGCTACATTGGCTGATTGCAATTTGCACCCGATATCGCTCAACAAAATTTTGCTTGTTACAGCTGGACTTTTACATTGATTACCAATTTCAAGCAGTTCATTAAAAAATGGCAGGTTGCTGGCCTCCTTTAAAATGGCCTTACTACTTTTATGACGAACAACACTGGAGCAGGGGTTGGGAAGGGTGGATGGCTACGATTAGCCCTGGTGTTCTGAGGATCGAGAGAAACTCTCCACAACTCTCACTCCTGATTGTTATCCAGTAACCACGTGTGAGTTGCAAGTAGGCACCATTCCTTGGATGGTTCAATAGGTTTACTGTGTCTGGAATCTTAAAGCTGTCTCTATAGAAACCGAATAGGCATTAGTTTCCCTCTGTGCTGAATTCAAAGTAGAGCAGACAGGGAGTTATTTATCAGGAATGTGTTGTAGTGCACTAACAATAACAGTAACTCAAGTTAGACTCCATGATTTCTAATGCAATTATGTACAGGCCATGGGCAGCCATTTTTCATTGTATCACATGCATTTTTCTGCAGTTCTCTGCCACAAATTGTTGTTGAAGCAGGGTCCAGAAATGATTTCAAAAGGAACTTATATCATTGCTTTTAAAGAGGAACATTAAAGAGACTGAGGAGTGACTCATGAGAAGAAAAAATGCTGATGCAGACTTGATGGGCTGAATGGCCTGCTTCCGTGCCATAAGATATGATTTCATAGAAACATAGAAAATAGGTGCAGGAGCTGGCCATTCGGCCCTTTGAGCCTGCCCGCCATTCAATATGATCATGGCTGATCATGCAACTTCAGTACCCCACTCCTGCCTTCTCTCCATACCCCCTATCTTTCACCATTCAGATAATAATCTGCCTTCCTGTTTTTGCCACCAAAGTAGATAACCTCACACCTATCCACATTATACTGCATTTTATATTTAATGAAATCTAATTAAATGAGGAGGGATTTCGTCCCTCAGAGGGTTGTAAATCTTTGGAATTCTCTGCCCCAGAGAGCTGTGGAGGTTGGGTCATTGAATATATTTAAGGCGGAGATAGACAGATTTTTGAAGTATAGGGTTATGAGGAGCAGGTGGGGAAGTGGAGCTGAGGCCAAGATCAGATCAGCCACGATTTTATTGAAAGGTGGAGCAGGCTCGAGGGGCCAAATGGCCGACTCCTGCTCCTATTTCTTATGTTCTTAAATCTAATAACCCAATGACACCAGAGTCAGAGAGTGCCTCAGTTGTAATCTCACATCCAATTCTCTTTTTCCACAGGATTAGCAGAATACATGGCTCCCTCTACTGTATCATGTTGTTTCTCCAATACACCTCATTGCCCCATCAGCTCTGATTAACTATATATTATGTGAGACAGGTTCACTTACATATAGTAGGATACCCGAATGACCTGGTAAAATACAGAATGAGGAAAAAAAAATCAAAGGGTGAAAAAAAACATTGGAAAAGAAAAAGTGAATTCAAAAGGGAGAGTCACAACATAAAATTAGTGAGAAAAAGATGGAGAATGTGTGAGATAGATATATGGGCTGGCAGAAAGAAAGTGACATGGAAGAAGAAAGACAGGCAGATTCAGGGCCAATAAAGCAGACAGTGAATGACAGACTTAGGGAAAGTGGAGAAAAACCAGGGGGCTCAAGTAAAGAAAATGGGATCAATCTTGGGCTGGAAATTAGGTTGAGGGTTTTTAGAATCGATAATGTCGGGCGGTGGATAAACTTAGTGTCGGGAAATGGTTTGCGTCGGCAGCCAAAAATTTCAGCAGCGGGGCCCTGAGAGTGGGGTGGAGCGTTCCACACTTATCTTAGGGCGCTTGGCCGGGCGAGCAACTGAATATCCGAGGGTAAAGGGCCGGACTCGTGGCACCCTGAGAGAGGCCACTCTGCAAAAAAAGAATCAGAACAAAAGCACAAAAAACATTCCCTATACATTACTCACCGCAAATAAAGCTACATCACAAAAACAAAAAAAACAATCGCACTTACCTGATGTAGTCATTCCTTCCCTCACTGCTGCCGGAATAGCTCGGACCGCCAGCTTTCTCTGGTGGGGTCACTACGGGGCGCTACGGGTTCAGCGCCGGGTCGATAGCGGGGCCGTTGCACACCGGCGCGACATTCCCGGGCGATACTCCTCTGCGCCGTCGGTACCGGCACACTTAAATTGCCGAGCGCCGCGAATGCCGACGCTGGTGGCTGCCAACCCTTTACCGCCCCTGTTCCGACCCTCACAGGGGGGCATACGGTATCACAGTCAATTTCCAGCCCCTTGCCTTTGGTTCTGCCTTCACGAAGGAAGACGCAATTAACCTTCCGGAAATACTAGGGGACCGAGGGTCTAGCGAGAAGGAGGAACTGAAGGATATCCTTATTAGGCGGGAAATTGTGTTCGGGAAATTGATGGGATTGAAGGCTGATAAATCCCCAGGACCTGATAGTCTGCATCCCAGAGTACTTAAGGAAGTGGCGCTAGAAATAGTGGATGCATTGGTGATCATTTTCCAACAGTCTATCGACTCTGGATCAGTTCCTATGGACTGGAGGGTAGCTAATGTAACACCACTTTTTAAAAAGAGAGGGAGAGAGAAAACGGGTAATTATAGACCGGTTAGCCTGACATCAGTAGTGGAGAAATTGTTGGAATCAATTATTAAAGATGAAATAGCAGCGCATTTGGAAAGCAGTGACAGGATCAGTCCAAGTCAGCATGGATTTATGAAGGGGAAATCATGCTTGACAAATCTTCTGGAATTTTTTGAGGATGTAACTAGTAGAGTGGACAAGGGAGAACCAGTGGGTGTGGTGTATTTGAAAAGTCTTTTGACAAGGTCCCACACAAGAGATTGGTGTGCAAAATTAAAGCACATGATATTGGGGGTAATGTACTGACGTGGATAGAAAACTGGTTGGCAGACAGGTAACAGAGAGTCGGGATAAATGGGTCCTTTTCAGAATGGCAGGCAGTGACTAGTGGAGTGCTGCAGGGCTCAGTGCTGGGACCCCAGCTATTTACAATATACATTAATGATTTAGATGAAGGAATTGAGTGTAATATCTCCAAGTTTGCAGATGACACTAAGCTGGGTGGCAGTGTGAGCTGTGAGGAGGACGCTAAGAGGCTGCAGAATAACTTGGACAGGTTAGGTGAGTGGGCAAATGCATGGCAGATGCAGTATAATGTGGATAAATGTGAGGTTATCCACTTTGGAGATAAAAACACGAAGACAGAATATTATCTGAATGGTGGCAGATTAGGAAAAGGGGAGGTGCAACGAGACCTGGGTGTCATGGTTCATCAGTCATTGAAAGTTGGCATGCAGGTACAGCAGGCGGTGAAGAAGGCAAATGGTATGTTGGCCTTCATAGCTAGGGCATTTGAGTATAGGAGCAGGAAGGTCTTACTGCAGTTGTACAGGGCCTTGGTGAGGCCTCACCTGGAATATTGTGTTCAGTTTTGATCTCCTAGTCTGAGGAAGGACGTTCTTGCTATTGAGGGTGAGCAGTAAAGGTTCACCAGACTGATTCCCGGGATGGCAGGACTGACATACGAGGAGAGACTGGATCGACTAGGCTTATGTTCACTGGAGTTTAGAAGGATGAGAGGGGATCTCATAGAAACATATTAAATTCTGAAGGGACTGGACAGGTTAGATGCAGGAAGAATGTTCCCGATGTTGGGGAAATCCAGAACCAGAGGACACAGTCTAAGGATAAGGGGTAAGCCATTTAGGACTGAGATGAGGAGAAACTTCTTCATTCAGAGGGTTGTTAACCTGTGGAATTCCCTACCGCAGAGAGTTGTTGATGCTAGTTCATTTGATATATTCAAGAGGGAGTTAGATATGGCCCTTACGGCTAAAGGGATCAAGGGGTATGGAGAGAAAGCAGGAAAGGGGTATGGAGGTGAATGATCAGCCATGATCTTATTGAATGGTGGTGCAGGCTCGAAGGGCCGAACGGCCTACTCCTGGACCTATTTTCTATGTTTCTATGTTTGTCTCTGTGCCATAGTGCACAACGGGTAATCGCAAATCGGCAGCTCTTGTTATACCTCTCCCAATTTGAATGCTGTTTTACATTATCATACAGAGTCCAGAACCCATTGTCTCTAAGCCATAGAGACATAGGCTCCAATGTTTACACCGAGATGCGGTGGGAGCGATGGGGGTCTGAAAACTCACCGGAAACCTGGAAGTAAGTTTACGGTGGTCTGTCAATGGTTTTGAACTCAGCCAGTTCAATTAGCATTTTACTTCCGGGTTTGCCAGCCAATCAGTGGGTGGGCACGATGAGGACCCATGTGACACGATCTCAACTCCAGTATTAAAGGACCAATCCGAACATGGAGTTTGGAGCAGTTGGAGTTTGCAAAAAAGGAACAGAAAGTGAAATGATGGATTCGAGACGGCAAAAGCTGTGCCGTGTCTCAATGACGCCTCCCTTAATGTGCTGCTGGGGGCTGTGAGGAGTCGGAGAGAGGTTCTCTTCCCCAGCAATGGGAGGAAGAAGCCTGGTGCTGCCTCAAAGGTGTGTCTGGAGGTAGCGCAGGAGGTCAGCAACAGGAGTCGGAGCATTGTGCCACAATCATGGATTCAATGCAGGAAGAATTTCAATGAGCTAACCAGATCAGGAAAGGTGAGTACAGTTGCAAATTCACCTACATCCTGGTGTGCGCATCTCCTCAACCCCCTCACTCTGCCTTGTGAAGCCAACTCCATCACATCACTCCTCACACCCACTTACCTGGCATGTCCACCCATCCCTCTCTGTCTATGCACTTCCTCACATCCCCATCTATCCACCCACCACTGTCGCTCACCCTCATTCTATGCAATGTCATGCCTCTCCCTGATAGTCACCCTCACCAAATGCTCGCCATCCATCGGGTGAACACAGGCCATTACACTCACTCACGCATCTCTTTCCCTCCTTGCAGAAGAAGCTTGCACAGACCTGGGAGAAGGGAGAGAATCGGAGGGGGTCCTGTACACATTTCCCAGCTAGCAAGTGCAAAGGAGGAGGCACTGGAGATAAATAGCATTTCAGCGTGCCTAGCCATCGGAGATGGGGAGATGGAGAGCTCCTAGCTACCTAGTGACATAATTAAATATTAGCCACCCACATGTCATACGGCCACAAGGGTCATGCATACCACGCAGCAGCTCAGAAACCCACACTTCGCAAATTAATTGCTTTAAAAAAAATCTTCACTTTTGTTTTAGTTCAGAGTCTAAGGCATAACTTATCTTTTGGACTGCTAGGTTTTTTTCAAATAAGCTCCACATGTTGGGCGATACAGGGTAACTTGACAAGTGGATGGAAGCACTTCTTGGCAGGCTGACAGATTTCTTCAGTTCTTCAGCAAGCTCCCACAAAGAGCAATGAAATGAATGACCATATGATCTGTTACAGGTGTTCATTAAAGGATACATATTGGCCCGGGCACCAGAGGAAACCCCTGCTCTTCTTTGAAAGCCAGACCTGGCTCACAAGGCAGCAACTTCGGAAGTTGATAAAGGTGTTCGCGCTTTCGCCTAATACCATGGGCCAGACTTTTGGTTTCATTATCGGCGATTTTCTCGGCAGTACAGCTGTTTTTCCGCCTGGCGAGAGTTTCCAGGTAAGTTTTTGCCTTGATATCGCCCACATCTGAAGTCACCCGCCAGGACCAAACTGCCCACGTTCGACACCGAGAACAACCATCAGGGCGGATGTTTGGCCTCAATCGCCGCCGTCCAGATCGCCGAGAGACCCGCCCTGTAAAAGCTGCTTAAACAGTGCGGTACGGGGGGAACCCTGCAAAGAAAGGTCAGTTAAAGGTTCTTTAATTATTTTCTTTTAATTTTAACACAGCGATTAGGTGTAAAAGTATCTTGGGAATGCTTTGTACGTTTTTATTTTTTTTGAATGAAAATTTCTTTTTTAAAGTTCTCCCCCCTCCCTAGGCCCAACTGCAGCCTTGGACTAAATTTTACTACTTTACCGTCCATTCTGGTAATGACCGCCCATGTTGCTAACTTTCCACTTACCCATTGAGAAAACCGCCGACAATGAGTGTGCAATGCCCATTTTCTCACCGGGCGATTAGTTTTAATTACTTTAAACATTAAAATGGAAATTCTCGCCAGCTTTTCTCACTGATCGTTAGTGGTTCTTCTCAGCGGGCAATTGGGTATTGAGGGCCTTTAGGGAAAGTCTAGCCCTTATTCTGTAATGTACGCACCTGAGAGTATGCTCATGGTTTTTAGAGCTGTTGCACTATGAGTGGCTTAGCCAGTCACATGATGTTCACAAGACTCAGTAAAACCCCAGTCAGTTGGGTTCGGGGGATCCACGATGAGGCAGGTTGTGAGCCTGGTGGATGAACTGGTAATGTGTAGTGTGATTGTAAAACCTTTTGCTAATAAACCAACTAGTTCTTAATAGCAATGAGTTGCCATGAATTCTTAAGCAAAGACCCCATGAAGCAAATACATTGCAGTGTCCAAGCAGAAGACAGAAGCCCAGGCAACAACAGCGTCTCAGAAAAAATGCTGCTCAGCATTTAAAGAGGACTGATATTGGAGGCTGTGGCAACCGAAGCAGCCGATGTGTCTAGTCAGGGTCCTTGGAGGGAGACATTTCTCAATATTCAGCAAGTGCCGGGGTTGTGTATCAATTCTGTTCTGAAGCCACAGTTAATGGCAAATTTACAACTGATTAAAACATGGGTTGAATGGAAGCTGGACTATCTGAAACACCACTGAGATCAAAGAGTTCATGTTGATGCAGTTAAAAGGCTACACAAGCGGAAACATAGGGCTCAATTTTCCGCAATTATCTGCGGCGTTTTTTTGGGCAGCACCGTTTTTTTTTGGAGTAAATTAAAATCTCCAAGTTTTCCCAAAGTTTCTGCACTTGCATAATTCACTTAGGTAGGATTCTTTTAGGCAATGATTTTTTTTTACCTCATTGGGGGCATTACCTGCCACCCGCGCCAATTCTGGCCATTTAAGCAAGTTTGGCCAGCTCCGATTTACTCCAATTTTTTTAGGACGGCGTATGTGACCGCTGTGGAAAAACCTTCTGGGCTGTTAACAAAATCGGCACAGGGAAGAGAATCAGCGCAGAAGATGCAGTTCCACGGCCCGGACAGCAGCAGCAGCGAGGGGTGGGGGGGGGGTACGGGGAGTGGGGGAGGAGAGAGAGGGGGGAGAGGAGAGAGAGGGGGGGAGAGGAGAGAGGGGGGGAGAGGAGAGCGGGGGAGAGGAGAGAGGGGGGAGAGGAGAGAGGGGGGGAGAGGAGAGAGGGGGGAGAGGAGAGAGGGGGGGAGAGGAGAACGGGGAGAGGAGAGAGGGGGGAGAGGAGAGGGGGGGAGAGGAGAGAGGGGGGGAGAGGGGAGAGAGGAGAGAGGGGGGAGAGGAGAGAGGGGGGGGAGGAGAGAGGGGGGGAGGAGAGGGGGGAGAGGAGAGAGGGGGGAAGGAGAGAGGGCGAGAGGAGAGAGTGGGGGAGAGGAGAGAGGGGGGAGAGGAGAGAGGGGAGAGAGGAGAGAGGGGAGAGAGGAGAGAGGGTGGAGAGGAGAGAGGGGGGAGAGGAGAGGGGGGAGAGGAGAGGGAGGAGAGGAGAGAGGGGGGAAGGAGAGAGGGTGGAGAGGAGAGAGGAGGAAGAGGAGAGAATGGGGGAGAGGAGAGAGAAGGGGAAAGGAGAAGGGGGGAGAGGAGAGAAGGGGAGAGGAGAGAGGAGGGAGAGGAGAGAGGGGGAAGAGGAGAGAGGGGGAGAGAGGAGAGAAGGGGAGAGAGGAGGGAGGGGAGAGGAGAGAGGGAGGGGAGAGGAGAGAGGGGGGGAGAGGAGAGAGGGAGGGGACAGGAGAGAGGGGGGGGGGAGAGGAGAGGGCGGGGGGGAGGAGAGACGAGAGAGGGGAGAGAGGAGAGAGGGGGGAAGAGGGCGGAGAGGAGAGAGAGGAGAGAGGAGAGAGGGGGTGAGGAGAGACGAGAGAGGGGAGGGAGGCCCTTTGGCCAAGGTTAAGAGCGGTACTGGGAGTGGGGATAGACTTTTGGCTTAAACTATTTAATAATTTAATGATGGAATGCTGCTGCTAGGTGCTTGTGCAGGTTGCTGTGAGCTGGCCAGAATGTGTTGTATGTTTCACTTTCCAGTCTCAGCCTGCAGTGTATCCCTCGTTACCCTGGCAACCGCATCTTTTTGGCGCAGATCTTAGGCTCCACCATCAAAGCTAAAGGACAGGCTTGGCGGCGCCAAAATCAACAATTCAAACGGGGAAAGTCGGATGATTTTTTGAGGGCGTAGTTGGGCCAATCTCTCCTCATATGTCAGGCCTGGTTGGTTCCATCTATGAACTCTTTCTCAAGGCTTCTTGGCCGGTTTGCTTTGTCCAATCAATATGAAGATTAAAATTGCCCATGATTATTGCCGTACTTTTCTTACAAGCCTCCATTATTTCTTGACTTATTCTCTCTCCTACAGTGTGGCTACTGTTAGGGGGCCTATAGATTATACCCATCAGTGACTTCTTCCCCTTATTATTTCTTATCTCCACCCAAACTGATTCTACATCTTGATCTTCTGAGCCAATATCATTTCTCACTGCACTGATCTCATCATTTATTAACAGAGCTACCCCACCTCCTTTTCCTTTTTGTCTATCCTTCCAAATTGTCAAATATCCCTGAATATTCAGTTCCCAGCCTTGGTCACCTTGCAACCACGTCTCTGTAATGGCTATCAGATCATACCCATTAATATCTATTTGTGCCGTCAATTCATCTATCTTGTTACGATGTGAGGTCTATTTGTGACCTCACATTCTGATATACATTCTGTCCCTTCCTGTCACGCTCTGATTATCATTTCCCCCAGTGCTACCCTGCTCTATTGCCTTCTCCTTGCTCTTTGACTTTTTAAATTTCCGCTCACCTGAATCCTCCCCCTCACTATTTAATTTAAAGCCCTCTCTAGTTATTTGATTCGCCAAGACCCTAGTCCCAGTATGGTTCAAGTGAAGCCCGTCACAATGGAACAGCTCCCTTTTACCCCAGTACTGGTGCCGGTGCAGAAGGAATCAAAACCCATTTCTCCCACACCAGTCTTCGAGCCACGTGTTTAACTCTCTGATCTTATTTACCCTATGCAAATTTGCTTGTGGCTCAGATAGTAATTCAGAGATTATTACTTTTGTGGTTCTGCTTTTTAATTTGGCCCCTAGCTGCTCATACTCTCTCAGCAGAACCTCTTTGTTTGTCCTATCAATGTTATTGGTACCTACATAGACCACAACAACTGGATCTTCCCGCTCCCAATCCAAGTTCCTCTCCAGCCCAGAGGAGATGGCCTTAACCCTGGCACCGGGCAGGCAACACAACTTTCGGGACTCACGCTCTTGGCTGCAGGGAACCGTACCTATCTCCTAACTATACTGTCCCCTACCAGTACAACATTTATTTTTATTCCTTCGATATCTATATCAATGATTTGGAGGAGGGGACCAAATGTAACATATCCAAGTTTGCTGATGATACAAAGCTAGGTGGGAATGTAAGTTGTGAGGAGGATGGAAAGAAAGAAAGCCTTGGGTTTATATAGCGCCTTTCACGAACACCGGACATCTCAAAGCACTTTACAGGCAATGGAGTATTTGTTTTGAAGTGTAGTCACTGTTGTAATGTAGGAAACGCGGCAGCCAATTTGCACACAAGCAAGCTCCCACAAACAGCAATGTGATGATGACTAAAAATCAGATGACCAGAAAATGTTTTGTTTTGTTGATTGAGGGATAAATATTGGCAGGACACCAGGGATAACTCCCCGGCTCTTCGAAATAGTGCCATGGGATTTTTTTACGTCCAATTGAGAGAGCAGACATCTCATCCAAAAGACGGCAGCTCCGACAGTGCAAAAACTCCATAAAACCCCAGCCAGTTGGGTCTAGGTCATGCATGATGAGGTATGCAGTTGTGAGCCTAGTGGATGAACTGGTAATGTGTAGTGTGATTGTTAAATCTTTGTAGATAAACCAGCTAGATCTTAATAGCAATGTGTTGTTATGAATTCTTAAGCAAATAACCCTTGAAGCAAAGACATAACCAGGTAGAAGAGCCAAGAAGCCCTTCCAAAGCAGCCATCTGTGATTCAGGAACGAATATCCTCTTTCCTAATGGGAACTCACCAAGTGCTTTTTAAACCCTGTTCTGTTGCAGCAGCCTCACTGGTAATCTGTTCTACAATTCTATCACCCTCTCACTAAAGAAATGTGTCCCAAATTTACTATTGTACTCTTTAACTTTAACCTGTGTCTCATTGACCTTAAATCCTGTGCCCCATTCTAAAATCCTATTTTTAAAATCGGTGTTTCTAACTGGCAGTAGGGTTACAATGTTACTGCTCCTACCATTGCCGAGAGTTGAAATGCACCACTCCTTTCAATGTAATGTTTATCTTCTGAAAGGAGTCCCATCAGTGTCAGTCTCTGGCATTTTGAGATCTTGCATACTCAGCCTTTCCACATTAACCACAGCCGTTTAAAAGCTCTGTGGTCTTTTGCTCTGGCTGCTAAGTCAGGAGCCTGACATTCCCCAGCAAATCAAGGTACGTCTCCGCAGGAAGTTTTTTGAACTCAAATAGTTTATTGGACCAATTATTTGAATTATAGATGTGTTTCGTAGCTTATAGAAGGAATTACTTTTTAAGCTATCTGACTGGGACAAATATTGGCACCAATGTCCTGGCCACTGCTGTGTGATTACTTCCTGTTACTGAGTTGAGTGTGACTTGGCATATGACTAATACCGAAAATCCTCTTCCTTCCTCAGAGGCACACAAACAGCAGTGTTAGCAACTGAAGGCCTGTGAGTAAATCTGCCAAATCTTGCTGGAGCATGTACCATTAGACTTTTTCCAGCACCCTTTGGCGCGAATATAATTTGCGTCATAACTTGCTGGAAGTGCGAGGGCTTCTGGGACTACAGTGAACGACGGGACCAGCAGTCTATCTCCTTAATGATCTGTCAGCTGTGGCTCAGTGGGTAGCACCCTCACCTTTGACTCAGAAGGTTGTGGGTTCAAGTCCCACTCCAGGTCCTTGAGCACATAAATCTCGGCTGATGCACCAGTGCAGTGCTGAGGGAGCGCTGCACTGCTGGAGATGCCATCTTTCGGATGAGACGTTAAACCGAGGTCCCGTCTGCTCTCTCAGGTGGACGAAGAAGAGCAGGGGAGTTATCCCTGGTGTCCTGGCCAATATTTATCCCTCAACTAACATAACAAAAACAGATTATCTGGTCATTATCACATTGGTGTTTGTGGGAGTTTGCTGTGCGCAAATTGGCTGCTGCATTTCCCACATTACAACAGTGACTACACTACAAAAGTACTGCATTGGCTGTAAAGCGCTTTGAGACGTCCTATGGTCATGAGAGGCGCTATATAAATCCAAGTCTTTCTTTCTTTCTGTCATGTATTCAACTGTCATTGTAATCCATGTATAAACTGATCTAAGTTGTACACCGTGAGAACACTGACCACTAGGTGGTGAACTTGTGGGAGACACTCCTAACCTGGACTTTCAGGTATAAAAGGGGAAGTTCCACCCATCTTCTCCACTTCAGTGCTGGAATAAAGGTTATTGGTCACAGAGTGACCTTCTCTCAAGTATGGGCCTCATGTGAATTTGTACTGTATAGTAAGGACATATCACTTTCTTTAACCGTTGAGAGTTAAGGGTTAAAAAAGATACAGAGGCATGATGGAGAAGGAGGATGAATTATAGAGATAAATCGGATAAAGAAAGAGAAATAAAGAGGGAAACAAAGATTAGATTAAGAGACAGGCAGAAAAAGTAAGAAATCTAAGATGAATTTACTACATGCAGGAATGAAAGTCACCAGTTTACATTGTTCCTTCTCTGGGCTGGAGAGGTTGATCGGCATTGCAGTAACAATTATCACATCGTTAAACGGGTACTTACACTGTTAATTATCAGCATTAACTTTTGTTACAACAACAACTTGTATTTATATGGCACCTTTAATGTAGTGAAACGTCCCAAGGTGCTTCACAGGAACATTATGAGATAAAAAATTTGAGACCGAGCCGCATAAGTAGAATTTAGCGCAGGTGACCAAAAGCTTGGTCAAAGAGGTAGGTTTTAAGAAGGGTCTTGAAGGAGGATAGATAGGTAGAGAGGTGGAGAGGTTTAGAGAGGGAATTCCAGAGCTTGGGGCCTAGGCAACAGAAGGCACGGCCACCAATGGTTGAGCGATTATAATCAGGGATGCTCAGGAGGGCAGAATTTGAGGAGCGCAGACACCTCGGGGGGGGGAAAGCTGTGGGTCTGGAGGAGGTTACAGAGATAGGGAGGGGCGAGGCCATGCAAAGATTTGAAAATAAAGATGAGAATTTTGAAATCTAGGCATTGCTTAACCGAGAGCCAATGTAGATCAGCGAGCGCAGGGGTGATGGGTGAGCGGGACTTGGTGCGAGTTAGGACATGGGGCAGCCGAGTTTTGGACCACCTCTAGTTTATGTAGGGTAGAATTTGGGAGGTCAGCCAGGAGTGCGCTAGAGTAGTCAAGTCTCGAGGTAACAAAGGCATGGATGAGGGCTTCAGCAGCGGATTAGCTGAGACAGGGGTGGAGACAGGCGATGTAACGGAGATGGAAATAGAGAGTCGGGCAACGTTTCAATAGGCAGTCATAGTGATGGCGCAGATATGTGGCTGGAAGCTCATTTCAAGTCCATGTATGACACCAAGATTGCGAACAGTGTGATTCAGCCTCAGACAGATGTCAGGGTGAAGGATGAAGTCGGTAGCTAGGGAACGGAGTTCGTGGCGGGGACCGAAGACAATGGGCTAAACTTTCCTATCATTTTCAGTGGGTTCACGGCCATTTTCCCGGCGTTACAACTGTTTTTCCGCCCGGCGAAAGTTTCCCCCTTAGTTTTTTTGTGGTACCGGCCAAATCTGAAAACGCCCGCCAGGACCAACCGCCGACGTGCAACGGTGAGAAAATCGCCGGGGCGTAAGTTTGGCCTCAACGGAAGCCCGTCCAGATCGCCGAGGGAACCGCTCTGTGAAAGCTGCTTAAACAGGGCGCTAGGTGAGTACTCTGTAAAGGAAGGTAAGTTAAAGGTTCTTTAATAATTTTAACATTTTAAAACAGCGATTATGTGCAAAAGTGTCTTGGGAATGTTTTTTACGTTTTTATATTTTTTTTAGTGAATTTTTAAAGAAGATTTCCCCCCCCCTCCCTAGGCCCAACCATAGCCTCAGACTCAATTAAAAAATAAACGCCCATTTTACTTAGTTTCCCCTTAACCACCGAGAAAACCACCGACAATTAAGGTGCAAGGCCATTTTCTCGCCGGGCGATTAGTTTTAGTGTAAATTTTCGCCAGTGTTACTCACCAAGCATTAGCAGTTTTTCTGAGTGGGCAATCGGGCGTTGAGGGGCTCTCGGGAGAGTCTAGCCCAATAGCTTTGGTCTTCTTAATATTTAGTTAGGAGGAAATTTCTGCTCGTCCAGAACTGGAGGTCGGACAAGCAGTCTGACAATTTAGAGACCGTGGAGGGGTCAAGAGAATTTGTGGTGAGGTAGAGCTGGGTGTTATCAGCGTACATGTGGAAACTGACGCTGTGTTTTCGAACGATGTGCCCGACAGGGAGCATGTAGATGAGAAATAGGAATATAGTAGGAGCAGTAATCTCCCCACCTCAGCCATCTACAATTGGCCTCAGGATCCCGGGATTGGACCGAGAACTCGGACAGACTTCCCACTGCTGTTCACTATCGGACTACTCCTGCCACCCCGACCTGCGAGAGGACAGCACCGCAGGTCGGGAGTATAAGAGCTGGAGAGAGCCACTGCAGCTTCCAGCGCAAGCCGACACAAATGTGCGACGGCTTCGAGGTGGGCGACGGGGCGACGTCATCAGGAGCCAGGTCGCCGTTTGGAGCGTGGGCAGGAGCATCGGCGGGGCCCTGGTACAGCGGAGGAGCGGGAAGGTCGTGGCGGACTGGCAACGAGTGATCGGAGCGGATGAGTGATGAGGGATCGTGGCTGAGATTCAGTGGGTGATCGTGGCGGAGGTGCGGTGAATGTTTGGTGCGGAAGAGCGGTGAGATTTCGTGGCAGAGGTGCGGCGAATGTTTGTGGCGGAGGAGCGGCAAGAGATCGTGGCGGAAGTGCGGCGAATGAGGGTACGGGGCCCAGAAGAGCCGAGAGCCCAGGGGCAGCACGGGCCAGCCCACACTGCGATATGTGGGCGCATTAGGTCCGTGCAGCAGAGCAGGTCTCCAGGTGTTCTGGTTAACCCTTGCCACTGGACCAAGACCTAGCTCTGTCAAGCCCGTGTGGTGGCTGGTGTGCAACGGTAAAAAAAATCCACGCACAGGCGTCTTCCACCCTTCAATTGGAATTCAGGACTGGAACATCGGGTCCTTCATTGAAACATCTGTGAACTCTTGTGGAAGCAAGTCATCCTCGTTCGAGGGACCGCCTGTGATGACTCCTGCTAGAAATGTGATCATAGATGTTAAGTGAGGCTAAACGTGGACTTGAATGCGATGGTCCCTGTAGCCAAAGCAACCTGGCACTGCACCATCGAGGCTCAGGAGAAAATACCATTTAAACAAGATACCAGAGACCAGCTGAAGCACCGCAGCCCAGCAAGGAGTGCCATCTTCAGGGAGAGAATAAAACTGCAGGGAAAAAGCAAGTATTCCTGCAACAGTGTGCATTTATTTACACAACACCCATTTAACATCCCAAATGCTCGATAGAGGCATAGTCAAACAAAAAGTGCACACCAAGGCAAAGGAAATATTAGGTGTGATCGAAGAGATGGGTTTTAAAGAAGGCCTTAAAAGGGAGGGAGGCAGATAGAGTAGTTTAAGAAGGGATTTCCAAAATGTGGAGAAGAGACTTGGATTTATATATCGCCTTTCATGACTACCGGACGCCTTAAAGCGCTTTAAAGCCAATGAAGTATTTTTTGGAGTGCAATCACTGTTGTAATGTGGGAAACGCGGCAGCCAATTTGTGTACAGCAAGCTCCCACAAACAGCAATGTGATAATGACCAGATAATTTGTTTTTTTGTTATGTTGATTGAGGGATAAATATTGGCCAGGTCACCGGGGATAACACCCCTGCTCTTCGAAATAGTGCCATGGGATCTTTTACATCCATCTGAGAGAGCAGACCTCGGTTTGACGTCTCATCCAAAAGACGGCACCTCCGACAGTGCAGCACTCCCTCAGCACCGCACTGGGAGTGTCAGCCTAGATTTATGTACTCAAGTCCCTGGAGTGGGATTTAAACCCACAACCTTCTGATTCAGAGACGAGAGTGCTACCCACTGGAGCCCAGAAGACTGAAAGCACAGCCACCAGCGATGCAATGATACACAAAACGTCAGAGGCCGGAATGTTCTATCTCTGGGCGGGTGGGGTGCGAGGGGTCGCCATGGCGGGTCGTGACCCCCTTCCTCATTTCATTCCGCTCCTCAGATCGACTTTCCCTTAATGGGGGCCAATAATGTCATCCTGCACGTTAGCCGGCACTGTTAATGTCGTCGATGATGCGTTTCCAGCCGGGATATTTAAAGAGACTATGGCCACATTGCATTTGAAGGTTGATCTAGGTTAGTGCAGGCAGCAGTCTGTACAAAGAGTGCCAAATAAGAGTACACTGAGACAGAGGTAGCACCCAGGTTCTCAGATGACACCCTCCATATGCTTGTGGAGGGAGTGAGAGAACGCAGGGAGGTCCTCTTCCCTTCTGATGGGTGGAAGAGACCTCCCCAGCAGACCAAAGGAGCCTGGATCGAGATAGCAGAGGAGGTCAACAGCAGGAATATGTTGTCAGGAGGACCAGGGTGCAGTGTCGGAAACACTTCAATTATCAGGAAAGGTGAGTAAAAAAGCCACACTCAACCTCATCCTGCTGTGCCTCTCATCACATCCCCATCACTCTGCCTTCCCTACCCTACTCCTGCACATCCAACTTACCTTGCACCTCCACCCACCCATGCCTCCCTATCTACATTATCACACCCCCTTCTCATTAGCCACCCCTCACACTCACCCTGGTGCAATCATACTAACTAACACACTAGGAGGCTGTTTGGCATTGGCACCCCACTCCATCATACTCGCCCTCTAAAGATGTAACCCATCCATTCTCACTCAAATCTCTTCTTTCTCTCCTTGCAGAAGAGAATCCACAATAAGAGGGAGAGAATCGGAGGTGGCCCTCCATCATTGGCCACAGGGGTCACAGTCTAAGGATAAGGGGTAGGCCATTTAGGACCGAGATGAGGAGAAACTTCTTCACTCAGGGAGTTGTTAACCTGTGGAATTCTCTACCGCAGAGAGTTGTTGATACCAGTTCGTTAGATATATTCAAGAGGGAGTTAGATATCACCCTGACGGCTGGCGGGATCAAGGGGTATGGAGAGAAAGCAGGAAAGGGGTACTGAGGTGAATGATCAGCCATGATCTTATTGAATGGTGGTGCAGGCTCGAAGGGCCGAATGGCCTACTCCTGCACCTATTTTCTATGTTTCTATGTTTAACGGCAGCAGAGGAGGTCGCCCTGGAGGTGTCAGGAGTCGCAGAGCAGCTGGAGGTGGGAGACGGAGAGAGGGGGACATCAGCAACCTGATGGCAGAATTATATATTGTACAGCCACACAGCATGCAGCAGTCACTCATATGGGGATTGATGTCAGCAACCAGTGAATGGTCCTCATGTGCGTAATGGTATCGTTACCCTTTCTTCATATGACATTTCTAACTCAGCTCTTTACTCTCCCACAGGTCCATCAAAAGATTCCCCCCCCCCCCTCCCCCCCACTGTCCATGAGGAATAAGGCCGATGACTCCTCAGAGGAGCCTCCAGCCTCTGAGGGTGCACCGTCACCAGACGTAAGCCCACCCAGCACCAGCGCAGATATACACATCTCAGTGGGTGCTACCCGAGATTGTGTAGTGTTGTCACCGAGTCTGTCACAACTCACAAGTGAGTACGAGACAGATGGTGGAGACAGGGACAGCAGTGGGGACACCTCGCCGGAGAGACTGAGCCTCGGGGGGCCATCCAGAAAGCGGGCGATCCTGGAGGTACAGCAAGAATTGCCGGGGGCTCGGACAGGTTTCTGCGAGCGCGACGTCTGCAAAATGTGCCGAGAATGGAGGAGTCCATCTTCAGCATGAGCACCACCGTGTCCCAGGCGATGGTGACTGTCGGCTCCTCCCCCTCACTGAACCTCGACACCCACCCTGCCCAGTACTGCAGCACTCTTCCAGAGCCATCCAGGCAGCGGAAGCATTGCTTCAGCACCCTGATGGTCCACTCGATGATACTTTGTGTGGCAGCATGGCTTTCGTTGTGTGAATGCTGCCCACGTGTGTGTGGGTTGGGCACAGGAGTCATGGGCCATGCTGTTAACGGATAGCCCTTGTCGCCCAGATGGCACAGTGGGCTGCCGCAGAATGAAGGCATCATGACTGCTGCCAGGATATCGAGCATTGACCTGAATGATTCGCTGAGTATGGTCACACACCAGCTGGACGCTGAGGGAGTGGAATCCCTTGCGGTTGCGGTACATCTCAGAGATAAGATGCGGCGCCCGCAAAGCGACATACGTGCAGTCAATGGCAGCCTGCACCATGGAGAAGCCTACACTCCGAGCAAAGTCACGTGCTCACTCCACCTGCTGCTCTCTGGCCAGAGAAAATTAAATATACTCAGCTCCCTTGGAATACAGAGCCTCAGTTACCTCCCTTATGCAGAGGTGCTCGGCAAACTGGGAGAAGTTGCAAATATCTCCTGCTCCAGCCTGGAAGGAGCCCAACGCATAAACGTTCATGGCCACCATGACCTTGAGTCCTCCAAAATCATCTACCGCTCCAGAGTCCGCTCCGTCGAGCAGGATGAGACGTGTTCGCGTTTTTCTTCCAAAAGGTACACAGGGGGAGTTCTGTGATCACCAGCCTAAAGGAAGAAGATGGTTCTGAGATGTCTTCACAGCCTGACATGCTGAGGATCAGCAAATCCTTCTATGCCAGGCTGTACGACGTCAAGCCCACAGACAGCGCGGCCTCCCAGTCGTTCCTGTCACCTATCTCAGAGGTCTTAGACGACAGCGAACGGGAGAGTCTGGACCACCCGCTAACTCTGGACGAGATGACAAAGGCCGTCCGGTCCTTCGCGACGAGTAAAACTCCCGGAAGCGACGGCTTACCGGTCGAGTTGTATTCAGCTTTGTGGGACTGGATGGGCCCAGACCTGCTGGAAGTGTACGGGGGTATGCTTCTGGCCGGAAGCATTTCAGAATCGATGAGGAAAGGCATCATCATCCTCATCTACAAGCAGAAGGGGGAGAGGGAGGAAATCAAAAACTGGCGGCCCATTTCGCTGCTCAATGTGGACTACAAGATCCTGTCAAAGGTCATCGCCAACAGGGTCGTCTGCTCTTGAGCTGGTGATCCACCCGGACCAGACCTGCGCTGTTGCCGGCAGGAAGATCTCTGATAGCCTGGCGCTACTCAGGGATACGATCGCCTACGTGCGGGACAAGAGGTGGACACCTGCTTAATCAGCTTAGACCAGGAGAAAGCCTTTGACAGGATATCGCACACGTACCTGATGGACGTGCTCTCTAAGATGGGGTTTGGGGAGGGTATCCGCAATTGGATCCAGCTGCTCTACACAGACATCAGTAGTGCAGTTCTAATTAACGGGTGGGAAACTGAAAGCTTTCCGATCAGGTCTGGAGTCAGGCAAGGCTGTCCTCTCTCCTCTGTCTTGTTTGTGTGTTGTATCGAGCCCTTTGCCGGGTCTATCAGGAAGGATGCGGGCATTAGAGAGGTGATGATCCCAGGCAGCGGAGGCGCTTAGGTCAAGACCTCCCTGTACGTGGACGACGTGGCCATCTTTTGCTCGGATCCGCAGTCGGTCCGCAGATTGCTCACAATCTGCGACCAGTTTGAACTGGCCTCGGGAGGGAAGGTCAATCGCAGCAAAAGCGAGGCCATGTTCTTCGGCAACTGAGCCGACCGATCCTTTATTCCCTTCACCGTTAAGCCAGATTACCTGAAGTGTTGGGAATATGGTTCGGAGCAGATGGGGCGTGCGCCAAAAACTGGGAAGAGCGTATCGCCAAAGTGAAGCAAAAACTGGGATGGTGGAAGCTGCGCTTCCTCTCCATGGCAGGAAAGAACCTGGTCATCAGGAGTGAGGTGCTCTCGGGGTTGCTGCACATGGCACAGGTCTGGCCCATCCCTCGCTCCTGTGCCGCGGCAGTCACCCAGGCCATCTTCCACTTTGTCTGGAGTTCCAAAATGGAACGTGTCCACAGAGACACGATGTACAAATCTCTGGACAGTGGAGGAAAGGATGTTCCGAACGTGGCCCTCATCCTGATGGCCACTTTTGTGTGCGGCTGCATCAAGCTGTGCACAGACCCCTGGTACGCAAACACCAAGTATCACTACGTGCTGAGGTTCTACCTGTCCCCAGTGTTGCGAAGGATGGGTCTGGCCACGCTGCCGTGAAACGCCTCTACCAGTTGGACCATGCCTGTCCACCTGTCCTTCGTGGAAAAGTTTTTCAGAAAAAAACCCTTTGACCACAAGGCCATAAAGCAGTAAAGGCACGTAAGGTCCTGGACGCCCTACGAAAGGAGAGGGTGGACCCTGTCGGGTGGTTCCCCGAGCAGACTGTCGAACTCGTTTGGCAGAATGTCTCATCGCCAGAGCTTTCACACAAGCACCAAGACATAGCTTGGTTGGTGGTGAGGAGGGCCCTACCCATCAGATCCTTCATGCACAGCCGGGGTTTCAGAGACACGACACGGTGCCCCCGAGTCGGCTGCGGGGCAGACGAGACTGTCACCCATCTCCTTCAGGATTGCGCCTTTGCAAGGCAGGTCTGGAAGGAGATGCAGTGGTTGCTGTCGAGGTTCATCCCGAGCAGCTCCGTAACCCAGGACTCTGTGCTCTACGGGCTGTTCCCAGGGACACACACCGAGACAGACATCACCTGCTGCTGGAGGGCCATCAACTCGGTCAAAGACGCACTTTGGTCTTGCCGAAACTTGCTGGTCATTCAGAGCAAGATGTCCACATCTGCGTGTTGCAGACTGTCGCAATCCAAGGTCCAGGATTACGTGCTGAGGGACGCACTAAAAATTGGTGCAGTCGCCGCAAAGGCACGGTGGGGAAGGGCCACAGTTTAAAGCCCTTCCGCCATGATAAACCCAGGGGCTGGTATCAGTCTAAAATTCCCCTAGGGCTGTACTTGTAAACTTTTTGTATACATAGGTGTTTTCAAATCATGGTGCTCTATGTAGTGCCATGTATCATGCAAGTTCTGTTTAGTAATGTATGTTGCAAAGAAATGTAACTGTACCCTCACCCATTCCGTGTACCGTATAGTGCCACTAGTAAATTAATTTGATGACTGTATTATAATGTATCCTGGATTGTACCTCGAAGTGTAAAGCAAGCAAATGTATTGTACGGAATTGCTGACCACATCCAAATGTACTGAACTGCTTTCCAATGTATTGTGCAAATTTTTATATGAATAAAGTCTATTTTGAAATTTAAAAAAGTAACCTTCACAGCCACTGGCAATGCTGTCCTTGCCAGGTTGTAGTTGTGGCTGCAGCAGGTGGCAGTGAGGACGTCCTTGGTGAAGTGCAGATGTCTGACAGTGTTCCTCGCTGACGTTCAGGTAGGAGAATTGCTCCTTGAACACCCTGGGCGGGTATGGCCTGCTGCTGAGAGCCCTTCACCCCCTCCTCCCTCAGCTTGTCCTGCTGTGTCGCTGCTGCTCATTCTCCGTCTTGCCTGTTACTCAACTCATGTCTTTCATCATCATCTGCACCATTCCCCGTAGACTTCAGCAACTTTATAATTGTAGAACGCACCAAACACTCTAACAGCCAGTAGAAAACAACCAGCAACTAACCTATAAGAATGATGTAGGAGTAGGTCACTTGGCCCTTCGAGCCTACCTCACCATTCAATAAGATCATGGCTGATCTTCCACCTCATTCCACTTTCCTGTGATTCCCCTAAGAGTCCAACGATCTATCTATCTCAACCTTAAATATACTCAATGACTGAGCATCCACAGCCTGTTGGGGCAGAGAATTCCAAATACAGGTTGAACCTCCCTTATCCAGAACTCCCTTATCGCCCCCCCAGAAAGAACTCCCTTATCCAGAACCACCCCTCATCCAGCACCATTCCTGCCCATGGGGTGGTGCATTTTGCAGAACTACTGCCGACTCCCGCATGACCTGACCCCATGATCTCCCCACCCATGATCTCTCTGCCACACTGCCAGCCCCGATATCCCCTTGCTCAGTACTTGTAGTCCAATTTAACGTGACCTCCCCTCGTCCGGCAAAATCCCTTATCCAGCACAGGCCAGGTCCCAAGGGTGCCGGATAAGAGGTTCAACCTGTATTCACTACCAAGTGAGGAAATTCCTCTTCTCGGGGTTTGAAATGGCCAACCCCTTTATCCTGAGACTGTGGCCCCCTAGTTCTAGACTCTCCAGCCAGGGAACAACAACCTCTCAGCATCTACCCTGTCAATCCCCCTCAGAATCTTGTATGTTTCAATGAGATCACCTCATTCTTCTAAACTCCAGAGTATAGGCCAATTATACACAATCTTCCCATATAGGACAACCCTCTCATCCCAGGATCAATGTACTGAACCTTCGCTGCACTGCCTCTAAGGCAAGTATGACCTTCCTCAGATAAGGGAGACCAAAACTATGCTCTAGCCCCCTTGCAATAAAGGCCAACATGCAATTTGCCTTCCCAATTGCTTGCTGTTCCTACATGCTAGCTTTGTTTCCTGTATAACACCTAAATCTCTCTGAACACCAATATTTAATAGCTTATCGCCATTTTAAAAAACAAAGTCATTATCTGCACCAAGTTTTGTGTCCTCTGCATAGGCGTGCAGTCGGTCCCATTACCTTCTGCACAGGTGCAGTACCCCACAGTTGTGGCTACAGTGCAGCACAAACCAGGCTTTATTCAGCTCCGTGGAACAAGGCCCGTGAGAAGTTTGGATCAAAAGGGGGGTTGGGAGGGAAAATTGGAGAGCGAGGACGGAATCAGACAGGCCGGGGGGGTGTGTGAGAGGGAGTTGGAGACGGAGGGGGGGGGGGGGAGTGTGAGAGGGGGTCGGAGACGGAGGGGGGGGAATTGAACAGCTTGGGGGGGGGGGGGCAGGGGGAAGAGAATCAGAGACAGATCTGATGGGGGGGGGGGGGCAGATGGCAGGGTGACTGGAGGGAGGAAAAAACTCAGTTGGCGGAAGGGGGTAAAGAGAATAATGGGGAACGTGATGCAGGTCTAAAGGGGAGTTGACAGCAAGAACGTGATCCAGATGGTAAGACTGGACAAAATCCAGAAGTCACAACAGTGTCACTATTCACTTCATACCCAATAAACCTGTTAACCCACCATCTGTAGCAGGGTCAGGAACTTGGGCCGGGTGGGCAGGAACCTCTTTTGCGGGGGGGGGGGGGGGGGGGGGGCAGCGCAGGGGAAAGAGAAGGGGAAAGAGGGTCTTAACACACGAGAGTGATCCCTGTTCTGTTTGGAGTCAGAATGGCTCAAATTACACTTTGCAAAGAGCAACGGCTGGGTGTCTTATCCTCCAAGGGGACCAATCAGGACTTGTCAAGAGATTTAGGTGATAAAAATTTTAACATGTCCTTTAAAAAAGCTTTACTTTTCTATTCTTCCTACCAAGTGGGTGATACTCCCTTTAAATAGGGGTGTTCAGCAGTGAGCTAGAGGGCATTAGCTGGAGCGTTGAGCCCCAGCCTGTTTGCCTTCTGTACATCCCAGTTCTGGTACCATCCTAGTGAATCTTGTTGGACCTTCTCCAGTGCCATCATCATTTTTAATATGGAAACCAGAACTGCACAGCACTCCCCAAGTTTAGTCTAACCAAGGCGCTACACAAGTTTAACAACCTTTGCTTTTCTATTCTCTAAAATGACCACATGCTTTTAAAAACAGATTTATTAACCTTCGTCATTACTTTTAGCAATTTGTGTACTTGTACCCCTAGATCCAGGCCCCTGCCTGCCCCCTCAGGTGGATGTAGTCCTATGGCACTATTTCAACAAGAGCAGGGGAGTTATCCTTGGTGTCCCGGCCAATATTTATCCCTCAATCAACATCTGACCAGTATCACATTACTATTTCCCACATTACAAGTGACTACACTCCCAAAACATACTTTGTTGGCTGTAAAGCACCGAGACATACTGTGGTCGTGCAAGGCACCATAGAAATGCAAGTCTGTTTTGTAGCCAGCTTGCTATCCAGTGTACTAATTCTGCCTGCAGTCAGTCTACCGTGTGGGACCTTATCAAATGACCACGATAACCCAAATCACCACTGGAGTTTTGTTACTTCAAAAGAATTCAATCAGGTTGACCAAGTATGACCTTCCCTTTTGAAATCTGTGCCAATGACTCCATTTTGCTGTCAGAGTTGTGAGCCAATCTTCAATTGCTGGCAGTAAAAATTTCTATAGTTTTGGTTTCTATGGGCCCAAGTTTCCACACGCGCCTAGAACGGCGCAGTCCCGACCTGGACGCCTGTTTTTCGCGCCACAAAGTGCGCCTAAAAAAATCCTCCGTATTCTTCACCTACCTGTAGGTCCTCTGGCCCTCAGCGCAGCGTAGCATGAGCTGTGGGGGGGCGGAGCCAGGTCCCTGCACTGAAAACAGTGCCGGGACCTCTGCACATGCGCGCTACAGTGGGCACGCAAGTGCAGTAGCTCCAGGCACCCGAAGCACGCAGCCCATAGCCCTGACCGAATGGACTCACTGGGACTGCGTGAATAAGGCTCCTCCCACGGCCAGCTCCTGCTCCCCACCCCCCCCCTCCCCGACCCGACCCAACGCCACCTACCTGTAAATCTGGTGCTGGGACGTGCCCTGCCCGAAGTCTCGGGCTGGCCCGTTCAGCCTTCGGTCCCGAAAGGGCTGCCTGAAGCACTTTCACACAGGTAGGAAGATGGTTTATTTAATCTTTTCTTTGCTTATAAATGTTTATTCAGGTTGGATTTATTTGTATAATATTTGTATAAGTATAAATAAAGATTTATTATAGAATTTAGTGACTCCCCCCCCCTCGTTCTGGACGCCTAATTTGTAACCTGCGCCTGATTTTTTAATGTGTAGAACAGGTTTTTTCAGTTCTACAAAAATCTTCACTTGCTCCATTCTAAGTTAGTTTGGAGTACGTTTTCACTGTGGAAACTTTGAAATCAGGCGTCAGTGGCCGGACACGCCCCCTTTTGAAGAAAAAATTCTGTTCCAAAGTGGAACTGTTCTACCTGACTAGAACTGCAGAAAAAAAATGGAGAATTGCGATTTCTAAGATAGTCCGTTCTCCACCAGTTGCTCCTAAAAATCAGGCGCAAATCATGTGGAAACTTGGGCCCTATGTGTTGTTATTACAACCGAGTAAAGCTCCAATGTTTGTGGGAAATGAAAACAGGACATTTTGCCGAATGCCCAACCTGGCCAACAGTGAGGTTATGAAATGGACTCAACTTGCTTTTTAAATTCTTTTATTAACTTGAAGATATTGCAAACAAATCAATCAACAGGGATACATTGTAGCGTCATCCAAGAACATGCACCAAGGCATTACCACATCTTTCTTGTTGGCTGTCTTCAGAACATTACAGGGCAGGAGATGCCTGAAAAAATAATGTATACAGACAAACTTACAACCAGTATTATTCAGCAAGCTATGGGCTTGAGCACAGTAAGGCACATTGCACCATGAGTGGCCACAAGCCCAATCAACTCAGCCCCTAAAACCCAGCCTGATTTGTGCCTATATAGTTCTTATTCACTGGCTTGCTTTGTTTGAACACGGGGATGGGGCTGTTAGTCCCATTATCTAATGACAGTGAATCAATATTAAACCAAAACACTGCCTGCGTCAGCAATTTGAGATACCTGTGAAGTAGTGCAGAATACACCCACTTCTGCGGCTCCATGGTGTGGCCCCACAGACAAAAGTCTCCACCCCTTCTGACCAAGCCTAGTTGGTGCCAAGTTAGCCAACCACACTCATTTTAGGTGGCAAGGGTGCTAGAATTACACTGGCCACCTGTGGATTAGGCAGGGCCCTGGTGGAGATTGCCATCATGCAATCCCTAAAGGAAGTGCAGGATTAGGTTCCACTGCAATGCTCCTCACTGGCCCTATCCGCTTAAGACACAAACCTAACCCACTAAAGCAACAATAAATGGGAGGTCTAATCTCAGCAGTCAGATCCGTTTGAATTTTTCATCACGAGTGTCAGGTTCGGGATAGTGTCATCACTGATTAGACCACCGAGAAATAATATTCGACAGTGGAACCGATTTCGTTCAGCTACTATTGAACTTACCCTCCCACCAGAAGTACATGAAATGCTGCACTTACCCCAGGGCCATGGTAGAACCAGCTCCCATCCACTCCAGCTGCACTGTTGAAAACAATGAGAGGTATCTTATACACAGGCACTTCAACAGGGCAAATCAAATCTCGAGCAAGTGGCTTTGACCAATTTTCAAATTAGTTTATATGACCAGTATTGCAGCTTAACAAAATCAGATTTCAGACTAGTCACAAAAGCAGTTTGACTATTGAAGCTCAATATTACCTTTGGGCACCGACCGCTGCAAGTGTCAGATTAAGTCCAGGGAGTTTCTGTTCAGTGCAGCACAGGTACAATTAGGACACATCCTGTATATAGAAAGATTACCATTATGCAACATCAGACTAGTCACATTTACACACCACACCGCACATCAGTGCAGCAGGAAGCCAGCAGACATCGGCCGGTCGGTCAAATCTCAGCAGTCAGATCCGTTAAAGTTTTTCATCAGAACTTCAGGTACGGGATTTTTTCATCATTGATAAGACCAACAAGCAAGCTGAACCAGCTCGGGAAAAGGCTTTGCCAAGAACAGGGAGGGCTGCAACATCTTGTGTTTGAATAATCTAACAAGAGTGACCAGACCGGCCAGGCTAATATGCCAAGGTGAGAGGGCAGTCAGCACTTGGGAAGCTGCTCCCACTGACCTGAGAAAGGGAAAACTTACAACTGCTTAAGCAGATTTAGACAACAAAATAACTGGAGCAATCTCTTGCTGGAATGAAGCAGTAGAACACTTGTACAATCCCTAGAGGCAAACAGTGCTCTTAACCAGAGGTGACTGTGGCAATGCAGGCCACCAACACACTGCAAAACAACTTGTATTTAACAGTGAAACATCCCCAAGGCACTTCATAGGAGCATTATGTGGAAAAGAATTTGACACCAAGTCACACAAGTAGAAATTAGAACAAGTGACCAAAAGCTTGACCAAAGAGGTAGGTTTTAAGGAGCGTCTTGAAGGAGGAAAGAGAGGTAGAGTGGCAGAGAGGTTTAGGCAGGGAATTCCAGAGCTTGGAGTCTAAGGCAACAAAAGGCACGGCCACCAATGGTTGAGCAATTATAATCAGGGATGCTCAAGAGGGCAGAATTAGAGGAGCGTAGACATCTCAGGAGGTTGTGAGGCTGAAGGAGGTTACAGAGATAGGGAGGGGCTATCCTTGGAGGAATTTGAAAATAAGGATGAGAATTTTGAAATCAAGGTGTTGCTCAACCAGAAGCCAACAAAGACCGGTAATCAGGACTGGTAAAGGGCCAGGACAGTCTAGCTTCTAAGCCAAGACTGTTACATAACAAAAAAATTAAAATCAGGTATGTAATGCAAGTGTTACACTCAACTTCAGCTGACAGAACCTCCCTTTACCAAGGATGGGCACATTGCACCGACCCCTGCACATGCCCCACAAGGATCATTATCACTCCTCATTGAAAATTACACTCCCAGAAAACCAACCGTTTAATTATTCAGTTATTAAAGCAGACAACATTTGAGGAAAACTAATTACCTGTGTCCATCGCTAAGCAAAGACCCAAACCTCTGGAGGGTAAGCCATTACGTAGGAGTAATTCTGTGCCTGCAGGTAAATCGATATCTAATTGGGAGGGAGGGAGAGTGCCGTTAGAGGCCATTTTGCAACAGTGAGACAAGTCAGAGTTGGTCAAATCTCAGCAGTCAGATCCGTTATGTTTTTCATCAGAACTTCAGGTTCGGGATTTGTTCATCATTGATAAGACCAAGAACCCAGAGAACAAAGCCACCGAGCATCCATACAAGCGTTACATTTCATTTATGCCCAACTTCACCCCCACATCTCCCTCGCTATCATGTGGAATGTTTAATAAAAAATAGTCAACTAAGGGCGAGAGAAGAGGCAGGAAAGGTGAAAAAGTCTTGGATTTATACAGCACCTTTTATGACCACTGGATGTCTCAAAGCACTTTACAGCCAATGAAGTACTTTTGGAGTGGTCACTGTTATAATGTGGGAAACGCGGCAGCCAATTTGCACACAGACAGCAATGTGATAATGACCAGATAATCTGTTTTGGTGATGTTGAGGGATAAATATTGGCCAGGACACCGGGGATAACTCCCCTGCTCTTCTGCGCAATGCCGCCATGGGATCTTTTACACCCACTTGAGGGGGCAGACGGGACCTCGGTTTAATGTCTCATCCGAAAGTGCAGCATTCCCCCAGCACTGCACTGGAATGTCAGTCTAGATTTATGTGCTCAAGTTCCCGGAGTGGGACTCTGACCCAGGCGAGAGTGTGTGCTGCCCATGGAGTCACAGCGAGGTGAAGAGACATGTGCCAAAGACACTGGTGGCACTGCAGATGAGTGTGCAAGAATGCAGAAAAATGACTTTCACCATTAATGAGTTCAGGGTTAACTAGAATTTGATTGGAGGAGCACAGGCTTCTGCAGGTGATGAGGAGCATGGATTAGGATTTCACGGCAATGGGAGGGGATTAGGGTATAACCAGGCTATGCTCAAAGGATGGAAAATGCAGCCTGGGTGAGACTGAAGGAATACCAGAGTTAGGAAGGTCACTTGCAGATTGAGCAAGAGTCAAAGGCTGCAGATCACTGGTACAGCCCATTGTGCCGGACCTTGTTCTGTGTGCTACCTTTTGAAACAAACAGGGCTGCAGTGCCCAGCCAAATCTATATAAACTTAAGAGATCATAGGGACAAAACTGTACGTCAACTCTGGGAAATGGTCAGAATTAGACCACCCACAAGGCACTAGGTTGTATTGCACATGTCCTGCTGTCAGTTGGAAACACAAGGGTCAACGCCCAATTTAGGCTCAACACTGCAATGCAGTACTGAAGGAGTGCTGCATTATCAGATGTAATATTCTATTAAGCCATTAAAACTGAGGCCCATTCAAAAGGTGTAAAAAACTCAGTACGATTAAGAGGATAAATTTATCAACAAAAAAGTGAAAGGGCTAGGACAGATTTAAAAAAAAAGGAATACAGATAAATAAAAAAGGCCACAGGGAAACACAAGAACATAAGAAATAGATACAGGAGTAGGCCATACGGCCCCTTCGAGCCTGCTCCACCATTAAATAAGATCATGGCTGATCTGATCACGGGATCAACTCCATTTCCCAGTCCACTCCCCATAACCCCTTATTGATTAAGAAATGGTCTATTTCTGTCTTAAATTTATTCAATGTTTAACAGAGATCAAACAGGGCACAATAAACACACGTTCTTTCTCTGCAATAGTTTGGGCACTGCTGCAGCTGCTACAAATGGCCCTTTCCCTCTGAAAAAGAGGAACTTCCATTAATAGCTGCTGTAAAACACTGCACGGGCAGGATCAAGCTTGAATGATGGCTCACCCCAAAAAGCTTCATAACATTGATTATAGATCAAAGGTAACTGGTCACTTGGGCAAGATACCTGAAGCTACACCCGAGTGGCCATAGGGGAAGGAAGGAGAAAACATTGCAACTATGTTAAAAACATGAATGATTTTCACATACCTATGCTCAGAGTCCTGACTTCCAGTCTGTATAGTCATTGTGCCCACACACCTAGAAGCACACAGAAAAAACCCCAGCTATTTAAAAGTGCCTCAAACCAGGCTGGCAGTTGTGAAGTCAGCAGACAATGGTTGGTCAAATCTCAGCAGTCAGATCCGTATGCTTTCTCATCAGACTTTCAGGTTCAGGATTTGTTTCATCATTGACAAGACCAAGTACCAATATGCTAGAAGCTCGATGGGGGGGAAAATGACCTTTGCACACATTACATTAAGTACAGACACCCTGGTATAACAGCCCAAGATTTGAATGGACTGGTTCAGAACCCCAGCAATCCAATCCATCTTATGCAGCCACAGCACTTATACACCTTTCTCCACTTTTATGCTGAGATGTGGCTCCAGATAGGGTCCCTGGAAACTGTTGCCCGAAACCTTGAAAATAATCGCCATTCTGAACTTTTGCACGGGCTCTTTCAACAGGTAATGGTGACAATAGAAGCACATGCAGGAAATAAAGTAAGCAGTTTGATGGAGGAGTTAAGTGACATTTACTACAGATTACATGGGAAAAGAGAAAGTAGTCAATTGAGAACTACGTGGTGTAAAATTCTAGAGCAGGGAGTTCTCAATGGAGAACGGTCCTTCCTCATGACACCACCAAAAAAGCTCAACTGCTCATTTCATTTAAACTTGGGATCTTGCTGTGCATGTGGGCCAGAACATGTCAGCAAGCAGCTGCATGTGGGAATGGACTGGGACATCCCATTGGCAGGTGTATATTATGTGGTTCCTGAGTAGATAGAAAGGACCGGTTTCCCTTGGCAGAGGAGTCAACAACCAGGAGGCATAGATTTAAAGTACTTGGTCGGAGGGTTAGAGGGGAAATTTCTTCACCCAGAGGGTTGTGGGGGTCTGGAACTCACTGCCTGAAAGGGTGGTAGAGGCAGAAACCCTCACATTTAAAAAGTACATTGATGTGCACTCGAAGTGCTGTAACCTACGGGGCTACGGACCCAGAGCTGGAAAGTGGGATTAGGCTGGATAGCCCTTTGTCGGCCAGTGCGGACACGATGGGCCAAAATGGCCCCTTTCCGTGCTGTAAATTTCTATGATTCTGCGAAGGGTGGAGAACCAGGACACAGATTTAAAGCGATTGGGGAAAGAACCAAAGGCGACATAAGGGAAATGTTATTTTACGCAGCGAGTGGTTAGGATCTGGAATGCTCTGCTCGATAGGGTGGTGGAGGCAGACTCAATCGTGGCTTTCAAAAGGGAGTTGGATCAGTAGCTGAAGGCAGAGAGTGCAGGGCTCCGGGGAGTGGGACTGGCTGTAAACACTGCCTGACTGTATCCCGGGACACAACACACACCGCGGCCCGGCCACTGACACTGAGTAAGCGGCCTTCCCGGTCCGCCCGGGGACAGGGCATGGGAGCTCACACCGACAGGGAGTGGCTGCAGGCCCCGCGGACACAGATATTACCCCCAGGTCCCGGGACACAGATATAGATTATAGATCTCGATCTCGCGCGCTCGCGCTCTCTCTCTCTCTCTCTCTCCCCCTCCCCCGCTCCCCGCTCCCTCACTCACCGCTCGCTCCCCGGGACAAAGGCCGAGCCCAATGGCCGCCCGCCTTATATACCCGGCCCGCCTCTGGGTACCGCGCCTGCGCGCTGGGGACTGTGGGCGGGGCCCTGCTCCTGTCCCCGGGGGGTCCTGCCTGCTCCTGCCCCGGGGAGGCCCTGCCCCTGACCCAGTGGGGGGCGGGGTACTGTCTGACTGCAGTCTGACCACCAGCAGGTCGGCCCAAGCTCTCATTCTGCTCCCAAACCTGCTTTATTCTGTTTGGGGAGCATTTTAAATAGGATCACGATTCGATGTATATTTATTATGGAACTGGGAGTCAGCAGTATAAAATGTTAATGAACTTAAGAAATAGGAGCCGGAGTAGGCCATTCAGCCCCTCGAGCCTGCTCCGCCATTTATTACGATCATGGCTGATCATCGACCTCGACGTCACCTTCCCGCCCGATCCCCATATCCCTTCATTCCACGAATATCAATCTCAGCATCCACAGCCCTTTGGGGTAGACTATTCCAAAGATTCACCACCACCTGACTGAAGAAATTCCTCCTCATCTCAGTTTTAAATGGGTGGCCCCTTATTCGAAAACTCTGTCCCCCTAGTTTTAGTTTCCCCTATGAGTGGAAATATCCTCTCTGCATCCACCTTGTCGAGGGTTGGTGACCAGATAGCACAGAAAGCTTGAGCAGGTTGGGCCTATACTCATTGGAGTTTAGAAGACTGATGGGTGATCTTATTGAAATGTATAAGATTCTGAGGGGGCTTGAGAGAGTAGATGCAGAGAGGATGTTTCCCCTCATGGGGGAATAGAAACATAGAAAATAGATGCAGGAGTAGGCCATTCGGCCCTTCGAGCCTGCACCACCATTCAATAAGCTCATGGCTGATCATTTTTGCAATTTCAGTACCCCTTTCCTGCTTTCTCTCCATACCCCTTGATCCCTTTAACCGTAAGGGCCACATCTACGGCCAGATCAGCCATGATCTTGTTGAGTGGCGGAGCAGGCTCGAGGGGCTAGATGGCCTACTCCTGTTCCTAATTCTTATCTAACTCCCTTTTGAATATATCTAACGAACTGGCCTCAACAACTTTCTGTGGTCGAGAATTCCACAGGTTCACAACTCTCTGAGTGAAGAAGTTTCTCCTCATCTCGGTTCTAAATGGCTTACCACTTATCCTTAGACTGTGACCCCTGGTTCTGGACATCCCCAACATCGGGAACATTCTTCCTGCATCTAACCTGTCTAATCCCGTCAGAATTTTATATGTTTCTATGAGATCCCCTCTCATTCTTCTAAATTCCAGTGAATATAAGCCGAGTCGATCCAGTCTTTTTTCATATGTCAGTCCTGCCATCCCGGGAATCAGTCTGGTGAACCTTCGCTGCACTCCCTCAATAGCAAGAATGTCCTTGTTCAGATTTGGAGACCAAACTGCACACAATACTCAAGGTGTGGCCTCACCAAGGCCCTGAACAACTGCAGTAAGATCTCTCTGCTCCTATACTCAAACTCTCTCGCTATGAAGGCCAGCATGCCATTTGCCTTCTTCACCGCCTGCTGTACCTGCATGCCAACTTTCAATGACTGATGTACCATGACGCCCAGGTCTCGTTGCACCTCCTCAATTCCTAATCTGTCACCATTCAGATAATATTCCGCCTTCCTGTTTTTGCCATCAAAGTGGATAACCTCACATTTATCGACATTATACTGCATCTGCCATACATTTGCCCACTCAGCTAACCTGTCCAAGTCACTTTGCAGTCTCTTAGCATCCTCCTCACAGCTCACACTGTCACCCAGCTTAGTGTCATCTGCAAACTTGGAGATATTACATCTAGAACTAGGGGGCATAGTTTCAGAATAGGGGGTCGTCCATTTAAAACAGGTAAGAGGAGTAATTTCTTCTCTCAGAGGGTGGTGAATCTGTGGAATTCTCTGCCCCAGAGAGCTGAATATATTTAAGGTGGAGATAGACAGATTTTTGAGCGATAAGGGAGTGAAGGGTTATGGGGAGCGGGCAGGGAAGTGGAGTTCAGGCCAAGATCAGGTCAGCCATGATCTTATTGAATGGTGGAGCAGGCTCGAGGGGCCAGGTGCCCTCCTCCTGCTCCTATTTCTTTTGTTCTTACTTAAGATAATTGGCAAAAGAACCAGAGGGGTGATGAGGAGGATTCTTTATATGCAGCGAGACGTTATTATCCAGAATGCACTGCCCGACAGGGTGGTAGAAGCAGATTCAACCAAAGCTTGCAAAAGGGAATTGGATTAATACTCGAAAAGGAGAAACTTGCAGGGCTTTGGGGAAGGACCAGGGACATGGGGTTAAAAGGATAGCTCCTTTAACGTGCAGGCACAGGCACTCCCTATCAGTTGAAACAAAGTCGTCGACACTTTTGATTCCTCCATATCCAGTTGTTCCTGTAGGGATGATTTGAGGGAGATGTTTCTGTGCTCGATAGAGTTAAGATGATATCCCACACAGTGGTCCTTGTGACCTCAGTGGTGGCTCAGGATATAACTGCATGGTAAAAACACCCATCCCATTGTAAACATAAGAACATAGGAAATAGCAGCAGGAGTAGGTCATTTGGCCCTTCGAGCCTGCTCCGCCATTTAATAAGATCATGGCTGATCTGATCTTGGCCTCAACCCCACTTCCCTGCCCGCTCCCCATAACCCTTTATTCCCTTATCGCTCAAAAATCTCTCTATCTCCACCTTAATTCCATTCAGTGCAGAAGACTTTTCATGCAACCCATGCATACTAAAGTCTAGTCATGGCTCAGACCACCTGAGTGATAGTTTAGAACCAGTAGATTGTGTCTTATTGTTTTGTCACCGTATTCCACCCTTACACCTTGGTATGTTTGCCTGTCAGTGGATTTTCTTCAAACTTAAGCAAGGGTTTGTCCCACAGTTAAACCGTTTCACAATGCACGTATCTGAAGAGCATGGGGTGGAAATTCGGTCGGAGGCTAATTAGGGCGCTAATGGTGGCGGGACGGTAAATCTTTACGCCAGGAAATGGTTTGCGTCTGCAGCCACAAAATTCACCAGCTGGGCCCTGAGTGTGGGGCGGAGCGCTAAGGGAGGCGTGGCACTAGGCCGGCTGAGCAAATGAAAATCCCCAGCTTGACAGCCGGCCTCGGAGCGACCTAAGAGAGGCTTCCATGGGGAAAAAAAAATCGCCAAAAACCCACAACAAACTTTCCCAGTACCTTGCTCACCCCATGTCAAGATAAATCGCAAAAATAAAAATAAAACAATCACACTTGCGTCGTGTATTCATTCCTCCCTCACCGCCGCTGGAACAGCTTGGACCGCCTGCTTTCCCAGGCGGTCCCACCAGGGCGCGCTATGGGGCACTGCAGGGTCAGCGCCAAACAAAAATGATCGCGTTATCGCAACCGAGGGCGTTGCACGCCGGCTTGACGCTCCCGGACGGTACTGTTCCGCGCCCCCGCAAAACCGGCACCAAATTTCCCGGCCGGGGCGCTGGAAGCTGGGCGCCTGCCCAGAACTTATTTGCCTATCCATTACCGCCTCTTCGGGGCGCCAATAATGGCGCAAGCCCAACGAAAATCCAGCCCCTGGTGTGTCACTCAGTGAGGTAATGACAGTGCTAACGCTTCCTTTAGACAGAGTGGAATGATGCTGCCCGTAACATTTCTCACGGTATACCAGAGAAGGCAGTACATTGCTGCATTGCAATAAAACTACAAGCAGCCATATTTTCTCCATTGCTCACAGCACCTGAACTACTTCACTGTAAATATTCCTGGAAAGAACTCTCAGAAAGTTGAGAGGCTATCAGTAGATATTAATGATCAATGAATTTAAAACAAATATCAGGAACAATCTCTTCATTCAAAAACACCAAATGCTTGAAAGGGTTTTGTGCCTGGTACAGATGTCTGCATTGATTTGAATGTGCGATTATATTAACATGGTGAAACTGTGTGCTTAATTTCAATCATTAATTCATTTCCAGACCACAAGAATGAAAATGACAAATAGTAATGAGAAATGTCATTCACAGTAACAGATTCTGACATCCATATTTATCAAGTGTTTGCTGCCTTTGAGTTGCTGTGACTGGGTGTGTCAAATTGGGCATTAAAATAACTCATTATAGAAACACTCGCCATTTCTCAGGTCACTGTTGCGGCTATGGATAGACTGTCTAAAGGTGATGATAGTTAACAGACAGCCGAGGCGAATCTATTCCCTGAGTAGGTCATGGTTGTAAGGACTAACTTAATTGCACAGTATTTTAATTCAACGTACAAATATATCAAAACGGAAGGATGGGAAGAGACCAGCTGGTTTATTAGGTCTGTCCGATACTGTTAGGGTGCAACTTATGCACGGCACGACCCACACACAACAGGCAACCCTTCCCCCAACCAACTCCCTACCTCAACCAACCCCCTCCCTCAACCAACCTCCCCAACCCTCCCTCCAACCAACCCTCCCCCAACCCCCTCCCCAACCAACCCCCTCAATCCTCCCAACTCCTCCCCGCAACCAACCCTCCCCCTACCCCCTTCCTCAATCAACCCCACCAAACCCCTCCCCTCAACCAAGCCCCTCCCTCAACCAACCCCCCAACCAACACCCTCCAATCAACTCCCCCAACCCGCTCCCTCAACCCTCCCCCCAACCAACCCCCCAACCCCCTCCCTCAACCAATCCCCCCAACTCCCCAATCCCTCTCCCCCCTGCAATGCCCCCCGTTTCACTGTTTTTTACCGCAGCTGTGGTTGAGGCCGCCTCTTTTGCGAAATTCCGCTCTGTTGTTTTTTATTCGAATCGGGAAGTTGGGGATGGTGAGGGGGGTGAGTAAACGAGGGGCAAATACGGGATGGTGGCAGCACCTGAGGGGCGTAAGTTGGGGGCGGTGTGCAGTGACCATGGCGATGACGTCATCATAGCGCCAAGTCATCACGGCTCACCCTTCATAAAGGGGAAAGCCTCCGCGATTATAAAACTTTGGCCCACCGGGCCACCAGGGAGAATTTCGACTGGGCCAGCGGCCTGGCACCCAAGAGGGGGAGCCAGGCTGCCTGTTGGCGGCCCGGCCGAACCCGGGGGGCATAATTGTCGGGCTGACCTGGCAGGCGGCCAACAAAAACAACATGGCGGCAGCGGCAGTGCGCCCTCCCCTTTAAGGGAAGCCGCACTGCCGCTGCAGAAGTCCTCAGCCTCACTGGACCACAGGGAAAAACAGGTTTTGGCACCGCCGGACAGGCTGAAGAATTCCCGAGGGGAATGTCGCCGTCGGGGGATAGATTGGCGGTGTGCACGGTGATGACGCGCTTAACACGGATCGGCAGCAGCAGAGCGGTAAGGGGGGGATCGGGGCACCGCCGGGAAAACTCGGGAGTGCAATTGGGCTCGCAGCGGCCATTCCACGAAAAGTTGGGGGGTGGGGGAGGTGCGACGGTTTGCGGGGAGGTGGGGGAACGGATTGCGGAGGGGAAGCAAAGTATCGCGGGGAGGGGCGGCCATGGATCGCGGCGAAGGGGGGGCAATGGATCGCGGGAAGGGTGGGGGCCATGGATTATGAGGAGGGGGCTATGGATCGTGGGGAGGGGGGTCATGGATCACGGGAAGGGGTGGCAAAGGGGGGCGATGGATCGCGGGGAGAGTGGGGGCCATGGATCGTGAGGAGGGGGCCATGGATCGCGGGGAGGGGGGGTGCATGGATCATGAGGAGGGGGGGCGAAACGGGGCGATGGATCGCGGGGTGGGTGGGGGCCATGGATCATGAGGAGGGGGCCATGGATCACGGGGAGGGGGGGTGGCATGGATCGTGAGGAGGGGACATGGATCGCGGGGAGGGGGGGGGGGCATGGATCGCAGGCGCCTCCTATTAGCTGCAGGCTTTTCCACGGCCGATGATTGGCCGGTGCAACATTTAAAATGGAAATAAAATAAGAGGCACACAGACTCATGAAAATATTTAAAAGACCAACCTGCCTCCTGGGAGCAAGTTGGTTTCCCACTAATATTCCCTCTGAGTTTGGTTTGGCCCGCACGGCCCCTTTAACAAGGCATTCAAAATTCCCCGCATGTGCGATGTTTCTATTTAAAAGCCAGCTCACTGTCTGTGTGCGCCTACTGAGCGCAGCTTAAAGAGAACGTCATTACCAACCCCGTCCTGCTTCCGTTAAGACCGGAAGTGGGTGGGTACAGGTTTGAGATTGTTATCAAAAATCAAAAAGCTTAAAGCTAGCCTGCACCTCTTAAAGGCAGTCCACACCGCTTAAAGGCGAGCTGCCTTCTGGTGATCAAAAATGTTAAAACTGCTTCAGCGCAAACAAAATGTCTCAACAAGCCAGGGAAATAGCACCCAGGGTCTAGGACACCACACTCGAGGTCTTTGTGCAGAAGGTGAACCATCAAAAAGAGGTCCTCTACCCACAGTGGGTCAGGAGGCTTTACAGAAAGAAGGTTGTGGGACCAGATTGCCGAGGCGGTCAAAGCCAGCAGTGCTACCCACAGGATGTGGCTCCAGTGCCCAAAGACATTTCATAACTGTTAAGTCCTGACTCTAATGTACTGACTTACATAAGACACATGCTGAAGTCAAGGTCACTCAGGACCTGCACCTTTAATTCCAGCTCTCCAGTGCTGTACTTGCCTGAGACCTCCCGTTATATACCTCAGTGGGACAGGTATGGAGTGTCTCCTGCAAGTGCACCCCTGGTGGTAAGGTATGCTTATTGTTACAGGTCATATCCAGTTACAGTCATATATAGCATGGTAAGATACAGTTATATACAGAAATGTGAGATACATGACATCACCCTCCCCCAAGGTCTTATTGCCGATACAGATTCAGTCTCTCAGGTGGTCTGCACTCTCGCGTGGAGCGTCTTAGTTGTGGTTCAGTTGTTTGCCTTGGTGCCTGTTTTTCGTTCGGTGTGATTGCTGGTATCTCGCCTGGGCTGTCTGTTTCGTTCGGTGTGATTGCTGGTATCTCGCCTGGGCTGTCTGTTGAGACTGCCCTTTCCTCAGGTTGTTCCACCTGTCTGTCCACCAGATGTGGCGTGAGTTCCACATTGTAGTCTGCCTCTGGTTCTTCAGTGTTATCAGTGAATCTACATTTTACTTGGTCTACATGCCTCCGGCAGGTTTGGCCATTGTCCATTTGTACAACCAGTAGCCTGTATCCCTCTTTGTCTGTTACTGTCCCTGCAATCATTTGGGACCCCGGCCATAGTTTAGCACAAACACTTTGTCCCCTATCTCATTCCACCTCCCCCTCGAATTTCGGTCATGGTACTCAGTTAGCTTTTGACGCTTAGCCTCAACAATTTCATGCATGTCTGAGAGGATTAACGAGAGCCTGGTCTTTAAGGTTCGTTTCATCAATAGTTGCGCGGGGGGAACCCCAGTCAACGAATGCGGACGAGATCTGTATGCCAGCAGCAGTCGCGACAGGCGGCTCTGCAGCGTGGGACCTTGGATTCTGAGCATGCCTTGTTTAATGATCTGCACTGCTCACTCCGCCTGGCCATTGGAGGCCGGCTTGAAAGGTGCCGTCTTAACGTGATTTATACCGTGGTTAACTATAAAATCGTGAAATTATGCGCTGGTGAAGCACGGACCATTATCACTGACCAATATGTCAGGAATGCCGTGTGTTGCAAACATGGTTCTAAGGCTCTCCACAGTGGTGGAGATGGTGCTTGAATTTAAAATGGTGCACTTGATCCATTTTGAAAATGCATCAACGACTACGAGGAACATTTTGCCCATGAATGGGCCCACATAGTCTACATGCACCCACGACCATGGTTTGGTGGGCTAGGGCCAGGAGCTTAGGGGGGCCTCCCTGGGGGCATTGCTGAGTTGGGCACAAATGGTGCACCGACGGACGCAGAGCTCCAAGTCCGCGTCAATGCCAGGCCACCAGACATGAGATCTGGCTATGGCCTTCATAAGGACGATCCCGGGTGCTCGCGATGGAGCTCCCGGACAAATGCCTCCCTGCCTCGTAAGGGCAGTCTGCCTGTAGTGAGAGTTCATGCATGCGCCTATGGAAGGGTTTGACCTCCTCGGGGCAGGCATTGCGAGCCTCTGCCCAGTCACCGGTTAAAAAGCATCTTTTAACTAGAGATAACATGGGGTCGCTGGTCGTCCAGGCTCTGATTTGGCGAGCTGTCATAGGTGAACCTGTGGATTCAAAGACATTGATTGTCATGACCATCTCACAGTCCTGTTCGTCGGACCCTTCTGTGGTCGCCAGGGGTAGCCTGCTAAGCGCTTCGGCACAGTTGTCTGTGCCTGGTCTGTGCCTTATCGTGTAGTCATAAGCCGCCAGCACGAGTACCCACTGCTGAATGCGCGCCGAGGCATTTGCGTTGATTGCCTTGCACTCGGAAAGTAGGGATGTGAGGGGTTTGTGGTCGGTTTCTAACGCAAACTTGGACTGAAAAGGTATTGTTGCATCTTTTTGACACCGTACACGCACGCGAGCGACTCCTTCTCAACCATACCATACCCGCGCTCTGCTCGCGAAAGTGACCTGGAGGCATAAGCAACGGGCTACAATTTACCCGCATCATTGACGTGCTGTAAAACGCACCCGACCCCGTACGCTGACGCATCACACGTAAGGACTAACTTTTTACCTGGGTCAAAAAAGGCTAAAACACTCTTGGAACATAGAGGGTTGCGTGCTTTATTGAAGGCGCGTTCTTGGGCATTCCCCCAAAACCAATCGCACCCCTTTCTGAGTAGCATGTGGAGATGCTCCAGCAGTGTGCTCAAGTTCTGCATAAAGTTCCCAAAGTAATTGAGTAGCCCGAGAAAGGCGCGCAGTTCTGAGACATTCCGAGGCCTGGGTGCCTTCAGTTTTGGATTCGGTTGGGCGGATTCCATCAGCGGCAATCCTTCTGCCCAAAAATTCAACCTCAGGCGCGAGAAACAGACACTTGGATTTCTTAACTCTTAGGCCTACCTGATCCAATCGACTCAGTACTTCCTCAAGATTGCGGAGATGAGAGTCGGTGTCCCTGCCCGTAATGAGTATTTCATCTTGAAACACAACCGTCCCCGGGATGGACTTGAGCAGACTTTCCATGTTGCGCTGGAATATAGCAGCTGCCGACCTGATTGGGCATCGATTGCACACAAAAAGGCCTCGATGTGTGTTGATGGTGGTGAGTAGCTTAGACTCTTCGGTCAGTTCTTGCGTCATATACGCAGATGTGAGGTCAAGTTTCGAGAAAAGTTTTCCTCCAGCCAACGTGGCAAATAGGTCCTCCGCTCTGGGCAGCAGGTATTCGTCCTGTAGGGAGACTCTGTTTATGGAAGACTTGTAATCCCTACAGATTCGCATGGATCCATCAGGCTTCATGACGGGGACGATGGGGCTTGCCCAGTCGCTGAATTTCACGGGAGAAATCATGCCTTCCCGCAGAAGCCGGTCCAGTTCGTTTTCAATCTTTTCCCTCATCACATAAAGCACAGTTCTAGCCTTGTGATGGACCGGTCTGGCATTCTGTGTGATGCAGATTCTAACTTTAGCCCCTTTGAAGGTGCCCACACCTGGCTGAAAGAGATGTTCAAAACAGCTTAGAACTGTTGAGCAGGAGGTCTGTTCCTCTGACGACAAGGCGTGAACATCATCCCATTTCCAATTAAGTTCTGCTCGCCAGCTTCTCCCCAACAGGGCTGGGAGATCCCCGGGGACAATCCACAGGGAAAGTCGGTTCACCATCCCTTTGTGTGTGACCGAGAGCATGGCGCTGCCAAGGACTGAGATGATTTCTTTAGTATGGGTCCTTAGTTTGGTGTCGATCTTTGTGAGTTTTGGTCTGTTGCTTTTGTGCGGCCACAGCTGTTCAAATTGTTGGACGCTCATGAGGGATTGACTGGCCCCCGTGTCCAGTTCCATGTTGACGGGTATCCCGTTGAGCAGAACCCTTATCATAATTGGAGGCGTCTTGGTGTAAGAACAGTGGACATTGATCGTGTTAACCCACTGTACCTCAGCGTCCCGTGCACTGTTCCAACCGTCTTCTGGTCCGCTTTCCGACCCTTCCGATTCGTAACCAGCCGAGCTACTGTTTTTCTACACATGCGAGCCAGATGCCCTGTGTAGTTGCAGTTTCTGCAAACGGCATGCTGAAATCGACACACCCTGGTTGAGTGCCTTCCCCCACATCTCCAACACAGACCGTTTCCATTGTTTCCGAAGGATGAGCTGCATCTGGCTGATCTCCCTTGAGCTTCTCTCAGTCTGTAGTTGATTGCTCGCATTGTGGGTTGATGAGGTGTGATCGGCTGTTCATGTGGCCCTTGATTTTGATGGCTTCTGGCGCCACTGTCTGCTGTTGAAGGCCTGCTCTCCTGCCTTTGTCTGTGTGTGGGGGTAGCGGTTTGTTTCACAATGTGAACCCCTTGTTCCGATGCCTCGTTGGTTGTCGTACCCGAAGCATAGATCAGCCTCGTTTCTTCTTCGCCTGCCAAGAACGTCTGTGCGACCAGTGCTGCTGCCTCTAGAGTCAAGTTCTTAGTCTCTATAAGCTTTCGGAATATGCCTGTGTGGCCTATTCCTTCAATAAAAATGTCTCTCAGTACTTCTCTCCTTAGTTCATCGGTGAACTCACATGAACTAGCCAGCCTCCGAAGTTCCGCCATGAAGTCGGGTATGCTTTGGCCCACACAGCGTCTGTAGTTGTAGAACCTGTGTCTGGCCATGTGTAGGCTGTTCGCTGGCTTTAGGTGGTCTCTCACCAGTGTGCTCAACTCCTCAAACGACTTGCTTGCTGGTTTCTCGGGTGCCAGCAGGTCTTTCATTAAAGCGGATGTTTTTGAGTCACAGCTGGTCAAGAGATGGGCTCTTCTCTTGTCTGCCTTATCGTCGCCCAGCCAGTCTTTGGTCACAAAGCTTTTCTGGAGCCTTTCTATAAAGTCATCCCAATTGTCTCCAGCATTGTATTTCTCATCTGAGCTGTTGGTAGCCATTCTGTGGATTCTGTGATCCCGTAACTCGTCGCCACTGTTAAGTCCTGACTCTAATGTGCTGACTTACACGAGACACATGCTGGAGTCAAGGTCACTCAGGACCTGCACCTTTAATTCCAGCTCTCCAGTGCTGCACTTGCCTGAGACCTCCCTTTATATACCTCAGTGGGACAGGTATGGAGTGTCTCCTGCAAGTGCACCCCTGGTGGTAAGGTATGCTTATTGTTACAGGTCATATCCAGTTACAGTCATGTATAGCATGGTAAGGTACAGTTATTTACAGTAATGTGAGATACATGACAATAACCACAAACATGAGGTTAATATCAGTGAATGCATCTTCAAAAGGGTGAGAAAGCAATTTGTGAGGAAGACACAAAAAATCTGCAAACGGATATAGACAGGCTAAATGAATGGGCAAAAATTTGGCAGACGGAATACAATGTGGGAAAATGTGAGGTTATCCACTTTGGCAGAATGAAATCACCAAATTTATGGAGCACTTGAATTTATGTATAAATATGTTGAGCTATAGTATATCACCAGTGTGCTTGGTGAAACGGGACAAGAGGTAGCGAGTCGATCCATGATTAAGAGGACTTGAGGACTTGCTCGAGCAAGGCTGCACAATTAAACAGTAAAGGATACACTGTGTGGATAGCAACATGGCTTACAGCTGAAGTCTGATAAAATGAACCACAATAAATGACTTACAGCTAAAGTCTGAAAAAATTAACCACAATATGCTTGCCTTACAGAATTAACATGAGCATGTTACCTTAAGAAAACATGCTATCGGACAAGGCCATCTGGCAAGAACAAAGGGCGATTGTTACAGCAACGAAGTTGCAAGAATAGATAAGAGGAAGACCCCACTGACAGAAAGAACTGAAAATAAGCTTACAAGAAGAAACAAGATTAACCGCAAATATAGGGAATAGCGTAAGATGTCACGTGGGATAGGTTACGGAAGTGATGGACTGTTAAATGTATTAATATGAAATTCGTTAACATCTCTGTGGAGTTGGATCTGAGAGCGGTCTCAGAATGTTCTCCCCAGGCCTGTAAATAAAGACCGTTTTGAACCTCCAATCGAAGTCTGTCATCTCTACTAGTCAGGGCGTTGACTTTGTATTTCACTTAGTCCGAACAGAGGGGTGTCAAGGCTAAGCGTCGACCTTGTACTTCATTAGGTCCACTCAGCTTACATCACAGAAATAATAGAAAAACAAATTATAATTTAAATGGAGAAAAATTGCAAAATGCTGCAGTACAGAGGGACCTGGGGGTCCTTGTGCATGAAACACAAACAGTTAGTATGCAGGTACAGCAAGTAATCAGGAAGGCAAATGGAATGTTGGCCTTTATTGCAAAGGGGGATAGAGTATAAAAGCAGAGAAGTCCTGCTACAACTGTACAGGGTATTGGTGATGCCACACCTGGAGTACTGCGTACAGTTTTGGTCTTCTTATTTAAGCAAGGGTATACTTGCATTGGAGGCTGTTCAGAGAAGGTTCACTAGGTTGATTCCGGGGATGAGGGGGTTGACTTATGAAGACGGGTTGAGTAGGTTGGGCTTTTTGGAAATGTACCACACGGTACTTTTGTGCCCTTTTTAATATAAAACAAAATGGAATCCTGGTCCTTCCAGGAATTTCTGCAACAAGCAGTCGGCTGGCATAAACAGCTAAACCTGGCTTGAAATGGCTGATAGCCACCAGACAGCTGGGAGGCAAGTCCTGCTGAGACAAGTACCCTCCCCCCGCCCATGGTGCTCTCCTATTGTCTATACGGCACCATTTCCACTCCACCCCACCCTTTTTGAAATACTCAAACCACCAGCCATTATCTCTTGTACAGACCTCATCCATTTGATGCAAAAAGATAACTGACCATGAAACTGGACAATCCTGACACAATGCAATGAAGGTAATAGCTCATTACCACACTCTCATTGAGTGATGGCCAGCTGGCCAACTAATAACCCTGACAAAAGGAAATATCTGGAAACCACATCAGGACAAGGATATAGTAATTAACTCTTTATCTATATTCACTGACTGCGAGACAGAGCCAATACACAGGGAGAGGCCATAATTTGGGTTTTACTGTATAAATATCTCATGAAATTGTACCATTTCGAAGGTGTTCACTTAGCCATTGACTGAGTGTGACCTTTCCCTTGCTAGCAAGTAAATTAAAGAAACTTCTGCCAGAGCTGAAGGTGTCTGAGTCATTTATTGGAGGTCGCGATTTCGACAGTTACTTCTTCGAGGTTCCACCGAGATTGCATACTCTCTGCCCTGTGAGTAAAACGGATACAGGCATAGTGCCTCTCCAGTGAAAGGCTTCAGTGGCCAAAACAAGGTGAGCCTTTTGCTCACAAGAGGTTTCTTCACTGTTGAATCGCATATGTAATCTGTTGTCCACAGGGGAGGTACTGCAATCAACGAGACTCGACATTTAAAAGCTAAAGTTATTTTTTATGATCATTTCTTTCTCAGCTCGTAGGCAGAAGAGATCTGGTTCTGGAAATATCTTGAAACAGCCCGGGGAAGGTTTCAGTAGGAAAAGGTAAAAAAGAGCGCTAATCGATCGAAGGTTCTTATGTGATAAGAGTTAAGGTAATGGGACCAAAAGTTTTATAAGTTTTATTAGGATAAGTTAAGGACTCGGTCTGTAATGGCGTACAACGCAGACTGAGAATTGATTATTTGTTTAGATAGAGTGTAAGGTTATGATTTGTGTACTCGCGTGAGTATTGTTTGTCCTAGTTGTCCTTGTTACACTGTTGTGTGCAATACCTTTGTGTGACATTGCAATTAGAGAAACGGGAAGAGTCACTCGGGAAAATTGTGATTTGGAAAAACAAGAATTGATTAAGAAAAGAAACAGTAACTAATTGATCAACTACGGTTAGTTCGTGCCAACATATCTCACACACCCAGACTGAGCCCGAATTAAGAGCCTTTTCAGGCCACGTAATGGCCAGGAGAAGTGGGCGTAGAGAACTCAGTTGGCCGAAAGGATTGTGAGATCAGAAACTGTGGAAAATCTTAATCATCCAGAATGGGTGTCGGAGCAAGTTAAAACACCACAAAAGGCACACCAGCCAATGTTATGCTCCAGAATTGTGGTCAATCTTCAATTGACCACCAAAAAAAAAAATGGGTAAGGTGGACTAAGGGTGAAAACAGGCCATTTCCACCCGATGGTTCATATAATTTAGAGAGAACAACATGTCTAGAGGAGTGTCTTATAAACAGAGACCCAGGTAGAAGAGGTAAAGAAAAAAAAAGGGAAAGTAATAGATTCTTCAAGCCCATGTAAAATTAACAGAGGAAGTAAATCAATATGTAAGAAAAAAAAGAGAACCTGATAGTGACTTTTGGATTAAAAAAAAATAAAGCTGGCCAACAAAAAAAAAAGCTTTATTGAATGAAGAGAGACTTTTGTGAATGTCTGTCTTTGAATGAGAGTGCTTCTGTGTTTTTTTCTCATGTGTCTGGAAACCTGTTTGGAAAGGTGGTGCAACTGCCTGTTTGTTTTTGCTCCACCCACCTTTTCAAACAGAGTAAAGGTTTTTTTAACCCTTCGTAGTGTTGTCCTTTATGTGGGAAGTTTATGACATTTTAAGTTAGAAACACAGGTGTGGATTTATTCGGATGAGAAGTTACGGAGCTAGGAAATGCACAAAGGATAGGTTTGTTGAGACATAGTCCCGGTTAAAAAAAAAAGAGAGAATTTATTTGACACGCTCACTTACTTGTCGAAAGAAGACAAACAATCATTGATTACATTGGGTTGAAAGACATAAATTTAGTCTAGGAGTAAGATAAAAAATGGGGAAGGGAAGTTGTAATGCCTTGGGAAGTTGTAATGCCTTTTTAAAAAAAAAAGCCTTTGTGGGTCTCTCGAGGCTGCAGGCTGGGGGAGTACACTCCCATTGTCCTTGGTGTAAAATCTTCGAGCTCAGTAAGAGGATTTGTTTTTTAGATAAAGAGTGGCAGTACAATATTTGAATTGGGATTTTGAGATATTTCAGGTGATCTCCTTGATCAACATTTTGGGTGTATTGGAAAAATCTTGGGTTTGGAAGCCTTTTAATAAAATTATAAAACAAATACTTTGCATTCTGTGATCTGTGAATCACTATAAGCATAAATGAGAAGTCCGTGTAACACACCGATTCTTCCGGTTCAGAAGCCCAATAGTGACAAATGGAGGTTTGTCTAAGACCTATGAGCTATGAATGAATCTACTATATTCTCACAATGCTTAAAGAAGGATTTGGAATGAAGTATCCTGGAATACTTTCCAGAGTCTTAAGCAGTCCCTCATTTCAGCACCAGCCTTGGGATTACCAGATTACACTGAGACATTCAACTTATTTGTTCATCACAAGTCGGGTTTTGCACAATCTGTTTTGACTCAGTTGCATGGGGACAGGCAGCGACTGATAGCATATTTCAGTACCCAACTAGACCCAGTGGCACACGGACTACCAGGATGTCTTCCTTCGCTGGCAGCAGCTTATTACGCTGTACAACAAACTCAGGCAATAACTCTAAATCATCAGACCATTCTATACATCCCACACTCTGTCGAGATTTTACTTACTAAATGTGCCACTCAACACCTAACTTCTGCAAGAACCACTAAATATGAAGTTGAACTGTTATCAAATCCGAACCTTATCATTAAAAGATGTACTACCTTAAATCCAGCCACTCTACTCCCCACAGAAGAAGACGGTGAACCCCATTCATGTGAAATGGTAACCGAATTAGTGACTAAACCACGTAACAATTTAACAGATGTACCAATGTGTAACCCTGATCTAGTGTACTATGTTGACGAAATGATAGGGGCCAACCTAGAACGGCTTATGCAATTGTAACCCAATTTAATGTTGTCGAAACAGCCTCTCTTCAGCCCAACAAGCCGAATTGTTTGCTTTAACTCGAGCCTGTATTCTGGCTAAAGGACAAACAGTTAATATCTACACTGACTCCAGGTATGTTTTTGGGGTATCACATGACTATGGACAAATTTGGAAGATTCGTGGGTACCTGACTTCTTCAGGAACCACTATCAAAAAAGCAGAACAAGTGGAAAATCTCCTGCGAGCCATTCAATGCCCCTTGAAACTTGCCATTATCAAATGCCAAGCACATACAGGTCAATCGAATGAGGTGGCACTTGGGAATGTCAGAGCTGATAATGCAGCTAAGTCAGCAGCTGTGTCAAAAGGGGGGATGCAGGTATCATTGTTCCCACTAAGGAAAAATAATTGTTCAGACCCGCCACCTACTATTAATGAAGTGCTAGCCTTTCAGACACAGGCCAGTACGGAGGAGGTGGTGACCTGGACGAAGGATCAATGTTATAAAAATCCAGAAGGAATATGGGTTCACCACGACGGCCGCGTGGTGGCCCCCAGATCCTTACTTCCATGGATTGCCCGATGTGTTCATACATTCACACGTGCGGGCAAAGGGGGGTTGGCAGATTATATTTTGGCAATTTGGTATGCACCAGGTATTTCGGCAATTGCAAAACAAATCTGTGAAAATTGTGTTACTTGTCAGACAATGAATCCGGGTAAGACGGAAAAAGTAGAGTCTGCCTCCCACCCAAATCCAATGGGGCCTTTTGTACATTTACAAATGGATTTTATTGAATTACCTATGTGTATGGGATTCAAGTATGTATTAGTTATTGTAGATGTGTTCTCTAGATGGATTGAAGCCTTTCCATGTAAAAAGGCCGATGCCACTACTGTTGCTAAATGTTTGTTAAAAGAAATCGTACCGCGCTTCGGAATCCCTGCTAAGCCTTCTAGTGACAATGGGTCACATTTCACGGGAACTGTTACAAGAGAAATGTGTAAAGTTTTACAGATTAACCAACGTTTTCATTGCAGTCATCATCCACAATCAGCTAGACTTGTTGAAAGATATAATGGAATGCTTAAAAATAAGCTGGCAAAACTATGCAATGACACTGGACTGAAATGGACAGAACTGTTGCCCTTAGCTTTGATGGTAATGCGATCTGCAACCAACAGAACAACAGGCCTGTCACCGCATGAGATAGTTATGGGACGTCCCCAACGACTACCTTTTACAGCACCATTTACTGCAAAACAAATGGACATCCATAAAATGGAGGAAAATATGTTGAATTATTGTATTGCACTAACCAAATGTATTTCCAGCTTTCATTCACAGGTAAAGGAAGCTCAAGTCAAGCCAGCGGAAGGGAAGTGTCATAACCTGGAGCCCGGGGAATTCATTTACATCAAAATCTTTAAAAGAAAAAGCAGTCTACAGCCAAGATTTGAAGGACCATACCAGGTCTTGCTGGCGACTAATACTGCAATCAAGGTAAAGGAAAGACCAACATAGATCCATGCATTCCATTGCAAAAGGGCACCCGACCAGGAGGAAGGGAAGAAGGAACCAGAGGAACAGAAAAAGGAAGACTGAATAAGGAACTGTATGGACTATGGGGACTGATGGTGCTGGGCTTGACAGGGTTTTACTTTGCATTATTGATTATACCAGGGGTACAGACACGCCACCGAAGGGAACTGCGAGTAAACGTATTTATGGCACTGAGTCATAAGTATGCTCAAGAAAGAAACTTGTCGAGTTGTTGGATATGTTCCCATGTACCTGTCCACTCCGAAGGGGGTATTCCCCTGAGATCTGTCCCCTTTAACGAATCAGAAATGGTAGAATGGTTGATAGTGCAAAATAGGACAAACCTAACCAAGGTGTCAGAAACAAAGGATCTAACAGAATGGAGGTCAGCGGGGTATAAACTTAAAGCCTTCCAGGGATGGTACCAGCCCAATTATAATAATAACCGTCAGCCTCCCTTCCTAAGTATTACTCCCGGAATAGGAAATCCTGAAGGTATAATATGCCTAGGGAGTAATGAGACTAAAGGACCAGAAATGGGACACTGCAAGTGTTCCCAAATGACTAAATGGCAAGCCACAACTAATCCCACTGATGGGAGAAAGATAGCAACTGTTGGCTGGACAATGGTCCATAACAAAGCCCCAGGTGAAGGGTGGGAAGGTGGGAAGGATGGCGTGAAAGGACCAGGAGCTGACGTCCTATAATTGCACCTGCTTTATTTGTGGCCATAAAGCCTACCCATGGTTACCAGCCAACTGGACAGGGTCCTGTTATTTAGGATATGTGGTACCCTTTATCAGATCAATAAAGACTCTAAGGGATGCCTATGGAAGTCATAGATTTAAACGGGATTTGACATGGCTAAATGGAATATTCAAGGTAATGGTGCCACCCTATGGAATAGCATCAACCGAGTGGCAGTTACGGGAACTGGCTAACTTAGTTGAATCAGTAGCCAATGCAACTTCCCAAGCCTTCGAAGGGGTGAATGATGAAATGGTAGCCATTCGAACAGTGGCTCTCCAAATTCTTATGGCCTTAGATTATCTCCTAGCCAAGGAGGGAGGGACATGCGCATTAATAGGTGAAGAATGCTGTATGTATATCCCAGATAAATCAGAAGAAATCGGCAGTCTAGCTGAATGCATTAGGAAAAAGGTAATAGAGTATAAACAGACAGTTGGCCAGGATGGTATCACCTTGTGAGATTCCTAGGGAGATCTGTGGTACAGGGTTTGATCATATTCCTGCTGATAGTCTTTGCCCTATATCTGTTATTTGTCTTGGTTAAGTGTTGCTGTGCCAGGGTGGGAAAAAACATGTTACCTACCGAGACCACGGCTAGAGTTATGGTAGCAACAACTACTGAAGGCTCTTGTGTGGAAATGGAAATAGAGAGACTGTACAAGATCAGAATGGATTAAGTTGTCCTTGTGAAGGACAAAATGGGGGACTGTGGAAATGTATTTTTATCTAAGCTGTACCACACAGTATTTTTGAGCCCTTTTTAATATAAAACAAAATGGAGTCCTGGTCCTTCCAGGAATTTCTGCAACAAGCAGTCGGATGGTATAAACAGCTAAACCTGGCTTGAAATGGCTGATAGCCACCAGTCAGCTGGGAGGCAAGTCCTGCTGAGACAAGTACCCCCCATGGTGCTCTCTGTAGGGGAGGACAAAAACCTCCTCATTTTACCCAGAAGGAAAAGGAGCTGTGGGATCAGTCTGTGCTGTGAAATTGAAACCGAGACGGTTTGACCTTGGCAGAGCAGTGATTGGACGGGGGAGGACACCGGAGGGCCAATGGTGGGACAGAGTCAGCCCAAAGCATGGGGCTCAAGCCAATGGGAGAGCACTTGCTCGAAAACTATGGGACTGACTCATCGCCATTATGGGGCTATTGTCTTCCACATGTTTACACTATGGAGGGAAATTATGCAGACCTTCAGAAAACTAGGGAACCCAAAACAAACCAAGAGCTACACAATGGCTACAGGAGGCCAACGCAATCAACACCTACTCAAACCTTGAGTAGGTTAACATCAGTAGAAAAAACCCGCAATAATCTAAAACTGCTGCATTTTTCAAAATCACAAAGCCCACCAATGGGAAGGATCGATTTCAGCAGGAGAGGCAGACTTGATAATCTGGCTATAAAAAGGGGTTTCTGATGCAGTGTGTGTGGTTCCCTGCCCTCGTGATCCAACAACCAGCAAGCCTCTCGACACTGAAGGAAAACCAGTGTCCGAAGACACCGAAGATAGAAGAAACAAACCACCAGACTGCAGAAGGCACAGTAGTGAGTATAACCTCTGGTCCCTGGAACTCCCAACTCAGTTAGGCCAGGAAAGGTGGGAGGTTGGGCATTGTACTGCTAAACTTGTGTAAAGATTCTCGTTGTGTCCGTTTAGTGGGATTTAGGGGGATTATTTTGTTGGTGTATTGCTGTTTGTTGAGATAGACCTTGTCAAATAAATTGGAAGCCTAAGTTCCTCTTGGAATCACCTTGTCTCAGTTCTATTGTATTACATCTCCTGATCGTGAGTCTTATGTCAGAACAGTGTAAGGGAAGCTAGGAGCGCCTCGAAAATGCTCAACTGTGTGTCACAGGCTAGGGAAGAAGGGGTTAGGAGTGTTTGACACTCACAAGTGCCTCACAGGCTAGGCATAAGCTGTGGGGACGCACGAGTCTCAAAACCCCCCTTCATAAGCTGTGGACACAGTCTCTCCAGGGGTGCTCTTGCAGCACTCAGGGTACCTCACAGGTCAGGCATAAGCTGTGAGGGCAGAAGCCCAGAGAGAGACACCCAAGGCACAACAATACTCCCCGAGAACCCCTTACAGAACATGGTGACCGTGGCAGGATATAAGCAAACAGGAGATGTTAATATAACAGATGAGGTGATAAGAGAGGAAACTAAAATGGAGGACAGAATTTCCTCATACATTTTTGGCAAGGTGAACCTCACCAAACCTTGGGTGCAAGCCCTCACTCGGGCAGAGCGCCCAGTGGACAGCAGGGAAGGACCACAACCGCAGGGTGGAAAAGACCATCTGGTTTATCTGCCTCACCCGCCAAGTCCGAAAGCTCGACCAGCGGGTGAAGGACTTGGAACAGAGTCTTCAGAAATCAGAGGAGCTCTCTGCTATCCGGGCTGCGGTTGGGGACAACCTGCTGGCCGAATTAGCTGAGGAGCAGCAAAGGAACCGGCAGTTGGAGGAGACCTTCCGAAATAGCCGGGACTAGCTTCAGTGTCAGGTCACTGAGGCCAAGGGTAGTGAGAGGTCCCTCCGAGAACAGAACTCTCGGTACACCCAGAAAATTTGGGAACTAGAGAATAAATTAAAAGATGTCCAGGCAGCCTATAAACTGGCCAGTAGCAGTGAGTTTGCAGATCACGGTCCCTGCCAGGAGAGGATTAAAACTCTCACCCACGCTCTATCCCAGGCAAAGGGGATGGTCGCCCTGATAGGACCTGGAGGGTCCACAGGGGACAAAGGAGAGTATTGGGGGGTAGAGGAGAATCCAAAGGCAAGAGACGCCCGACCACCTCCTGAGGCACCGGTGGTTTGTCCGGTGGGGTACCAGGAGGAGCGGGGCATGCAGGTAGTAACATACCCAGGGCCGGGGGCAGGACCAATGTGTCCCGCTCGGCAGTAGGGATGTGAGGCTCCCGCCGAGGGTCAGTTAAAGGCTGGATCAGGCGACCAGGCACTGTCTGCTGCACCAGGTATGGTGGGACAGCCGGAGGCAGAGGGACCAGTGCAGAAAGATCCTGAACCAGGGCGGATGTGCCCGATCAGGCAGCGCAAGTATGGTCCTCCACAGGGAGGTGGCTAAAGTTAGGGAGCGCTGGAGTGCGACTTTATTATTCCCCATGGAGTTCAATCACTCAGGGCCATGGTGGCCCATTTGGCCAAACTCACTCGCAGCGGGGACCCGTCTATCCACTTCATGGACGTGATGCAGGCAGGGGAAATTAATGGGTGCGACGAGGAAGAGAAAGCCAAGCTGCTGCTCTTCTCTCTGGACAGCAAATTGTACCAGGCCCTACCGGCAGAACGGGTCGAAAGGACAAGGCAGTTCGCAGGGGAAATCCCGCAGGCGTTTGCGGACAGGTTGTGGGTGGTATACCACGCAGCCTGTGGGGAGATCCTCGACCGGGCGAATCTTTCCGCGGCACAGACTGGCCGCTGGCTGAGGATGCTGGTGGCAAACTGCTTGCCCCGCCTCCCTGGTGCAAGAGTCAAGGATGTCTCGGAGCGGGTACAGGACATTCTGAAATGGGAGGGAGAACAGCCAGTTGTCGTGGTGCACATTGGTACCAACGACATAGGTAAAAAAAGGGATGAGGTCCTACGAAAAGAATTTAAGGAGCTAGGAGCTAAATTAAAAAGTAGGACCTCAAAAGTAGTAATCTCGGGATTGCTACCAGTGCCACGTGCTAGTCAGAGTAGAAATCGCAGGATAGCGCAGATGAATACATGGCTTGAGCAGTGGTGCAGCAGGGAGGGATTCAAATTCTTGGGGCATTGGAACCGGTTCTGGGGGAGGTGGGACCAGTACAAACCGGACGGTCTGCACCTGGGCAGGACCGGAACCAATGTCCTAGGGGGAGTGTTTACTAGTGCTGTTGGGGAGGAGTTAAACTAATATTGCAGGGGGATGGGAACCGATGCAGGGAGACAGAGGGAGACAAAAATGAGGCAAAAGCAAAAGACAGAAAGGAGATGAGGAAAAGTGGAGGGCAGAGAAACCCAAGGCAAAGAACAAAAAGTGCCACTGTACAGCAAAATTCTAAAAGGACAAAGGGTGTTAAAAAAGCAAGCCTGAAGGCTTTGTGTCTTAATGCAAGGAGTATCCGCAATAAGGTGGATGAATTAACTGTGCAAATAGATGTTAACAAATATGATGTGATTGGGATTACGGAGACGTGGCTCCAGGATGATCAGGGCTGGGAACTCAACATCCAGGGGTATTCAACATTCAGGAAGGATAGAATAAAAGGAAAAGGAGGTGGGGTAGCATTGCTGGTTAAAGAGGAGATTAATGCAATAGTTAGGAAAGACATTAGCTTGGATGATGTGGAATCTATATGGGTAGAGCTGCAGAACACTAAAGGGCAAAAATCGTTAGTGGGAGTTGTGTACAGACCTCCAAACAGTAGTAGTGATGTTGGGGAGGGCATCAAACAGGAAATTAGGAGTCCATGCAATAAAGGTGCAGCAGTTATAATGGGTGACTTTAATATGCACATAGATTGGGCCAGCCAAACTGGAAGCAATACGATGGAGGAGGATTTCCTGGAGTGCATAAGGGATGGTTTTCTAGACCAATATGTCAAGGAACCAACTAGGGGGGAGGCCATCTTAGACTGGGTGTTGTGTAATGAGAGAGGATTAATTAGCAATCTCATTGTGCGAGGCCCCTTGGGGAAGAGTGACCATAATATGGTGGAATTCTGCATTAGGATGGAGAATGAAACAGTTAATTCAGAGACCATGGTCCAGAACTTAAAGAAGGGTAACTTTGAAAGTATGAGGCATGAATTGGCTAAGATAGATTGGCTAATGATACTTAAGGGGTTGACTGTGGATGGGCAATGGCAGACATTTAGAGACCGCATGGATGAATTACAACAATTGTACATTCCTGTCTGGCGTAAAAATAAAAAAGGGAAGGTGGCTCAACCGTGGCTATCTAGGGAAATCAGGGATAGTATTAAAGCCAAGGAAATGGCATACAAATTGGCCAGAAATAGCAGCGAACCTGGGGACTGGGAGAAATTTAGAACTCAGCAGAGGAGGACAAAGGGTTTGATTAGGGCAGGGAAAATGGAGTACGAGAAGAAGCTTGCAGGGAACATTAAGACGGATTGCAAAAGTTTCTAAAGGTATGAAAAGAGAAAAAGGTTAGTAAAGACAAACGTAGGTCCCCTGCAGTCAGAATCAGGGGAAGTCATAACGGGGAACAAAGAAATGGCAGACCAATTGAACAAGTACTTTGGTTCAGTATTCACTAAGGAAGACACAAACAACCTTCCGGATATAAAAGTGGTCAGAGGGTCTAGTAAGGAGGAGGAACTGAGGGAAATCTTTATTAGTCGGGAAATTGTGTTGGGGAAATTAATGGGATTGAAGGCCGATAAATCCCCAGGGCCTGATGGACTGCATCCCAGAGTACTTAAGGAGGTGGCCTTGGAAATAGCGGATGCATTGACAGTCATTTTCCAACATTCCATTGACTCTGGATCAATTCCTATCGAGTGGAGGGTAGCCAATGTAACCCCACTTTTTAAAAAAGGAGGGAGAGAGAAAGCAGGGAATTATAGACTGGTCAGCCTGACCTCAGTAGTGGGTAAAATGATGGAATCAATTATTAAGGATGTCATAGCAGCGCATTTGGAAAATGGTGACATGATAGGTCCAAGTCAGCATGGATTTATGAAAGGGAGATCATGCTTGACAAATCTTCTGGAATTTTTTGAGGATGTTTCCAATAAAGTGGACAAAGGAGTACCAGTTGATGTGGTATATTCGGACTTTCAGAAGGCTTTCGACAAGGTCCCACACAGGAGATTAATGTGCAAAGTTAAAGCACATGGGATTGGGGGTAGTGTGCTGACGTGGATTGAGAACTGGTTGTCAGACAGGAAGCAAAGAGTAGGAGTAAATGGGTACTTTTCGGAATGGCAGGCGGTGACTAGTGGGGTACCGCAGGGTTCTGTGCTGGGGCCCCAGTTGTTTACATTGTACATTAATGATTTAGATGAGGGGATTAAATGTAGTATCTCCAAATTTGCGGATGACACTAAGTTGGGTGGCAGTGTGAGCTGCGAGGAGGATGCTATGAGGCTGCAGAGTGACTTGGATAGGTTAGGTGAGTGGGCAAATGCGTGGCAGATGAAGTATAATGTGGATAAATGTGAGGTTATCCACTTTGGTGGTAAAAACAGAGAGACAGACTATTATCTGAATGGTGACAGATTAGGAAAAGGGAAGGTGCAACGAGACCTGGGTGTCATGGTACATCAGTCATTGAAGGTTGGCATGCAGGTACAGCAGGCGGTTAAGAAAGCAAATGGCATGTTGGCCTTCATAGCGAGGGGATTTGAGTACAGGGGCAGGGAGGTGTTGCTACAGTTGTACAGGGCCTTGATGAGGCCACACCTAGAGTATTGTGTACAGTTTTGGTCTCCTAACTTGAGGAAGGACATTCTTGCTATTGAGGGAGTGCAGCGAAGATTCACCAGACTGATTCCCGGGATGGTGGGACTGACCTATCAAGAAAGACTGGATCAACTGGGCTTGTATTCACTGGAGTTCAGAAGAGTGAGAGGGGACCTCATAGAAACGTTTAAAATTCTGACGGTTTTGGACAGGTTGGATGCAGGAAGAATGTTCCCAATGTTGGGGAAGTCCAGAACCAGAGGTCACAGTCTAAGGATAAGGGGTAAGCCATTTAGGACCGAGATGCGGAGGAACTTCTTCACCCAGAGAGTGGTGAACCTGTGGAATTCTCTACCACAGAAAGTAGTTGAGGCCAATTCACTAAATATATTCAAAAGGGAGTTAGATGAAGTCCTTACTACTCGGGGGATCAAGGGGTATGGCGTGAAAGCAGGAATGGGGTACTGAAGTTGCATGTTCAGCCATGAACTCATTGAATGGCGGTGCAGGCTAGAAGGGCCTGCTCCTGCACCTATTTTCTATGTTTCTATGTTTCTAAGGCCAGGGCAGAACTGTGGTTCGATTCCCGGGACCCCAACCTCACCGAGGATGCAGTGGTCAGGCAACTGGCACTGGTCCAACAGAATGGAGGAGGGGAGGAGGAGAAAACCTCTAAAGGTCAGGTAAATGAAGTAAAACCCAACTCGATTCCCAAAAGGGAATGGCACCAGGAGGGTGGCCGCTCGTCTGATAAGGAGAGAGTGTGCTACGGGTGCGGGAAAGCTGGGCATTTTAAAAGGGACTCTGTGTACAATGAAGCCAAAAGGGGGTTACGACCTGGAGGTTCTGGTCGGTAACACCCCGGCCGAGTACCGGGCCTGTGTGCAAGCAAATCTTGCAGCATTTGCCACCCATAAACACGATTGTAGGAGAGTCACAGGAGGGGAGGTTAGAATAGATGGGGGTCCTATGTCCCGCCCGCAAAAGCAGTATGGCTTTCCCCGAGAGGCAGAAGCAGACTTGGAGATAGCTTTAAGCTCGCTTGTCGAGCAGGGTGCTTTGAGACCCATAGCCACCCATGTCAACTCCCCGCTTTGGCCGGTTAGGAAATCGGACAATTCTTGGAGGGCTACGATGGATTATAGGGTGCTCAATAAAAACATCCCAGCTTCTGCCCCCACAGTAGCGGCGGTTGCGGATCTGATAGGGGAAATCCCTGCATCCGCAACCACGTTCACAGTGTTGGACATATCCAATGGGTTCTGGTCTATCCCTGTACGGAGGGAAGACCAGTACAAGTTTGCCTTCACCTTCCGGGAACAGCAGTGTACATGGAGCTGCCTCCCACAGGGCTTTCATAATAGTCCCAGCATCTTTCACCATTGCATAGCAAACTGCTTAAAAGGCTTCAGCCAACCACACCAGCTGGTCCAGTATGTGGACGACCTGTTGTTGTTCACAGACAGCAGTGAGGAACACGGTCCACTGCTGGCCGAACTGCTGGTCTTACTGAAAGAAGGGGGTTTTAAAGTTAACCCCAAGAAAACCCAGATAGGTCTAGGAGAAGTAAAATTCCTGGGCCTGACGATAAGGGCAGGAGAAAGGGCCATTGATGAGGCTAGAAGAAAGGCAGTGCAGGAACTCCCTGTCCCTAGGGATGTGTCGGGGGTAAGGTCTTTCCTGGGAATCATTGGCTACTATAGGGACTTCATCGAGGACTATGCAGCCACTGCCGCCCCTCTGCTCAGACTCCTACATAAGGGGGTCGAGTGGGAATGGGACGAGGGCTGTGAGGCAGCATTTGTCCGTCTTAAGAGAGACCTGCAGGTCGCACCAGCCCTAGGGGCAATTGATGGGGGGGGGAGGAATTCTTCCTGGAGGTGGTAGCCAGTGGTGACAGCTTAAGTGCAGTGTTGCTCCAGGGGCGAAACGGTCAGCTGAGACCAGTGGTGTACTCCTCTAGGGTCCTCACGGAGGTCGAAAAGGGATACTCCAATTGTGAGAGGCACTTGCTTGCCACCCACTGGGCAGTAAAGAGAGCTCAGATCTTTACCGGAATATCCCCCATTACACTCCTCACCCATCATACCCCGACGCAGATGCTGTTGGACGGGAGGATTAAGGACGGGACAGTGAGCAGTGCTAGAATCACTCGCTGGACCCTCCTCCTCTCCCAAATGACTTTAAAGGTCAAGGGCCTCTGCGAGCCCAGGCTCACAGCAAATTTAATCTATCCAGGGCAGCCGCATCGATGCTCTGTGGAGGGGGTATGGGACATCAACTTTGGATTTCGGGCAGGGATACACCCCACAGGCCGCGAGATCTATATTGATGGCTCCAGTTCAGTGTCCGCAGGTACAAGACTCACGGGCTGCGGAGTTTGGGATCCCAAGGCAGGGATTGCCTTGGCTCTTAAACTCCCATGCACCCTGAGCGCCCAGCAGGCGGAACTCTCGGCGGTGATGTATGTGGTCACACACCCCGAGGAATTCCCTACTCCATACACAAATTGCTCGGACAGCATGTTCACTTGCAATTCGTGTACAGAGTATCTGCCGATTTGGTCATGCCGGGGGTACACCTCTGCGGATGGGAAGCCCCTTGTGACCAAACCCCTGCTAGAAAAGATCGAGAAACCGGGGATGTATATATCCATAAGGTAAAGGCCTACTCCAAAACTGAGCCATGGGGGGAAGGTAACCAGTAGGCAGACCTGCTGGCAAGGGAAGGTGCTCATACAGGTCGCCCATGGGACCCATACGAGGCAGGCAGGATAGCAGCAGCAAGAAGCAAGCCAGGGACACAAGGGAGCATAGGGGCGGCTGCGGCCCCGGACCTTAAAGTAGTCCAGATGCAGGATCCGATCCTGAAGGCTGCCTTGGCTGCTATCAAAAAGGGGGAAAAGGCGGAGGGCCCATACAGTGCTGCAGATATTGCTGTGTGGGAAGGCATGTTGTTTAAAGGGGACAAATGGGTAGTGCCGCCACAACTCCGGAGGGAATTCCTTCAGCTGGCCCATGAGGGTCCAGGTGCGGGACACCCTGGGCTGGAATCTACCTGGCAACGGGTAGAAAAGGCAGGGTGGTGGCCAGGCCTCCGGGAAGACGTCCACGACTTCTGTGCGGGCTGTCTGGTTTGCGCTGCAAACAACCCGGACCCTCAGAAAAGGAAGGTGTCTATGGGACACGTCAGGCGGATAGAGGGACCATGGCAGTCGATCCAGATCGACTACATCGGACCTTTACCGGCCGTCCAGGGAGGTTATAAATACTGCCTCGTCCTGGTGGATGTGTTTTCCAAGTGGGTGGAGGTCTTACCGTTGGTCCTCATGGGAATGCGGGCCAGTCAGTCAAAGAGCACAGGGTACTCACCCCATGAGCTGATGACTGGACGGATTATGAGAACCCTAGTGCATGTGTTGGCGCCGGTTCTCACTGAAGGGCAGCTTCGAGAGGTGAACCGGGACCGCTTTGTCAGGAATCTGTTTGAACACTTTCAACAGATTCACTGGCAGACGGCCAACAACATGGGTAAAGAGCACCGTGCCAATCGGCTGCTGCTGGAACCCCGCAGTCACCATGATTGGGAGGTGGGCGACCAGGTGATGGTGAGAAGCTTCGCCCGGGTCGGGGTATTTGAACCACTGTATATGGGACCATACAGCATAGTCGACAAGGCTAGCCCTATGGTCTATGCGGTTCGACTGCCTCGCCGGGTGAAGTGGTATCACATTAATCAGTGTAAATTGTTTGACCCCAAAAGAGGTAAAAAACAGAGGGGACGAGCAAGGGAAGGGAATCAGACACTGGGGGAAGGACAGGCTCCGGTAGATTTGGAGGCTCCGGAGGAGGCAGCGGGCCCCGAAGCTCTCCAGCCGGGGCTGGTTCACTGCTCCTGTAAGGCTATCCCACCACTGGGTAAAGGTTCCCAGCCCACTAACAGAATTAGGGAGAAAGGCGCTACCATTAGCAAGGTCCAAGGGGAAGCTGAACCTCCCATGGTGGATCAGCTGGGGCTAGCCCAAGAGGTGGAGGAGATAGCATTGCAGCCCATAACGTGGAACTCTGCACCGACAGTAAGGAGGAGTGACAGAGTGCCACAACCCAGGGTGCCGTGGTCCCCTGTTTACTTAGCTCCCCGTCCTAGACCGAGAAGGCGAAAGACAACAGGAAGGGTGCTTTGTTGCGCTCGTAAGGGTCCCCCACCGATTATCCGGGGCTCGGGAGGGCCTTGGAGGGCAGCACAAGACTCATTAAAGGGGACTATACGAGCCCCTCAGCGGAGGGCAACCTGGTCCCCAGGGTACGGTCAGCCGAGTGGTCAACGACGCCTGTTCAGTGACAGGATGTAGCCTGGCCACCTGGGACGGGTGGCGGTGTAAATATTTTCCCTTCCTGTTTTGTTACATTGTGTTGTGTGGATATGTGTTTAGGTAAGGCAGTGACGGTTGGGTACAGCATTTTTGTGTTTGGAACGTGTTACGCGGGCCGAGCCTGGAGAGGTCTCTCAAGGCAAGGCCATGTTCTTCTTGCCTTTCAGATGTCAACACCTCCCTACAGGACGTTAGTGATGCTGGTATCACTAAGGATCTGCACTGGGCACCGAGGGGACACCGAGGACTCCCTGGTTTTCGGATGCTCCGGGGGCAGAGCGCCGACAGTGACCACAGGAGAAGGGATTCTGGCGGCAGATGGCCGGGTCACCTACTCCCACGAGGGGAGATGGCCTGGGTGGTTGGGATCGAACTCACCAAGTACTCCAACCATAAGGACATTACCTACGGAGAGGCCTTCATCCCCTGCCCGGAGATCACTGTGGCCACTTCCAGAGTGAGAGTGGCAGACTTGTATAAACAGTGGGATAGGGCCGAACTGGGCAGGCAGAGGCGTGGCACTTTAAATGACATTTTTACGGGGTTTAACACCGGGGCGTCCGCCATAAACAGTTTGGATAACATGCAGCTGGCCCTCCAGATAAATGGGTTAAAGAATCAGCTGCGCAACATCCTGGGGGACGAGAATACCATAGTGGGATCCGCGCTCCACGAAGAGGTGGCAATGACAGTTCACTTAAAGGAGATTATCTCTCAATTAGAGGCACAGGCCAGGGCTGTAAACGCCTTGATTCGGGAGGGTAGAAACGCCTCCGATCAAGCTGCCCAAAATGAGGTGTGCGTGCTCTATGGGGCCTGGTTGCTGGGAGAGGGACGGAGTAACCTCGAGGATCTGAGACAGGGACAGGTCCCCTCCTGGATCAGCAACCAGCACTTAGCAGCACTGCACCCTTATGATAATGTTTTGAGTCCTTGCCAACTTTGTGTAACGTCGGAAGCCTACCCGGTACCGGTGGACTGTGGAAAGTCAAACCATACCATCATGGGTGTGGTGGTCAGGATGCCCGTGATGGGGGCGTCCCCACGACCAGCACCCCTCTACCGAGTGGAGAATGTGGGAGTCATTCGTGGAGGGGTGCATGTTCGATTCCAAGAGGTCCCACCTTATGTCACAATGTGGGAGCACACTGTGACAGGTACAGACCTCTCGGGTTGTTGGAGCAGGGGAGCACAGGTAATCCTGTGCCCCCAGCACTTGAACGCTTTTGCAAGGCCACAATGCGGGTTCAGCACTGCTGGGGCAGAGCCTATCAATTGCACAATGGAGGTAATGGCCCCTAACCACATGCTTCCACAGGTAGCAAATAGAGGCGGTGGGACATATTGTGTCACCACAAGTGCCCAATGGTATGAACACGGACAGGGAAGGTGGTGTCCAATACCGTACAGCAGCTTTTGCTTTAAACCCAGGGCAGTGGTTCAAGTGGTGCACACCAGAATCACACCCATCCCTGAACCTTCCATGATTCACCTCACGGTACAAAACAACCTCAGCCACCTACAACAATATGTCGCCCATTTTGGCAATCCCATTGCCCCACTACCTGAGAAACTTACAGCCCTCCTCCAGGCAGTGGATTTGTCTCAAAAACATTTTAACACCATGGAGCAGAAAACTGAAATTCTAGCAGGGGAGATTACCCAGATTAAACCCCCAGCATGGTGGGATTTGGGGATACGGGCAGACATACCTGCATGGATCCGGGTGGGATTGCATGCCTTAGTAATCGGCCAACTCCTGATTGTAGCATATCTGCTAGTTACAAGCTGTAAGCTCAGGAGAAAAGGAAAAAGAAAGCAGTTCCTCAGGCTACTACACAGACAGGAGAGCCGTTGCTAAACACTCAAGGCGTGTAAACAAAGCTTGACAGCGACACTTTGGCGGTTTTGTTATTCCCAGGGATGACTGCGTTTTCATACATGGCCCCTGGGGAGTTTGCAGGGCAAGTTTCTTTGTTTTACGGTTAAGACTGAAATGAGACTCAATGTACAATTACTGCTGTAACCTTAAGTACATATATATATATTGCTGTTGTATATTGTAACCTGTTGGATTCTGTGTTTTGTACCGCGTTAAAAGGAATTACGATATATATCGACGGGATCAGTTTAGAGTTAAACTGGGGAAAGTTGGGCAATTTGGGAGAACTAGGGTTTTCTCACCACCCTGAACTTTGACACACTCGAGTGGTGTCTGACTGTCAGATGGGGGATTATGTAGGGGAAGACGAAAACCCCCTCATTTTACCCAGAAGGAAAAGGGCTGTGGGATCTGTCTGTGCTGTGAAATTGAAACCGAGACGGTTTGACCTTGGCAGAGCAGTGATTGGACGGGGGAGGACACCGGAGGGCCAATGGTGGGACAGAGTCAGCCTGAAGCATGGGACTTTCAAGCCAATGGGAGAGCACTTGCTCGAAAACTGTGGGACTGACTCACAGCCATTATGGGGCTATTGTCTTTCCCATGTTTACACTGTGGAAGGAAATTATGCAGATCTTCAGAAAACTAGGGAACCCAAAACAAACCAAGGGCCTACACAATGGCTACAGGAGGCCAACCCAATCAACACCTACTCAAACCTTGAGTAGGTTAACATCAATGGAAAAAACCCGCAATAATCTAAAACTGGTGCATTTTTCAAAATCACAAAGCCCACCAATGGAAGGATCGATTTCAGCAGGAGAGGCGGACTGAATAATCTGGCTATAAAAAGGGGTTTCTGACGTAGTGTGTGTGGTTCCCTGCTCTCGTGATCCAACAACCAGCAAGCCCCTCGACACTGAAGGGAAACCAGTGTCCGAAGACACCAAAGATAGAAGAAACAAACCACCAGACTGCAGAAGGCACAGTAGTGAGTATAACCTCTGGTCCCCAGAACTCCCAACTCAGTTAGGCCAGAAAAGGTGGGAGGTTGGGCATTGTACTGCTAAACTTGTGTAAAGATTTTCATTGTGACCGTTTAGTGGGATTTAGGGGGATTGTTTTGTTGGTGTATTGCTGTTTGTTGAGATACACCTTGTCAAATAAATTGGAAGCCTAAGTTCCTCTTGGAATCACCTTGTCTCAGTTCTATTGTATTACATCTCCTGATCATGAGTCTTATGTCAGAACAGTGCAAGGGAAGCTAGGAGCGCCTCGAAAATGCTCAACTGTGTGTCACAGGCTAGGGAAGAAGGGGTTAGGAGTGTTTGACACTCACAGGTGGCTCACAGGCTAGGCATAAGCTGTGGGGACGCACAAGTCTCAAAAACCCTCTTCATAAGCTGTGGACACAGTCTCTCCAGGGGTGCTCTTGCAGCACTCAGAGTACCTCACAGGCCAGGCATAAGCTGTGAGGGCAGAAGCCCAGAGAGAGACACCCAAGGCACAACAACACTCCCCGAGAACCCCTTACACTCCTATTGTCTATACAACACCAGTTCCACTCTACCTCAACCTTTTCGAAATACTCAAACCACCAGCCATTATCTCTTGTACAGACCTCATCCATTTGATGCAAAAAGATAACTGACCAGGAAACTGGACAATCCTGACACAATGCAATGCAGGTAATAGCTCATTACCACACTCTCATCGAGTGATGGCTGGCTGGCCAACTAATAACCCTGACAAAAGGAAATATCTGGAAACCATGTCAGGACAAGGATGTAGTAATTAACTCTTTATCTGTATTCACTGACTGCGAGACACAGCCAATACACAGGGAGAGGCCATAACTTGGGTTTTACTGTATAAATATCTCATGAAATTGTACCATTTTGAAGGTGTTCACTTAGCCATTGACTGAGTGAGACCTTTCCCTTGCTAGCAAGTAAATTAAAGAAACTTCTGCCAGAGCTGCGACAGCTTACACTCATTGGAGTTCAGGAGGAAGAGAGGTGATCTTATTGAAACATAAGGTAATGTGGGGGCTCGACAAGGTAGATGCAGAGAGGATATTTCCACTCATAGGGGAAACTAAAACTAGAGGACATAGTCTTAGAATAAGGGTCTGTCCATTTAAATCTGAGATGAGGAGGAATTTCTTCTCTGAGCAGGTTGTAAATCTGTGGAATTCTCTGCCTCAGAGAGCTGTGGAGGCTGGGTCATTGAATATATTTAAGGCGGAGATAGACAGATTTTTGAGTGATAAGGGAGTAAAGGGTTATAGGGAGCGGGCAGGGAAGTGTAGCTGAGTCCATGATCAGATCAGCCATGATCTTATTGAATGGCGGAGCATGCTCGAGGGGTCAGGTGGCCTACTCCTGCTCCTATTTCTTATGTTCTTAAAAGCCATCTCCTACTAGCTGCACCACAACCCTCACACACAGCTCAATACAAGACCCGTCCAATCACTCACCGACCAACAATCTCCACCAAACACCAGGCACACCTCACATTCCTCGCTTCATCTCACTCTGTTGGAGGCGACGGGCCTGCCCATTCTTGGAAGGAGCATGGTTGAGCCAGTGACCAATGGCAGGGCTGAAAGTATACAAGATGCTGGTATCCTCATATGTTATCCTCCTTCTCACATCCCACTTGCCCCTCATCCCACAACATCATCTGATGTACAAGCTGCACATGCTGTAAGCATTCACCTCTCGCTTTCCCTCCCTCCCCTCACCACAACTCCACCCTTGTGCCTTCTACATTTCACACACCCAGGAAATGCAGCCTGCCCAGCCAGTGGCTAAACAAGAAGAGGGCGAGGAGAGTGAAGAAGAAGAAGAAACACCATCACTCGATTTCACACTCCCAGTCACCAGCTCCTCGAGGTCGACCAGCAAGGCCATCTGCAGTGTCCCCCACTGAGAGTCAGCAACCTTCCACCAGCCATGCTGCAGTCACTGGGGCAGCAGGTAGGAACACAAGGATAGGCAAAGATGCATGCCAGATTGTCACTAAAGGAATGTACAAGGGTGATTAGTTGATTTTTAATGTAATATTGGTGCATAGATGTATAAAGTTGGATTGGAAAGTTTGCTTTGTGGTGGCTTATATTTCAGCATTGTAACGCTGTGATGGTCAGAAACAGAGGTAAAGTAAGGTGTGGGACTAATGTTGAAAAAGGAATTGGGGTTGTGGTCACTGTGATATCCCGGCCAGAAAGGGTTAATCTTTGTACAATGTCCCGTCAGTGAATACAGCGCAGAAAGGGTTAACCTTTGTACAATCACCGTCAGTGAATACAGCACAGAAAGGGTTAACCTGTGTACAATCACCGTTAGTGAATACAGCACAGAAAGGGTTAACCTTTGTACAATCACCGTCAGTGAATACAGCACAGAAAGGGTTAACCTTTGTACAGTGTCCCGTCAGTGAATACAGCAGAAAGGGTTAACCTTTTTACAGTGTCCCGTCAGTGAATACAGCGCGGACAGGGTTAACTCCTGCTGAATTAGTCTTTTACAGTAAGCTGTAGTCGACAGTCCAATGCTGTAAGAACACGTTAGACCAGTTGCTGCAGGTGTTGGTGCATCATCATCATCAACATCAGAGGCGGTCCCTCGAACGAGGATGACTTACTTCCTCATGAGTTCACAGGTGTTTCAATGAAGGACCCGATGCTCCAGTCCTGAACTCAAATTGAGGGGGTGGAAGATGCCTGTGCGTGGATTTTTTTAACGTGTGGTGACCGTTGCACACCAGCCACCACACGGGCTTGACGGAGCTAGGCCTTTATCCAGTGGCAAGGGTTGAACCAGGACGACTGGAGACCTGCTCTGCTGCACGGACCCAGTGCGCACGGGCCTGCCCACACTGCGATATGTGAGTCAAGTGTCAATCATTACAATGTTTACATCTTCTAACTCCACAAAACATGGAGGCTCTCTGTTTGCTTCAAAATTCAACATGTGTTTTTTTAACAATGAACTTAAAGAGTAAGGGACAACACTCTGTCGCTTTCTCTCTCAGCTTTATATGCTTTCTGAAGTTTGCAGAACACAAAGCAAAACCTACAACAGGTGTGGAGTCAATACTGTCCTTTTTCTCAATTTTTTACCTTTCTCGGTCTTACACACACACACACAATCTCTTTGTTTAAAAAATCTCACGCAAACTTATATTGAGTAAAGATTTTGAAATTTTTGCTCTAGCTTTTTTCAAATAAATGTGAGCAGAAGCTTCCAGAAGCTAAAAAATAAACAAGAGTTCAGTTGACAAAATCACACTGCTGCATCCTAAAAAATTGGGTACACTGCACATTCTCAGAGTGCTCAATCTGTATTCAACTAACGGAGTCATATATCTGGGCAAAAATAACAAGTCCAAGTCCAGACTTTTGTGAGAGACTGAAGCCTTCGAGCAAAAGGTTTAATGAATGCATTAAAAATACAAATTATAACTCACGTTTGACAAATTTGCTAGAATTCTTTGAGGATGTAACGAACAGGGTGGATAAAGGGGAACCAGTAGATGTGATGTATTTGGACTTCCAGAAGGCATTTGATAAGGTGCCACATAAAAGGTTAGTGCACAAGATAAAAGTTCACGGGGTTGGGGGTAACATATTAGCATGGATAGAGGATTGTCTAAGGAACAGAAAACAGTGAGTAGGGATAAATGGTTCATTTTCGGGTTGGCAATCAGTAACTAGTGGGGTGCCGCAGGGATCAGTGCTGGGACCACAACTATTTATAATCTATATTAATGACTTGGAAGAAGGGACTGAGTGTAATGTAGCCAAGTTTGCTGACGATAAAAAGATGGGAGAAAAAGCAATGTGTGAGGAGGACACAAAAAATCTGCAAAAGGATATAGACAGGCTAAGTGAGTGGGCAAAAATTTGGCAGATGGAGTATAATGTTGGAAAATGTGAGGTCATGCACTTTGGCAGCAAAAATCAAAGAGCAAGTGATTATTTAAATGGAGAAAGATTGCAAAGTGCTGCAGGACAGCGGGACTTGGGGGTACCTGTGCATGAAACACAAAAGGTTAGTATGCAGGTACAGCAAGTGATCAGGAAGGCCAATGGAATCTTGACCTTTATTGCAAAGGGTATAAAAACAGGGAAGTCTTGCTACAGTTGTACAGGGTATTGGTGAGGCCACACCTGGAATACTGCGTGCAGTTTTGGTTTCCATATTTACGAAAGGATATACTTGCTTTGAAGGCAGTTCAGAGAAAGTTCACTAGGTTGATTCCAGAGATGAGGGGGTTGACTTATGAGGAAAGGTTGAGTAGGTTAGGCCTCTACTTATTGGAATTCAGAAGAATGAGAGGTGATCTTATCGAAACGTATAAGATTATGAGGGGGCTTGACAAGGTGGATGCAGAGAGGATGTTTCCACTGATGGGGGAGACTAGAACTAGAGGGCATGATCTTAGAAAAAGGGACCGCCCATTTAAAACTGAGATGAGGAGAAATTTATTCTCTCAGAGGGTTGTAAATCTGTGGAATTTTCTGCCTCAGAGAGCTGTGGAAGCTGGGACATTGAATAAACTTAAGACAGAAATAGACAGTTTTTTAAACGATAAGGGGATAAGGGGTTATGGGTGAACGGGCAGGGAAGTGGACCTGAGTCCATGATCTGATCAGTCATGATTGTATTAAATGGCAGAGCAGGCGTGAGGGACTGCATGGCCTACTCCTGCTCCTGTTTCCTATGTTCTTATTATAACAAACTGATACATTTAATCATGTTATTGTGAACTGTGTAATATTTTGAAATTTCCTTTTTTTAAAGACCTAATTTTGGAGGTTAAAAGTTTCTTAACAAAAATAGTGAATGATAATTTGAGTGATTTCTGGGAAGACAAAATAAAGCACCACATGGTAGTACATTAGGTGCAACAATGAGTTGTTACAGGTTAGTGGTTAGATTAACATTGGAAATCCTATTAAACTGCCACCTACAGGAAAAAGTAACCATAAAATGGAGACATTTTTACATTGGAAATGCCATAGGAAATATTTACACAGCACTTTTCAGTGGAGCATACAGCCCTCCTATGAATATTATTTTTTTGTATATACACCAAAAAATAAATGAGTTAACAGCTGCAAAAAAGGTACCTGTAACAAACAACTGCCAATGTTCCAAATGCATATACTGCAGTCTTAAAGCTTTTCCGAATGCAGCCATCAGTGTCCAACTCATCACCATCATAGGCAGTCCCTCGGAATCGAAGAAGACTTGCTTCCACTCCTGAAGTGAGTCCTAAGGTGACTGAACAGTCTGATACGTGAACCACAGTCCCTGTCACAGGTGGGACAGACAGTGGTTGAAGGAAAGGGGTGGGTGGGACAGGTTTGCCGCACGTTCCTTCCACTGCCTGCGCTTGATTTCTGCATGCTCTCGGTGATGAGACTCGAGGTGCTCAGCGCCCTCCCGGAAGCACTTCCTCCACTTAGGGCGATCTTTGGCCAGGGACTCCCAGGTGTCAGTGGGGATGTTGCACTTTATCAGGGAGGCTTTGAGGGTGTCCTTGAAACGTTTCCGCTGCCCACCACTGACAGCATTTTGGCAACAGTGCAAGCAGCAAACGCTGTGTCTCCCCTTTTGCTGACCCTTCATCATTCTACCAATATCAGGGACCACAGAAAGAAACTGCATTCCACCCACCATTGTTACAATACCAAACCCACCCACTCCTTACCACCATCTATTAAGATATTGGGTTAGAGTTTTCACTTTGGGCACAATTGCAAATCTGGGCACAAACTGCGGTCAAAACTGTGCTAGTTTTCAGAAGTGATTTTTTAAAAACAATGATGTTCTAAAATGCTGTACCTTTGTACAGTGTCCTGTCAGTGAATACAGCGCAGAAAGGGTTCACCTTTGTACAGTGTCCCGTCAGTGAATACAGCACAGAAAGGGTTAACCTTTGTACAGTGTCCCGTCAGTGAATACAGCGCAGAAAGGGTTCACCTTTGTACAGTGTCCTATCAGTGAATACAGCGCAGAAAGGGTTCACCTTTGTACAGTGTCCTGTCAGTGAATACAGCACAGAAAGGGTTCACCTTTGTACAGTGTCCTGTCAGTGAATACAGCGCAGAAAGGGTTAACCTTTTTACAGTGTCCCGTCAGTGAATACAGCGCAGAAAGGGTTAACTTTTGTACAATGTCCAGTCAGTGAATACAGCACAGAAAGGGTTAACCTTTGTACAATGTCCCGTCAGTGAATACAGCACAGAAAGGGTTAACCTTTGTACAATGTCCAGTCAGTGAATACAGCACAAAAAGGGTTAACCTTTGTACAGTGTCCTGTCAGCGAATACAGCACAGAAAGGGTTAACCTTTGTACAGTGTCCTGTCAGTGAATACAGCACAGAAAGGGTTAATCTTTGTAGTGTCCCGTCAGTGAATACAGCGCAGAAAGGGTTAACCTTTGTACAATGTCCAGTCAGTGAATACAGCGCAGAAAGGGTTAACCTTTGTACAGTGTCCAGTGAATACAGCACAGAAAGAGTTAACCTTTGTACAGTGTCCTGTCAGTGAATACAGCACAGAAAGGGTTAATCTTTGTAGTGTCCCGTCAGTGAATACAGCGCAGAAAGGGTTAACCTTTGTACAATGTCCAGTCAGTGAATACAGCACAGAAAGAGTTAACCTTTGTACAGTGTCCCGTCAGTGAATACAGCGCAGAAAAGGTTAACCTTTGTACAATCACCGTCAGTGAATACAGCACAGAAAGGGTTAACCTTTGTACAATCACCGTCAGTGAATACAGCACAGAAAGGGTTAACCTTTGTACAATCACCGTCAGTGAATACAGCGAAGAAAGGGTTAACCTTTGTACAATCACCGTCAGTGAATACAGCGCAGAAAGGGTTAACCTTTGTACAATCACTGTCAGTGAATACAGCGCAGAAAGGGTTAACCTTTGTACAATCACCGTTAGTGAATACAGCGCAGAAAGGGTTAACCTTTGTACAATCACCGTCAGTGAATACAGCGCAGAAAGGGTTAACCTTTGTACAATCACCGTCAGTGAATACAGCGCAGAAAGGGTTCACCTTTGTACAATGACGCATCAGTGAATACAGCGCAGAAAGGGTTAACCTTTGTACAATCACCATCAGTGAATACAGCGCAGAAAGGGTTAACCTTTGTACAATCACCATCAGTGAATACAGCGCAGAAAGGGTTAACCTTTGTACAATCACCGTCAGTGAATACAGCGCAGAAAGGGTTCACCTTTGTACAATGACGCATCAGTGAATACAGCGAAGAAAGGGTTAACCTTTGTACAATCACCGACAGTGAATACAGCGCAGAAAGGGTTCACCTTTGTACAATGACGCATCAGTGAATACAGCGAAGAAAGGGTTAACCTTTGTACAATCACCGACAGTGAATACAGCACAGAAAGGGTTCACCTTTGTACAATGACGCATCAGTGAGTACAGCACAGAAATGGCTAACACTTGCTGAATTAATCTTTTACAGCAAGCTTCAGTCGATGGTCCAATGCTGTAAGAGCACGTTAGACCAGTTGCTGTAGTTGTTGGTGATTTCCTATCATCATAGGCAGTCGCTCGAAATCGAGGAAGACTTGCTTCCACTCTAAAAGTGAGTTTTCAGGTTACTGTACAGCCCAATACGGGAATTACAGTCTCTGTCACAGGTGGGGCAGACAGTGGTTGAGGGAAGGGGTGGGTGGGACTGGTTTGCCGCACGCTCTTTCCGCTGCCTGCGCTTGATTTCTGCATGCTCTCGGCGACGAGACTCGAGGTGCTCAGCGCCCTCCCGGATGCTCTTCCTCCACTTAGGGCGGTCTTTGGCCAGGGACTCCAAGGTGTCGGTGAGGATGTTGCACTTTATCAGGGAGGCTTTGAGAGTGTCCTTGAAATGTTTCCTCTGCCCATTTGGGGCTCGCTTGCCATGTAGGAGTTCGGAGTAGAGCGCTTGCTTTGAGAATCTTGCGTCGGGCATGTGGACAATGTGGTCCGCCCAACGGAGCTGGTTGAGTGTGGGCAGTGCTTTGATGCTGGGGATGTTGGCCTAATTGAGAACACTGACGTTGGTGCGTTTAACCTCCCAGGGGATTTGCAGGATCTTGCGGAGACGTAGTTGGTTGTATTTCTCCAGTGATTTGAGGTGTCCATGTATATGGTGCACGTCTCTGAGCCATACAGGAGGGCGGGTATCACTACGCCCTGTAGACCATGAGCTTGGTGCCAGATTTGAGGGCCTGATCTTCGAACACTTTCTTCCTCAGGCAGCCGAAGGCTGCGCTGGCGCACTGGAGGCAGTCGGTGTTGAACCTCGTTGTCGATGTCTGCCCTTGCTGATAGTAGGCTCCCGAGGTATGGAAAATGGTCCACGTTGTCCAGGGTTGCGCTGTGGATCTTGATGACCAGGGGGCAGTGCTGTGTGGCAGGGTCAGGTTCGTGGAGGACCTTTGTCTTACGGATGTTTAGTGTAAGGCCCATGCTTTTGTACGCCTCGGTGAAGATGTTGACTATGTCCTGGAGTTCAGTCTCTGAATGTGCGCAGACGCAGGCGCCGTCCGCGTACTGTAGTTCGACGACAGAGGTTGGGGTGGTCTTGGATCTGGCTTGGAGGCAACGAAGGTTGAACAGGTTCTCACTGGTTCTGTAGTTTAGTTCCACTCCAGCGGGGAGCTTGTTGAGTGTGAGGTGGAGCATGGCAGCGAGGAAGGTTGAGAAGAGGGTTGGAGTGATAACGCAGCCGTGCTTGACCCCGGTCCGGACATGGATTGGGTCTGTGGTGGGTCCGTTGGTAAGGATCACGGCCTGCATATCGTCGTGGAGCAGGCGGGGGATGGTCACAAACTTTTGGGGGCATCCGAAACGGAGGAGGACGCTCCATAGACCCTCGCGGTTAACAGTGTCAAAAGCCTTTGTGAGGTCAATGAAGGCCATGTACAAGGGTTAGTGCTGTTCCCTGCAGTTGGCAACCCCTCTCCCACACTTTGCCCCTCCTCCACACCTTGGTACAATGTCGCGTCAGTGAATACAGCACAGAAAGGGTTAACTCCTGCTGAATTAATCTTTTCACAGTAGGCTGCTGTAAGAACACGTTAGACTAGTTGCTGCAGGTATTGGTGCAGGTACTGATTTGTGTTACAATTTCAGAATCTTTCCCAACTCCCAAACGGCGGAAGATGGGGTCTTAAGGGGGCGGGTTGGAGGGGGATGGGCAAGGAGCGACCTGTTATCTCGTGGTATTCGTCCGAGTCACACCCAATCCGACACTGAGCTGGGGTTGCCAACTCTGGTTGGGTGTTTTCCTGGAGGTTTTATCACATGACCACTCACCTCCACCTGTCGCACACCAGCAAATCAGCATTTTTCACCCATGTCCAATGTATTGGTAAGAGAGACAGGGGGGAGAGGGAGGGAGGGGAGAGGGAGCAGGAGGGTGTCATGTATCTTACATTATTATATATAACTGTATCCCAACATGCTATACATGACTGTAATAAGATATGACCTGTAACCACCAGCATACCTTACCACCGGGGTGCACTTGCAAGAGACAGGTATATAAGGACAGGTCTCAGGCAAGTGCAGCATTCGAGAACTGTGAAATAAAGGTGCAGGTCCAGAGTGACCTTGAGTTCACTACATGCCTCGTGTGAATCTGTACTGAGGGGACAGGACTTTACGGTGGCGACGGGTTACGGGATTACAGAACAACGGATCAGATGAAAAGTACAATGCGGGAGACAATTGGGAGGACTTTATAGAAAGGCTCCAGCAAAGCTTTGTAACCAAAGACTGGTTAGGCGACGATAAGGCAGACAAGAGAAGAGCCCATCTCTTGATGAGCTGTGGCTCGAAAACATACGCTCTAATGAAGGATCTGTTGGCCCCCGAGAAACCAGCAAGCAAGTCGTTTGAAGAATTGAGCACACTAGTAAGAGACCACCTGAAGCCAGCGAGCAGCCGACACATGGCCAGACACAGGTTCTACAACTACAGACACTGTGTGGGCCAGAGCATACCCGACTTTGTGGCGGAACTTCGGAGGTTGGCTAGTTTATGTGAGTTCTCCGATGAACTGAGGAGAGAAATGCTGAGAGACTTTTTCATTGAAGGATTAGGCCACACAGACATATTCTGAAAGCTCATAGAGACCAAGAACCTGACCTTAGAGGCAGCAGCACTGGTTGCACAGACATTCTTGGTAGGGGAAGAAGAAACGAGGTTGATTTACAATGCAGGTACGACAACTAACGAAATATTGGAACAAGAAGTTCACAGCACTAAACAAGCTGTTACCCCCACACACAGACAAGCAGAACAGACTCTCGACAGCAAGCAGTGGCAACAGAAGCCATCAAGTGCCACAGGAACGGCCGTTCACACCTCATCAACCCACAATGCGAGCAATCAACTACAAACTGAGAGAAGCTCAAGAGAGATCAGCCAGACGCAGCTCATTCTTTGCAAGCAGTCTGTGCTGGAGTTGTGGGGGTGGGCACTCGTCAAGAGAATGTCGATTTCAGCAGGCTGTTTGCAGGAACTGTGAATATACAGGGCATTTGGCCCGCATGTGCAAAAAAACGGCAGCTTGGCTGGTATACGAATCGGATGGGTCGGAAAGCGGACCAGAAGACGGTGGGGACAGTACCCGGGACACCGATGTACAGCGGGTCAACACGATCAATGGCCGCTGCTCCTACAACAGGACGCCTCCTATAATGATGAGGGTCCTACTCAACGGGATATCTGTCAACATGGAGCTGGATACGGGAGCGAGTCAATCTCTCATGGGCAACTGTGGCAACTGTGGCCGCATAAAAGAGACAGACCAAAACTCACAAGGGTCGACACCAAACTAAGGACCTATACCAAAGAAATCGTACCTGTCCTCGGCAGCACCATGCTCTCTGTCACACACAAAGGGACAGTGAACTGACTTCCCCTGTGGATTGTCCCTGGAGACCCCCCAGCACTGCTGGGGAGAAGCTGGCTGGCAAAACTAAACTGGAAATGGGATGATGTCCATGCCATGTCATTAGAGGAACTGACCTCCTGCTCAACAGTTATAAAGCGATTTGAACATCTCTTTCAGCCAGGTGTGGGCACTTTCAAAGGGGCCAAAGTCAAAATCAGGATGCTAGACCAGTCCATCACACGGCCAGAGATGTACCCTATATGATGAGGGAAAAGATTGAACACGAACTAGACAGGCTTCTGCGGGAAGGCATTATATCACCTGTGGAATTTAGCGACTGGGCAAGTCCCATCGTCCCAGTCATGAAGCCTGCTGGATCCGTACGAATCTCTGGGGACTACAAATCTACCATAAACAGAGTCTCCCTAGAGGACCAGTATCCGCTGCCCAGAGCGGAGGACTTATTTGCCACATTGGCTGGAGGTAAACTTTTCTCAAAACTAAACCTCACATCTGCGTATATGACGCAAGAATTGACCGAGGAATCCAAGCTACTCACCACCATCAACACACATTGAAGCCTTTTCATGTACAATTGATGCCCATTCAGCATCAGGTCGGCAGCTGCCATATTCCAGCGCAACATGGAGAGTCTGCTCAAGTCCATCCCGGGGACGGCTGTATTTCAAGACGACATACTTATCACGGGCAGGGACACCGACTCCCATCTCCGGAATTTGGAGGAAGTACTAAAGCAGTTGGATTGGGCAGGCCTACGAGTCAAGAAATCCAAGTGCCTGTTTCTCGCACCCGAGGTTGAATTTTTGGGCAGAAGGATTGCCGCTGATGGAATCCACCCAACAGAGTCCAAAGCAGAAGCAATTCGCCTGGCACCAGGCCCTGGAATGTCTCAGAACTGCGCGCCTTTCTCGGGTTACTCAATTACTTTGGGAACTTTATGCAGAACTTAAGCACGCTGCTGGAGCCTCTCCACATGCTACTCAGGAAGGGGTGTGATTGGTTTTGAGGGGACGCCCAGGAACGCAACCTTCTGTGTTCCAACAGTGTTTTGACTTTCTTTGACCTAGGTAAAAAGCTAGTTCTCACATCAGCGTATGGGGTCGGGTGCGTTTTGCAACATATCAATAGCTTATGCCTCCAGGTCACTTTCGCGGGCAGAGCGCGGCTACGGAATGATAGAGAAGGAGGCGCTCGCGTCCGTGTACGGTGTCAAAAAGATGCACCAGTACCTTTCCGGGGCCAAGTTCGCGTTAGAAACCGACCTCAAGCCCCTCACGTCCCTCCTATCTGAGAGCAATGCAATAAACGCCAACGCCTCAGCGTGAATTCAACAGTGGGCACTCATGCTGGCGTCCTACGACTATACCATAAGGCACAGACCAGGCACAGACAACTGTGCCGACGCGCTCAGCAGGCTACCCCTGGCGACCACGGAAGGGTGTGACGAACAGGACTGTGAGATAGTCATGGCAATCAATACCTTTGAGTCCACAGGTTCGCCCATGACGGCTCGCCAAATCAGAGCCTGGATGGCCAGCGACCTCACGTTATCTTTAGTAAAAAGATGTGTCCTAACCGGTGACTGGGCAGAGGCTCGCGATGCCTGCCCCGAGGAATTAAAACCCTTTCACAGGCGCATACATGAGCTATCACTACAAGCAGACTGCCTGATGTGGGGCAGCCGAGTAGTCATGCCTCTGCAAGGCAGAGAGGCATTTGTCCGGGAGCTCCACCACGAGCACCCGTGGATCGTTCTCATGAAGGCCATAGCCAGATCCCACGTCTGGTGGCCTGGTATTGATGCGGACTTGGAGCTCTGCGTCCGAAGGTGCACCATTTGTGCCCAACTCAGCAATGCCCCCAGGGAGGCTCCACTGAGCCCCTGGCCTACCAGACCGTGGTCGCGGGTGCACGTAGACTATGCGGGCCCATTCATGGGCAAAATGTTCCTCGTAGTTGTGGATGCATTTTCAAAGTGGATCAAATGCACCATTTTAAACTCAAGCACAACCTCCACCACTGTGGAGAGCCTCGCAACCATGTTTGTAACGCACGGAATCCCTGACATATTAGTCAGTGACAATGGTCCGTGCTTCACCAGCGCAGAATTCCAAGACTTTATAATTGACCACGGCATAAATCACGTCAAGACTGCACCGTTCAAGCTGGCCTCCAACGGCCAGGCGGAGAGAGCAGTGCAAATCATTAAACAAGGCATGCTTAAAATCTAAGGTCCCACGCTGCAAGGTCGCCTGTTGCGACTGCTGCTGGCATACAGATCTCGTCCGCACTCATTGACTGGGATCCCCCCCGCGCAACTGTGATGAAAAGACTTTAAAAACAAGGCTCTCGTTAATCCTCTCAGACATGCACAAAATCGTTGAGGCAAAGCGCCGTAAGCTGACTGAGTACCATGACAGAAATTCGAGGGGGAGATGGAATGAGATAGGGGACAAAGTGTTTGTACTAAACTATGGCAGGGGTCCCAAATGGCTTGCAGGGACAGTAATGGGCAAGGAAGGAAACAGGCTACTGGTAGTACAAATGGACAATGGCAAAACCTGCCGGAGGCATGTAGACCAAGTCAAAAGCAGATTTACCAACAACACTGCGGAACCAGAGGCAAACTACAATGTGGAACTCGCACCACACCTGGTGGACAGACAGAGGGAACAACCTGAGGAAAGGGCAACCCCAACAGACAGCCCAGGCGAGTCAACAACAATCACACCAATTGAAACAGACAGCCCAGGCGAGATACCAGCAACCACACCCAAAGAACAACAGACACCAAGGCAAACAACTGAACCACAACTCAGACGCTCCACGCGAGAGCATAGACCACCTGAGAGACTGAACCTATAAAGTCAATAAGATCTTGGGGGAGGGTGATGTCATGGATCTTACATTATTATATATAACTGTATCCCAACATGCTATACATGACTGTAATAAGATATGACCTGTAACCACCAGCATACCTTACCACCAGGGGTGCACTTGCAAGAGACAGGTATATAAGCACATGTCTCAGGCAAGTGCAGCATTCCAGAGCTGTGAAATAAAGGTGCAGGTCCAGAGTGACCTTGACTTCACTACATGCCTCGTGTGAATCTGTACTGAGGAAACAGGGGTAGAAAGAGATGGAGGGGAGAGATAGGTGGGGGGGGGGGGAAGAGCGTGGGGAAGGGAGGGGAGGAGAGAGCGAGAGAGAGAGAGAGAGAGAGGAGAGAGAGAGAGCAGGAGGGGGAGAGGGGGAGAGAGAGAAGGAGGGGAGCCAGGAGGAGGGAGGGAGGGAGGAGAGAGGGAGAGGGAGAGAGAGAGAGCGAGCGAGAGCAGGAGGGGAGAGGGGGAGAGAGAGATGGAGGGAGGGGAGAGCGTGGGGAAGGGAGGGGAGGAGGGAGTGAGAGAGAGAGAGCAAGAGCAGGAGGGGAGAGGGGAGAGAGAGATGGAGGGAAGATGGAGGGAGGGAAGAGCGTGGGGAAGGGAGGGGAGGAAAGAGGGAGAGAGAGAGAGAGAGTGAGAACAGGTGGGGAGAGGGGGAGAGAGAGAGATGGAGGGGAGATGGGGGGAGGGGAGAGCGTGGGGAAGGGAGGGGAAGAGAGCGGGAGAGAGAGAGAGCGAGAGCAGGAGGGGAGAGGGGGAGAGAGAGATGGAGGGGAGATGGAGGGAGGGAAGAGCGTGGGGAAGGGAGGGGAGGAGAGAGGGGAGAGAGAGAGAGAGAGTGAGCGCAGGTGGGGAGAGGGGGAGAGAGAGATGGAGGGGAGGGATGGAGGGAGGGGGAGGGGAGAGAGAGATGGAGGGGAGATGGAGGGAGGGGAGAGCGTGGGGGGGAAGGGGAAGGGAGGGGGAGAGAGGGGAGGGAGAGAGAGAGAGAGAGGGAGAGGGGAGGGAGAGGGGGAGAGAGAGATGGAGGAGATGGAGGGAGGCGGAGAGCGTGGACGAAGGGGAGGGGGGAGGAGAGAGAGAGAGAGAGAAGGGAGGGAGGAGGTGAGAGAGAGGGAGGGTGAGAGAGGGAGAGAGAAAGAGGGAGTGTGAGAGGGTGAGAGAGGGAGAGAGAGGGTGAGGAGAGGAGAGAGAGAGGGGGTGAGAGAGGGAGAGAGAGAGTGAGAGGGTGAGAGGGAGGGGAGAGAGAGAGGGGAGAAGGGAGAAGGGAGGGAGAGAGAGAGAGGGGTGAGAGAGAGAGGGAGAGAGAGAGTGGGGTGAAAGAGGGAGGAGAGAGAGAGAGGGAGAAAGAGAGAGGGAGAGAGAGATGGAGGGGGAGAAAGAGAGGGGGGTGAGACAGGGAGAGAGACAGGGAGTGTGAGAGGGCGAGAGAGGGGTGAGAGAAGGAGGGAGAGAGGGGGAGTGTGAGAGGGAGAGAGAGAGGGGGTGAGAGAGAGGGGGTGAGAGAGAGGGGGTGAGAGAGAGGGGGGGGGAGAGAAGGAGGGAGAGAGAGAGAGGAGGGGGTGAGAGAGAGAGAGGGGGTGAGAGATGGAGGGAGAGAGAGGGGGGTGAGAGAGAGGGGGTGAGAGAGGGGGGGGTGAGAGAGTGGGGGGGTGAGAGAAGGAGGAGAGAGAGAGAGGGGGTGAGAGAGAGAGAGGGAGAGAGAGGGGTGAGAGAGAGAGGGGGTGAGAGAGAGAGGGGGTGAGAGAGGGAGAGAGGGAGAGAGAGAGCAGGAGGGGGAGAGAAGAGAAGGAGGGGAGCCAGAAGGAGGGAGGGGAGAGCGTTGGGAGGGAGGGGAGGAGAGAGGGAGAGGGAGAGAGAGAGAGCGAGCAAGAGCAGGAGGGGAGAGGGGGGAGAGAGAGATGGAGGGAGGGAGAGCGTGGGGAAGGGAGGGAGGAGGGAGTGAGAGAGAGAGAGCAAGAGCAGGAGGGAGAGGGGGAGAGAGAGATGGAGGGAAGATGGAGGGAGGGAAGAGCAGTGGGGAAGGGAGGGGAGGAGAGAGGGAGAGAAGAGAGAGAGAGATGAGAACAGGTGGGGGAGAGGGGGAGAGAGAGAGATGGAGGGGAGATGGGGGGAGGGGAGAGCGTGGGAAGGGAGGGGAAGAGAGCGGGAGAGAGAGAGAGCGAGAGAGAGAGAGGAGGAGAGAGGGGAGAGAGAGAGAGGAGATGGAGGAGGGAAGAGGGGAAGGAAGGAGGAGAGAGGGAGAGAGGAGAGGAGAGAGAGAGAGAGAGATGAGAGCAGGTGGGGAGAGGGGGAGAGAGAGATAGAGGGAGATGGAGGGAGGGGAGAGCGTGGGAAGGGAAGGGAGGGGAAGAGAGCGGGAGAGAGAGAGAAGGGAGAGAGAAGGGGGAGAGAGAGAATGGAGGGAGATGGAGGAAGGCGAGAGCGTGGACGAGGGGAAGAGAGAGAGAGAGAGAGAGAGAACAGGAGGGGAGAGGAGGTGAGAGAGGAGAGGGATGGGGTGAGAGAGGAGAGAGAAAGAGAGGGAGGAGGTTTGAAGAGAGGGGTGAGAGAGGAGAGAGAGAGAGAGAGAGAGGGGGTGAGAGAGGGAGGTATAGAGAGAGGGGTGAGAGAGGGAGAGAGAGAGTGGGGTGAAAGAGGAGAGAGAGAGAGGAGGGAGAAAGAGAGAGGGGAGAGAGAGAGATAGGAGGGGGTGGAAGGAGAGGGGGGTGAGACAGGGAGAGAGACAGAGGGAGTGTGAGAGGGCGAGAGAGGGGTGAGAGAAGGAGGGAGAGGGGGGTGAAAGAGGAGAGAGAGGGGGGTGAGAGAGGGGGGGGGAGAGAGGAGGGGGGGAGAGGAAGAGAGGGAGAGAGAGAGAGAGAGAGAGAGGAGAGAGAGAGAGGGGGTGAGAGATGGAGGGAGAGAGAGAGGAGAGGGTGAGCGAGGGGACAGAGAGGGGGGTGAACGAGAGGAGAGAGAGAGGGGGTGAGAGAGAGAGGGGGGGTGAGAGAG